>NC_042616.1:397072842-397678999 GCF_901001135.1 Rhinatrema bivittatum
ACGGGATTTTGGAACTATGGCTATTTAACAAATGGAATCCTGGAATTCAGAGAGTTAAGCTATCCTTGGAGCGAGTGAGAAACAGAGGGGCTTGATGGAATAGGCAGCGGTAATTCTGCCGCAGGTTTCAGCACGTTCTGTGTGCATGTTTATATGTGCGGTTTCCCATGCAAACCCTAGATCTGTATGTAATAAGGGTTTGTGTCTGAGAAAAACAGACATATAAACCCGCTTACCAGCCTATGGCTTGTTCTATGCGAGTGCATGCTAATGGCATGAAAAGGAGGTGATTGTCTCATCATGGGCAATGTAGGGAGCCACACTAGCAGGAAGTTCAGGTTAATGCGGGGTTTTTAAGGTGCGCCTGAGTCAGGGCAGGAGTTAAATGAAATTGTCAGTGTGGAGACTGTTTTTTTTGATGATTTTGCATGTCAGCCAAGTGGCAGGTGGAACTTGTAGAGAGAAGGCAGCTTCTCAATGAGGCAGAATCGCCAATCTGCATTTCACGCTCTCACCTGTGGTCAGAGTCCGATCATGAAGGGGGTTAGATATTGCTCTACTCACCTTCACATAAACTTATGGACCAATAATGTGTTCATTTTTTTGAAAAAAGAAAGGCTTTTGCCCCGAGAATTAATCACGGGTGTTCACATTAGAGATGTGCATAGTTTTTTGTGTTCGTGTCGTTCTTCGTTTTTCGGCCGCCATGGAAAATGTCGGTTTTTTTCGGTTCGGGTCTTTTTTTTCACGAAAAATCGATTTTTAGTTAGTGCGCGCTAACTCCCAGTTAGTGCGTGCTAACTCCCCGTTAGTGCGCGCTAACAAAACCATTAGATTTTGTTAGTTTTTGTTAACGGGGAGTTAGCGCGCACTGACTCCCGTTAGTGCGCACTAATTGGAAAAACGAATTTTTGCGAAAAAACAGGAAAATCCTGATTTTTTTCGGGCTCCCTGAAACATGCCGAATTGGACAATTTCGTTGCAATTTTCCAATTCAGCAAAAACGAATGCACATCTCTAGTTCACATATGCTGCTTGGTGTCCATGCGGGCTTCTGCACGGATGTCTGCACGATTTACCTCATAGGGCCATAAGCACGCATTATTGTGCACATTATGATGCGTGTATTAGGTGTACATGGATTTTATGTGTGTATCTAATTAGCATATGCGGCCATTATTAAATCCCACACTGCTGCTGTTTTTTGCCGCAAGCCAAAAAAAATCTGAGCTGAAAAATCAGTACAGATTTAAGCACGGGTTTTATTACATCAGACCCAGGGAGAGTTAAGCAGAGTTATGTGAAGAAAGGGTCCATCATCTCTCCTTTCTATGTGCCCCGGGTGCCAGTTATAGGATCTGTCCTGCCCAAGGTATCAGTCACAAATTGGGAGTTCCTTTCCATGCATTAGCTGCAAAGATTAGGGACTACTAATAAGCTTCCAGTGACTCGGTACCTACAACTTAAAGGCTTTCTGCAAAACGTTTCCATTAAAAATCCTGCAGCAGAGAGCTGACAATATTAGAAAAGTTAGCTTTAGGTCCCTATGAAAGCAAAGGTCTTATTTTCAAGCTATATAAACCTTCTGCTGTCACAAGAAGATGATGGTGTAATTAAGAAAATAAAGAGGAAACTGGGAGGTGCTTTCAGATGGAGGAAATTGTCATTGACTTAAAAAATGAAATTCTATTTGTGTTACCACTGTTAAGAAAGGATGTATTAGTCAGGCCAATCACATGTTAGTTGCAGCCAGACAGAATGTTGCTTGTGATTGGAGGTTGCCATCTACTCCTTCTTTAATTGGGTAATTGGGATTATTTTGGCATATATATATATATATATATATACATTGGAGTTCATTTCCTATCACTTTTGGAATTTTTGCCCTAATGTGCCCAAGATTTGAGAACCTTTTCATTCAAAAATAACACCTTGATTGCAAACAGCTGGGTGGATGCAAATTCAGTATAAGATATATATTGGGTTCTTTGACCTCAGGATATGAATTCCTCAAGCTCGTTTCTGCTTTGATTCAATAATTGCATATAGGTCTGAATTAAATAAGGTTATTTGCTTTTTGTTGTTGTTCTTCTAGGTAAGATGTTCATTTTTTAACTTTTGTATCAATTTACCTTGATTTTGCTGATTTTATCTGGCAATATAAGCTACACTTATCTTTTTTGGCCATCTTAGGAGCTAAGAGTAGCTTGCAAGTTTTCTACCCATCTTGTTAGCATGGATAGAAAACTTGCAGGTGCTCTGGTTTAAAGGGGGCTGCATAGTCTAGACAAAGACTCCCCCTCCCCACTCTGATTTGAGGAACCCCTGGTGGTCCATGGGTCAGGTAGCAATCTCCCTCCAACCTTAGAATGACCCCAAAATGTAGGAGAAATTAGCCCCTTAGCAAGGTCCCTAGGGTGGATAGGAAGTCATTGCTTTCCCCATGGCCCACCAGGGATTTCCCACACCAGTATGGGTTTCTCTGACTGGGATGTGTAGCCCCTTTAAACCAGGGTGGAGCCAAGTTTAGGGGCTGTCATCATTCATTACCATGACCAAGAATGCGTGAAATTCCTAGCTGTGGCAACAGTTGTCAAATTTCTTGCAAACGTTTGGCATGGAAGCAAACTTTTGTGGAAATGGACTGCTAACCTATGGAAAATGCAGTGGGTTTGTACATTGGTTTCTCTGTCACTTTCTTTATTTACTCTCCTGCTACATACATGGCATTAGCTTCTCTTTTCTGTCACTGATATAAAATGCCATTAATGGGGCTGGTGCCATGAAACACCTACCCCCCCCCCCCTTCAAGGAAGGAGAGTACAATTTAATTTTGTGAGAGAAGTTGTACATCTGTGATACTCATCACCAAAATTAAGCCAATGTGGTCTTGTAAAATGTTAAGAAAAATTCTACCAGCTGCCAGCTCAATTCAATTAGTATTCATCTTTATATTATAAAGAAAAATGTTACCCTAATACATATTTTTAACAGACATTACATTAGTTTCAGCTTTGTACTCAACTGTGCAATTTATGTATATATAAAACTATTATTTATAATGTCTCTATTAGAATGGGTTTGTCATTTAGATAAACTAAGGAAAGTTTACTTCATCTAAGCTGCTTATTCAATCAAATATCATGTGCATTTGGGAAGAGAAACTGGTTGAAAGTGTGGCAGTATGGACTTGTTCCCCTAGATACTCAGAAATGAAAGAAAAGAAAGTAGTTATATTGTGATCCAATGTGGACATAAAAAAAAATTAAAATTACAAAACTTGCAGGACATTCAAATGCACAAACTGTGGGTTTTTTTTAAACATTTAATTGATCCTTCAGCAGTTATATAGACATATTTTCAATTCCAAAATATTTTCCTACTGGATGAAGATATTAATTTTTATTTTTAAATAAAATTAATTAACCATTTTTGCATATGTTTTTTTAATTTTATGCCATCATAATTGCAATATACATTATTGCATGAATTTGCAAGTACTTTTTAATAAGCCATACATATAATATTCAGTGGTATTAGTTATCAAGTACAGCTTTCATTGGTAATAAAAAAACACAAACAACAAAAAACAACGCAAAATATCCTTTAGAATTGCTTAGAATGACTTAATAGTATGGACCATGTGTGTGGTGTGGTAGTGATATCATTTTTATGATGCATGCAATGTCACTTTGTTATCTTATGACTTTAATGGTATTTGGAATTGGAGTAAAGACATTTATTGCTTATATAACATATAACGATTGGATATTTCTAAGCAAAATAGAAGTATCAATCAAGTGGCTCTTAGAGAAATGAAACAGTAGCTGAATGGCTAATGCGAGAACAAGATGTAGGTCTATTTATACTACAGTGCTGTAATGCACATCAAGTTGGCTGAAGGCACTATTGCTTGTGCCTCACTCACAACCCACCTAAGCATCTGTTAACATAGCTGAGAAAATAGTTGAGAAAAATCAAAAACTGTTATTTGCCAGACACTCCATGTGAACATCTGTTATTCCCCATTAATGCACAATAAATATACCAAGAGAGACAGAGAGAGAGGGAGCTTGAGAACAGGGGACAATAGGATGCAAAGAGGGAGGAGGATGGAAACAGGGAAGTGACAAAGTTTAGGGAAAAGAAGGTCAATGGAGAAGGAAAAAAGAGAGAGAAGGAAGAGAGAAAGTTAAAACAAGAAAGAGAGAGGAGCATAATAAAACATACTGTTATGATTTGTGGATTGGTGGACCCTTGGCCCGAGGTGCGAGTTGTTACAGCCTGTGGGGAGAAGCCCTACAGGTCCGCGCTGCCAAGAGGCGAGATACCGGCACAGCGGGGAGCTCTAGGCACTGGTGGAGAGGCCCCAGGGACCAGGAGCTAACCCCCACAGGGTAATAGGCTGTAGAAGGTTCTCCGGGAGGTCAACCCCAAGAGGGTGCAGCTGCAGCATAATGGACGTAGGAAGGAACGTAGACCACCCATGGGGTGGGATAGTCCGGTCCCAACCCCAGCTGCTGACGTAGGTAGGAACCCGGAGAGCAGAGGTATTGCCAGAGATATAGCAAGAGACTGACCTGAGGAGCGGGGCAGTTGACAGACAGGAATAAGCTGGAGTCCAGCCTGAGGAGCGGGGCAAGACTAGGTAGTTCTCTTAAGTAGAAGCATGACCCGAGGAGTAGACAAGCGCAGCCAGTCTTTGACGAGGATACAGGTGCAGCCCCAAAGAGCGAGGAGGCCAGACGAGGAACTCACAGGTTGCCGCGGTATTCTGGAGGAGACCCAAGTAGCTGGAGCCAAGCAGAGTAGGGCCCAAGAGGCACAGGGCCAGCCCGAGGAACGGGGTAGGCCAGGGGAGAGAGTCCCCCAGGAAGCGCACACTGAACCCTGAGGAATGGGTGCCAGACAGGTTCCACAGGAGTTCAGTCCAAGGATGGAACTTGTTGCCAAGTTGGCTTGCTGTGGGTGAAGGTGGAGCTTATATACGAGAGGCCGATGATGTCATCACAGTGGGACGCCCCCAAGGTTCCCGCCGAAGAGGCTTCAAAGGCGGAGCCTGTGACGCGCACGTGTGCCTAGGAAGGCCTGGCATCGGAGCAGGAAGTGGTGGCATCCATGCCACCGAGGTAAGTTCCGCGGGACGCAGCGATGCGGGACACAGGCGGTGCAGCGAGCAGCCCTGGGGAGGGCAGGAGAGCAGTGCAGGACGTGAGTACTCGTGGTCACAGCCGTCTGCGCCTGACAGGCATAACACATACAGGGAAAAACATACATTAAGTAAAGAACATAGAGACAGTAGAAAGAGAAAAGAAAATTAACGAATAAAATAAGTGAAATCAGAGATAGCATATAAACAAAGAAAGGCAAATAGGTAAGTGAAAGGAATAAACATAAGAAAATTGTTAAATCCTATAGAAAGAGATAGCCAAAACCAAATAAAATGAATTCTGTGGGCATTACACATATTCTATGATAAGAGGGAGTCACAATTATTTTGTATAGTGAGGTGATCAATTACATACATTCCTATTTAAACAAACTTACAAAGACGGCATCGGTTAACAAAATCACCGCCAAATATTCACATCAAGATTAGAAACCTTAGCATTGAAAAAACTTGGACAAATAAATATTACCAATATGCAACAGTAACCATCAACTACCTTAACTGCTAGTAAAGTTAAATGTATCCAATAACTACCCCGACTGTTTGCAAAGTTAAAGGTAACTAAGCTACCTTTAACAAATCGAAATATCGCCATGTTACTTATAGTAAAGTTAAATCTTAACTAGTGTACCTGTTTTTAACTGCTATGACACCCATTGTAAGAATTTGTTATATCTATAGTTATTTTTGCTGTTATATTTGTTATGACATTCATTGTTATATCTGTTATGACATTCATTGTAATAAGCTGTTTTACTTGTAAACCGGAGTGAAGGCATGTACCAAATTTCGGTATATAAAAACAGACAAATAAATAAATAAATACTGAAGTGAACTCTGCTGCAAACTGTCATGGCCACCACTTCCTAATGTAGAAGTCCACATCATGTACATGAGTCACACTAACAAATTCTAAGCATGAGAAAAGAAATATCTAAATATCTATCATACACTAGTACTTACTGTTTAGTATATTGTATCCAGGGACCTTCACTGATTTAGCAACATGTGACAGAGTGAGAATGTGTGAACACAGAGCAGGGGCGTGGCATCCATAGTGTAGAATGGTGTACAGGCACCACCAGCTTTAAAAAAAGGTGTGCCATGCACCACTGACTTTCCACGCTGTCAAGCCAGATGGAGGGCTAAAATGTTTGGAAATTTTCCAGATTTTAAGCCTCCAGCGCAGCAGCTATGTTGACTAGGGGTGTGCATTCGTTTTGAACGCATATGTAAAACGCAACTTATTATTTTTTTAAACTTAAAAAAGTGATGATGCGCAACGCATCGCGATTTTCAACTTATTCAACATAGCTATGTTGAATACGTTGAACCTAAATAAACACTTAAACCCCCCACCCTCCTGACCCCCCCAAGACTTACCAAAACTCCCTGGTGGTCCAGCGGGGAGTCAGGAAGCCATCCCTGTATTCCTTTGCGAGGAGCACGTGACGTCGGCGTCATGTTGGAGTGATGCGTACGTCACGTGCTTCTCCACGCCTCCGCTCCCGGACCCCCGTTGGACCCAACCGGAACTTTTGGCCAGCTTGGGGGGGTCAGGAGGCCCCCCCAAGCTGGCCAAAAGTTCCGGTTGTGTCCAGCAGGGGTCCGGGAGCGGAGGCGTGGAGAAGCACGTGACGTCGGCGTCACGTCGGAGTGACGCATACGTCACGTGCTCCTCGCAAAGGAATACAGGGATGGCTTCCTGACTCCCCGCTGGACCACCAGGGAGTTGTTTTTTTTTTTTTTTAATTTAATCTTTATTTGGTTTTTTGTCAATGATTTACATCATGAAAACAGGCAAATATGTAATACAACCATAACAAAAATATTTATATAGTATCAGTACATCTTTTATTTGTTACATATTCCATAAAAGAGGGAGACTAATTCAAGAAAATCTTTTAAAGAAATCCTGTAAGGAGAAGGAGTATATTTATTTTTTACACACCATTGTCCTTGGCTGCCTCAGTCTGGGCCTGGCTTTTATCTAATAGGAAAGTTTCCAAGTGTGTTGGATCTATAAAACCAAATTTTTTACCCCTATAATTAACTAAACAAAGACAGGGAAATTTTAGAAAAAATGTAGCACCAATGGCAATTACTCGATCTTTTAAAGACAGAAAGTATTTTCTTCTTGCCTGCGTGACCCTAGCCACATCCGGAAATATCTGCACTTTATGTCCACAAAACATCATATCTTTAGATCCGAAAATTTTTTTAAACAATTTATCCTTATCCTGCTCGGCCAAAAAGGAAATAAAAAGAGTAGCTCTATTATTTATCACATCCAACGACTCTTCAAGAAAAGTTGATACTCCCATAGTAGATGGGGCATCTTCATTTTCTTTTTGTTCTTCCGTAGCCCTAATTGGTTTTTTAATCAAATAATAAATCTTAGAAATTCTAGGGATATCCTCGTCAGAGTACAATAAGAACTCTTTTAAAAACTTCTTAAACATTTCCCAAGGAGAAAGTAGCCTAGTAATAGGAAAGTTTATTATCCTCAAATTTCTGGATCTAAATAAATTTTCCATGTGCTCTATTTCTTTATGTAGTGTAATGCTATCACGAATAAATACATTTTCTGAGGATTGAATCATTTGTATCTTATTTGTTATTGCTGTTATTTCTTCCTCATGTTTTCCTAATTTCTGCCCATGATTTTCTAATTGGCTTTTATTAGAATTGATAGCTAATAACAAAGATTCATTCATTTTAACCACATTACTATCCAATTTGCAAATCATTCTTCCCAAATCAACTAAAGTAACATTTTCAGGTATTGTCATTATGTTATAGCCAGAACTTAAGTTAACTGGTTGTACTATTGGTTGTAAATTATCATTAGGTAACAATAAATTCTCAGTTCCTTGAGGCTGTATTATGCCTCCTTGAACATTTCCTACCAGTTCTCGAGTTGTTCCACTTGCTGATGGCAGGCATAAGGACGCCGGTGTTTCGCCAGGACTTGAGGAGGTCATAGACGTACCTCCAAAAGTGTCCTCATGTGGCGTTTCCAACCGCCTGACAACGTGTTGGTCCATCGGTCCGATGCGATGTTGCTGCACTGGAGAGGAGGTGGTAAACTTCGCCTTCCGTTTCTTTCCCATTCGCAAACTTTCAAGGCAAAATTCCTAGCCGGCCTCCGGCCCTTGCCGGTCTAAGCCGGTCCAAGCCGTGCGCGCGCCCCTTCTGCGCGCGCGGCTTAGGCGACGCGCCGGCGGCAGCGGGGCGCCACCCAACCGCAGATTTTATAGTCAGTGGGGGCACACGCTGCTGATGTCACCCACTGGTGACTCAGCCTCTCCCGCAAAAAGTTCTTTGTCTCGGAGTCCGGTAGCGGTCTGGGGAAGGTGAACACCTCCTCCTTCTCCTTCACTCACTCCCCATCGTAGTGGCTCCCAACCGTAGATTTTATAGTCAGTGGGGGCACACGCTGCTGACGTCACCCGCCGGCGACTCAGCCTCTCCCGCAAAAAGTTCTTTGTCTCGGATTCCGGTGGCGGTCTGGGGAAGGTGAACACCTCCTCCTTCTCCTTCACTCACTCCCCGTCGTAGTGGCTCCCAACCGCAGATTTTATAGTCAGTGGGGGCACACGCTGCTGACGTCACCCGCCGGCGACTCAGCCTCTCCCGCAAAAAGTTCTTTGTCTCGGAGTCCGGTAGCGGTCTGGGGAAGGTGAACACCTCCTCCTTCTCCTTCACTCACTCCCCGTCGTAGTGGCTCCCATCCGCAGATTTTATAGTCAGTGGGGGCACACGCTGCTGACGTCACCCGCCGGCGACTCAGCCTCTCCCGCAAAAAGTTCTTTGTCTCGGAGTCCGGTAGCGGTCTGGGGAAGGTGAACACCTCCTCCTTCTCCTTCACTCACTCCCCGTCGTAGTGGCTCCCAACCGCAGATTTTATAGTCAGTGGGGGCACACGCTGCTGATGTCACCCGCCGGCGACTCAGCCTCTCCCGCAAAAAGTTCTTTGTCTCGGAGTCCGGTAGCAGTCTGGGGAAGGTGAACACCTCCTCCTTCTCCTTCACTCACTCCCCCCCACCAGGGAGTTTTGGTAAGTCTTGGGGGGGGGATTAAGGAGGGTGAGGGGTTTAAATTTTTATTTAGGGAACCGGTGAACGTATGGACAGACCCTCAACTTATGGAATTCTCCATATGTCCATATTGAACGAAATCGACCCTCAACTTCAAGTTATCAACTTATCAACGCAAACTTTTTGTCTGCACATCCCTAATGTTGACACCCACAACTTATCTAGCCTGAAAAAGCTGTGGGATTTTTCCACAGCCTACGGTGGCACTACACTACCATTGAGAAATTGTCTGTGTGCTCTACTTTACCCTGTAGCAGCAATAGCTCATGCCCTAAGTCTCCTCCTTCAGCCACTGGCACCTCACCCCCTGGCTTCAGTACACAAGAAAATGCTCAGCGGGGCCACCATCACCTCTACTTCCATCCCGTCCACAGTCAACTAGAAGGGGTCAGCAGGGATGCTGGCACCTCTCCTCCGCCTGTGGAGGAGAGTATCGGCAGCCCTGATGGACCTTTCTTGTACATTGTGAAAAGGCCTATTGTCTGTTGGTATGTAGCCTCCCACCCATTATGCAACATATAAATGCCCAGTAGGGCCATCAAGACCTCCTCCTCTGATGCCCGTGGTGAACAAGGAGAGCCCAGTGAGCTATTGATACCTCCTCTCCTGTTGACTATGGTGCATAAGAAAAGGCCCAGTGTTGGCAATCTGAAGCTGAGGCACAAGCGTGAGAGTACCTGTGAGTGAGAAAGGCTTGTGTATATGTGTGTGAGGGACGGAGAGCGCACCAGTGAGTGGTAGACAGCTTGTGTATGTATTAGAGGGAGAGCTTGTGTGTGTGTGTATGAGAGAGAAAGAAAGTGCTATGTATGAGAGTAAGGGAGAGAGCACCAGTGAGTGTGAGTTTGTGTGAATGACAGAGGGAAAGTGTGAGACAGCTTGATTGTGTGTGATAGGGAGAAAGAGCCAATGAGTGAGAGCTTGTGTTTATGAGAGTGAGAGAGTATGGGTGTGTATGTGATAGTGAGGAAGAGAGCACCAGTGAGTGAGAGAGTGCTTGTTTATGTGAGAGTGAGGGGAAAGAGCACCAGTTTCTGAGAGAGAGCTTGGGTGTAGAAGAGCGAGGGAGATAGTACCAGTGAGAAAGAGAGAGAGAGAGCCTGTGTGTGTGTGACAATGAGTGCCAGTGAGTGAAATAGAGCTTGTGTGTATGTGTGTGAGAAAGGCAGGGAGAGAAAGCCTGTCTGTGTAAAAGGGAGAGAGAAAGAACCAGTGAGTGTGAGAGAGGAAGTGTGAATGAGAGTGAATTGTGTGAGAGAGAACAAATTAATGTGTATGTTAGGGAGTGTGTATATATATGAGAGAGAGAGAGGATAAATTATGTATCCTCTTTCTTCCTGACTAATCCAGAACAATCTCAGGGTGACTGGAAATCAAAAGTTCCCAGGTATAGAGAGCAGGGGATATTTTTTAACCCTATTTTATTTATTTGCTATGTGTGCTGTTTTGAAATATTTTATTGGTTTGGAATATTTTAAAAATGGTAATATGTTATTAATTATTGGATATTATTCTGTTTGTCAACTGTTTTGAAATATTTATTCTTTTTATTAGTATGGTTTTATTATGATGGTGTTTTATATTTTATGGTTTATTGTTTTTTGTGAGGAATGGTGATGTTTCTGTTTTTCAATTTTTGAATGATATATACAGGTAAATTTTCAAAGGCCTACGCATATAAATTTCGTAGTTTAAGTGCATGGCCAGGCCTTGCATGCGCCATGTGCATTTTACAACAGGCTCAGCCATGAGCGTAAACCCCGATGGGCAACAAATTTTCACAAAAGTCATGTTACGGAAATGAAATTAGTCAATTCTTATACATTTCCATGTGCTAAACATGAATGTGACTGTGAAAATGCAAAATTGGCTCTAGTTTTTTTGTAATATGCAATAATATAATTACATCTTGAACTGTATGCCAATAGCTCACTGGGCAACACATTTTCACAAAAGTCATGTTTCTGAAATGAAATTAGTCAATTCTTATAAATGTTCATGTGCTAAACATGAATGTGACTGAAAATGCAAAATTGGCTCTAGTTTTTTTGTAATATGCAATAGTATAATTACATCTTGAATTGTATGCCAATAGTAGGAGACCTACGGTTAATACCGTTTGAAAAATGAAGTCATAGACTACATCTTAGATTTCTTTGCTTGTCTCTTGTACACCTGTTCGGGAGCATCTCTGCGGAGTGTCCAGCAGTAGTCAGCCAGCATGAATATTTCAAATGCTCACCCTTTCTGACTGGGCTTCATATAGTACACTGCTGACGTCAGCTTACTCAGCAGCAGCATGGCAGTAGAACTGCATTGCATCAGAAAATGATGTAATAAACTCCGGATGATGTGTGCATGATGGTATTATGCAATATGATGCAATATTACATCATTCTAGGCTTATTTACAGTCCTATTGGATAAATTTACATGACTAAACATAGAAAGTGAACTATATTAAATATCTTCAAAACGAGAGCCAATAAAAACTTTTCATGGTCATATTCGTGTTCAGCACATCAAGATACTACAGAGTAGGACCTTTTTAGGTCAGTAACACTTTCATTGTTGCCCAGTGTATGCGCACAAGTGCCAGGACTCTCAGAAAGGGCGGGCCAGGGGGGCAGGGAGAGGCAGGGCGTTGGGGGCAGACCGGGGCAGCACCATTATCTGCTACCCCGGGAAAGTGTGTGCCAGAAGTTGCTTCTGCTCCAATGGAGCAGTAATTAAACAAAAAAAATGGAGATAGGGTTAGGTTAGGGGTCGGGGAGGAGAGGGGAAGAGCTAGGAAGGGTAGGGTTAGGGATAGGAAAGTTCCCTTCCAGTCCGCTCCCTAATTGGAGCGGACTGGGAGGGAACTAGGGGAGGCCGACTACATCACCATGCGCAGTTTACTAAAATTCACCCCCACTGCGTGTGCCACCCATATATGCACGCGTAGAGCCATGAGATTTTTTAAACATGTACGCTCTGGTGCGCATGTTATAAAATTGGCACATCCATGTGTGCATGCTAGGAACATTGCGCTCCTTTTAAAATTGACGCCAGTGAGTCTAGCTTATTGCAGTTTCCAACTGCACATTTCTATTATTACTTTATGATCACTTTTCTCTGTATTTGGTGAGGGTCTGCCTGTGTTCTGCATTTGTGATGGAAGAGAGGTATTCTACTAGTGTATAGTTTCTTTGTAGGGATCTATAGCAGCCTGGCTTATTCTGTTTTCCTAATAGGTGTTGTATTGGTGTTTAGGCTCTGGAGTAATACTTGTAGTGTTGCCTTTTCTGCGGTAGTGTTTTTACTGTTTGAGTGCTGTCAATTAGTGCTGTTTCGGTTTGGGAGGGTTTACTATAATTGTAATTCAGTTCACTCATGACTTTCTGATGGGCAAGCCCACACCCAACACATGTCACAATAGTCCTAATATTATATGAGTTCCAAATGTCATGTTTGCAAAGTTTTCTAGTTTGCATCACAGCAGTATGTGTAAATGGAGAGGCCGATATTCAAAATGGCACTCAGCTGGATAAGTACTACTAATCCAGCTGAGTGACGCCATGGCTAAGTCAAGGGCAGGGAATGGGTGGATCCAGCTATCTTTAGGACAGCCCTATGGCCTGAGCAAAATTAGCCAAATAAGATAACCAGCTAACTCGATATTCAGAGTTAGCCAATTTATCCGGCTAACTCTGGTCAGGCCATAGGGCTGTCCTAAAGTTAGCTGAAATGGGCCTCCTAATATATGTGTTGTGATATTTTTACCTCAGAAGGCTTTAATTTGAATCTGTTATAACTGCATAATATTTTTGTGTGTGGGGAGAGGTCACGCAAGGCTGTAAGCTTTGCCTAGTGAACCGAATATCTTTGTACTTGCCCTGGGATGGTAGTGGTGGGTAAAGAGGTGAGATATCAAGTAAGAAAGAAAGATAGTAGGTGGGGAGAGATGGTTGGTATTGGGTTGTATGTTTAAAATAAAGAGTTAAGTGGAAAGGCATACACAAAAAGTTTACTCCTTGGGTCCAAGTATTCAGAATTTTCACAATTGAAAATTGTCAGCCCTAGTCAATCCCCCCTCACCTGTCCCTGCCTCCCATTTTCCTCTGCACTTCCCCTTAGTCCAATTCTTTTCCTGCTCTTCCTCTGCCCCAACCGGCTCCTCTAAGCTGATTGGGCTACAGCTTAAACACCAGCGGCCGCCTTCCTTCTGCAGCCCCGCAGTGAAACCTCCTGTGTTTGAACTGTGAGTCTCTGTTGTTAGCGCTCTAAAAACAGATTTTTGATCCATGTGGGGCTCCGTAGATACAAAGCCCCGCAGTTCCAAAGGGGACGTTTCACCTCAGGCTGCAGTGGGGAGGAGGCGCCAGTGTTTAAGTTGCAGCCCGGCTGGCTTAGAGCTGTCAGCTGGGGCAGAGGGAGAGAAGGAACAGAGCATGGGAAAAGCAGAGGAGAGGAGAGAGATGGTTGAAGAGGAGGGGACGAGCTGTTACTGAGGTGACACTAGAATTTGAATTTTGTTTTATATGGTAAGTTAGTGAGGGCCTGTATCTTGGAGAGTGCATCCCTTTTGTGTACCTTGGTGGTGGGAGAGGGCCATCTCATCCCTCACCTCAGGCAGCAGATTGCCTTGAGCTGGCCCTCCCTGCCAACACCAGTTACTGATAAAGCAAAGCTCTGCTACCGGTCCAGGCTGCCAACACTCTGAACCGCCTTCCCCAGCATAACATCGTATTCAATGGCTGGCTCAATGTAATGTGGATTAGCGTGTCAAAGGGGACATTTTGTGCTGGACTTTGTTGATAATGCCAGGCTGGAGAGGCAGCTCAAAGGATAAGTCGCATGGCAGCAGTAAATTTTGTGGTGCACCACCAACTTCAGCAGCAACCCTACGTCCCTGTACTCAACACATCCACCTCCACCTCCTCTGTCTCTCATCTGGTCCTAGTAAAACTCTTTCCTGTTCCTGCCCCGTTTCTTTCACAGATAAGCTCTCATCTTTCTCCCACTATGCCCTGGCTCTCTTGTCCTCTCGATAGGACAAACTCTGGGAAGCTCCTCCCCCTCCAGAACCTCTGTGCCCTCTATGAGTTGGCGTCCATCTCCTATTCTGATTTCTTTTACATACTGGATCTCCTTCCCAGCTCACCTTCTTGTATTCACCAGAAGAATATATTGCCCATCACACATTCTATTTGCGTTTTTGATTGCTGCCACTACACAAGGAACTGAGGATTTCAATGTATTGTCCATAATGACTCCAAATTCCTTTATCCTGTGTGGTGACTCCTAATACAGAACCCAACATTGTGTACCTGTGATTAGGATTATTTTTCCCTAGGTACACCACTTTACACTTGTTCACTTTATATTTCAACTGCCACTTAGATGCCTGGTTCTTGAGCCTTGCAAAGTCCTTCAGTAGTTCCTCACAATCATGCTTTCAATAATTTTGTATTTTCTGCAAATGTGATCACTTCACGCACTGATCCATTTTCCAGATCATTTCCAGTATTTACCTCAGCCTCCGAATCAGCTACAAAAGGAGGGAATTGTCCATATGTAACTGCTTTAACTACTATCATATTTTTTGACTCAATCACATATAAGATTTTTAAACAGAAGAGTTGAAAAAAAAAAGAGAAGATAAAGAGAAAAAGAAGAAGAAAAATGGTGGCAAGATGGGGATGCCCAAGTAGTAGCAGGACAAAATATAAAGCAACAACAAAAAACATTTACAAAATGCCAAGTTTAAATTGCAAATTTGTTTTTATAGAAAAGAGGAGAAAATGTATAAAATGTGTACAAATTCAGCAAATTTCCAACATGGCATGGGTCAGCAAATTGTCTGAATCAGGGGAATGTATTTAAAATGACGTTAGAAGTTGAACATTATCAACTAAATGAAACGGGAAATTAGCACGCAAACAATTAACATACTGTAAATGTCCACAAAGCTTTCTGAAAATGTAAAGTGTTTGTCAAGGATATTTTATTTCTCTAGGAAAAACAACAAATCTTGAAATTCTTTCTTTTATTATAAAGCTGCAATAGACCTCTGTTTATATGCTGCTATTCGTTCTTGTATTTCACTTTGAGTGAATTCTTGTATTCAGAAAGGCAGGTAAGAAGTCCAAGTCATAATAATAATAAATCGTTATTATTATCACAGGCTTTATTTTAATTTAGGAAAAGAAAACATACCCATGGACAATTTTATCTCCTTGTGAATTGTATTGTTTGTGTTATAGCGCAGATGTGGCAAGAATTAAGGTGCGGCTGGCACCTCTGCCATCTCCCTTGCCATCTCTGTGGGACAGTTTTGCTCTCTGGAAATATTTTACTAAATTTGTTTTGATAATTTGGAAGGTTGGCCTGGAATCGATGAGGCAGGCCAGTTATTTTTCATAGATGCTCTTTTCTTAGCACTTAAGATCTTAAACAGAAGTATAATATTGATGCATCAGCCTTTTTTGTTTTTTAAGTTTTCAGGAACTAAACGGAATTTGAAAAATTAGCCTTATTGAGATCACAGGCAGATTTAGGGGCAATTTTCAAACTGTTAGCACTACAAAGCTTGTGAGAACTCTGAAGCCCAGTACTTTGCACCAGTTTTCGAAGCCAAATTGATGGATGGCAATTTTCACATAGCTGATTTATACAGATAAAACCTTTTATTTTTTAAATCCATGTAGATCATTTTGAAAATTACCATCTTAATTTCTAAGCTGTATGCTATATTGCAGACTCATGCTTTAATTATGCCTGAAAAATATAAAATGGCTTGGCGAAGGTTATAATCAACCATTCATTCAAATCATTAAGTATGCAGCCTATCTTTAAAAGGTTACAAAAAGGCAATTCCATTTCTTTGATCACTGTCCTGTTGATTGGGTCAAGATAAACCGTGACAGGACACCGGAACTGCCAGCTGGATCATTTACTGAGTCTTGCTTACATTTGGCATGGTAAGTTAAGTGCACTCGATGGAAAAGATAATGCACTGGGTGAGGGATGACTACCTGGATGTTTATAAGACTATGGAGTTCTTTTTGTGATATGATTGAAGATATATATAAATATATATATATATATATATATATATATATAAATATATATATATATAAAGAGTTATTATTATTATTATTTTTTTTATTAAAGATGAAAAACAATCTCCTCCCCCAAATGACACACATATGTTCTTGAACTGACACTCATCTCACTAGATACATTACTCCTTCAGTTTCACGTCCCCCATCCCATCATCCATCATTTTGCACTGCACCAACATGATACTGTAGAAACTGAAACCACATACGAGTTATACAGTAACGTAAAATGCTAAAATGCTAAAAAGGTAAAACCTCTGGGAGTATTTTTTTTTCGGTGGGGGGGGGGGGTTTGGAAAAGATGTTGGAGCTTGGGGTTTTAGAGAGCATGGAAAGGGGCCCACCTGCCTCTCCTCCGTTTCCTCTTTAGCTGGCTGCTCCTCCTGCTGGAGGAGCAGCCAGTGGGAGTGAATGGTTTAACCACCTTCAGTAAAACTCTTGCTGTGCGTCTCGACTGCTCACATGGCAGGATCGTGACGCACCTGCTGGGAAATGCCATTGTCATTTATTTATTACAGAGTAAGAATATTCAGAGTGTCGTGGCTTACATAACAGTACTAATAACTTGAACCTGGACCGCCACTGGACTGGGGGCCGGTGTAGACCTTCCAGGACTGGGATTATACGGTCCCTCTTTCTGAGGCCTGTCAAAACTCGAGCTGTAGCGGTAATAATCAAACATAGAGATTTGCTTTGCATCGATGCGATTAATTTGATGCGTTCCCCCAGGAAGGGCAATATTCAAAGCATTCACCTGCAGAAATGGGGAGTTTGAACTTTTCTCCCCACCTTACTCTGAATAAAAGTAGCTGCGTTAGTCACAGCATGGGTTTTACTTTTACACTTGGGAATAAGGGGGATGGGGTTAGGCTGGAGGAAGGAAAGTGCATATGGGGTTTGCATTTTCAAATCCTCCTGCAGACTTTCTGTGGACACATTTGCTCCTGCTTCAGGATGGACCACTTGGTCCTTTTCTGCCATCATTTCTATGTTACTATGTTATTATTCTGTATTATTAATGGGAAACTCTGCTGGAAGCTTCTCTTTGAAAATGTGCTTGCAGCACTACGAGCTATTTAACTATTGCCTCCTTTCAATCTTTTATTGCCTTTTTAAGGATATTTCCAAGTTATGTGTGCTTTTACATCATGAGCCTTTCATAAATATAGCATTACTCAAACTGTTATGGATGTAGAATCAAACACACCCAGCACACTGGATTTTTTCTTATACAGACTTTTAAGGATGCTCATTCCTTGCAGCTCTACTCAATTAAAATTGCTCCTTCCTGTATTATTCCCACTTATAATACACACAGTTTTGTTTGTGCCCTATCATGGCCTCTCTGTTAACACAACATCTCTTATTTGATTTTTGTCTGTATGTTCTGTCTGTCTGTCTTAGCCAGATTGTAAGCTCAAGGAAAAGTGAGTGCCTGTTTTGTGTTTTGGTATAGCGCTGTGCACAACTGGTATGCACCATGCAAATAATATTAATAATAATAATAAGGAACATAATAATACTGGTCATTACTATCTATTTTCAGCAGTATGGCAATCAAAATATACACAGTTTCTTTGGCATTCTCTTTCTCACAGGGCTGCTTCTTGCAACCTGTGGAGATATATAACCTGGCCTGACTGCAACCTTTTGCAGGCTACTTAAATAGGGTATTAATTGGCACTGCAGTGCTGGGGAAGGGATGGCTCAGGGGAATGGCCACAGAATTGCAGGGCCTTTTATTTCTAGGTTACCAGTTCAAATTCCACCTAAAGGGGCCCATGTGAAATGAGATGGTGGTGTCAGTCCAGTTTCAGGGGCCATAGCAGAAACATTCATAGCACAGCTCTTTTTAGGTTGCTGTGAACCTATGAATTCTGCTATATATCTCATCACCAACTCATGACAAGAACATAATGAGAGACTGGTTCCTCTTGAGCTATCAATTACTGCTTCCCTTTTTCTGCAGGCTGCTAGAAAAGACAGGGTTTTAACCCATTCCTCTCAAAATCCAATTTGTGTGGTTGTTCTGTTCACCCCATCAAACTGCCCCATTTTCAACCCCTTGACAAGGACTGGTCCTTTGACAGTTTTAAAACCTAAAGCATGAAAAATGTTTTAGAGAACATAGGGGCTGATGCAATAATTGTGCGCAGAAAACGAGCGCTCAGTGTTGGGCACCTGTTTTCCTAACGCACGCCCAACCACCTCTCCTGGGTGCGCGATTCAATATTTAAATGAGGGGTCGCGCTAAAAAGGAGGTGCTAGGGAAAAATGTGTGTCCCTAGCGCCTCCTCGGCATCAGGCACCCAGGAGAGGTGGCTGTCAAGTGGGTTGGGAAAATGGACACACAGTCTACGAGCGTCTGTTTTCTCCTCCTAGTGGCATAGGCTTGCACAAGATACACGGCCTGGACCGAGTCTCTTATGTGTGTATTCGGTTCCAGATTTTTCTTTTTTTTTTAAAAACTGCTTTATTTGGTTCCTCCTACTTAGTATCATAATGATACTATTAGGAGGAATCACAGAAAGCAGGGTTTTTCTTTTTTTGTCAATGCGCCCTTGAGCGTGCCATACCTTCATGCCAGCCCCGGGCTGACATAAAATTTCCCACGTTGCAAGGGCGCATTGGCCATGCGGAAAATGTATTGGATTGCGGGGATTAGCTAATAGCCTCATCTTCATGAATTTACATGTGATGAGCGCTATTAGCTACGCAGCGATTTGCACGCACGTTTTGGATGCGCTAATTCCTATATTGGGAATTAGCGCACCCAAACGCACATCTAATCGCGTGTTAAGCCATGTGCAGTAGCTAGCGCACGGTATTGCTTCAGCTCCATAAGGAGCACATGCACATTTCCAGGAGAAACCACACTCTCCCCGATGAAAATCCAGTAAACAAATAATCAGAAACATCACCTAACATAAACACAAATATGCAGGCCAGAAAGCACACAGAGGGTCATCTAGTGCCTGCAGATGGTCACTTGTCTGAGCTTATGTACAGCATGTACACAGCAGCTTTCGTACGATGAGCATTAAAAGGGCAGAATTAAATCTATATCTGAGCCCACACTCATTTGAACTTTGTAATTGGCCTTATTTCTCCTTTGTACTTTGCAATTCTTTGTTTTCTATTATTCAGGGGCCTTTTAATCAAGTGGATGATGCACTATATTTTTTAATGTGCCCACTACAATGTAGCATCAATAGCGCACACACTATAAGAATGCACACTAGCACAAAGAGCCTAACATGTAAACCTATTCACGGTGCTGGATTTGTGTGTGTAAGTAGATGTGCGGAGATTTATCCTAGTATTTTATAAACTGCAGTGGGTTGCTGCACAATTTATAAAATACAGTGGAGTTCTGCTCTGAAAGTACATGCATATGTTTCTTTTCATGCAAATATTTGCAATGCAATGAAAGTGCTTTTTCTACCTGTTTTATAAGCATGCATGTGTATATTGTAGGAATGGAAAAAAAACCATGTGCATGTAAAAATGGAGGTAGACATATTTTAAAGTATGTGCATATATCATTTTGAAAATACTTATTTGCCCTTATACGTCAAATCACCAGCTTGCCGATACCTCTTCCAGTTCACCCAGACCTTCTAATATTTCATCCTGAGCTCTCTCCAGGTCACCCAGACCTCGCACTCACAAAATGCAGACCAATTTCCCTTGCATTAGCCAATTAGCAGGTGTAAAATTGTATGAACAAGTTTGATAATTTATACATGTAAATCTCTTATAAAATAGCATCTTCCATGTGTACCTCTTGACCCCACTCTAGAATGCCCCTAGATTGCCACTTTTTGATCTTGTACATGTGCATTTGAAACCAAATATACATGCATCCTTTAAATATGTATAAAATAGCATGTATGAGATAACATGCTACTTATGTGCATAGTTTGATGTGCATAAACCCTTTGAAAATCTACCCATAAAATTACAGCATCTACAATCTAATTGTGCCCGAGTGATAATTAGCATGTGGAGGCTACACAAAATAGCATGTATGCATTAAACTGAGCATGCTTAGTTCTCTTTTTCTTATTACTCCACCTCCTTTCTTTAAAACTTATAAAAGTAAGCCTGGCACAAAGGACTGGCTGCAAATATTGAGAAGAGAAGCAGAAGAGCAACTGGAGCCAAGGAAAGAAAATAAAAGTACATCTAGAGGACACATCATTCTGATTTACAAATGTAATAAGTTGCGATTAGTCAAGAAATAAACTACAGTTACAATTACAATTACAAACTATAGGCCAAACACATATGCCTCGTATGTCTCAAGAACAAGAGGAAAAGATGAGAGGAGTGTCTGGAGGAGCAAGAGAAGGACAGATGTTTAGAGGAGCTGCTGGTGGAAATAGCACCAGAGGCAGGACAAAGCATTCCAAAGGCAGATGGATGACCATGCCAACAGATATTTCACATCACTCAATGGGAAAATAGAAAAATTCTGGAGCTGATAATGGAAACCCCCTGTGTACTGTCTTGGAGAAACTGCTCAAGAAAATTTAAGGTGGTAAAGTAGCGCCTTTGGCAAAGAATTGTGTCAGATGTCAACAGCCTTGGAGTCACCCACAGAAGTAAAAAAGAGCATACTATACCAGAACCATCAATCATTCAGAAAGCGTGCCCAAAGAGCTATTCCAAACCATTAACAATCTCCTCTCCTGTAGCCTCATTCCCCCATACATCCTTCCCTCTCAGCTGAGACTCAATGTAACAAGATAGCCTCATTTTCACAGAGAAGATCTCCTGCATTGAAATGGGACTGGAAGAAATGCCAGTACAAAACCAAACTGTCATATATTTTGACCGCTTTCTATTCACTGAGAATAGACTCCTTGCTCTCGAGCCTCAGACTAGCCACCTTAGAGGGCCCCTACCCCACCTGGCTCAAAAAAAAAGAGCCAAACATGGACCGCTTCACTGTATCCAGGCCTTTACAAACATCTCGCTTGCAGAAGCCAAACTACCAAGTAGCCTAAAAAGAGCAATTATGAAACCTATACCAAGGAAGACTAACCTTGACCCCAATGACTTGAACAAGTACTGACCTTTCTTGAACCGCTCGTACCTAAGTAAAGTAATTGAAAAAGCTGTACTGGCAGCTGTTTGCCGGACGCAGAGAGACACACGTGGGTGAGCTTCAGAGACTTAACATCTAAAGTTTTTCTGCCGGCTCTGACGTCATCAGGAGGAGCCGAAAGCGCCCATAAAATCGGCGCTATAGCGGCTCATAGACTGCAGCTGTTTGCCGGACGCAGAGGGACACACCTGGGTGAGCTCCAGAGACTTAACATCTAAAGTTTTTCTGCCAGCCCTGATGTCATCAGGAGGAGCCGAAAGTGCCCATAAAATCAGCGCTATAGCGGCACGCCACTGTCGCTGGCGCGCCGCCAAAGCCGCACGCGCGGCTTGGTCCAGCTTAGTCTGGATTAGAACGGATTGGTGGAGAATAACCTCTGCTCTAATACCAGCTGCCACAGAGGTGAAATAAATCTCACAGTTTGTTGGACATAGACGAAGCCTCTGGCTGGAAAGGAATTAAAGAGTGTCTTGTTTAAATATGCCACCAAACGCAAGGGAAAAGTAAGGGTTTATCCCCCGATGCCCCTTCCATCTCCTATACAGCAGGAGGTTGTCCGTTATATGTCAGCATCTACACTGAAAAGTCCAGCGACCAAGGATACTGCTGATTCAGATCATTTGGGAGGAAGATCCGGATCTATAGAGGAGGTATCGCTGAGACCCAATCTTGGACTACCACCATTGCAGAGGGCAGGTGAGGCCTCTCCCAGAAACATACTGGTCCAGCCAAGTTCCCTAGGGGCCAAATCATCTTTGGAATGTCTTGGCATAGGGGTCCCAGCTGCGGAGGGAATTGGGTCTGATAGAAGAATAGGAGGTGGAGAGAAAGATCTGGCAGCTTGTGGAGAGGCCTTGGAGACCTTGACACACCCTACAGTAGTAACACTAGAACTGTTGTGGGACTTGATGGCTTTGATGGCAACTAATATAAAAGGGTTAGAGAAAAAGATAGATTCTATTGCAGGTAAAAAAGATAGATTCTATTGCAGGTAAAAAAATCTGAGGAAAGAATTAAAAACTTAGAGGGTACAGGTAAAAAGAATTTGGAGTTTCATGCAGCAGTAGTAAAGGATAGAGAATCATTATCTAGACATATAGAGACCTTTGAAAACAACTCCAAACGTTTAAATCTTCGCCTATTCAACTTCCCTAGGGTAGTTGGGGAGGTTCCGATGGAGACATTACAAAAAGTTTTAAAGGAAGTTTTGTTTTTTTCTGAAGATGAGTTACCTACTATATGAGTTACCTACTATACAGTATGAGGTACCTACTATAAGTTACTGTTACTTCTTACCTAAGAGAAATTCAAATTTAAATACACTTGAGTTGCCCTTTCAAGGGAATCTTACCAATTTCCTAGAAAGTTCTAATAATCAAATAATAGATTGGGGTATATTACTGGTTTCCTTTGTAAATTTTCTTGACCTGAATAAGGTCATGAAAAGATATTTTTCTAAATATCCTATCTCTTTTCATGATAATATAGTTAAAATTTTTCCAGATCTATCATTTGCTATGCAGCTTAGGAGAAAAGAGTTTTGGGTCTTCCGTCAGGAAGTTATATCTATGGGATATTCATTTATCCTGTGATTTCCCTGTAAATGTTTAATAAAGAAAGAGCAAGATATTTACATATTTTTCCTACCCGATTATTTGAAAACTTTTATTGAACAGAGAAGAATAGCCACCTCTTCCCCACTGTCTAGTGAATTAGAATAATTAGATACAGTGCAGTACTGTGAATTGCCTAGTGAGTCTTAATGACATGATTTCTTTAGAATCTCCCTAAGTTTACCATGCCTCTGTTTATTTCCATTTGTCATAGGTAACTGTTTCTATTGATTGTTATAAATAAGTATGATTACTTAATAATTGGTGAAGGTATTAAGTTTGAAGGGTTATCAAACTGTACCAAGCTTATTGTATTATTTTATTTTCTGTATTAAGCATGGAAAATCAATAAATATATAAATTTTAAAAAAAATGAAAAAGCTGTACTATCACAGCTATCGGATCATATGCGTACTTCAAATGCCCTTGACATCTTCCAGTCATTCTTTTGGTCACACTACAGTACTGAAATTACACTACTAAGCTGGGGGATCAACTCTAGCTTTGTCTTGAAGGGGAAGTCAGCCTTACTCATTCTCCTGGACTTCTGGGCATCCTTTGGCATGGTAGATCACAATCTCATCCTTACCAGACTGTGTGATATAGGGCTGGCTGGGCCAGAATTCACCTGGTTCACACCACACCAGACTGTCTCTATGGGAGCAGATCTCTCTGAAATCCACTTGTTCTTTTGCGGAGTGCCACAAGGTTCTATTCTCTCACCCACATTGTTCAATATATAACCTAATCCTTTTGTGTGAACTCATAAGATATTGCCGCATCAGCCTATGTGGATGACATCCAACTCCTTATCCCTTTGGGCACTAATCAGGATCAAACCATTACTGACCTCAATGGTTCCTTAGAGAAGATCACTAACTGGCTATACCAATGTGACAGGGCTATGCCAGTCACTAATATTTTCTCCCATGTGCTTTTTCCTGCAATGGGCAGTAGAAGAGGTTTTTTTTTTTTTTTGTATTCAGGATTCTTCCTCCTGCCATGACCTCACCTTTTGAGGGGAGGCTTGTGTAGGATATAAAAATCTCCATGAGCCTGCTCAGAATCAGTGGGAAGGTGACTGGAGGGTGAGTTGGTTGATTGGAGAAGCTAAAGATCATCCCTGGATCTTAAACTAGAGAAGGTGGAAGGAGATTGGAGAAGATATTTGGAGAAACATTGTTCAGTCCAGAGGGAAGGGCATTCCCCTAGTAGTCCAAAAAGGTTCATCAGAAAAGCCCCACTCTGCCTGCTCAAGATACCTTGACCAAATGGAACAACTAAACAAATCACTGACTGTAATCTGCTGTAGCCTTTTACCTCCTGCCACTGGGCCATACTATATCTCCCTTTTGAAGTTTGTATCTAAAAGCAAATGTTACCGTTATGTTCACTTTTTTTTTTCCTTTTCTCATGTACCTGATTATTATTTAACAAATTGTAACTCACTTTCAACTCTCTTGGTGGAAAAGTGCGTCATAAATAAGCAAAGGTGATGATAGTCATAGGGGAGCTGGTTCTTTCCCTTTATCATTTTTTGCCCTTTTCTGCACCTTTTCTAGTTCCTCTGGGACCAATGTTAAAAAAAAAGCTGAGCTGCTAAATTTAAGCCCTTAAGTTAGGTGTCTTAAGTTTTCAGCTGAAAATTCACATACATTTAGGACTCTAAAAGCAGTGCCCCCTAGCCTCCCAGGACTGTGTGGCTGCAGAAGAAAGCGCCACATATTTTACAATCTGCCACAGAATCAACATTCCTGAAAGCTTTCATACCTGCTAATTCAATCTTTTGAGTAAAGCTGCAGGATGCCTGCTTGCCTTCAGTGGTAGCTCTCTCTCTGCTCCTGCCCCTCACCTAGCAAACAGCCTGCAGGGAACCTTATTTTCTTCCCCGCCTCCCTTCCTCCTGTCCTAAAGTGAATTGGAGGAGGGGGAGGTGAAGTTGAAGTGGATAGAGAAAATAGTCAAAATGTTTGATCTCTGAAAAACCTCATAAATCCTTATCAAGCCAAAGATGATTTTGATATAATTCCTGGATGGAGGGATGTCCCTACAGAAGAATTTAATCTTTATATAAAGGTGCTTGCACCTGCATATATGGCCTGTCATACACCATTTACAAAGCCCTGGAAGTCTGCAGCTCCTGCTGGCACAGAAGGCATTAACTTCAGTTCATATAAGCCTTAATGGTTGATACGACTGCTGACAAGTTACAACGTGTGCTAATTCGACCCCATTTTGTATCTGTACTGTGCCCAATATATTTGCCCTTATCTTTCTGTGTAATTAACAGCATGACACACTACTGATGTTGGGGGTATTTTAAGAAAACAGGAGCTCATATACATGGAAAGACAATAAGGACTTTCTCAAGAAAATATAAAAAGGATGGATGCACTATTTCAATTCAAAACAAAAGTGACAAACAAGTTTGTAACTTGTCTTAACTTGATAAATGATTGATTTTTGACCGTGGTATATTTTTTATTTGTATATTAAGTATTGTTTAAAAACAATATGAATGTTTTTTAGTAAAAAAAAAAAAAAACTTTTTTCCAAAGACAGAAGTGTGAATCTTTATGAACATTTGTCATATAATAGCCGCAGAATTTTGAAAAATCTGGCACAGAATTTGCTAACTCTTGAAAAATCTGCTGCAGGAAATCAGCAGCCAACCAGTTCCATTGAATGAAGGTGCTACTATCTGGTGGTCGAAGGCATGTTTGGCTTGGAAATATATGAAAAGAGAATTACACCAAGCTTAATGGATGTTCTCTCCAAACTAGAAGAGGTGATGAAAAGCCTTGAATTCAGACAAGCTAGAAAAACTTCTGGGTCTTTGTTTTTATGTCGTTTGTCTGCTTCTTGTCTTTTGTGTTTATAATTTGTGCCAAGTTAGTTTAACTGAGTTATGAGCCTTGTCAGAAGGAATCTTTTTCTTAGTGAAGGAGAAGCCCAAGGTACTGCCTCAGTAGAAAAAGATGGAGGTGGAGTTCTTCAAGCCCTAGTGGAATGTGGATGATGGAGAGCGACTGGGAGGTGGTGTTTGGTATCCCAGGAGCACGTGGAACAGTGGGATGGTGATTTTTCTTCTTTCCTTTGCTTCCAGAAATGATTTAGCCAATCAGTGCTAATGGGGATAGGGATTCTTTTCTTCTCCCCCATACCAGGAAGAATGTGGCCAATCGAAATTTTCTGCCTCTGGCTTTGCAAACAGACCCTCCGTGTCCAGTCAGAAACGCCTCTCTTCATGGATGCAGAGGAGAATTAACGGCACTTCTATGCAATCGAGAATATTCAGATTCCGGTGTTCTCTTAATAGGTGCAATACAAACCTTGGTGTTTGGCACAGCTGAAGAATACCCCGAGCTCCTCCCCTTCCACAAACAGCAGCATTTTTGAAAGGGGCAGGAAAAGAGCCAATTTATTTGTGCATGCCTTGCTTTTCAACGTGTCTCATGACTTGCAGCATCCCTATGCTGAGCTGAAACATAAATGAAAGCTGGATCATCAAAATAAGGTGATTTATGGTTACATCATTCTTAGCTCACATGAATACATTATCCATCATACTCAGCCTTTTTCTTACTACCTTTAACACTCAATTTGCTTTTTGTACTGCTCCTTACCCATTGACATGATGTATTGTGTTTATACTTGAAGATCTTTATGGAAAATGCCTCAATGATATCCAGTTCTACACTATTACAGAATCCTTATTACCTTACCATAAAAAAAATCTCTTCTCAGTTTTAAATTACATTTTCTTTTTTGTTAATAGGGTTCTGTAAAACCATTTTAAAATGAGTGGCTTTACAGCATGTGTATTCTCTTAATGCATAAATGCTGAAGCAAAGCTGAGGGGGCTCTGACTTCAAAGCCAGACAAATGAGATCACTTTTGTCATTATAAGGTTTAATAAAACTCCAATTAAATCGTATTGATCACTGGAGCACAGAATTGCAAAATCTTGTAAATATAATATTCATAGATCTGAGAAAAGATCAATTGATGCTATGAAAGTTTTTAAAAAGCTTATATAAAAATATTGAAAACAGTAAACATAATCAAATAATATTTATTAACAACTTGAAAAGATAATGTACAAGTGAAATAACTTTCGTACAAGTGAAAAAAAAGATGAGTTATAGAGTTGCATGGCAACTTCAGAGATCATATTCTATGATGCCATGACATGCATGTGTGTGTTTCAGGAGCTCTGGGTGTGTATGGGTATATGCCTTACAGCTGCTCTGTAATGGTGGAGGAATGGAGTAGGTGGGTGGTGAATGTGACTGGGTCGGGAGGGGTGTGTGGTGGATCGGGGTGTGCATGGGATGATTGGGGGTAGCAATGTGTGTGTGTGGTACATACGTGTGTGATGGGGTGTGTGTATGGGGGGGGGCAGGGTGATGGGTGGGTCAAACATTCTTTGCACTCTCCACTCCATGTTTTCTTCCTTCTCCAGTCCTTGCTTTCCCCTTCCCTCTCCTATCTCCCTCCTCTTATATGTGACGGGCGGTGAAAGACTAATGCACACAGACTGGGAGAGGGATCTTGGTGTGGTAGTGTCTGGTGTTCTGAAGGCAGTGAAACATTGTAACAAGGCGATAGCTAAAGCAGAAGAATGCTGGGCTGCATAGAGAGAGGAATAACTGGTAAGGAAAAAGAGGTGATAATGCCCTTGTACAGGTCCTTAGTGAGGCCTCACCTGGAGTACTGCATTCAGTTCTGGAGCCTGTGTCTCAAAAAGGATAGAGGCGGTCCAAAGAAGAACGACCAAAATGGTGAGGGGTCAGCATTGGAGGACTTACGAGGAGAGGCTGAAGGATCCAAATATGTATACCCTGGAGGAGAGGAGGTGCAGGGGAGATATGATACAGACCTTCAGATACCTGAAAGTTTTAATGATGCACAATCGTCAAACCTTTTCCTTTGGGAAGAAATCAATAAAACTAGGGTTCATGAAATGAAACTCCAGGGAGGACAAGTCAGAAGCAACGTCAGGAAATATTTCTTCACGGAGAGGATGGTGGATGCCTGGAATGCCCTTCCGGAGGAGGCGGTGAAGATGAAAACAGTGAAGGAATTCAAAGGGGCATGGGATAAACACTGTGGATCCCTAAAGGCTAAAGGATGGGAATAAAGAAAAGTGCATGGGGGTAACTTGCTGGTGTGGCAGTTGCTACCCTTAACCAATAAGCCTTGATACGGTTAATGCAACTCCATCCTTGTTCTCTGCTTCAATGGCGGTGGGAAAGGGGGAATTGGATTCAGACAGCAACCAATGAGGGCACCGACTTTTACGGTTTGGGGAACAAATAAACATGGGAGTAACTTGCTGATGAGGCTTTTACTACCCTTAACCAATAAGCCTGATACTTTTGATGCAGCTCCAACACTGCTCTCTGCTTCCATGGCAACATAAAAGGAAAACTGGATTCAAACAGCATCCATAGAGGGCCCTGACCTTTACACTCTGGGAAACTAATAAGCACGAGGGTAGCCTGCACAGTGCAGCAGGTATTGGCTTAAGCTTGCTGAGCAGACTGGGTGGATCTTTTGGTCTGCCATGATTTCTATGTTTCTATGTTTCTAATATCCCTTCCCTCCTTCTGCCTCCATAGCCCCCGCCTTGGTCCCCAGCAGCTTCTCCAGCTCTTCGGCCGGCAGGTCCTGGGCTTTTTGCCTAGCCTGCTTCTCAGTTTTTTTGGAGCAGTGTCTTCTTCGAGTGGCAGGGCCTGGGCTTCTTGGCAGTCACATTTCTTTTTCTCCCCACTGGTGGCTCCTGTGCTGATGTTTTCTATCTATTTGCGTGCCCCTTAGTCCTGCTCGTGATGTTAAAATAGAACATCAGACAGACGGATAGACAAAATGAAAACCAGAAGGGCATTTTTATTAAATGGAATGTGCTAAAAAGAAATACTGGTGACGTAAATGCATGAATTATAAAAAAATACAAAGTGACTATTAAATGACAAATGCACGGGAGCACATAAGGAGGGCCACGGACCACGCAAGGCTCCATAAGCTCCCAGTGTTCTTGCACAGAGTGGGGGGAAAAATTATTTTTGAAGGGCCTTAGGGTTCTCCCACACAGGGGCTCCTCTTGCTTACTAGTCCAGGCACTCCAGACAAGCCACGTCCATACCAGAGCTGTTGTTCAAAACTAAAGTCTTTACTAAATGACTGGTGGCAGGGTAAAACAAGCCCAAAACGGTACACCACTTGATAGTGCACCACAGCAACTCAATCAAAAATCCCTAAAAACAGATTCATTCTCTTCTCCCAATCTTCTCCCCACAGGTAAGCTCTTATGGAAAGCTTCTCCCTCTACTCTGGGCCCTCCACGTACCAAGTGGGTAGATGAAATTGTTATCCTCAAAGGGCCCTTTGCTCTTCCTTCTCCCTCCGTTATCTCTGGCTGATTGTAGCTGAATCAGCCTTAGACGGTGGTGAACTTTCTCGGGCAGGTGGGCCTCTCCTGTGGCACCATTCAGCTCTCAGGATCTTCTTCTATGTTTCAACCTCTGAGGTCCCAGGAACTCCTTTCCTGGTGACTCTTCCTTCTCAGTCAGTGCTCCTCTGAGCATTGTCTGCAAAGGGAAAGGTCTCTGGTGCTACTCTGTGGCGAGGTACCGCCACGCTCCATTCAACAGGACTCCAGGTTTTAGAATCTCTCCTTGCATCACATGGGTGCAGGAGTTTTATACCCTTCCCAATGGGGACTGGCTGGCAAGGTCTGAGACCTCTGTCACACTGAGGGCATCCTGACCAGATGAAGCCATAGATGCCACGCAAGTGAAGGGTAAACTACTTACATGGGGGACAGAATTTAACACTTTCTTATATACACAATTACTATGAGCAAACAAAATGACACAAAGGATTGTCCAAAGACCCAATATGTGTTTTGGTCAAAGATTTTATCAAGGATGCAGAATTTAGAGGAGTTTCATCTAGACAGAAAGGCATCCTTATAATAATGCTGAAAAGAGATATTAATGTCTTAGAATCTTCTGGGATAGGTGCCCTTGGTCAATAAAAATAAGTTAAATGTTAGGAAATGTAATGCCAATAAATTCCAAAGTGTAATTATGTTTGTGGATGTCATTTACTATCGGTTGAAAGGATGCATATGCCAGCAATCAGTGACAGAGAACTTAAAAACTGAAACATACTCAAAATATATAAAAATTATGGGCCAGATTTTAAAAGCCTTACGCATGTAGGGCCTATTTTAAAAAGGCCCGGCGATGCGCGTAAAGCCCCGGGACACGTGTAAGTCTCGGGGCTTTAATAAAGGGGTGGTTCGGGGGCAGGGCAGGGGTGGGGAGGCCTGGAGGAGGAGTGGGGGTGGGGCCAGAGGCCTCTCACACAGCGGCCATTGCTGCTGTGTTGGAGGATCGTGTGCTGGCAGGCTGCTGGCGCTCGCAACTTGCGCCTGCCCTGAGGCAAGCGCAAAAGGTAAGACAAAGGTCAGGGGGGTTTAGAGTAGGGCTGGGGGGGGAAAGGTTAGGGGAAGGGGTGGGAAGGTCAGGCTAGGGGAAGGGAACTGGGGAAGGCAGTGCGGCTCGACGCACGCAAGGTGCACAATTGTGCATTATTTATTTATTTATTTATTTATTTTACGGCTTTTATATACCGACGAACATTGGGAACATCTCATCGGTTTACATGGAACAAAATTAGCAACAGGCTTTACAGGTAATGCATGATTAAAAGAGGAACAAGCTTTACAGGTAACACCTAACTAAGGAGGAACAAAAAATTATCAATAGGCTTTACAGGGAAAACTTAAATAAACTTAGTGGAGCACTAAATTCGTAAACATTGAGAAAGCATATATACACAGGATTGCATGTGCATCCCCTTGCGCACGCCAACCCCTGATTTTATAACTTGCCCGCACCTGCGCGCACAAGCTATAAAATCGCATGTCCATGTGTGAGTGCCAGGTAGCGCACACACATGTCTTAAAATTTACCTCTATGTATATAGAAATTAAACAATGGAAAAATATAGTAACCTATGGGCCGGATTTTCAAAAGGTTATGCGCGTAACTGGCCTTATACGCTCCGGGCCTATTTTCAAAAGGCCCGGCAACATGCGTAAAGCCCCGGGATGCATGTAAGCCCCGGGGCTTTACTAAAGGGGCGATCCAGGGGAGGGGTGGTCTGGGGGTGTTGCCAGAGGCCTCCGACACAGCGGCCATTTCTGCTGTGTCGGAGGATAGCGTGACGGCAGGATGCTGCCACGCACAACTTGCGCCTGCCCAGAGGCAGGCGCAAAAGGTAAGATGAAAATCAGAGGGGGGGTGAGAGTAGGGCTGGAGGGGAAAGGTTAGGGGAAGGAGTGGGAAATTCAGCTAAGGGAAAGGGAACAGGGGAAGGCAGCGCGGCTTGGTGCGTGCAAGGTGCACAATTGTGCACCCCGTTGCACGCGCCAACCCCCGATTTTATAACATGCATGTGCCTGCACGCACATGGACGTGAGCACACATGTCTAAATATCCCTATATGAATAAAAAGCAGTAATACATGTATTAGGTGAGGATAAAAGATGTTGGTATGAAAATGGAAAGGATGATGATGGCAAATGTTCAGGGTGAAAATGGAGTAGCAGAAGTGCAAAAGATTGAAACACTGCTCATGGAAGATGGAGCAGGAACTCTGTTGGCTCCCATACTCAGGTAAAGAGGAGACACGGTGCTCTCTGATGCTAGGGGACAGCATTCTTGTGTGAAAGATTTTAACAAACAGTCTGTCCAGTCTTCTGAGGGGAAAAATAGCAGCACAGAAGGGATAAACAGTTATGAGCCATTTACAGTTCACAGGGCCTTCTCACGAGTCGCCTCAGTCATCCTCAATGCTGCCAGGATGCATGTGCAGCAGGAACGCTGCCCCTTTCCTCCCGGGTTGTGCCACGCAGCTCGAATGCCAACAAAGAACCTGGGCCCCATTGCTGTTCTGCTCTGCCATCTTTCTGTAAGGCACGTGCGCTGGTATTTGAAGAGGCCACGGCAGGAATCCTGAAGCAGGAGCCTATTGATGATGTCAGACTTTGCTGGTATTTAAAGCTGCCACAGATGCTCCTCAGATGCCTCAGTAATGGGTCTCCTATTGAAGTAGTGCATATTGCTCCTGCATGTGGTTCCTGCTTTCTGCTGGCATTCCTTGGCTCCTCCAACCTTGTCTTCTTCATCCAGCCTTGCCTCGTCCAACTTTGTCTTCTTCAGCTAGCCTTGCCTCGTCCTGCCCTGCCCACCATGCCTAACTTGTCCAGTGTCTTCAGTGTGTCTCTGTTCACGCTTGGCCTGACTCTCCAGATCTTGACCTCTTGCTTGTACCTGACCATGATTGCTTGCTTCCTGGACCTGACCACTCCTGTTAGCTTCCTGTTCTGATTTTGGCCTGTTCCTGACTCTTTTCATCTGCTGCCTGCCCTGACCTTTGTGTGCCTTAGGATTCATCGCCCTAAGGACCCATTTAAGTCCTGCCGGCCTCCAGAACCCAAGGGCTCAACCTGTGGGGGAGGTGGCTGGTAAAGGTGAAACTCCAAATTGTCCCGCTACAGGGTGCATCCGCTAGCTTCTGGCGTAGGTCTCATGGGGTCGACCTCAAGGCTGCATTAACTAATCTGCAGCACAAAGGACTCACTCACCTGCCACCCTTCAGAACCTCATATTGTGGTTGCATTGAATCTTTGCTGGTGTTTTTCCTTGATGAAATTAGCTGTCATAAACTTACAATCAATATGGTCCACTTTAGTTAAATTGGATTGCACTGTCTCCAAGTGCTGTTTGGAAACTTGAATGTTAACATCTAAGATAGAAAGCCAAATTTAGACACAGGGGATCTTTCTGAATGATTTGGGAGGATGGAACCAGAGGCCTAGTTATAGGTGTCCTTAGGAGATGGGGGGGGGGGGGGGAGAGACGAGCTTTGCCCCCTCACTTTGTCTCAGGCCTCTTCCCCTAGCAGCAGGAGGGACATGTCCCATCTGAGTCAACCCCTTAAAGGTGCAGGAGTCAGTGGGTCTGGAGGAAGTGGAATCTCTGCCAGATGATACCCTGTGCTTTTAAGGAGACTAACTTGAATAGAAAACAGCACCGCCCTTGGGCTAGGCTTATAAAAGTCCGAGGACAACAAAGTCTGTGTTTACTTTTATGGGTAATTTATTCCCCCTCCCTTTAAAGTTCAGGATTGGCTGAACTTTACCCCTTTAAATTAGTTGCCTTAACCAGAGGGAGACCGAGACTAAGAATCAGCAGTGGCAGGCTAGGGAGACAGTAAAGAGAGATAACTATTGCCAGAAATCAAAAGGATTAGTAGCCACTGCTGTGAGGATCTACAAAGGATGGGATAAAGGAGGGAGAGGGGGATGGAATAGAGGGGTGATGGCCATAGTGCCCACCCATTTTAACCTTGACTCCCCCCAAAAAAATTCAGTTTTGACTACACCCCTGGTTGGAATAGTCTACAACAGGCCAGTACTGTTGGAAGCACTAGGCAAACTAGACACCTGCCTAGAGCACCTCAGTTTTAGGGGGGTGGCACAATGGCATATCATCATTCCTGCCTCCATGGCCTTGAAACGGAAGTGGAGTAGGGTGGACCTTATGGGCAAGATGGAGGAGATGACATTACAGCCGCCCTCAGATACAGGAGTACCCTATAGTATTGATGGTGTGGTGGTGATGTACAGTAATGGGCCCCTGTGGTAGTGAGGAGAATTATTGGGCCACTTGGTGGTGAGAAGAATATTGGCTGCGCACTAAGCAGGAAGAAGAGCTGCAGCAGGGCTTATGTAGACCTCGGGAGCAGAAGGAGCAGCTGATCCCATGTGACCCCCAGAAGCATGAGGAGCAGATGGGTCCATTTGGCCCCCCTTGAGCAGAAGCAGCTGGCATTTTGTGATCCCTGGGTGGGGGAGGGGGGCATCCAGCTCTATGTGGCCATCCAGAGCAGGAGGCAGAGAACCATATGTACCCGTGGCATATGGTTCTCTGCCTCATAGCCTAGAGGAAGTGTCTCTAGGCTATGAGGGCTGAAGGAGGATGCTGATCCTGCCACTTGTGCTTTCAGAGAAGGGAAAAAAATGAGTGATTGAAAGAATGTGAGTGTGTGTGTGTGTGTGTGTGTGTGTAAGTGAAAGACCATATATGAATGTGTGTGAGTGAGAGAGAGAGAATGAGTATATGTGTGTGAGAGTGAGTGAAAGAGCATATGTGTGTGTTTGTTGTTTGAGTGAAAGATCGTGTGTGTGTGTGTGTGAAAAAGCCATGAGTGTGTGTATATGTAAGTGGAAGACCATGTATGAATGAAAGAGCGTGTATGAAAGAGTGTGTGAGTGTGAGAAAGAGCATTTGTGTATGTATGTGAGAGTGAGTGAAAGAGCAAAGGTGTGTGTTACGAGAAAGGAGACATTTTGTGCACAACAATCCTCCCTTTCCTCTTGCTAATCCACAACAAACTCAGGTTATCTGGAAATCAAAATCCTCAAGTATGGAGAGGGGAAATGTTTTAAAATCCATATTAGTTTTAATTATTGGATGTTATTTGATGTGTCTGCTGGTTTGAAATATTTTATTGGTCTGGATAAAAGTATCTGTTACTTTATTTTTATTTATTTATTCTATTTTAGTAATTATTCGACCTGAATAAGGTCATTTGACTCTGTAAACCGCTTTGGTCAGTAAGTTCTACTGGAAAACGGTATATAAACTTGTTTAAATAAATAAATAAATATATGAGTTTTTATTTATTGGATATTCTATTTGTTAGCTGTTTTGAAATATGTATTCTTTTTATTAGTATATTTTTACTATTATTGATGATTTACATTTTTTTCTTTTATTATTTGATGTTTTGTAAGGTTGGTAATATTTCTGTTTTTCTATTGTTGCATTGTATATAGGGTATGGCTTGTTGTGATTTCCAGTTCAAGTTTGTCTGTAAATTTGTACTTATAATTTATGGTCTCTTTATTCTGTATTTGGTAAGGGTCTGTCTGTGTTCTACATGTGTTTCCAAGGTGAGTGCGTAGTTTCTGTATAGGAATGTATAGCAACTTGTTCTGTTTTCCTAATAGGATGTCTGTTGGTGTTGTAGGGTCCGGTGTAATATTTTCTGCATTGCCTTTTCATAGGTAGGGTTATTACTGTTAGAATGTTGGCAGTTAGTGCTGTTTTGGTGTGCAAGATTTACTATATTGTAAATGCAATTCAGTTTACTCATGGCTTTTTGAAAGCCATGCCCACAGCTTACATGCAACACAACAAGGCTAATACCATTGGGTTCCAAGTATTTTTTTTGCAGGGTTTTCTGGTTGGCACCACAGCAGTGCACATAAATATAACACACATGTTGCAAGTGATTTTTTTATAACTCAGAAGACCGTACTTTGTACTTTTCCATGTAAAATCTGTTATTATTAAGGCTTATTATTAAGGCTTCCATGATTACTTAGTGTCTATAATAACCTTGCACTTGCCCTGCAGCAAGTGGGGTTAAGCCCTCTGGGGTTAAGGAAATACCCACAGTACCTGGATGTAATCTGCTTTGATGTGTTGAAAGGTAGAAGAAAAAAACAAATCAAACAAATAAATACATGTATTTGTCTTCTTGAACCCCGCCCCACTGCAGTCACTTCCTGCCCGCTGGCTCTGCTCCTATGAAAGGAAGGAGCCATGTGTGCAGAAGCATGCCTTCTCATCCCTCCTTTCCTGCTCCTGGCTCCCGCCCCAGTTTATTTTTACATTTAACTCTTTCTTGGGGTGGTCCCCCCCTGTAAGAACCAGCAGTAGCTTCAGCCCCACAGGGTGAACAGCAGCAGCAAATCCGGGTGCCCGCCCACCTCACCCAGGAAGCATAGGACAATAATATTGAATGTGGTGAGGGGTGGGGACAGAGGGATAGAGGTTGTGGCTGAGAGGGAAGAGTGGGATAGAGGGGCAGGAGGGGCTCATTTTCCAGATCATAAAGGGAAGGAGGGGGGAGGGCCTGGCCTTGGAGAGTTAGCACCTGCTGTTTTTTTTTTTTAATTTGTTGGGTTGGGGAGGTGAGAGATTGGGAACTAAACCCACGCTTATTTTAAAGTGTTTTCTGGGGTAGAGCGCGAAGGCCCCAAAGTTTCTTGTTTTTATTGCTTAGTTCTATTTTTCAGCCACTTAACTGGTTATATTTTGAATATAGTTTTCAGGTTGCATGTGGCTGGAATAACTTTCAAATTTAGGAAGCCCTGGATTAACCAGTAAGCAAAATACTGCAAGCATGTGCATAGGGCACCAGAGTGTGGAAAATTTGCATTTTTTTTGTTGCCCCCTAGTTATAATAAGTAAATCATTTGCTTATATTGTTTACTGCTATTTAGTGTTAAATAACTTTTTAAAAAAAGTTTATAGTTAATATAGTTGTGGGGTCTGGCCTGGAAGAAAGTTTTTAATCTCTTATTTCACCTTCAGTCCTTATTGAATCTTAATGTTTTGTCAGTAAAAGCAATGGAAGGGCTGAGGGGGCCACCATTGTTGGGCTGTGCTTAGGGCATCCGTTGGCCTTATGTACTAAGCATTTTTCCCACAGACATAGAATGGGAGAAAAGCCTTAATAAATCAGGCCCTTAATCACTAAGACGTAAATATAACAGGTTAGATTTGAATATTCTATACTAGTGAGCTGTGATTTCTGTTTGCAAATAAGTAAGGAAGAATATTCTTTTTGCCATTTCTGGTGCCTCTTAGGGTGCCTTGAAATGTTTACAGCAGCTTTTAGGTTTGTGATTTTTTAGCTCATTTATGATCCAATGGTCAGCCTCTTCTCCTCTTAGCTAGGAGGGAATAAGGGCAATCAATTACAGAATCGCCCCTGAAGCAGACAGGCTTGTGGAAACATGGCCAGGACGGTTGTATTGGATCCATCACTGGATGGATTATTATAAATATGCTGTTATTGACATTCAATTTGTAATATTTTATCACTATTTTTAAATATGTATTACTTCGTATATTTTATTATCTATTTATCTCTGGGTGTACCACTTCTGTTGTTTTCACTTGTTTTTGTGTGGTCCACCTACCTTCTCTATTTGTCTTCCTTGGAGAGCTAGCACCAGCTGCTTTTTTAAATTTGTTAGGTTGGGGAGAGGAGAGGTTGGAACTAAACCTGCACTTATTTTAATGTGTTTTCTGGGGTAGGGGGCTGGGGTTTGTGCTGGAAAACCCCAAAGTTTCTTTTTTTTTTTAGGTTAAAATTATTATTGACCAATTAAATGGTCATATTTTGAAAATAGTTTTCAGGTTGCTTGTGGTTGGATTAACTTTCAAACAGAATGGGAGAGAAGCCCTTGGTAAATCAGGCCCTTAATTGCTTATAGGTAAACATAACTGATTAGAGTGAATGTTATGTGTGTAACCCCATCTCCGGGTGCGGATTGCTACCCCATAGGGCCATACAAGTATTTGTTTTACTCTTTGGGACTGGAACCTTCCCAGGCTTAGCTTGAACACTGCCTCTTCCTTTCAGGGAATGGGGAGGAGATTACGCCCAAGCTCCCGAGTGCTAAGGATGGCTCCTGTGTGTCCTTGTCCTTGACCCTGGGAAAAAGGGGTACTACTTGTATGTCCCAGTGTGTGCTGCAAGTGCCAAATGAAGTAACTGGAGTCACCGTGTTAGTGTCCAAAATACATCTTTACTGTTGAAATCTTATAAAAGATAGCACAGCAATTTAACCCACAGCACCGCACTATCTGCTTACTTACAATTTCTTCCTCAATCTGTGCAGTAATATCTGCTGTCAGAGCCCGGGGAACTTTTAACCTCCGGAGTTTAGAAAAATAAAGTCCCAGGTGGGCAGGGTCTCCTTAGACTGGGCAGGAACGCCCCTTCTAACCGGCAAGGATACAAAGTCACCGTCTCTGCACAAAGATAAACTCTCTCTCTCTCTTTCCCCAGCGGTTTAGAAGGACCAGGTGGGTGTCTTCAATGATGTTAGGCTTTGCCTTTACTCCCAGTTATTTGATTTCTTATTTCTTTATTTCTGATGCAGTGTCCCTTTTCTCTCTCTGTCCTGATGTGATCCCTATGTGAGAGGTCCCCTGGAGCAGGACTCTCTGTGCTTCAGTCAGGAAGGAAGGGCAGTCAGAACTTCCTCCTGGATCTGGAAAACAAACCTTCCACAATTGAGAACACCACGAGAGTGTATCCTTACTACAGGTAACTGGCACCCCCTTCCTCATGGAGGGCATGTGTTCCCTAACCTGCATGGCTCCAGTAAGGGTCCCTACCACTTAAAAGGTAAAATCCAAACAAATGTAACCAGAGAGAAAAAAATCCTAACCAGCCAGTGAGTGGTGGACTGGGAAGGAAAACCCTTCCTGACCCTGGTCAGGACCACCAAGCAGGGCTTGCTTGGCTCCTCTGATTAGGCCTGCAAAACAACAAGAGATAAACTCCTAACTTTTTACACTTGTGCAAATCAATAGGGACTGCCTCCCGAGCTCTAGGCAAAGCACTGCTATACAGGCTTACTAGGGGAACAGCCATTCCAGACCCTGCAGACGGAGGGGCAATATCTGAATGAAATTTCCCCCCACCAAACCATCCTTCACTAACTAGCTTATCTTAATACCTAGGATTTATGACGCTACACCCCACTCCCACTAAATAAAATCTAAATGAGGGGGCAGGGACTCTTGCACAGATTTCACAAGTGTGCACACCAAACAATATCACATCTTATTACATTGCAATAAACCTTAAACATAATCACTCTTTATTATATGAAACATCAGGAGAGAAAGGTAGCCAATTCTACCTTGGCTGGGCCCAAAACCAGGTAGGCTCTACATCTGGTGTACTCAATAACATGCACAGCCTGCAGACTCCATTCTGTCAAAGAAAAAGTGAGACACACATACCAAAAATAAGCATCATGACTGGCTGAAAAAACTGTGAATTGTAAAATGTATGAAAATAACCAGCCCTGCCACTGCTGGCTACAGTGGGTGCTGCCACCACCCTTGCATGTTACAGGATGCTCTCACCATCCCCATTTAAACACCATAAATGCACACTGTGATGAATTCCATCTTCATAGAGGAGGGTGATTACTTTGGTTCTCCTAGCTGGAAAACAATTGACTCCACGATTCTTGAGAGATAAACCTGGAAGAAGTTCCTACAGGTCCTGGGGAGAGAAAACAATATTAAGGTGTTGTTTTTGATTCTGATGACAAGATCCTTGAAGCTTCTTCCTGGAACACAGTTAAAAGGCACTGGAAGGGTAGTTGGCACCCACCTACAAAGAAAACAATTACTTTAATGTTATATAATAAAATGAATCAAAGGACACCAGGCTCAAACAATTATTTTCACTTTTATAGCAGGGGTTTTTTTTTTTTTCCCAATGTTTTTTCTTAGTGCAAAACCAGTGCATGATTGACATTTAACACAAATAAATAAGCACTTCAAATCAGAAGTAAATGAAAGCACTCAAAATAGGGGGAGGAGGAATAACCTAGTGGTTAGAGCAGTGGACTATGAACCAGGAGACCAAGGTTCAAGTCCCACTGTTGCTCCTTGTGACCTTGGGCAAGTACACTTTACCCACCACCACAGGACACCAAGGCCTGGAGGAGCTCACAGCTGCCACTGGGGAGGCCAACCTGTGACTTGCAGAGGAGCTAGCAAGGTGAGCAGGCCTGGCATGGATGGGGTGCCCAACAAGTTGGGTAAGGAATATTAAATTATCTATACCAATAAAGTCCATCAACAACCAGCAAGGCAGCATCTTCTTGCATTCTAGGCCTCTTTCTGGTTACATAAAAATTAGCTGAGAGGTGGCCCTGAAAATGGCTGATAGTAGCAAGGCAGATGACACTCTATAGAATACTCAGTGGGAAGCCCCACCACATGTTTGTACACTACAGCATGTTTACGTATGTTACACCCCTGCTGCATATCCCCACATTCGCTTTGCCAGTTTCTTAGGATAGTCGGGATGTGTTCTGCAAAACTCTGGCTCAGTCGAGTTCTGCACAATTCTCTAGTCAGCTTCCTCCTACAGCCACTCATATCTGTTGCACTCAACATATTCCATGACATGAGTGGGCACATAAGAGTATTGTAGCCTGAAGACAGCCAGCACTCTCCTTACAAGACACTCAGCTTGTGATGCCCTTAGTAGATCTCTGGGTGAAGAGCAGGTACTGGGGACCACACATGACTGGTCATGGACATCAGGGTTCATGGTTTGATCAAAGAGCTCCCCCGGCATAGTAACGTGAGAGGTCACTGATGTCAGAGACAACTCACTGGTCACTGGTGACCCAGTCAAAGATGATTTCCCCCAATCCAATTCCAGGGGAACTGCTGCCAGCTGGAGATGGACTCCCAGATGAAAGCTGCTCGGTACTCAACAACTCCTCATGGACAGATTACAATACTCCCAGTAGCTGGTGGGTTCCAGGACAAAGAGATTCAAATTGAATGTCACAATCACAAATCTCTCCCTTGCAGTGCGTGAATTGATGGCCATATTCCAGTGCACAGACTCTTTGCCCCAAACCATAGATTGAATGTTAGGATCGCTAGACAATTTGGAACTGGAGAATCCAGTGTCAGTGGACCATCCTCGGCCACAATCCGTATCCTGGTATCGTGCTAGTGGTAAGCTTCTGCAGGCCCCTCTTGGTCATAGTTCCATAATAAACCTCCTCTCTTTCCACTTTCCATTCTTCACTCTCTGTTGTTTGTTTGCCTCCTGCTCTTGAGCATGGAAGACCTCCTCTACAATGTCCCCCCAAATGGGTTGATCTCTCTCTTCAAAACCTCCTTCTCTGCTCTCACTGCTGCAACACTGGGGGCTTCTACCCCAACTGGAGCACTCTAAGGCCTGGGAGGGAACTTTCCTACCCCCTACCTACACTTCCTCCCTTTTCTCTTCTCCTCCCCACCCGTAAACCTAACCTACCTTTTCCTAAATTTTTTCTTTTATTTCTTACTGCTTCCCAGCGGCCTTCGCCCCTCCCTGCCCCTCCCAGCCCAGCCCAGCTCACGCCCTCTGCCAGCCCCTTTTTCAGGGCCCGGTATTTGTACACGTACCGGGGTTTACGCGTGTGGCCGGGCCTGTTAGAAAATGCACGCTGTGCCCGCAAGGCCTAGTCACACGTGTAAACCCCAGTTTTTATGCACGTATGCCTTTGAAAATTTGGCCTTTATGGTATGGCTGGTGTGTTATATAATTTCTAGATGTCTTTTTAGCAGGTTTTCATGTTATTTTACAAAGTGGCTGGCAGGGAAGGGATTTTGAAGTAATATTACTGAGGGGATATCAGAGTTTGTTTATATTTTTTGTATGGTGAGTTGAAAGGGGAAATTTCCTAACTCTGCTCTGTATAAACTCCAGAAGAGGTCAGAACTTTCTGAGGTTGACAGTGAAATGCATGAGAGTTTGTCTGAATCGATAAACTGTGTGCTGCATATGCATATCAGTTCCAGATTTCTCACTGATGCAGTAAGCAAAGATTAACATTTTTGAGAAAAAATGACATTTAATAATGATATTTTATAAGCAGTTATTGGAATTAAAGAATATGTTATCTTTCTCCTGCATCATTTTCAACAATAAAATATCTAGGGTTTTTTTTTATGGTATAACTGTTAAATGTAGTGTGCAATGTGTCACGCACGTGAGCATCATCTGTCAGGTGTGCCATGATGGAAAAAAGTTGAGAACCACTGCCCTAAATGAAAGGCGGCATAGGGGAGATATAATAGACATAGTTACATCCAAAGTTTCCATGCACAGGATGTGAGCCTCTTTCAAAGGAAAGGAGGCTTAGTATGAGGGAGTCATAGGATGAGGGTGAATGAATTAATTTATTTAAAGAAATATTTATTTGCAGAGAAGGTGAATATTGAGTGGTCTACATTCTTTGGATAAATGTATTTTTTTCTGTGGCCAGAATCCAGATAAATATGGATGTTTCCTTTGTATGTTCATTTCTTTAATCATGGTGGTTAACCATAAGAAGGCATTTAAGATTTTGATACCGTGCACATGTGTTGGCATTTGTCAGTAGCAGTACTGAGAGCTTTGGCTCCATCAAAACAGGCTGATAATATTGTTGAATTGTGAGTATTTAAAAAAAAACAACTTTTTGACCCAGATATGCAAACTGTGAATACTTTTTTTATAATAAAATATTTTCATTTAGTCTTTTAGCCCTGAAGCAGCAACTATTGCAAAACGCTGGCCAGCTTCAGCTTTCCTGATTCATAAGTTAAGTGCTTGATTCAATGAGTGAAACTAAACATTGTTCCTGGCATTGAAAGTTTACACATAACTGAGAAGTCATTTTTTTCATCTTTGCAAACATTTGTCATGGCATTCTATACTTGTGTTCAATTAGAAAGCAGTTCCTTGCATCTTCAGTGATAAGCTTATATGCAACAAGAAAGTGGTTTCTTTCATCTCCAATTAAGGGAGGCGATCCCGGTCGGTCCGGGGTCGCAGACAGTAACCGGGGGGAGAGCACGGGCCGGCAGTGAGCTGGGGCGGGATTAAAGGGGGAGGAGGAGTAGACCAGTGGGGGCCTATTGGGAGGCAGCGAATTTGAACGCTGTTCTCCCATTGGCAGTTAGACAGGATTAAGGGACGGGAAGCGCATCGACCTGGGCAGTTGAGAACCAGGCAGCGAGGCAAGCAGAGGGTTTTTTCTGTTTGTCCCGTGCCTGGTTTTCGGCTGCGCAGCGTTTCCAGCGTTTCCTCTCTCGCAGTATGCGACGCGCACGGTCCCAGCAGACCCCTAAATCTCGGGCCAGGCCGGCTCGGTCTGCGGCGGCGGCGACGGGAACGGGTCGGCGAGGTTCCACGGCTTCCATTGGATTACTGCCTCCACCCGCTCAGGCTTCCCCGGTGAGTTCCTCCTGCCGTCCCGTCCCCCCTACCTCCGTTCCCGCTCCTCTTAGGCTCTCGCCTGCCCCTCCTTCTCTTGCGGTCGTACCGGCCCTCCAGCCGGTCGATTCGGGTGAGAGTGGGGCGGAGCCTGATTCGCCGCTGCCGCCGCCGTTCAGCCCCGGGTCCCATTTTGGCCTTTTTTCTTCAGCCGCCTTTCCCCCGCGGCCCCCGTCTGCGCCTGCGCCCTTCCTTTCTGCTCCTTCAGCGGCTCTGCCTACTCCTTCCCCGGCTGCCCCTTCCGGGCCTTCTTCCCCCCCCCCTTTAGTTTTTCCTCCCCCCCTGGCACCTGCTGAGGTCTCCGGCCATGCGCCCGATACCCCTCCTATGGCAGTGCTCTCTCCACGCGGCCGCCACGTGCCTCCTACAGTTAGCCCTGGGTTAGGTTTGCAGCTCCGCCGTCCCAGAACAGGCCGGCCGGCTAGACGCAGAAGTGCGCCTCGCCGGGCATCCCCTCCGCCATCATTGGCTCCTTCCTCGCGGGGCAGGCCTGTTTCCCGCGTGGTGCCTCCCACCCCACCCGTCAGGCACGTTGCCCGCCGTTCCTCTCCTCCTGATGTCCCGCGGCCGCCATGTACTTTCCCCCAGTGCGGCCAGGCCGAGATGGCCGCGTTAATTGCAGGGATTCTAGACCACATGGCCAAGTCTGGGTATCAGTTCCTCCAGGGGTCTTCCGAGAGCGGCGCTCAGGGCCGCCAGGATTTTGGAGGGTGGCAGACGGGGTATGGTAGGTCGCCGGGTGAGCAACTTTTCCCGAACAGCGCTGACCGGGTGTGTGATCCTCGCAGCGTTGCCGAGCACGCAGGGTGGCTAGGGGGAGCGGGGGCAGCGCCGCCCAAGGACGTGGAAAGGGGGGTCGGTAGGGCACAGGGTTTTTTCCCAGCAGCTGAGGAGGACGACCGCCCAGGCCCGTCCAGTCGTGAAGCTTGGAGGGAACGGGAAGTGATCACCGCCAATGCAGCCTCCGTGCCAAGGACTACGGACTGTGTCGTGCTACCCGAAGCAGCATGTCCAGATGTCCCGGGATCACATGCAGGTACGGAAGGCCGACCATGCTCGGGGGGGGAGCGCACGGTGGGGCAGCGCAGGCGTCCGTTACGGAGGTCACGGGAGGGGTCTAGTGAGAGCTCTTCCTCTTCGTCCTCGCGCTCTAGCGAGGTTCGGCCTAGCTCACGAGTAGTTCTGGGGGAGGGCCCCAAATGTGAGGCGGCTCCCCCGGCGGTGGCCTCTCTGTCCGAATTGTGGGAAGAGGTTCCCACTCGACTACTTAAACGCATCCGGAAGCGAAAGTTTGTTAATATTTTTAAGCTATTAGAGGGCAGACGGGGAGGGAAAAAGCTTTCCAGAAAGGCGAAAAAACGTTTGCGCAAAAGCGGCTCTGCACCGCGCATCGCTAAGAACATCGTTAATTGGATGCGGGGTTTTTTACGTTTAGCAAGCGTAGTAACACATTTTGAACCCTCGCAATGCGGGGCTTTGCTGTCCTACGCGGACAGCATCTTGGGTGCTTTTCGGGATTACGACGGTTGGGCCTGGCTCAACTACGACGAGAAGTTCCGCGATAAGATGGCAGGTAACAAATTTATGTCCTGGGGTTCTCAGGACATTCATCTGTGGTTGACGCAGATGACAAATAAGAGCGTAGGGTCAGTTCGAACGAGTCGCCTGTCAGGAGGGGCTCCTGTTCCAGGTGGCCCGTTGCCAGCTGGTAGCGTTAGCGGGCCTTCCTTTCGAGCCGGGGGCCTGCGCTCTGGCGGTGCAGGCTCCAAGAGTGTGGGAGGCGCAGCTGATGTTTGTTGGCGCTACAACAAGCTCACCTGTTTGTTTCCCCAATGCAAGTTCCGACATGCTTGCGCCACCTGCGGCGGTGCACACTCGGCCCTTAAGTGTGCTCCGGCTGCCGGCGGAGGGCCTAGCAAAGGGAACAATTAACTGCCTGTTACGGTGCAAAGCGGATTCTCCTATACTGGTGACCGCATTGCTCGAGGGTTTGTGTGCTTACCCACATAGGGAGGCCGCTGCTCTCCTACGGGAAGGGTTTAGTGAAGGTTTTCGTATTCCATATTCGGGTCCGGGTTCAGGGGGCAGAGCGAGAAATTCGCGGTCGGTATCTCAATTAGCCCCGGTGGTCATGGCTAAATTGCAGGAGGAGATTGTTTTAGGGAGGATTATTGGGCCTTTTCGGGATAAGCCCTTCGAGAGGATGCATTTATCCCCGTTGGCTATCATTCCCAAAAAGGTTGCGGGTAAATTCCGATTGATATCAAATCTGTCCCATCCGCACGGGGAGTCTGTTAATGATTTTATCCCACCTGCAGCGTGTGCGGTGAAGTATGCCTCTTTTGACGAGGCCGTGGCGCTGGTCCGCAGGGCAGGGCCGGGTGCTTTGCTGGCAAAGGAAGACATTGAGTCTGCTTTTCGTTTGTTGCCAATACACCCGTCATGTTTCCCGTTATTAGGCTTTTACTTCCAGGGTGGGTACTATATTGATCGGTGTTTGCCCATGGGCTGCGCGGTGTCGTGCGCCTTTTTTGAGGCGTTCAGTACCTTTATTCACTGGGCTACAATTTCCCATAATGCATGTGCTGCTTCCCTGCATTACTTGGACGATTTTTTCTTTGTCGGCCCGGGTGGTACGGATGTTTGTCAGCAGCAGTTATCGGGTTTTCTGCGCACGGCTGCGCACTTTGGTGTGCCCATTGCCCAGGACAAGACGGAAGGTCCTGTCACTCAGTTGACTTTCTTGGGCATTGAATTGGATACGGTAGCTATGATTTGTCATTTGCCATCCGACAAGGTTCGCCAACTGCGGGAGCTCGTGCATACGGTTAAGTGTGCGGTCAAAGTTACCTTACGTCAGATGCAATCATTGATTGGCTCCTTGAATTTTGCTTGTCGAGTAATTCCGATGGGGCGGGCGTTCATTCGTCGTTTATCTGCCCGGACTGTCGGTATTCGTTCAGGGCATCATTTCCTGCGAGTATCGCGCGCGGTCTCCGAGGAGTTGGCTATTTGGGAAGACTTCTTGCGCTCTTTTAATGGGGTCCGTATCATGATGGAGCCGGAAGTGTCCTCTGCGGAGCTGGAATTATATTCGGATGTGGCGGGGGCGTTCGGTTTAGGCCTCTATTTTCGCGGCAAATGGTGTGCTGCGCCTTGGCCGGATACGTGGATTGAGGGGGGTCTAGTGCGGAATATTACCTTCCTTGAACTTTTTCCGATCATCGTGGCATTGACAGTATGGGGAGCGGACCTAGCTAACAAGCAAATCGTGTGGTGGTGTGATAATTTAGCGGTAGTCCAAGTTGTGAACAAACAGTCTGCTAAATGTCCTAATGTCTCTACTCTCTTGCGGGCTTTAGTCTTGTTATGCCTCAAACTCAATGTTAATTTGCGAGCTCGTCATGTCGCTGGCTCCTCCAACATCATAGCGGATGCTCTCTCTCGTTTCAAGTGGGACGCTTTCCGGGCTGCTGCACCTCAGGCCGACCTGCTGGGAGTCCGAGTCCCCGCCCACTTGTGGAGCCTCGGCCTGGCGAAACCTGGGATCTGATTCAGCGTTCCGTGGCTCCGACGACTTGGAGAGCTTACGTGGCTGGCCATGCTGCTGTGACTCGTTTTTTATTATCTCGGGGGTGGTTGGGGGGGCGGGTGCGGGATGCTGAGGTAGTTCAGTTTATCAAATGGGCGAAAGACGCTGGCTTCTCCCGCGCCTCTGTTAAGGGTAAATTGGCGGGGTTCGCTTTCTTTCGTAAGTTAGAGGGCTTCGATAGCCCTTTGCGCAGCTTCTTTGTCAAGAAAGTGTTGGGAGGCTGGGGTAAGGGGCTGGGTGTCAGGCGGGACAAACGGCGCCCGATTAGATATGACGATTTGCTCGCGCTGGCCACCGGCTTGCAAGGGGTTTGCGGTTCGGACTTTGAACTGTTGCTGTTTCGTTTAGCGTTTTCTTGGGCCTTCTTTGGGGCTCTTCGAGTAGGGGAGTTGGTGTCGCGGTCCAGGGCAGCCGCACGGGGGTCAGCGGGGTTGCTGACCACCGATGTGCGTGTGCATGAAGAGCGGGTAACGTTGCGGATCCGCAGGTCCAAAACGGACCAGGCTGGGAAAGGCGCCTGGATTTCTTTAATTCGGGCGGCATGTGGGAGGGTCTGTCCGGTGCGTTTGGCTCGGTCATATGTATTACTTCGTCCGGAAGTTGTGGGCCCCTTTCTCGTGCATGCTGATGGCTCCCCCCTCACGCGGTATCAATTTGTAACGGTGCTGAGTCGGGTCATGGGGCGCCTCGGATGGGAGGTCTGCCACTATACATCGCATTCCTTTCGTATTGGTGCGGCTACCACTGCGGCGGAAATGGGTTGGTCAGCGACCGGGATACAAGCGCTGGGGAGATGGAAGTCGGGGGTGTTCCGGGCGTACGTGCGAGAGTAGAGGCAGGTAGTCTCACATGGCTGCTTGGTAACAGTATTGTTTATCTTGCAGATCGGGTCTGGGAGGTGTCAACTGGGGAATGTGCCTGGATCGTGGGTCATTCCTTTATCCATCGTGCTCATCGCCGGGCTAAGAAGAGACCTTACGGCGAGAATTTGACCCTTGATCACCGAGGTGTCACCGTCCGTTGGATTGCCAGAGGGGGGATGCGTTGGGGGGAATTATGTGACATCTTGCAAGGCAATCTCGACCGCTGGGGTGTCCCTCGCTGGATTCTCATTCATCTGGGAGGCAATGATATCGGGAAGATGTCTTGTCGCCAATTAATCGCCATTATGCGTAAGGATTTTGCTTCGCTCTTGAATAGATTGCCACACACTAAATTGGGTTGGTCGGACGTGATCATTCGATTCAAGCACCAACGCGAGCCGTTATGGCGTAACGGTGTCAAAAAATTAAACCGACAAATTGGTCATTGGTTGGTCCGAGAAGGGGGATTTTGGATCCGACATCAATGGTCTTGGGAGCTTTTGGGGGGTTATTTCTTAGGGGATGGGGTCCATCTGTCCGACGTGGGTCTGGATTTATTCAATAATGCCTTGGAAGATGGCCTTCGGCAGCAGCTCAGTTGAGGGGCCGCAGTGGGGTACAAAGACCGCTGTAGGGTCTTTGTTGGTGGCGGAAAACCCGAGCCATTTATATTGTATTGCATATTGTGACATTGTAAGAGACTGTTGGTGGGGGGGGGAGGAATGCTCGTGTAGCTTGGGGCTGCTACACGGGAAGGCCTAATGAGCAAGAGGGGGGCCGATGCTCAGGCCGCAAGCTTACCCTCGCTGTGATGCGGCGGGGTAAGTGGGGAAAAAGGGGGTAAAGGATAGCTTATCACCGGGCTGCGGTGTAAGTGAAGAATGGGATGCGGTGGAGGAGGGGGAGGAGGTGATGTTAGTTACATTTATGTTAGTTGTTGGCTCGGGTTAGGTTGAATAAACTGCGGCCTTTTGTTATACCATACAGTTGTGATGTTGTATTATTTGTCTAAGGGAGGAGGAGCGAGTCAGCCGGGACGAATGTCTCGAGTCCCTGTGTTATTTAGAATATCATATTAGTGATTTTGTTATATAATTTGCTCACAAGTGATCCAGCTCGATTCAGCTTTAACACTAAAGGGATATCCAGAGGTAAAGTTTACTTATCACTTCATCTTAACAATGATTTAACTTTCCATTGTGTGGACATTGAAAGGCAGGTTAATTAAGTGGACAATGAATTATATAGTCTGCAAATGACATTGAATAATGGGGTTAGTAGACTTTTAATTCAGTTAATCTCCATCATAAGATCAAGAAAAAACAAGAACCAGGCTGGACACTGAACAAGGGTTTTTGCAAATTATTGAGGCTGATATTCAAAAGTAATTTGACAGACAACTGAAAAGTTATCCATCTAAATGGCAAAAATGGTGACATTCATAACAATATGCAGTTAAATTCGAGCTACATAATGAGCTATGGGGCTAGAATTTAGCCGCATAAGTCAAAGGCATTCTATGAGTGGGATGCGTTTCTGGGTGGAGCAGAGTTAAATGCCTAAGTTAATCTATGGTTGGGCCATAAGGCTGTCCTAAAGGTAGCTGGTTAGACATAACCGGCTAACTTTAAGATAGCTGGGTATATTCAGCAGCACACTAGCCGAGCCATACAGTGGCTGAAAATGGACCCCATTTTATTCATCTTTAAAGAAAAAACATTTAAAAAATTTAAAAATATTTTTGTAATAAATAATTTTTTGAATTAAAAACAAGATTTTCAATAAATATTAATTCAGGAGGTGGAGATTTTTAGACCGATGATTATGGGCCTCATTTTCCAAGGAGTTACCGCGTGTGATAAAGGGCTCTCCCCTTTGTGCACCCCTTCGTGCAAACCTTTGTGTATATGTAAAAATTTATTTCTATGTTTCCTTTGTTAACTAAGCTGTTTCATTGTATTCGACTAAGGAATTTTTTCCTGCTTTTTCTGTTTCACTGTAAACCGGCATGATTTGCATTTAATGCAAGAATGTCGGTATATAAAAGAAAAAATAAATAAATAAATAAATTCCGCAAACCGCGCTAACAGCAGTTAACGAGATTTGCGAATGCAAATTTTTAATTTCGTATTCAGGAGGCGGAGTTGGGGCGGAGCAAATGTAAAGTAGGGAGGATTTATCATGTGCCGCTAAACAGCCACACTGTTAGTGCGGCTCCTAACGCGGCCAATAACTACGCCTCTTTCATTTGCGTTACGTTGTGCGCTACAGGCCGGTAAAGGTTTATCGCGGTTCACGATGTCTCCGACAGGCCTGTTTCAGTATGATGCAGGCTCAGAGCGAGAGAGAGAGAGAGAGAGAGAGAGAGAGCCTTGTCATAGTGCCGCCTCCCTAGACAGGTATTTGTATCCCTGTCGGGCCGATACAGTAAGGAGCGGTAGGAAGAGCTGCGTTAGTGCCGGGCGCACCCGCATTTGCCACACGCACAGTCCTGGTCACCTACTGCTCGATACTGTATTTAAATAGCTTGCAAATGCAAGCCGCTTCCAAGAAGTGTCTGTGAAGCGTTAGGCCTGCGCAACCCATTTTACTGTATAGGCGCTTAATACAGCGCCTATACAGTATCCTGGGTGCGCTGGTACCTGTCATTTCAAATGTCATTTCAAATGACAGGCACCAGGAAGTGGATCCCAACTTTAACCCATGAAAACCTAAAAATCTAAAATCCCCTCCTCCCGAAGCGGCTCGACATTTACCAACTTACCTTTTGATGTTTTTTAGCCCTTTCAGCCTTCTCTGCCGTCCTCCAGAGGGGGCAGCTGGCGGCAAAAGCGGCTTGCAGCGGTCCCCCCCCCCCCCCCCCCCCCCCCCCGCGCAGGTCCTGGTTCTCCTGGGAGCCAGCTCGACTTCTGACTGACAGCTAAACCCCCCTCCCCCCCAAAAGACTGCTGAGTTACGGCCTTGGAAGCGAAGCGAGGTGTACTTTCATAGGCTTGAGCGCCCAAATTGATGGGCGCTCAAGCCAATGAAAGCACATGGAAGGCCGGACGTGACCTAAAGGATGAATGTTACTTTTGTAAACCGTTGTGATCTTTGCTTGGAATGATGGTTTGTAAACTAACTAACTAGCCTCGATCCTGATTAACCCCACTGATTAACCGAGTTTATGTTATTTTATTACTTATTACTTCATAGCAAGATCTTGGATTTCAGCAAGTTCTGCACAGAAGATTTACAAATAAATTGTACGCCCCTTGGTATGGATCCTAGAGTGAGTGACTGAGTTAGAACCTGGCTGAATGGGAGGCGACAAAGTGTAGTCGTAAATGGAGTTTTTTCTGAGGAGGAAGTTGTTACTAGGGGTGTGTCTCAGTGATTGGTCCTTGGACTGGTTCTTTTCAATATTTTTGTAAGCGACATAACGAAAGACTTGACAGGAAAGGTTTGTATTTGCCAATGATGCCAAATTCTGCAAAAGGAAGGACAACCATGAAGGAGCAGAAAACATAAGGAGGGATTTAGCAAAGGCCTTGGAATGGTCTAAGTTCTTGCAGCTAAGTATTTCATGCTAAGGAATGCAGAGTAATGCATTTAGGGTGCAGAAACCCAAGGGCAAAGTATAATATTGGAAGTGACATTCTGCCAAGCACAAAGAGCAGGATTGGGGGGTAATTGTATCTGATGATCTTAGGGTGGTCAAACAGGTGGATAAAGCTACAGTAAAAGCCAGAAAGATGCTTGGCTTCATAGAGAAAGGAATGGTCAGCAGAAAAAGGGATGTAATATTGCCTCTGTATAGATCTCTGGTGAGATGTCACTTGGAATACTGTGTACTAGGGGTGTGAATCGTGTGATCGATCGTCTTAACGATCGATTTTGGCTGGGGGGGGGAGGTAAATCTTATCGTCATGTTTTTTTTTTTTTTTTTAAATCGTTAAAAATCGTAAATCGGGGGAGGGCGGGAAAACCAGCACACCAAAAACCCCCTAAAACCCACCCCGAACCTTTAAAAAAAATCCCCCACCCTCCCGAACCCCCCAAAATGTTTTAAAGTACCTGGGGTCCAGTGGGGGGGTCCCGGCGCGATCTCCCTTTCTCTGGCCACGACTGCGTTAAGAGCAATGGCGCCGGTGGCCCTTTGCCCTTATCATGTGACAGGGCAAAAGTAGCGCCGGCGCCATTTTGGTTCCTGACTCCCGACGTCACGCGTGCAGGAGATCGCCCCCGGACCCCCGCTGGACTTTTGGCAAGTCTTGTGGGGGTCAGGAGACCCCCCCAAGCTGGCCAAAAGGTAGCACCGGCGCCATTTTGAAGATTGGCAATACGGCCCCGTATTGCCAATGGCGCCGGCGCTACCTTTGCCCTCACTATGTCATACGGGCGACCGTCGCCCGTATGACATAGTGAGGGCAAAGGTAGCGCCGGCGCCATTTTGAAGATTGGCAATACGGCCCGCGTGCAGGAAGTCGCTCCCGGACCCCCGCTGGACTTTTGGCAAGTCTTGTGGGGGTCAGGAGACCCCCCCAAGCTGGCCAAAAGTCCCTGGGGGTCCAGCGGGGGTCCGGGGGCGATCTCCTGCACGCGTGACATCGGGAGTCAGGAACCAAAATGGCGCCGGTGCTACCTTTGCCCTGTCACATGATAAGGGCAAAGGGCCACCGGTGCCATTTCTCAATGCAGCAGTGACCGGAGAGCTGGAGATCGCGTCAGGACCCCCCCCACTGGACCCCAGGTAATTTAAAACATTTTGGGAGGGTTCGGGAGGGTGGGGGATTTGTTTTAAAGGTTTGGGGTGGGTCTTAGGGTTTTTTTGGTGTGCTGGTTTTCCCACGCCCTATTTAACGATACAATACAAATGCCCCTGACGATAAATCGGGGGCATTTGTATTGTATCGTGCACTTTAACGATTTTGGACGATTTTAAAATTATCTGACGATAATTTTAATCGTTCAAAAACGATTCACATCCCTACTGTGTACAATTATGGAGACCACACCTTCAAAATGGTTAGTGATCTTTGTTCTAAAGCATATTGGGTACACTTAAAGATCTAAACATGATTACCCTAGAGGAAAGAGATCCTCCTCTTCTGGCTAAGGATCACTGCCCACTCCTCGGGTTACTTTCATCATTGCTGTATAATAAAGACTTTCATTCCTCTGTGTCCGTTACTGCTAGAGCTAGCCTATCACTACAAGTCCCCACAGGGCGGAGCGTGTCCTGTGCACGTGCTGGGAGAGCGGGCGCTCGCCCACTCTCCCGCAATTTTACTGTATCGGCCCATTAAGGAGTAATCTAACTTTGTCAGTCTGTCTCATCTACAGCTCAGCACTGGGAATCTGCATCTGGAACTCCCTATACTATCACTGTGAGACGGGTCTCCTCTGCTGAGGGCTCCTGGCCTGCTATCACTGGATCACCTCACTACTGCCAGCTCTGGTGGTATCATTCAGCTGTATAATAAAAGACAAATCTCTGTGTTTGTGTGTCTCGAGTCTAGCCTAGTACTGTGGTTCCTCACGGGGATCCTCCCCGTGGGAGTGGCCATCACCACAGTACCCAAAAATCCACTCCAACACCTCAAAACCATAACAGCCGTCTCTTCTCCAAACTGAACAGCCCTAACGTCTTCAGCCTTTCCTCATAGGGGAGCTGTTCCATCCCCTTTATCATTTTGGTTGCCCTTCTCTGTACCTTCTCCATCGCAACTATATCTTTTTTGAGATGCGGCAATCAGAATTGTACACAGTATTCAAGGTGCGGTCTCACCATGGAGCAATATAGAGGCATTATGACATTTTCTGTTTTATTAACCTTTCCCTTCCTAATAATTCCTAACATTTTGTTTGGTTTTTTGACTGCTGCAGCACACTGAGCCGACGATTTTAAAGTATTATCCACTATGATGCCTAGATCTTTTTCCTGGGTGGTAACTTCTAATATGGAACCTAACATCGTGTAACTACAGCAAGGGTTATTTTTCCCTATATGTAACACCTTGCACTTGTCCACATTAAATTTCATCTATCATTTGGATGCCCAATCTTCCAGTCTTGCAAGGTCCTCCTGTAATGTATCACAATCCGCTTGTGATTTAACTACTCTGAATAATTTTGAATCATCCGCAAATTTGATAACCTCATTCGTCGTATTCCTTTCCAGATCATTTAAATATATATTAGGGATGTGAATCGTGTCCTCGATCGTCTTAACGATCGATTTCGGCTGGGAGGGGGAGGGAATCGTATTGTTGCCGTTTGGGGGGGTAAAATATCGTGAAAAATCGTGAAAAATCGTTAAAAAATCGAAAAATCGAAAAATCAAAAAACCGGCACATTAAAACCCCCTAAAACCCACCCCCGACCCTTTAAATTAAATCCCCCACCCTCCCGAACCCCCCCCAAATAACTTAAATAACCTGCGGGTCCAGCGGCGGTCCGGAACGGCAGCGGTCCCGGAACGGGCTCCTGCTCCTGCATCTTGTCGTCTTCGGCCGGCGCCATTTTCCAAAATGGCGCCGAAAAATGGCGGCGGCCATAGACGAAAAAGATTGGACGGCAGGAGGTCCTTCCGGACCCCCGCTGGACTTTTGGCAAGTCTCGTGGGGGTCAGGAGGCCCCCACAAGCTGGCCAAAAGTTCCTGGAGGTCCAGCGGGGGTCAGGGAGCGATTTCCCGCCGCGAATCGTTTTCGTATGGAAAATGGCGCCGGCAGGAGATCGACTGCAGGAGGTCGTTCAGCGAGGGTTCCGGCGCCTCGCTGAACGACCTCCTGCAGTCGATCTCCTGCCGGCGCCATTTTCCGTACGAAAACGATTCGCGGCGGGAAATCGCTCCCTGACCCCCGCTGGACCTCCAGGAACTTTTGGCCAGCTTGTGGGGGGCCTCCTGACCCCCACGAGACTTGCCAAAAGTCCAGCGGGGGGCCGGAAGGACCTCCTGCCGTCCAATCTTTTTCGTCTATGGCCGCCGCCATTTTTCGGCGCCATTTTGGAAAATGGCGCCGGCCGAAGACGACAAGATGCAGGAGCAGGAGCCCGTTCCGGACCGCTGCCGTTCCGGACCGCCGCTGGACCCGCAGGTTATTTAAGTTATTTGGGGGGGGTTCGGGAGGGTGGGGGATTTAATTTAAAGGGTCGGGGGTGGGTTTTAGGGGGTTTTAGTGTGCCGGCTCACGATTCTAACGATTTATAACGATAAATCGTTAGAATCTGTATTGTATTGTGTTCCATAACGGTTTAAGACGATATTAAAATTATCGGACGATAATTTTAATCGTCCTAAAACGATTCACATCCCTAATATATATATTGAAAAGCAGGGGTCCAAGTACAGATCGCTGAGGCACTCCACTGTTTACCCTTTTCCATTGAGAAAATTGACCATTTAATCCTACTCTCTGTTTCCTGTCTTTTAACCAGTTTGTAATCCACGAAAGAACATTGCCTCCTATCCCATGACTTTTTAGTTTTCTTAGAAGCCTCTCATGAGAGACTTTGTCAAACGCCTTCTGAAAATCCAAATACACTACATCTACCAGTTCCCCTTTATCCACATGTTTATTATTCCCTTCAAAAAAATGAAGCAGATTTGTTAGGCAAGACCTCCCTTGGGTAAAGCCATGTTGACTGAGTTCCATTAAATCATGTCTTTCTATATGCTCTACGATTTTGATCTTGATAATAGTTTCCACTATTTTTCCTGGCACTGAAGCTTCAAACGGTGCTGCTGCTGACTCTGCCGCTGGCCCTTCTAAGTGCGTGGCTCCCTCTACTATTTAAAGGGCCAGCAGTGGGAAAACTCCACGTGGCCCCAACCGATGACTTCAGGCTAGGGGCTATTTAAACCCTTCCTGATCATCAGTTCCTTGCCTCAGCAACAGGTCCTGCTCTGCCTCAGAGACGCTGGTTGCTCTGTGTTCCTGATCCTCCTCTGTGTCCTTGGTCCTTGCTCCTCTCCTTCCTTCCAAGACTGCTCTTCTGTTTCTGACCTCGGTATGTTCCTGGATTCCGCCTTGTCTGCCGCCTGTCCTGACCAACTGCCTGTTCTTTGATTCTGCTGCTCGCCACCTGCCCTGACCCTTGGCCTTCTTCTGGCTATTGCGACTCCCCACCTGCCCTGACCTCTGGTATGCCTGACTATGCTTGTTATTGTTGTGGGATTCATCTTTGTCGGGAGACCCATGCCTAAATCCAGCCAGCCCTGATACCCAAGGGCTCAACCTGCGGGGAACGAGGGCTGGTATTGGTGAAGGTCCTGTTGGGTTTCTGCACCAAGCATACCTGTCTCCGACGATGAGGACCTACTGGAGGACTCCTCCTGTAGGTAGCACCAACCTTGTCTAGGCTAGGGGTCCACTGCGCATAGGTAGAATACTGGGGGTGAGGGATTTTATTCCCGGAGATGAAAGAACTGTGGTCCTGTCCCATTTTGTAGATGCCTTCAGATACTTGCCTGTGTTTCCAATGGCCTTATCTGGTCCAGGAAGGAAGTGAATGAAGGGGTTGGAGGAAAGCAGGGTGAAGATGAGGAAAAGACCAAGAGAGCTAATGGGGTGGGAGATGGGTGGCCTTCACATGGAGAACAAGGATCACCATAGCAGAAAGGAGGAGGGAGGCTAGAGAGAGGGAGCTCTATTCTGTCTATCCTCCTTCTTACCTTAGTAACTTTACATATTCAGCCTCCTGGCAACTCATAGTTAGCCTTTGCCCTCCAGTGCTTATTGAGCTCTGGTAGAATTAAAATGGCTGAGGGTTGAGCACTGAAAAAGGCTGGAGGTGAAGGATCACTGGGATAAGTAATTAGGAGAATATTGTTACGCCCGTCAGTTGCAGATGGCTGCGATCTTTGATGCTCACCTCTTTTCTCCCTGTTTCTCCTACTTTGGGACAAGTAGCGGTGTCTGCCAGTCAACGTCGACTTCTCTGGCGTCTCCCGAGCAGCGTAGGCACTGCTGACCACCATCTTGAATCGGGGATTAGCTAAGATGCGTGCCTGCACACAAGGGCCTCCTAAGTACACGTCATGGCAGGAACCTTGGAGGCGTCCCCTTTTGATGACATCAGATGCCTTCCGTACTTAACCCGACCGGCCCTTGGCAAAGATGAGTTAGCATGGAGTTCCTACTTGCTTAATTCCACTCTACTTGGACTTCCTGTTCCTACGTGGGTCTAGACGCTGAGTACTCACTTCTCGGGGGCTCATCTGCACTCTCAGCTATCCACTCCTCGGAGGGCTTTCCTATTCGTGTCTCCTTCAACCCACCACCTCGGAGCTACCTGGGATTCCATCTGTGAGTACTTTTTGTATTTACTACTTCATCGCTGGCTGGACTCATCTGCGGCGTACCCCCATCCTACGTGCCACTACCGCTCCACTACAGCAAAGCCTTCTTGAACACTTTGCGCAGCAGTACCTGCCTCATCTGCTACAGCTTCCTCGGGCTGCCTAGCCTCAGTCATCTACCAGCGCAGACTTCTCGGCATACCCCGTGCTGTGGGCCACTACCGGATCTGTAACCTGAGGTTCTGCCTTCACCTGTGGAAACACTTGGCATACCCACTCCGCGGCCATGTCCAGGATACCATCATCATCAGCAACATCCTTGGGGTATTCCCCTCACTGCTCTGAACTGTGTCTCTCTACTCTCTCCCACTCTGCGGGCTCTGCCTTTATCTCCATAATAAAGCCTCTCTACCATAGCATTCTGTGTATTTGAGACCAAGCCTGCTGACAGTGAGGCTCATAAGGCTCCTCCCTGTGAGTGGAGTCAGCTCTCGCCTCAGCCCATGGTTCACAAATATTCAAGTTCATAACAAATGTTTTGCTATCTATGTGTGTATGAGAATGTGCATTTAGGATAGTGTTCATTCCACCCCTGGCCCCTTCCTCTCATGCAAGTCACAGCTGGGCTGCTATTTCCTCTTCTTTCTTTCCCTACCTTCTCCCCAACTCCACAGTTCCACTTCCTTAGGGTCAACAAATTAAGCTCACATCTCATTTTATTCTCTCCTTCCTTACCTATTCAAATACAGATCTCCCCAGAAAGTCATTTCCCTCTAATTAAGGGGGCAGAAAGCTACTGGTGTGCTTGGTGTCTTCATCAGTCTCCTTGGACATGGATGTGTTGCTTGGTATTGTACTGCATGATCTTCTTTTGTTCTCCTTTGGTGTGGCATGAAAGGATATAGAAACATATAGAAATGACGGCAGAAGAAGATCAAATGGCCCATCCAGTCTGCCCAGCAAGCTTTCACACTTATTTTTTTCTCATACTTATCTGATACTCTTGGCCCTTAGTATCTTTTTGGTTCTATTTCCCTTCCACCCCCGCTATTGATGTAGAGAGCAGTGCTGGAGCTGCATCTTAGTGAAGTATCTAGTTTAATTGGTTTGGGGTAGTAACTGCCGCAATAAGCAAGCTACTCCCACGCTTATTTGTTTACCCACCATGTGCAATTCAGTCCTTGTTGGTTGTCTGAATATAATTCCACTTTACTTCATTCCCCCCTGCCGTTGAAGCAGTGAGCTGCGCTGGATATGTATTCCAAGTGAATTGAAGTATCATGCTTAATTGATTCGGAGTAGTAACCGCCGTAACAAGCAAGCTACACCCATGCTTATTTGCTAATCCAGACTATGTAATTCAGTCCTTGTTGGTTGTTGTCCGAATATAAATCTTTTCTTCATTCCTCCCTGCCATTGAAGCAGTGAGCTATGCTGGATATGCAGTGAAAGTGAAGTATCAGGCATTATTTGGTTTGGGGTAGTAACCGCCGTAACAAGCAAGCTACTCCCCACTTTTTTGTGAATGTGAATCCCATTTTCCACATTTCCTCTTGCCGTTGAAGCATAGAGTAATGTTGGAATCACACTAACCATGTGTATGTTTATTGAATAAAGGTATTATCTCCTGGTAGTAGACGTCATTTCCGCAAGCCACCCCCATGCCTCTTCTCTTCATTCATCCAAGCCTTGAATAAAACCTCCTCTCACTAGCACTAACTCGTATGCAATAATGGAATGTAAACACGAATCAACCAACCTCAAACCCTCTCTCACTAATTCCTGCTGAATATTTATCATACTATTACCATTCACAACTGTCATATTTATTCATTTGATTACCTATGTACCGTTTCATTTTTCACTTGCTATTCTAATGTATCAATAGGCTGAAATGTAAATATTGTGCTGTTCAATTTCTCCCCTTCCATCCCAAGTTTATTTTCCTTGTTTTTTGTAACTTTCCCTCTCCCTTTTTTCTGATTCACTGTATTTAAAGTTCAAGGTTCTTATTGAAAATATTGTTTTTTACATTACGTTATGCTTTACACTCCTTGTTATTTGTAAACCGGGTTGATGTGATGCCTATCATGAAACTCGGTATAACAAAAACAATAAATAAATAAATAAATAAATTCACATCCTCTAGACTTTATGGATCCTCAGAAAATGCTATATGCATTCCTCTCTTTCTACCCACCACACCCAATCCCTCAGCTGCCCTCCTTTTTGCTCTTTAAATAGTTAACTTAAAGACTGCCACACTACCCTTGGACTCAGGTACTACCTGCCTGCAGTCCTTAGGCAAATGTTGGGGATCTACCCTTCCGGTCCATTCACTGGCTGGCAGGTTTTCTAACCTGGGTTATTTGGGGATGCCAGAGATTCCTCATTGTCAGAAGCCTATGAGACCCCTGGGTGTTGCTTGGGGAGAGGGCACAGTGACTCTTTCCCTAAGGGGGTCAGGATAGGGAAGACCTGAACCACTGTGACCTTCCTAAGAAGTAGAGGAATGGTGGGGAGCCATGACAGCGCCTTTTCATTTTTCAGACATTTTTTTGGGAAAGACAGTTTGATTAGAAGACCTGTGAGTAAGAGGTTAGGGCTGTTTAGCTTGGAGAAGAGACGGCTGAGTGGGGATATGATAGAGGTCTTTAAGATCATGAGAGGTCTTGAACGAGTAGATGTGACTCGGTTATTTACACTTTCGAATAATAGAAGGACTATGGGCATTCCATGAAGTTAGCAAGTAACACATTTAAGACTAATCGGAGAAAATTATTTTTCACTCAACGCACTATAAAGCTCTGGAATTTGTTGCCAGAGGATGTGGTTAGTGCAGTTAGTGTAGCTGGGTTCAAAAAAGGTCTGGATAAGTTCTTGGAGGAGAAGTCCATTAATGGCTATTAATCAATTATACTTAGGGAATAGCCACTGCTATTAATTGCATCAGTAGCATGGGTTCTTCTTAGTGTTTGGGTAATTGCCAGGTTCTTGTGGCCTGGTTTTGGCCTCTGTTGGAAACAGGATGCTGGGCTTGATGGACCCTTGGTCTGACCCAGCATGGCAATTTCTTATGTTCTTGTGTTCTTAATTTTGATGCCCCTTCTTCCTGCTCTGACAGAAGAACATTGACAGCTGTGTGTTCCAGGGGATCCCTTGCCAACTTGGGATAAGAGAGAGAGATTGCGAGACACTGGGAAACTGTCAGTAAGATCTATATTTATTTACATCCGAGGACCCTCACTTGCAGCATGCACTTCAACACATATTCTCTGTGGGCAAAAGTTAATGCTGATGCAGCAAGGAGTTTGCACACAGAAAACACGTGTTTCCAAATGTGAGTACTGTTTAGTGCCCTCACAGGGAAATCCCATGCTGTTAATCATTACTCCCTGATGCAGAAAGACTGCATCTGGTCAGCACGCCTTATTTTACACTGGAAAGTTAACTCCTGGTTGCAGCTGGAGTTAAGTGTGCAGCGCTATCATAAAGAGTCAAAAAGTTAACACAAAGATGGAAATTAATCTAAAACAGTGAAGGCAGCTGCCTCTCTTTACTCGGATAACCACTGACTTATCCAAGTAAGCAGAAGCAGCAGCCACCACTTACCCAGATAGCCTGACAGGGATACTGCCACCCTCTTCTCTAGTTAAAATGTGCATTTCACCTTTGCCAAATGCAGAGTTTACAGTTTCTTACATTTATAAACTCTGGATGCATTAGCATATCATTAGCTTATTGCATTGGGAGTTTACTAAAAATAATAATTTTGGCGTTACAAAATGTGCAGTGAAAATCTGAGTCCATTTTATTAGCACCAAGATTATTGCATCTGCCTGTCGGAGTCTTGACCCCTGGGAAAGACAGAGGAATTGAGATTCTCAGTGCAGAGGCATTCTTAGCATTGGAGGGGGTTTTCTGATCAAACATGATAACCCTGGTAACTTGTGAAACACAATTAATCCAGCCCTACAAAAGAAAGGACACATACCTAAAGCTGTAAATATAAACTTTTTTTTAAATAAAATGTTTTAATAAGAACTATTTACATACATTTAAAATAAAAAAATGATAGGGGTGGGAAAAACTAGAGACCAAAACTATTTACAAGAAGAAAAAGGGGCCAGGGCAGTAGAGAGGCCAGGGACTGCCGATTTAGGGGCCTGGTTGGAAGAAACCTAGGCGCTAAGCTAAGACCTGCTGGATCTCAGCTTGGCATAAGGTTGCAGCGCCAAACTCCTAAGGGCTGACAGTTCTTCCAGCATCATCTGCACGGACTCAGCAAACTGCTGCTGAGAAACAGGCTCACTGCCTGGAGCTGGTGCTCCAGCTGATGATCAGTGTTCTGCAGGCAGGCCGGCAGATGATGGTAGAAGAGGTTGAGGGTGATGCGGGCCTCTCTCAGCTAGCAAAGGCTGGCCAGTCTGGGTCTCAGCATCCCTAATATCCTGGTCTAAAAGGGGAAGAGTCCCTACTGGGATGGGGAGAGTTTGCTGTGGCCTGGGGTGCGCCTCTTAGAGGTGGGGGACCGCCACCATTGCAGCTTCCCATTCTGATGATGGCAGAGGTGGGAGAGGCGCAGCCTGCTCCTCCCCAGTGGTAGCAGCTGCATTGGCAGGATCTAAGACCGTGTCGTTGCTGGCTTCCTGCTTCTGCTCCTGCTCTTGCCCCTTCTCCTCCTCTTCCTCCGGCAACTAGTTGTCATCTGTAAAGAGAACAGCAATACTGTGTCATGTGCTTCCATTCTGTTAGAGGGTATTGCTCTAGCTGGGAAGGTGAAGGGTATGGTAAAAGCTAATAGGAATGAGGCTATGACATCCTATATGTGGTGCCTAATAAAGATGTGAATCGGAACCGGTATCGGTTCGGATTCCAGTTCCGATTCACAGCATGAAATTTTTATCTTGCAGTCTGATCGGGTTTTTTTTATCAGCTGCGCCAGAGCCGATAACAAAAAAATACAGCCGACTCTTTAAAATGAGTTTGTTAGTATCCCCCCACCCTCCGGACCCCCCCCAAAAAAATGTTTAAATACCTGGTGGTCCAGCGGGGGTCCCGGGAGCATTCTCCCGCACTCGGGCCGTCGGCTGCCAGTAAACAAAATGGCGCCAATGGTCCTTTGCCCTTAGCATGTGACAGGGTATCCGTGCCATTGGCCGGTCCCTGTCACATGGTAGGAGCAATGGACCGCCGGCGCCATCTTTAAAAATGGCGCCAGCCATCTAAACTATTCTAGAATTCAATCAGATCCTTGACGCTTCCTTTTATTTGTAGATTTCTTCTCCTTTGACCGGAAGTACTATCTACAAATAAAAGGGGTGGCCATGGGGTCCACCATGGCCCCATTGGTTGCCAATCTTTACGTTGCCAATTTTGAGAAACTTTTTCTTTCACGTCACAAATACTCAAGTAATGTTGTTCTATGGAAGAGATATATTGATGACGTTTTATTAATTTGGAAAGGAAGAATCAAGGATCTGATTGAATTCAAGAATTGGCTGAATAGTTTAGATAACAATCTACAATTTAAGATACAATACAATACTTATGAAATTTCATTCCTTGACATTCTCATTAAAAATACATCAGCGGGATTTACAACAGATATTTATAGAAAACAAACGGATACTAACAAGATTTTAAAATTTAACAGTTGTCACAATAAATCACTCCTGCGAAATTTACCGTGCAGCCAATTTCTTCGTTTAAAAAGATTATGCACAAATGATTATACATTTCAAAAAAGATCTTTAGAAATGCAACAACGTTTTTTAGAAAGAGGATACCCAATCAAAGATATCCTTAGTGGTTTCCATAGAGCTGATGCACATGATTGATCGGCTCTATTAAAACCTAAGGCAAAAATAGTTAATAAAAATAGAGTCATTTGCCCATTAACCTTCACTGGGTTATCACACAACATTACAAAGATTGTAAAAAAACATTGGCACGTTCTCTAGGTACTTCCAGCTTTTCAAGATAAAAGTGTGATGGTGGCCAATAAACGGAACAGGAATCTGAAGGAATTCCTGTCGCCATCAGCGTTACCACTCATGAATTACATAAGCAATGTCCAACCAGGCCACAGACCCTGCGGCAACTGCAGCGTTTGCTCAGTCAATTTAAAAGCACAGTCTATACCGATAGACACTAAAGGCAAGACATTCAAACTGATGAGTTCTACCAACTGCAAGACTGCAGGCGTGATTTATGTTGCTATCTGTCCATGTAAGAAAATGTATACAGGAAAGACTATCAAACAATTTAATAGGAGGATTATTGAACACAAGAGTGCCATCAATAGACGATGTGATGGAAAACCCCTAGTAGCACATTCAATTGAAAAAAAACATGCCTTTAATGACTATAAATTTTGTATAATCAAAAAACCACCAAACCATTGGAGAGGGGGCGATTTTGATAATATTCTATTAAGATGGGAAGAAAAATTCATCTTCAATTTCAATACCATCTCCCCATCTGGTTTGAATTATGAAACCGATTTGAGCGTGTATTTATGAATGGCTTGATGTAAATCTGGGTAACATACACACATTTTTATCTATTGTACATAATCAAAAACATTTTTTTTACAAAAAAATAGTTTTACTGTATTTTATTTAAATCTATTTATTTATTTATTTATTTATTTATTTGAATATCTTGGATTCAAAGAAAACACATTTTTTATAAGTAGATTTTTTTTTCCATATTAATTTTACTGTACAAACCAATATGCAATTTTATTCAAAATAAGTAATTTAAACAACTCATATGTCACTTAGCCACTGCTTCTACAGTTAATGAGAGATCCTTTTATATATTTTACACATTTAATGTCAGCATTAGAGAGCGTTCTGATTATTAGTTTTATTCTTATTTTTTGATAAACACATCTGAACTATTCGTCCATCCAGCTGACGAATAATTACATTAAGGTTGCGTTTTTGGCGGGAGAGTAACAGATACTATCGTGAGGTTTCCACTTAAAAACCCTCTCATGCTTCATTTACAATCTTTTTACTGACAACGTGAGATAGGTAAGATGGTCCGATTATGGATGTTTCTTTTAAGTTTCTAAAAGATTGAAATACAATATTACATTAAGATTGACATTTCATGGAGTCTGTACATATTTTTTGACCGGATTGGGGCTAGATGGTTAGACCCCACACAATGCTCAGAATCAAACTAGTTTTTCTTGTTCCTCACTTTTAAACATTATGGGGTAGATTTTAAAACCCCCTGTGCGCGTAAATCCAGGAGGATTTACACGTGCAGGGCACTCGCGTGCTGGCGCGCCTATTTTGCATAGGCCACCGGAGTGCGCAAAGCCCCGGGATGCGCATAAGTCCCGGGGCTTCGTAAAAGGGGCGGGAGGGGGTGTGTCTGGGGCGTGTCCGGGGCAGGGGGTGGTCCGGGGCGGGTCCGGGGGTGTGGTGACGGTTCGGGGGTGGGCCAGGAGGGCGGTCCCGAGTCCCCCGGCACTGCGGCCTGTGCAAGTTACGCCTGCTTCAAGCACTCGTAAATTGCCCAACAAAGGTAAGGGGGGGAAGATAGGGGAAGGGAGGGGAAGGTGGGGGGATGCGGAAGGAAAGTTCCCTCCGAGGCCGCTCCGATTTCGGAACGGAGGCAAGCTGCGCTGCTCGGCGCGCGCAGGCTGCCGATTTTGCGCAGCCTTGCGCGCGCCGATCCCGGATTTTATGATACGCGTGGCTACGCGCGTATCTTATAAAATCTGGTGTACTTTTGTTCGTGCCGGTGGCGCGAACAAAAATACGCACGCGCGTATGTTTTTAAAATCTACCTCTATAAGTTTACCACTCGTTGTTCATAGATGCTGTATGATTTTTTGATATCAGATCATATATTATTCAACAGTTTTTATTGTTGATTATGATTAATTTACAATCTAGCAAAATGCTCCCGTGTTAATTTTACATCCGCTTCCCATAGTGAACTGCTCGCTAATCATTCATTGTGCAGTGAGTGAGATTTTCATTTCAAACTGATTCGATTTTAAATATTTTTACAATTAAGCAGAATGCTCCCACGCCGGTTTCACAACCAGTTCCTATAGCAAAGCGCTCACTAAATAAACATATTTTCTGTGCAGCAAGTGATGTATCAATTTAAAACTAAATCACATTCAAAATATTTTTATAATCAAGTAAAATGATCCCACGCCGGTTTCATATCCATTTCCCATAGTGTATTGCTCGCCAAACAGTTTTTGTGCAGTTAGTGAGGTACAAATTTTAAACTGAATCGCATTCAAAAATATTTCTTCCTCCATGATCGCATGGAGGATACTTGTTTTTTATACAATTCTGATGAGAATCTCCCGTCGTATCGCTTTTTGCAGTCCGCGCACCTGACTCTGTTCATTACATTTTGTTTAACAGGTTTTGTGAGAGATTCTATGAACACTGGACTCTTTCAAATTGTTTGAATGCACACAAATATTAAGGTAACTTTGTATGTGGAGCAGCAAGTATTAACATTGTATCACTGAGCACAACTTTTCTTGTGTCACAATACTTTCATATGCTTTCATTATTCATTAAGAGGTAGATCTTCAAAACATACGCGCCACTGCGCGAACAAAAATACACCAGATTTTATAAGATACGTGCGTAGCCGCGTGTATCTTATAAAATCCGGGGTCGGCGCACGCAAGGCTGCTCAAAATCGGCAACCTGCATCCGTTCCCTCCGCGTCCCCCCACCTTCCCCTTTCTACCCCACCCCCCAGCCCTACCTATATCCCCCCCTACCTTTGTTGGGCAAGTTACTTGCGCTCGCTGCCCCGGCATCCCCCAGCACAGGCCGCAGTGCCGGGGGACTCGGGATCGCCTTCCTGGCCCGCCCCCGAACCGTCGCCATGCCCCTGGACCCGCCCCGGACCGCCCCTGCCCCTGGACACGCCTCCCAGACACGTCCCCTCCCGCCCCTTTTATGAAGCCCCGGGACTTACGCACATCCCGGGGCTTTGTGCGCGCCGGCAGCCTATGCAAAATAGGCGCACCGGCGCGCGTAAATCCTGGAGGATTTACGCGCCCAGGGGTTTTAAAATCTACCCCTAAGATTTTATATTATCCTAATTTTAGACATGTATGCATCATTTTTTCAATCATCATTTTAAAGTTTTGTATCTATCTTTTATCCAAGATTTTTATCACAAAAAAATAGCAAGTATAATTATTCTAATATATGAGCTTTACTTTATCACAATAGAGTATGTACATTCAAGGATTACATCAAGTTGTTCTGTTCCCCCTCCCATACAGGATTTTGATCAACAATTTGTGGTATCAATATAACAAACTGTGTTATATGAGAAATTCACATTGGAACAGGTACCCACACTAATGGTCTTTTCATTCACGTCCACTGATTTATTAGGCAGATATATTTTTTATCTATTTACTTGCAAGGATTGATGTTTTACTGCGTGCATGATATTAAAGAGATATTATTTTTTAATTTATTTCTATGTATATTATTAATTATAGTTAATTGATTGTTTTCACACTTATTTTAATTATTTTTTATGATTTTGTATGTCCTTTGACATTGTATATGTATTTTATATATGTGTGTTTTTTAAGTTATTGTCATTTTATTATTGTATTATTTTTCACAGTAGCCCCTGAGGCAGCTCAGTTATGAGCGAAACTCGGCCAGAGTCGGGCATTTTCCAATAAAGTATCCCTTACCACACCGATCCTTCCTTTTGTCCTTTTGTCTCCTCTGCTGTATTCCTCCTCCCTCCTCCTCTAACCCATCTTCAACTTGGTTATGCTCCATCCTGCGAATTTATAAACCAGCACGACACCTAAGATCTTTAAAAAAAAATGTATTGGATATTCCTTCAGTCCGTCTTGCAAGGCTGGACATTACATGAAAAAGAGCCTTCTCTGATGCTGGTCCATCCATTTGGAATTCTCTACCAAACTCTCTTCAACAAATTTCAAATTCGCAACAATTTAAGAAATCATTAAAAACATACTTATTTCAATTTGCCTTTAAGATCCCTGCATCAGAACACACCTAATAACCCTTGACTCTTATCTTTCCCCACTCCCCAGCTACTTTTCTTTAATACACTTATGCGGTTTGGTGCTTGAATTTTTAGTTTTTAGTAGTTTTATTTTTTCATATGTTTTTGTTGTTTTTAGTTTTTATACTATATTGTTTGAGATTTTATATTTATTATGTATGTTCTGTATGTAAACCATTTTGATTAATTTTTATATTTATTTATTTAAAAACTTTTCTATACCGTCATTTAGTAGTATACCATCACAACGGTTTACAGATAGGCACATAAATAAGTTTGGTTAGGATTATAAATTAGCTAGTAGGTGCCAATAAAGTTTCGGTTACATGATTCAAATAATATACGCTATTTGGATCGTGGATTGGAAATTCCATTTATATGAATAATAGGATATCCATATGAGAATACTGTACTCTTAAATTAATCTATATGTATGAGAAAAAATAATAAAGGAGGGATAACTGCTATTTGTTGACTTTTAACAGTGTGCCGGAGTTCTCTTTCTTGTCCGCTAGTATTCCTTACTCCCCACTCTCATTGTAAAAGTGGTATATAAACATTTTTAAATAAATAAATATTGTATCTGGCACGAGTATCTCTCGTGCATCTTCCCCAGTGAAGACTGAAGCAAAGAAATAATTTAGTCTATCTGCTATGGCCTTCTCTTCCCTAAGTGCCCAGTCTATTTTTAGGTCATCCAGACCCCTCTGGTTCTTCAACCTGCACTCTCCCTAGTTTACTCAGACCCCTCACCCAGCTTTTCCTCAGACTTACACCTCATCAAGAGCAGAAGTAAATAAGCACAGGTAGCAGTCTGACGCACACTGTGGGTGTAAACACCCCTGACATACCCAAACTCTACCCCTTTTTTGCTCACACCTGTGCATATACACGAGTAATTGGGCCATTTTAAAATATGCTGGGCCCATATATGCTGGGCATATATGGGCCCAGCATATATGGGCCCATATATGCTGGGCATATATGGGCCTTTAAACATGAAAAACTCTTTTAAAATTCACCTTATAATATTATAATGTCATACATGCATAAAGGAGCAAATGAACAAAAGTCTCTCAAAATCCAGTTGCACATTTTCTCAACCAGAATAGTATGGTGAGGTCCAGATTCAAACACAGTCCGGTTGGCAAAGTTAGCAGGTATATTCAATAGTACAGACAAACCTTTGAAGATAGCTGGCTATCTTAAAGTTGGCCAGCTAACTATAGCCAGCTCACGTTATGACAGCTCTTTGGCCTAACTAGACTTAGGGGTAGATTTTAAAAGAAGCGTGCATGACCTATATGTGCGTGCTCTACCTGGTGCGCGCACATATACGCCTGATTTTATAACATGCATGTGCAGGTGCGCACATGTTATAAAATCCAGGGTCGGCGCACGCAAGGCTGTGACTTAGTTTTTGGGTACTTGCCAGGTTCTTATGGCTTGGATTGGCCACTGTTGGAAACAGGATGCTGGGCTTGATGGACCCTTGGTCTGACCCAGTATGGCATTTTCTTATGTTCTTATGCACAATTGTGCACCTCGTGCATGCCGAGCCATGCTGGCTTCCTCCGTTCCCTCCCAGGCCGCTTCGAAATCGGAGTTGCCTGAGAAGGAACTTCCCTTCCCCCTAGCCTGACCTTCCCACCCCTTCCCCTAATCTTCCCCCCCCCAGCCCTACTCTAACCCCACCTGATCTTTATTTAACCTTTTGCACCTGCCTCCAGGCAGGTGCAAGTTGCATGTGCCAGCCGTTTGCCAACACACGATCTTGGACACAGTGGGAAATGGCCACTGTGCCAGGAGCTGCTGACTCCTCCCCTGCCCCACCCCTGGACTGCCCCAGACCACTCACACCCCACCCCTTTTTTCAAGCCTCGGGACTTACAAGCATCCCGGGGCTTTACGCGTGCTGCCGGGCCTTTTGAAAATAGGCCCGGCACGCGTAACGCCCCTATGCGCGTAAATCCTCTTGGATTTATGCACGTAGGTCTTTGAAAATCTGCCTCTTAGCTAGCTAATTCATCCCGCTAACTCGGAATATTGGAGATAACCAGTACACTTAGCCGGCTAACTCAACTCCTCTCAGGTATGCCCCAGGAATGCCCCAACTTATCCAGTTTAATTCTATCTCCCTAACTTATTAGGCTGGCTAGAATTCAGTCGGATATGTGCCCAAATATTCATTTTGCTGGCTAGTTTCTGAGTTAGCTGGCTAGTGGTTAAAATGCTTTTAAATATGAACCTCTCTATTAATGTCACAGTAGTCCAAAAATGCAGTCACCTGGTCCAAAACAAAAATCTATGTACTTTGGGACTTATTTCTTCATTTTAAGAAATATGATTTTATTATTAGCAAAAACCTTTATCGTTGTTGGAAGCAAAAGCAAAACTTTCATTCCCTCATGGTGCAACTCAGAACATAACAGAGATAAGAACTGACAGGCTTCTAACACCCTTTGTGAAAAATCATTAAAAAGAAGGAGCTTCTGCCCTTCATACTCCAGCGAAGCACTCTTCTTATATGCTTGCCTGATTTCAACTTTATCCGTAAAGTTAAAAGATTTGGGATTACTGGTCTGGGCCTAGTCGCTTCTTCCTTTAGCTAGCCAACTCTTTGCACTCTCTCAACAGACACAGACTCAGTTACTAGTGAGAAGCCCAAAGTTTCGGGACACTACACTTGTACCAATTGCATGAGCTCTATCTTTCACCTTCTCCAGGAGCCCAATAATTTTCATATTATTGTGTCTCACTGTTTTCTTGTCCTCTATATGGCCCATTAATATTGTGTTTTCCTTCTTTATTTCAGCCTGATGTATTGAAGACTGATTGGACGAAATCTCTCATGCTGCAACACGGTTTTCCAAGTCAGAAATTTCTCAGAATGTTTCTCCTTTCCATCTCAAATTTTGTCCAGCAAAGACTAGAATTTGGACAATCTATTCTCTATGTTTTCCAAGAGATATTTGGAAATAGTCTTCACAAGGTCTGCCATAACACGTTCTAGTTCAGCCACCATTGCACTGTTGGGTTGCTTTGACTTATCTTTCAGAAGCCTTGTAGACTTAGTCGACATACCAATGTCCTATAATTGTCTACTGAGCTCTCTTTTGCTATAATAAATTTGCCCACGTTCTGAAAAATTCACTAGGATAAGATTGTTGCAAAAAACAAAATAGGCCCTCCCAGAGCTCTCTTAACTGTGATCTCTCAGCGGCTCCACATCACAGGAAGTCTCAAAACAATTATAATTTGACAAATGCATAGGTTTTTCTGTGGCTCACTGGGGTTGGGACTACCAGTTTAAATGAGCTTAGGAAACTATCTGTACCATGTGGTATGGAAGAAACCTCTGAAACTTGCAGCTTTATAGCAAAACAAACTCATGGGTGCTTGTAATGAAACCCAGATATTTGTACACACTGCTAAAAAAAAAAAATTATCATTCCATTGTCAGTACTAGTGGATCCGATCAAAGAAAACTGCAATAGGAAAGAAGTGAACTGTGAAACAGCATAGCACATTATGGTTCATTGCTGCTGAATGCATATTTTAATCTGTAAGAAAAAGAAAATGATTTTTGTCCCGGTAAAGTGACTTCACTGCTTTGCTGTTATCTTCACCTACAAATGACAAGCTTTTAACTTTCCTTGGATCTTCTCCCTCTCTCTCTTTCCCATATATGATCTGTTTTATTATTGCTGACAGAGGTCAGTCTTTGTTTCCTTCCTGTTGCCTGGTTCAAGAATCAGCTCAGGTTAGGCTTAGGCTTTCAAAACTCTTTATCTCACTTTTGGCTCTAGATCTGTATTGATCCCCTCCTCCTTCATACAGCTTTTTATAGCTCCCGCATGGTCATGGGACCTCCCACTAAATCATTCATCCTTAGAATAATAAATCACGCAGCACTTTTAAAATGATACTGGAACTTAAATTCCTTTCATAGAAAGCAGGAAACAAAGTGAACTCACATTTACTCACCATTTGTTGAAAACAGTCAACCAGTCTTACTTGCCAAGACACTTAACTGAGGTGCACACAGAAAAAGGTCTATCGCCCCCTACCTTCTGCTCTGCTTACAATCAGAGTTTACTTACCGAGCAACAAAGATATGCACTAAATTCCAATCAAAATTGCTAAAATATAATCAGGAATTGGAGCTCAAATTCTCTCACAGAAAGCAACTTGAAAGATGAGTGCAGGAAAGAAGACATTTGGCGAGTGGTGACTGGAGATGTACCTGACGGGGGTTAGGATCTATACAATAAGAACATAAGAAATGCCAAACTGGGTCAAACCCAAGGGTCCATCAAGCCCAGTATCCTGTGTCCAACAGTGGCCAATCCAAGTCACAAGTACCTGGCAAGTACCCAAAAATTAGATAGATCACAAACTACTAATGCTTATTAATTACTGTAATAGCAGTTTATGGATTTAACCTCTGGGAACTTACATCTATCCATCATCATCATCATCATCATGCATTTATTTCAACTTCTCCAACTAACAAGAGCTCAAAGTGGGTTACAACATATTGGTTATACATCAAGGTACATACATTATAAAAACATACAACTGGATGTAATCTCTGAAATAAGACACATCAGGCAGCAGCATAAGGGGAAAAAAGGCACATTAGAATGCAATATTTAAAGGAATTAAGAGAATGTCTTAAATAAGGGATAGTAAGTAAAGATAAAGGAAGAATAGTTGTGGGGATTCCATTTTTAAAGTGGCTAGGGTTAGTTTTACTACATATCAGATCTTTAAAGTGACTTATACCAGTTTTTCTACATATGAAAACCAAACTTCTAGAAGTCAGAAGGTGCATCTTGATAAATGGGTTCTCTTCCTATTTCTGGACAGAAAACTGCTTTGTAGAGCCAAGTATTTTATAGTTTTCTGAAGACTAGCAGGTTAGAACTAATCTGGTGTTAAGAGGTACACAGTTCCATAGGATTGGAAATGATCCTGAGAATATTTTCTTGCCCGAACTTATCAAGTGCATGTCTTTGGGTATTTGTATGATTAGTTAAGCCTGTGGCAGTGAGCATGGAGAACGAGAAGCCGAAGGCATGTATGGAGTGAGGCGATGGCTATGGTAAAGTGATGCATATCCTTTGAGGGCCTTAAAGGCTAGTACCGGGATTTTGAACTTGTCTTGATAGAATATTGGGAACCAGTGTAGAGATTTTAGGATGGGATGATCCTAAAGGTACTACGCTCCTTAGCCATAATTCTGAATCCTGCTTAGAACAGCATTTAAATTAAGCATGGGGAAGGAACAAATTGTGGTTACTCAAAATCAAAAAAGGTGAGATAGATTAAGCCCCCAAAAGGATAAAAACTCAATAGAATATTGGAGACAGCAATCAAAAGTACAGGAGGGATAGCCAATAAAATAGCAAATTGAAAAATATGAAGAGAACATAAGGAAAGGAAAGTCAGAAGGTGGTAGAGAATCATCTTGGAAAATCATCTGTACAAATAACCAAATTCTTGTTGATAACGTCACAGACCTGGAGGCCACCATGGCAGAGGCAAATGTAAATGTGGTTACAATCCTTGAGTCCTGTTGTAAAAGAAATCAGGATTTGGGAGTGACCCTTCCAAGATATCTCTCAAGAAAAGATAGAATAGGGAAAAGAGAGTGGTGGTGGGGGAAATACCTCTTTATGTGGGGTGCACATTAATAGCCACTGGAATGAAGGAACTAACTAAATTACTGTGGGCTACCCTGGAAAAAACGAAGAATATGTACATTGGCGTAAAATACAGAACTCCAGTACAAAGGAAAGAGGTGGATTCAGAAATGAGAGACATCATCAGGATAGTGAGAAAAGGGGAAATCTTGTTTGTGGGTGACTTTATTCTGTTGGCTGTGTATTATAACCTATCTGCTGCAGCATCGGTTTGAAATGGAGATGTCCTATATGTTCTACAAGGCACATTCATCAGACATTTGGTGGAAAAGAATACTCAAGGGGAGACTACACTGAATGGAATGTGGGGACTTCAGGCTGAAGAGCCTGGAAGGTCTTTAGGGGCTGCAGATGGACTGTCCAAAATGGTAGACTAATTGGTAAAACTAGTTATTTCATTGCCATGCACGATAATAGAAATTCTCCAACCTATGCATGTAAAAGCTGACTTACGATGGGTAAATGTTCTAAATCATGTATGTAAAATCTACTCATGAATACCTTTCAAATTGGAAGTATAAATATGTGGGAATATCATTTGTTCACACTTATCTAGCTAAAATTGATTTATCCGGCTAAGTAGCACCTTTCTTCTGCTTAGACAGAAAAATTCTAGTTTATCCGGCTAAATAGCAGCAGTTATCCAGACAAGTTTCGATTTATCTGGCTATTAGTAGCAAGGTGCTAATTATTTATTTATTTATTTATTTATTTAGGATTTTTATATACCGACATTCTCGACACAAATATCAAATCAGGTCGGTTTCCATGAAACAAAACTGTCGCGGTAAGGCGTTACAATAAACGGAGTTTCTGAACATAAGAATATACATATTAAATAAACAACAGTAACAATAAATGGAGTTTCTGAACATAAAAATATAAATATTAAATAGACAACAGTAACTCGTCAAATAAAGTGAATACATGTAGAACTCGTCAAATAACGTGAATACATGTAGAAAATAGCTAAAAATAAATGATGTGCTAAATTGGTATATACAGGTAACAGTAATTAGCTAATTAGTAATTAGTAATTAGCTGGACAAGTCTGAGATATCTGGATGGGAAGACTAGATAGAGCCATGCGATCTTTTCTGCCATCATATTTTTCTGTTTCTAACTCAGCCATAACAAAATTAAGGTCCTTGGCTTCAGAACAGCTGAGTTCAAGATGACAAATAGATTTGTTGTAAAAGCCCTATCAGGAATCCAGGATCTGAAGGATACAGAGACATTGTGAGCAGCAGTAAAAGGGAGCATAGAGAAGACAATAAATCTTTGTTTAAAACAAATTAGCAAAGGGAAGAGGCAAAAGAGATGAAGATGATTCTCTAAGGCAGCAGAAATGGTAAGAGAAAAGAGATTAACATTTAGAAAGTATATATTTTTTAAAAAGACAAGCAGAATTATTAGGAAAAATGAGACAGGGAGGGCAATAGATGAGCAAAGGCCCAAGCAGAGGAGAAAGTTGTCTAAGCAAAAAAGAGGAAATAAAAACTTCTGGATACTGAAGGAAGAGTTGAAAAACAAAGAGGGGTGAGTTAAAATAAAGGATGAAAGTAGTCTTAGTGAGGAGGAGCAGGAGTAGATTGGCCTATTGGCTATGCCCCGGTGGGCCGGTCAGGGTAATCACATGGTTGGCATTTGTCTCAGCGGCCCTGTACCTGCGACCACCCCCAGCTTTTTTCCTTGCAGCTGGAGCCGCTCCTGAGGCTCTTCTTGCCATTTCATTTTTCCCGCATGCAGTGATGGGTAGCAGTAGTGGTGGCTCCATGAGCCTGCTCCTCTCCCTTCTTCCACCACCAGTGCTTCCCCTCCCACCCGCCCTGCCTCTGCCTGTGCTGGTGGAAGGCAGTGCACAGACCTTCCACCGCTGCCTCACTGCTGCTAGCTGGATTGAACCAGAGTTGTTTGAGAGGTGTGAGTTTGGAAGGAGTTTTTTTGAAGATGTTTGGAGATATTTTTACCCAAACTGTTCTAGGAGGACTAGTTTTCCCCTTTCTAGAAGAACTGGATGTAAACTGGGTGCTTTTTTTTTTTTTGCCTGTGCCCAGTAAACAGCAAAGCATACATTCTGGGAGTAAAGATATTGACTTGGAGGTTTTTTTGGACCAGTTTGGAGTAAGGCTAGGATTACCTGGCTGTATTAATCGAAGGTTGGCTGTTTTGTCCCATGGCCAGGAAACAGTGGATGAGGCTGCTGATTTTTTGGTAAAGACTTCTTGGATTGAGACATCTAATTTTTGGAATAAGGGGATTTTTTTTTTAATCCTCTCCCTTTGCCTTATGCTGATTGCTGGAGAGACTTATCCACCCTCTACCGGGAAAGGATTTTGGAAACTGGTTTGGTTAGAGAAAAAAGAATGAATAGAGGAAGTGCTATGGACAAGGAGACCCCTTGCTTTTGTGGCTATGATCTTTATTTTGCTGTTCATGATTTTTGCGATCCTGGCTTGGATCATTGTTTTTACGTTAAAGCAAATTTCAGTTGAACACCATTTTTGGACTTCATGCTTTATTGAAGAGTGCCTTTCCTCCAAGATGACTCGTCTGTGGTGAGTATTGTCCAACTAGTTAAGGAGAGAGAGAGTTACTGTGTGATTACACCACTAAGACTGTGTTACTCTCTACTGCACCAGGGGCCAAGGGGGGTTGAACTTTCCCTCCTGCCGAATGAACCCTGGAATTCCCAGAGGCTGACATGGACAATGTGTAAGAGGAAGAGAGGTGCAGGATATCATATTGAGGAGCTGCCCTGGGAACTATGTGACCCCCTTAATCCAGTGCACCCCATGATGGAGAGGAGGGGGGGGGGTGGGTTTACACAATCATTACAAGTATCCCTGGTTAAAGATAACCTTAATCTTTGGAATAAAGTTGAAATGTTGGAGAACAATTTGAGGAAATGTAATTTCCTCCCCCCTCCTTCCTCTCCCCCCTCTTTCCTGCTCTCCCCTTGTTTTTATTGTAACCCATTAATTTCATGGTAATTCCTGCCTTTCCTCCCCTCCCACCCCTCCCTTGCCCTCCCCTCCATGTTTTATTATAACCTGTCAAGTTTGCTGTAATTTGTTTTAAATTGTTTTACATTTTTTTCTCAACTTGTTTTATTGTAACATTGAATAGCGCTCGCCCTCCCCAATGTATATAGCTTACTCCTGTACCTGCCCCTTCCTCTTATCATGTTCCCCCTCCCCCTATATTACGATACATGTCCACCCTACCCTTCTTCCCCCCTGCACCTTTCCCCCCCTCTCTTCCTCTCTTGCTCTCCCCCCTTGTCCTATTGTAACTCGTTAAGTTTGCTGTAAATTGTTTTAAATCGTTTTAACTTGTTTTACTGTAACTCTTTAAGTTCGCGGTAAACTGATATAATGTACCCACGAATACCGGCATTAAAAAACTAAATAAATGTTCATAATGATTTGATTGTTACTCCAGAGATATTTTCATAGATACTTGAATGAGTAGCTAGAATTTCTTTCTGAGACACTGCCTCCTACTGTGAGGGATCAATACCTTGCTATCTGTTGGTTGCATAAGATGGAGGGTGGGGGTGGCAGAATGACTTTGTTGGTGTCCTTTCTATAGAGCTGGACAGAAACAGGTCTCAGCTTTTTTTTTTTTTTTCAAAACAAAGGTGTGCTATTTCTTAATCCTGATCTCCATAGAACTGCACCCTAAAGTTTTGTATTGTGAAGTTCCAGGGAGTGTAATTTGCATTTTGAAACCCAGTTCAACTGGAGAGTTTTCTGGAAGAGCGTACAGTCCATTCAGTAGGTGGGATACACCCTTAAATATTTATAGTTAATTATGAAGTTAGGGAGGGTGCTGTGCATGAGTGTGCTGTGTATAATTCAGCACACTCATGCACAAGAAAGTGTGCCTAAAGGTATGCCTGTATTTTATAAACTGTGCAGTGGGAGCCACACAATTTATAAAATACCACCTATTAACACCCCCAGAGTACACACGTATTGTTGCGCTTCCTCCCGCGGCCGGAGCCATGGGAGGCTGCTTACCTTCTTGGCTGGAGCCGCCGATGCCCTGGATCCCTGCTGCCCAACTGCCATCTTGCCGGCACGGCAGGAAGTGTGCCAGGCTTCTCCTGCGCAGTTGGAGCTGCCGACGATGTTATTTGCTTCATGGCCTGGAGGCCGCCGAAGTTGGGACCTCTCCTGAGGCCGAGCAGCCCCTGGACCTCCTCCTCGTGGCAGGATGCCGCCGATGACAGCGGGGCCTGGTCTGCGGCCCTCCTCCGGCTTCCCCTGCTCCTCTATCGCAGCGGCAGCATGGCCGCTGTCCAGGGACCTACCCAGCTTCTCCTTAGGGGCGGACCCACGGTTCCTCTCCAGATTTAAAGGGACAGTAGGGAGCGGTCCCTCTGGCTCCACCTGCAAGCTCCTCCCAGGGAGTTGCCTCCTTAGCTCTACAAAACGGCTCAGTTGCCACTTCCACTTTGCCTTGGAATCAGGTCATTCTTCCTAGGACATGGGTCACTCCTGCTTGATGGATGCTCGCCTCGGATTGTCTTCTCTGCTGACCATTCCCGGAGTACCGTTTTGTCCGTGGACTCCTTTCCAGGTAGCGGGGACACCAGTCCGGCAGGACCTTCATCGAGCACCCTCGTCTGGTCGTCACTCTTGTGTCTCCTGTTCCAAGCGTCTCCTATCCCAGTGTCTCCTGTTCCAATGTCTTCTGTTCCGGTGTTTCCTGTTCCTCGTCTTCCTTGTTAGTACTCCTGGACTGATCTCTCAGTACTGACCATTGCCTGTCTATGGACCATGTTGGATTGCCGCCTGGATTTTGACCTTTGCCTGACCTGACCTCTCCCAGACTGACCTCTGGTAACCGACCTTTGCCTTGGCTAACTATTCTGGACTGATCTCTAGCTCTTGACCCTTAGTATCCTTTTGGACTCTCCTTGCTGGCCTCTTATGACCTCCGGCCTTCCTCCTAGGATAATGACCGTGAACTCTTGTGTAGTGGGCACTCCTCTGAACTATCTCTTCTGAGATTCTGTGAGGCCCACTGCAGACCATCTCTCCCTCTAGTCTGCCTCCTTGTGGCAGGCGCCCTCCGGGCCCAACCAGAGGGCCGTACCAACCCTTCACCAGGTCAAGGGTCCACTCCGTGTGCAACATGTATGTTTCAGTACACACACATTTTATTTAATGCAGGGATCCACATAGTTTATACACCCTATTTTATAAAAGTATGTGCATATATTTTACGCATTAAATAATTGTAACATGTGCGCATAATAATTCAATTGATGCAAAGAGGTAGATATTTTTATGAAGTTGGTGGAAGCAAATGTGCATACTTCCAAGCACCAGTTCGCTGAGATCTATACAAGTTGACCTTCACCGGGTCACCCCCGCCCTCCACTATTTGCTTCAGACCCTCCCCCAAAAAACTGTCCTCAAAAGAGAAGTCAAATGTAATTTTACAACTTGATTAGCTGGTGTAAAAACATGTGCATGTTTGATGATGTTTGCTCAGACTCCATTTATAAAATGCATAATTGTATGTGTACTTTGAAATGCCCTCGAAAAACACTCTTTTTGTACGAGCACTGTTTTGCGTGGCAGCAACAGTGCGTGCATTCTCTCACCCATTTGAACATTTGTTTATTGCACTTGGAGACTATTTCTGCGCTTGCATGCTAATTTTACGTGCACAACCCCCATGAAGGTCTTTGAAAATTACCCCCATAGTGTCCAAACTCTTTTTGTTTCTGATGTTAAGAGGCGTCACTCCATCCAATATGGCCGCCGAGGGAGAGGTCGGCGTTTTTTGAGCTCCTCGATTGCACCTTATTGCCGTTCAAACAATGCCCCATACGAAAAGAAAGGGGAAGGTGAGAGCGGATGCCTCCTTACCCTCTACACCAGCCTCTTCTCAACTTCGGATTGAGGGGTTTTTCGCGCCGACAGCTGTTTCTAGCCCCGGGTTGGAGTCCGCTGAGAGCATGAGCGCGGGACACGCTCTGTCTCTCCAGGACGAAATATCTTTGTCCCCGAGGGAACTAGAGACTCCTCTGCCCCCTAACCCGGGTGGAACCTCGATTGACGTCGCTTCCCCACAGGGTTTGGATACCGGAGGAGGAGCGATAGTGGAGGATCAGCCGAGTGTGAACACCAGGGACGAACTGCTTGCAGCTGCTAAGGTCGGATCGGGGAGAGGAGTGAACCTCCCGAGTATGGCTGAAGACATCGTGCCGGGGCCTAGCAGAAATGTTAGCTTGCAGCCGAGCAGAGAGATGCTGACAGACGAGTCCAACAGGATTGCAGAGATCTGCCAGCAAGGAATGGTGAGTCAAGCACTAACTGTGCAGAAACTTGTCCGGCCAAAAGTAACCACGCTTGACTCTATTTGGTCTGCAATTGTAATGTTAGAAAAAACTATTTCTACATTAGTGGTGGCTGTGAATTCTTCCCAAAATATAATTGTGGAGCTTGAAACACAAAAGAAAGATCATGAGAAAAAAATACAAGAAATTACAAAGGAGGTCTCAACAGTTAAAGATATTCAGGTTAAAATGATTCAAATGGAAGACATGACTGTAAGGAAAATTGAAAATTTGGAAAACAAGGCAAGATACCTCAATCTTAGAGTCCTGAACTTCCCATGTGTTAAAATTCTATCTCCTCAAGAACAGTTCAAAAAATATATGACTGAGATATTGCAAATTTCCCATGAAGTATTACCTCTGATTTCGAATATATATTTTGCAACGACACCGAGGAAAAAACCACAACAACTTCAAACATCATTGGATCAGCCTCTTGGAGATGATTTAACTCAATTCCTGGAAACATCATTGGAAGAGCAGGTGGACTTTTATGGGACACTTCTAGTAACTTTCAGATTTGCCTCAGATAGAGATAATATTTTAAAAATGTTTCTCCGTAATAGAGAGAAGATATATTTAGGGCAGAGGGTCTGGATTTATCCAGACCTCACAAAAGAAACACAGAAACGTAGAAAAGAATTTCTAAATATGAGTCAGGCAGTTAGGAATTTGGGGGGTCAAATGATGGTCCGATATCCTTGCAAATGTAATTTGAGATTAGGAGAAAATAAATATATTTTCTTTGACCCGGCCCAATTAAAACAACTGCTGGACAGTCACACAGTACCAGCCTGAAGAACCTACTCTCTAGTATTATAAGTATGAAACATAAATCCTCCCTCTTTTTGGTAAATTATATAGCATGTGTTGTCCTAATTAGATAAATATTGGATCTCCAATTTTCTTTATGCTATTGTTATTAAAGGGGGTTATTATTTCTTAATTTTTTCTTATATATATTATATGCTGTAGAAATGGAAAAATTTTCCTCTTTTTCTTTTCTTATTATATCATATTATGAATGATACAGCATGATATTGTACTTATGTGGAACAAAATCCCTATGATTGTAACATTATGTAAAATTCAGAAATAAAGAATTAAAAAAAAAAAAAAAAAAAGAGGCGTCACTCCAGGTTTTGAAATGTTATCTTTTTTTTTCCTTTTTTTTCCTTGGTACTCTGATCCCTTTTCCTTCAGCTGAGGACTAGATATGCTGCAGACATTCATTTTTTTCTTTTGTGCTTTTGATGTAAATATTTATTTTTGATTTGTATATGTGATGCGCTTCTTGTCAAAGTGATTTGTGCTTGACATAAATTGTGAAACTTTGATAAATAAAAAGTACAGAAACAATTGTAAAAGTACCAAACATTCCAATTCTCTAAAAATAATATGCTGTTTACAATGGAAGCCATATAGAGGAGGCAGTCACAGTGGATACTAAATGTTTGGGGCCATTGATGGCTCAGGAGCATGTTGGAGCCTGTCCCTCTCTACCACTTGGTGCAGCTTTATAGTGAAGGCAAAGACAAAGCACATACCCAGCATCCTGGTCCTCTAGCCCAGTGGTGTAGCTGTTACCAGTTCAAGCATCAAGGAGAGGGGGAAGAAAAAAAAATTAGCATGTCAAGACGTTTTCCAGCATGGGAGGACCTGGTCCTCCTTATCTGCCAACATCTTTCATGTTTTGCTGGCTGAGCCATCCCATCTCTCCCTCCTTCCTGCAAACCACAGCGGTGATAGCAGGGTCACAGACTGAGCAAATGAATGCTCCTTGTCCCTGGCTGCTCCTCCTCTGCCCCTACAGTTCCATTCTAAAAGAGGATTTTCCATAATCAGTAGAGATGTGGTTCGTTTATCGCACGAATTAGGAAATTACATGAAATTTCCTAATTCGTTGTGGTTTCGGAGGCCCCGAAACCCGAAAAGAATTTTCCCCGAATTTCGGGGAAATTTCGTTTTTCAGGTTTGCATGGGGAGAGGGGCACTTTTTTTTTTTTTTTAATAAAAAACCACCCCAAACCACCCCAAACATTTAAATAAACTATAATACAACACCCCCCCCGATCCTGATCCCTTCCCAAGACTTACGAACATCCCTGGTGGTCCAGCGGGGTCCCGGGTGCCATTTGATCCTTCGTGCCCATGTTGTGCGCTATTGCCAGGCTTACTCAAAATGGTGCCGAATAGCCTGAACTACCATGTCACAGGGGCTACCGGCGCCATTGGTCAGCCCCTGTCACATGGCCATCGGCGCCATCTTGTGCTCCTGTCATGTGACTGGAGCTGACCAATGGCGCCGAAAGCCTCTGTGACATAGTATGGGCAAAGGCTATCGGCGCCATTTTGATTACTGGCAGCCGACAACGAAATCGCTCCCGGACCCCCGCTGGACCCCCAGGGATTATTGGCAAGCCTTGGGGGGGTCAGGAGGGGGCTCTTGACCTCCCCAAGGCTTGCCAATAATCCCTGGGGGTCCAGCGGGGGTCCGGGAGCGATTTCGTTGTCGGCTGCCAGTAATCAAAATGGCGCCGATAGCCTTTGCCCATACTATGTCACAGAGGCTTTCGGCACCATTGGTCAGCTCCAGTCACATGACAGGAGCACAAGATGGCGCCGATGGCCATGTGACAGGGGCTGACCAATGGCGCCGGTAGCCCCTGTGACATGGTAGTTCAGAGGCTATTCGGCACCATTTTAAAGAGCACGGCTTGCAGTAGCACGGGCACGGAGGGCAAATGGAACCCGGGACCCCGCTGGACCACCAGGGATGTACTTCGTAAGTCTTGGGGAGGGATCGGGATGGGGGGGGTAGTTTGTATGTATGTAGAAAAATGATTTTAAATGCTTGGGGTGGGTTTTTTTTTAAGCTTCCTTTGCCGTTTTTTGACCCGGTTTCGGGTTTCCTCATTTCGTTTTTCAAAAAAACGAAACGAGAAAACCTGAAATTTACCACGAAGTATCCGAGTCAAAAAACGACCCGGCAGAAAAAAACGAAGCACATCTCTAATAATCAGGTCACCAGTCACAAGTGATTCATACTGCCAAATAACAAAGACCAGCTCATGTTCTTGCTTTTCTCCCTTAACTTCTTCCTCAGCTTTAATAACAGACCCAGAATTCGATTTTAATTTTGATTCCATCAGGTTGAATCACTGATTGATCTACTGTATCAGGACTTGAATAGCCTTCACTAAAGCTGACATATTCCTCTCTGATGCTAGGCTAGAAATACTGGGTATGGACAGTAGTGGTAGAGCTGATTGATGGTATAGGAAGAAGAATAGAAGACCACACCATGTTACAGAAAAGCCCATTTTGAAAAAAATTGGAATGGGAAACTGATAAAACGAGGAAAATAGAAAAAAACTGAAAGGTGCAGCTGCAAAGGTTAAAAGTGTTCAATAGGCATGGACATTGTTTAAAAATACAATCCTAGATGCACAGTCCAGATGTAATCCACTTATTATTTTATTTATTTACGGTATCTATTTTTTATTTAAAAGCATTTATATACCGTCTTTCACAATGAATATTGACCAAAACGGTTCACAAGACATCAAATAATTATAGAGTATAATAATTAAATTAATAAACTATAAAAATAAAAATACCAACTAAAATAACATTAAAAATAAAAATTAATAAAACAGTAACAGTTAGAGAAAAATACAATTCATGATTATTAATCCCTATTCTCATACGTCGCCGTACATCTTCCCTAAAATATTTTTTAACATAATAAGAGATAGTCAGGAAAAAAAGAAAGGTGGAAGGAAGGCAAAACGATTACCAGGATTGTTACGCGCGCCAGCCATGGCAGACCCGCGGCTCGGCCCCCTTACCTCTTTCAAAGTAATCCAGCATCTGGTCCCTCGTCTCTGGCAGCTGTGAGCCACCGGCTCCATCCTCGGGCTGCCCCTGGTCCCTCCAGCTCTGCTGTAGCTCCTTATGCTCCGTTTCGGGCCTCTCTGCGTGGCCCGTGGAAAGATAAGAACATAAGAACATAAGAAAATGCCATACTGGGTCAGACCAAGGGTCCATCAAGCCCAGCATCCTGTTTCCAACAGTGGCCAATCCAGGCCATAAGAACCTGGCAAGTACCCAAAAACTAAGTCTATTCCATGTAACCATTGCTAATGGCAGTGGCTATTCTCTAAGGGGTAGATTTTAAAAGAAGCGCGATCAGCCTACTTTTGCTTGCGCATCAGACTCAAGCAAAAGTACGCTGGATTTTAGTAGATACGCGCGGAGCCGCGCGTATCCACTAAAATCCTGGATCGGCGCGCGCAAGGCTATCGATTTTGTATAGCCTGCGCGCGCCGAGCCGCGCTGCCTCCCCCCGTTCCCTCCAAGGCCGCTCCGAAATCGGAGCGGCCTTGGAGGGAACTTTCCTTTGCCCTCCCCTCACCTTCCCCTCCCTTCCCCTACCTAACCCACCCGCCCGGCCCTGTCTAGACCCCCCCCTTACCTTTGTCGGGGGATTTACGCCTCCCGGAGGGAGACGTAAATCCCCGCGCGCCAGCGGGCCTGCTGCGCGCCGGGCCGCGACCTGGGGGCGGGTACGGAGGGCGCGGCCACGCCCCCGGGCCGTAGCCACGCCCCGTACCCGCCCCCAAAACGCTGCCGACACGCCCCCGGAACGCCGCGACGACCGGGCCCGCCCCCCGACACGCCCCCCTCCGAGAACCCCGGGACTTACGCGAGTCCCGGGGCTCTGCGCGCGCCGGGAGGCCTATGTAAAATAGGCTTCCCGGCGCGCAGGGCCCTGCTCGCCTAAATCCGCCCGGTTTTGGGCGGATTTAGGCGAGCAGGGCTCTGAAAATCTACCCCTAAGTGAACTTAATAGCAGGTAATGGACTTCTCCTCCAAGAACTTATCCAATCCTTTTTTAAACACAGCTATAATAACTGCACGAACCACATTCTCTGGCAACAAATTCCAGAGTTTAATTGTGCATTGAGTAAAAAAGAACTTTCTCCGATTAGTTTTAAATGTGCCCCATGCTAACTTCATGGAGTGTCCCCTAGTCCTTCTACTATCCGAAAGAGTAAATAACTGATTCACATCTACCCGTTATAGACCTCTCATGATTTTAAACACCTCTATCATATCCCCCCTCAGTCGTCTCTTCTCCAAGCTGAAAAGTCCTAACCTCTTTAGTCTTTCCTCATAGGGGAGTTGTTCCATTCCCCTTATCATTTTGGTAGCCCTTCTCTGTACCTTCTCCATCGCAATTATATCTTTTTTGAGATGCGGCGACCAGAATTGTACACAGTATTCAAGGTGCGGTCTCACCATGGAGCGATACAGAGGCATTATGACATTTTCCGTTTTATTCATCATTCCTTTTCTAATAATTCCCAACATTCTGTTTGCTTTTTTGACTGCCGCAGCACACTGAACCGACGATTTCAATGTGTTATCCACTATGACACCTAGATCTCTTTCTTGGGTTGTAGCACCTAATATGGAACCCAACATCGTGTAATTATAGCATGGGTTATTTTTCCCTATATGCATCACCTTGCACTTATCCACATTAAATTTCATCTGCCATTTGGATGCCCAATTTTCCAGTCTCACAAGGTCTTCCTGCAATTTATCACAATCTGCTTGTGATTTAACTACTCTGCACAATTTTGTGTCATCTGCAAATTTGATTATCTCACTCGTCGTATTTCTTTCCAGATCATTTATAAATATATTGAACAGTAAGGGTCCCAATACAGATCCCTGAGGCACTCCACTGTCCACTCCCTTCCACTGAGAAAATTGCCCATTTAATCCTACTCTCTGTTTCCTGTCTTTTAGCCAGTTTGCAATCCACGAAAGGACATCGCCACCTATCCCATGACTTTTTACTTTTCCTAGAAGCCTCTCATGAGGAACTTTGTCAAACGCCTTCTGAAAATCCAAGTATACTATATCTACCGGTTCACCTTTATCCACATGTTTATTAACTCCTTCAAAAAAGTGAAGCAGATTTGTGAGGCAAGACTTGCCCTGGGTAAAGCCATGCTGACTTTGTTCCATTAAACCATGTCTTTCTATATGTTCTGTGATTTTGATGTTTAGAACTCTTTCCACTATTTTTCCTGGCACTGAAGTCAGGCTAACCGGTCTGTAGTTTCCCGGATCGCCCCTGGAGCCCTTTTTAAATATTGGGGTTACATTTGCTATCCTCCAGTCTTCAGGTACAATGGATGATTTTAATGATAAGTTACAAATTTTTACTAATAGGTCTGAAATTTCATTTTTTAGTTCCTTCAGAACTCTGGGGTGTATACCATCCGGTCCAGGTGATTTACTACTCTTCAGTTTGTCAATCAGGCCTACCACATCTTCTAGGTTCACCGAGATGCCATCCTAACTAGTGCTGCGACCCTCCCTAGGTGCACGCGCACGCACAGCTAGTCTTTAAATAGGGCCCGCGGCGGGAACCTGGCTGCGGCCCCGGATGATGACATCGGCAGAGCTCTGGTATAGAAGCTTGGGCTCTCTCAAATTGCCTTTGCAACAGGTCCCCTCACTAGTCGAGTACCTGTTGCCTCTTCAGTTCCTGGTTCCCAATCCTGATTGCCTTCGTTCCTGTTTCCTGTTCCTGTTCCTTCGTCTCTCCTTCGGATTGCTGACCTGGTTTGAGCTCTGCATTGCCTGGCTACTCCGTTGCCTGTCTCCAGCCCCAGACCTCTGCATTACCTGACTACGCCGTTGCTTCTCTCCAGCCCTGGACTTCTGCTTTGTATGACCATCCCTTTGACTCTCTCCTCATCTAGACCTCAGCCTTGCTTGCCACTGCTTTCAGATTGCTGCCAGTCCTGATCTCAGCTTGCTTAAAGACACCTCTTCAGCTTTTGTCCTGGATGTGTTTCATTCAGGCTTCGGCCTACTCTTGCTCAGGCGCCCTCTGTCAAACTGTGTTCCTATTGGCGCCCGGGTCTCCGGGACTCCGCCTCGTCCAGTACAGACTGATACCTACACTAGTTGCTGCCTCTGGGCTGACCTTGATCCACCCATCGACGACCACTGACGGAGGTCACCTAAGTCCAGGCTGCACCGGCAACCAAAGGCTCAACCCACGGGAAACAAGGGCTGGTATTGGTGAAGCACCAGCCGGCCTCTGTCCATCAGCCCTCTTTGCCTGCTGACGGTGGGGACCCGTAGTATCTTTCCTACAGATAGCGTCAACCCCACCTCGGCCCCAGGGTCCACCTCCAGCGCAACAAGCATGGTTAAAAGGTGAGGTGAAAGAGGCTATTTTAGCCAAAAAAAATCAGTCAAAAACTGGAAGAAGGATCCATCTGAAGAAAATAGGATAAAGCATAAGCATTGTCAAGTTAAGTGTAAAACATTGATAAGACAGGCGAAGAGAGAATTTGCAATGAAGTTGGCCATAGAGGTAAATGTTAAGGTTTGTGGGTTGGTGGACCCTTGGCCTGTGGTATGAGATGTTACAACCTGTGGGGAGGAGCCCCACAGGCCCACACCAATGGGAAGCGAGGTCAAGCATGGCAGGGAGCTCTGGGCAAGACTGTGGAGAGGACCCGAGGAATCAGGAGGGATTCCCCAGTAGACGAGTGTGCTGCCAATAATACCTTGACTGAGACACCCGGAGGGGAAGGTGCCAGGTAGGCCGTAGAGTGGGAGACTGAGACTGGAGTGCAGGAGGAGTAGCAGAGATACACCCTGAGGGGCGGAGCTGCAGAGCAAGGGAGGTGCGGCTGTGGTGACACAGGCTAACCTGTGGAGCAGGGAAGCCTGAATCAGGTCTCCGATGATGATGTAGGTAGACCCCAAGGAGCAGGAAGCACAGGCAGTCTCTGTATGATAGAGAGGCACAGCCCTGAGGAGTGGGGAAGTGCTGGTAGTCTCGTAGCACATAAGCGCGACCCTGCGGGGAGATGTTGACAGTTCAGAAAGCACGTAGGCACAACCCCGAGGAGCAGGGAAGCGCAAGAGTAACTCCCGAGTGGTAAGAATGTTCGAGGGGACAGCCCCGAGTAGCGGGGAGCCTTGCAGAGGAGGACTTCAGGAGGTGCAGGGCCAGCCCGAGGAACGGGGGAAGCCAGGAGACAAGATCACCGTGAGAGCGCCACTGGCCCTTGAGGAGCGGGTACTAGACAGAGTCCAAGGTCCAATGGAGTTCGACAGCGAAGCCACAGGAACATGGAACAGGAGCTAGTAGAGACGTACGGAACTTGTTGCCAAGTCAACTAGCTAAGGGCGAAGGTGTACCTTGATCCGATGACATCATCAAGCAGGGACGCCCCCGATGTTCCTGCCGAAGAGGCTTCAAAGGAGGGCCTGGTGATGTGCGCGTGCCTTGGAAGGCCCGTAGACAATGTAGCTGGTGGTGGCATCCCGGCCGCCATAAGGAACCATGGGGAACCCAGCGGTAGAGACTGACCTGTGCCGCGAGCAGACTGGAGAATGGTGCAGGATGTAAGTAAGCACGGTCGCAGCCATCTGTGACCAAAGGGCATAACAGTACCCACCCTCTTAAGGCCTCTCCCTGGGGGTTTGGGTTTGCGAGGATTCTTAGCGTGAAACTGCTGAAGGATATCCTTGTCCAGGTTATTGGCCATGGGTTTCTCAGCAATAGATGCCTTGATTCTTTTTCAAAACCTTTATTGATGTGGAGACGTGTCAAATAAAATCGCCCGACTCAGGCCGAGTTTCGCGGCTTGTTAGCTGCTGCCTCAGGGGCTCCAATATTCAAATCAATGATACTGTTTCCATCCAATGATTTGCAATGGTATGCCAGCTGTACAGAAGCAACTTGTGTACAAATGTTCAAAGGGACAGCCGACACAACAGACCGCAGTCTCCGCTTACTTCCAATTTTATTTGACACGTCTCCACATCAATAAAGGTTTTGAAAAAGAATCAAGGCATCTATTTTTGTGTGTTTACCTAACGGTATCATAGATCGCCTACCCCTTTGCTTTCTTGGACCATGGGTTTCTCAGGCCTAAAGGCCTTCCATGCAAGGAGGTATTCCCATTTTCTTCCACGTTTCCTAATGTCTAGGACATCTCAGACCTGATAGGTGACATCTGCTTCAGAAGAAAGCAGTACGGGATCCGGTGGTTTCTTAGAAAATTCAGAGAGAACCAGAGGCTTGAGTAGAGAAACGTGAAAGGCATTGTGAATCTTGAGTGAGGAAGGCAGCTGTAGTCAGTAGGTAATGGGACCCAGAAGGCAGAGCACTGGAAAGGGGCCAATGGACCTAGGAGCAAAGCGAGCAGAAGGCAGCTTGAGCCGAATAAATTTGGTACTGAGCCATACCTTATCCCCAGGCTGGAACTGGGGTGCTGCGCGATGCTTAGCATCAAAGGCCTTCTTTGATTTCTGAGCGGTCTGCTTAAGCAGTTGATGCAATTGATGCAATTCTTGGGCAGTGGCTTGAGCTGCTGGGGAGGCCATGGAGAGTGGGAGCAGAAGTGAAGGCAAAAGTTGGCGGCCACAGACCACCTGGAAGGGTGATAACCTAGTAGAAGTGGACAGATGAGAGTTTAAGGTGAACTCCGCCCAAGGAAGGAGGTTGGCCCAATTATCCTGCCACAAACTCACATAGGCTCTTAAGAATTGCTTTAGAGTTCTATTGGTCCTCTCTGTTTGGCTATTGGCTTGAGGGTGATAAGCCGAGGTGAAGTCTAAGGAAATATTAAACTTCTTGCAAAGAGATTTCCAGAAGCGTGCAGTGAATTGAACCCCATAGTCCGAGAGAATATGCTTGGGAAGACTGTGGAGCCGGAACACATGCCGAAAGAAAAGAATAATTTGGCCAGCTGGGGTGCCGTCGGGAGACTGGGTAAAGCCACAAAATGCACCATTTTAGAGAAGCGATCGACCGTGACCCATATAGTGTTATTCCCTTTGGAGACTGGCAAATCCACAATAAAGTCTGTAGCAATATGGGTCCTGGGTTCGCTCGGAATGGAAAGTGGCTGTAAGAGTCCGCAAGGTCTTCCTGCAGGAGGCTTATCACGGGCACACATGGGGCAAGATTCGATGTACTCTTGGGTATCCTTCCGAATGGTAGGCCACCAGTAGTATCACTGCAGAGTGGAAAAAGTCCTGGACTGACCTGGATGTCCGGAGGTCAAAGAGTTGTGAGCCCATTGCAAAACCTTTCGTCTTAGCGGGTGAGGAACCACAGTTTTCCCCGGAGGTACCGGGAAGGTGGCAGACAGAATGAACTTAGCAGGGTCTATTATATGCCGAGGGGTATTAGGAACATCATCGGTGATAATCGACCTGGAGAGAGCATCGGCTTGAGTATTCTTGCTGGCTAGGTGATAACACACTATGAAATTCAATCGAGTAAAGAACAAGGACCAGCAGGCCTGGCAATAGTTTAAACTCTGGGCGTGATGTAGATACTCGAGATTTTTATGATCAGGGTATATGGTAATCTGGTGTTATGCGCCTTCGAGCGAGGGTCACCATTCTTCGAAGGCCAGCTTGATGGTCAACAATTCTTTATCCCCGATGCCGTAGTTATGTTCCGCAGGTGAGAAGCATCGGGAAAAAAAACAACAGGGGTGCAGAGTAGGAATAGGGGAGTATTGACTTAGTACGGCCCCTACTCCAATGTCGGAGGCGTCGACCTCAACCACAAACAGGGGCGTAGGATCCAGATGGCGGAGACAAGGTTCCTTCAAGAAGGCAAACTTGAGGTCCTGAAAGGCGGTCATAGCTTCGGGCGACTACTTGGAGGGGTTGGCCCCCTTGCGAGTCATGGCCGTGAATGGTGCAATCAGCGTGGAATAATGGTGGATAAAAGAGCGATAGTAATTGGCGAAGCCAAGGAATCTCTGGAGGGCCTTGAGGCCTATGGGTTGAGGCCAATCACGGATGCTCTTTAGTTTTTGAGGATCCATTCAAAACCTCTGACTGGACACCATGTAGCCCAGGAAAGGAACAGATTCTTGTTCGAAGGAGAATTTTTCAAGCTTAGCAAAAAGTTGGTTATCTTGCAGCTGCTGGAAGACACGAGAGATGTCCTGGCAGTGACTAGGCAGGTCTTGAGAGAAGACGCAAATATCGTCGAGGTATACAACCACACACTGGTAAAGCATATCTCTGAAAACCTCGTTCATCAGGTTTTGAAATACCGCAGGCGCATTGCAAACCCCCAACGGCATCACAAGGTATTCAAAGTGACCGTTGCGTGTGTTAAAGGCGGTCTTCCACTCGTCGCCCTCATGGATCCGGACCAAATTATAGGCTCCACGAAGATCTAGTTTCGAGAAGATTTAGCAGACCTGGGGAGGGCTGGAGAGCGGTGCAGGATGTAAGTAAACGTGATCGCAGCCATCTGCAACAGAAGGGCATAACAGCAAAAACTCATAATAAAAACTTTTTAAAAGATATCCGAAGCATGAAACCTGTGAGAGAGTCAGTTGGACTGTTAGATGAACGAGGGGTTAAAGGGGCTGTTAGGGAAGATAAGGCCATTGCAGAAAGACTAAATTAATTCTTTGCTTCCGTGTTTACTAATGAGGATTTTGGGGAGATACCAATTCTGGAGATGGATTTCAAGGGTGATGAGTCAGACGAACTGAACCAAATCACTGTAAACCTGGAAGATGTAGTAGGCCAGTTTGACAAAATAAAGAGTAGCAAATTACCTGGACCAGATGGTATGCATCCTAGGGTACTAAAGGAACTAAAAAATGACATTTCTGATCTATTAGGTAAAATTTGTAACTTATCATTAAAATTATCCAATGTATCTGAAGACTGGAGAGTGGCCAATGTAACCCCAATATTTAAAAAGGTTTCCAGGGGTGATCCGGGAAACTATAGACCAGTACGCCTGACTTCAGTGCCAGGAAAAATTGTGGAAACTATTCTAAAGATCAAAATTGTAGAGCATATAGAAAGACATGGTTTAATGGCATCACAGTCAACATGGATTTACCCAAGGGAAGTCTTGCCTAACAAATCTGCTTCATTTTTTTGAAGGGTTAATAAACATGTGGATAAAGGTGAAGCAGTATTTATTTATTTATTTAAGTTTTTTTATATACCAACATTCAGGACGATAGTCCCATCATGCTGGTTCACAAGAAACAGGGGTGCAATAATAATAAAACTTTACAATTTGAACAATAGTGCAGAAAAAGCAGTTACATATAACAAGGAAATCAATAACTTGGAGTGAGAAGGAAAATGAAGATCAGATCAGATCAGTAGATGCAGTATATTTGGATTTTCAGAAGGCGTTTGACAAAGTCCCTCATGTGAGGCTTCTAAGAAAACTAAAAAGTCATGGGATTAGAGGCGATGTTCTTTCATGGATTACAAACTGGTTAAAAGACAGGAAACAGAGAGTAGGATTAAATGGTCAACTTACTTGGACCGGTGCTTTTCAATATATTTTTAAATGATCTGGAAAGGAATACGACGAGCGAGGTTATCAAATGTGTGGATGATACAAAATTATTCAGAGTAATTAAATCACAAGTGGATTGTGATACATTACAGGAGGACCTTGCAAGACTGGAAGATTGGGCATCCAAATGGCAGATGAAATTTAATGTGGACAAGTGCAAGGTGTTGCATATAGGGAAAAATAACCCTTGCTGTAGTTACACGATGTTAGGTTCCATATTAGGAGCTACCACCCAGGAAAAAGATCTGGACATCATAGTGGATAATACTTTGAAATTGTCAGCTCAATGTGCTGCAGCAGTCAAATAAGCAAACAGAATGTTGGGAATTATTTGGAAAGGAATGGTTAATGAAATGGAAAATGTCATAATGCTTCTGTATCGCTCCTTGGTGAGACCACACCTTGAGTACTGTGTACAATTCCGGTTGCTGGATGTCAAGAAATATATAATTGCGATGGAGAAGGTACATAGAAGGGCAACCAAACAGTACCGGGCCTGCTGGCAGGCCTGTGTCCTCTTGCTGCCGGCAGTGGTTCAAGACGGGTTCCGTGTCGGTGGCTATGAGTCTCATTGGCGTACTCCCGGGTCTCAGTAGGGAGGGGGGGTGGGGGGGGCAGAGGAGGATGGGGCGGTGTGTGGGGGTACGAATGGAGTATGGTACACGTGGGGATGAGTGGGTTGAAAGTGTCAAAGTATGGTGAGGAAGGGGTTGGTGGGGGAAAATGATAAAATAAGATGGGATGGAGACATGATGGAGGTTTCAGTTGTTGTTATTGTATTGCATAATTGTGCGCTGTACTGGTTTCTAAGTATACTGGTTATGCCTGCTGCAGTGCGGGAGTTATTGCCTGTTCATGTTTTCTCCCAATAAAAATTATGTTGACAAAAAAAAAAAAGAAGGGCAACCAAAATGATAAAGGGAATGGAACAGCTCCCCTATGAGGAAAGGCTGAAGAGGTTAGGGCTGTTCAGCCTGGGGAAGAGACAGCTAAGGGGGGATATGATAGAGGTCTTTAAGATCATGAGAGGTCTTGAACAAGTAGATGTGAATCGGTTATTTACACTTTTGGATAACAGAAGGACCGGGGGCATTCCATGAAGTTAGCAAGTAGCACATTTAAGACTAATCGGAGAAAATTATTTTTCACTCAGTGCACAATTAAGCTCTGGAATTTGTTGCCAGAGGATGTGGTTAGTGTAGTTAGTGTAGCTGGGTTCAAAAAAGGTTTGATATGTTCTTGGAGGAGAAGTCCATTAACTGCTATTAATCAAGTTTACTTAGGTAATAGCCACTGCTATTAATAGCATCAGTAGCATGGGATCTTCTTGGTGTTTGGGTACTTGCCAGGTTCTTGTGGCCTGGTTTGGCCTCTGTTGGAAACAGGATGCTGGGCTTGATGGACCCTTAGTCTGACCAGCATGGACATTTCTTATGTTCTTATGTTCTTAGAAGGAAGAAATTTGGATGGAGCTTGAGGTGATGAAGAAACCAAGTTCTACCACTTTCACAGATATGATCCTGCCCTGAGAGTTTGAAGAGGAATGAGGAAAGACCAAGGGGGACATAATAAGAGAAGAAAACAGCCCTATGTAGAAGGCAGAGAAAGAGGACTGAGGTCCTAAGCAGAGGCACTGATTGAGCTCTGAGCTGAGGGGAACTGGGATCCAAGGACTGATGGAGAGATGATAGAGTCAATTGAACCTTGGACTTGACAGGAGCTAGGGAAGTAGGTCTGCTTTTTATGCATGGTGGTAACAGCAGGATTTGTGATAGCCAAGAAAACTGGCACAGAGGCCATCTGGAATCACTCAGCAAGGAGACAGTTGACTAGAGGATAACTGGATAAGGGCACCTGTGTAAAAAGACCTTGCTAACCAAAAAACACTTTAAGGTTACTTGGCTGGCTGCACTTGATGTATTTTCTTTCTAGTTGTGTGCTGCTTTGAGGGCTTAGGATGGAGCAAGAAAATCTAAAATTGATGGTTGAACAACAGCACATGTAATAGCAGATACAGAGCAATTCTTGTACCAGCTAACCCAGCAGCAGTAAAGCCAGGTGCATCTAGTGAACCAACAGTGAGTAGTACTACAACTGCTATAGCAACCAACCCTGACTGGGGTATTCAGGGGCATCAAAGTGATAATTACAGATGGTTCAAAATTCAGCAGCCCGACTACTAACAGGCGCAAAAAAGAGAGACCACATAACTCCCATCCTGAAAGAGCTACATTGGCTACCCGTATACTTCCGTATCATGTATAAAGCCATGTGTGTCATCTTCAAAACTATACATCAACGCATCTCCCTCGATCTTCAAATCCCCCTCCAAGCATACAATTTGACAAGACCTACCAGAGAAGTTTACAGAGGCGCCCTCCAAGTTCCTCCCACGAAAACGACCAGACACATTACCCTCAGAGATCGGGCCACCTCCACAGCTGGCCCTTCTCTATGGAATTCCATTCCTACAGATCTCAGACTAGAACCATGCCTCCTAACTTTTAGGAAAGGACTTAAGACTTGGTTATTCAAGCAAGCTTTCCCAGACACAATCTAATGACACAATCCAAGGACTCAATCCAAGGACTCCCCAAAACATTCAACCATTAACAATACCATTTGTACATAGTATTTAATTAATTTAATTTGTATTTTGTCTAACCAGTTATTCTTTCCTATCTCTTCCTTCTTCTCCAAGTTCTGTGACCCTTGTTAATTGTAACTGTTTCCTTCGATCACCACAGTTTTAGTTTGATGTATTTAATGCACCCCGTTTCATGTAAACCAGCAAGATATGTCCTCATGATTGCCGGTATATAAAAACCTTAAATAAATAAATAAATAAATAATAAGAGAGCAACAAGGACACTATAACTGTGTGAAGGGACTATTCATGAAGTTAGGACTAGATCAATGATGATGAACTCCAGTCCTCGAGTGCCACCAACAGGCCAGGTTTTCAGGATATCCACCATGAATATGCATGAGGTAGATTTGTGGATATCCTGAAAACCAGGCCTGATGGTGGCACTCGAGGACTGGAGTTCATCATCACTGGACTAGACAATGATGCCTGAGGCCTGGTTAAGTCTTGATGTTCTAATGTTTTTTTCCCATTCCGTGTCTATGGGAAATAAAGCTTACTAAACCAAGCCCTTAGTTAATTTTGAATGGATGGGTGAAGTGGTGGAGTGGTCTGGGAGGCCAATGGGCAGTCAACATTGCCCCATTTCTAATACAAGGTTCCAAGGCCACTTACCGAGTGGTCAATTGAGTCCTAAGATTATAAGGGAACAGTCCTGGAGATGCTAGGGATTGCCCCAGATGTACAACTGATTATTTCAACCAGTCTGTCTTGACCTATGGGTGCAATTGAGAGTCTTGACCCAAATGCTCCATGACATTTGTTGATGCTGGCTTCAACCCAAGTGCTGGGACCCAAGATGGCTGAGGTGACAGCTCTTGAGAAGTTCTTAGAGGTGCTGTCACTTTTTTTCAGCATGGACTAAGGTGTGTGTACATTGTGGGCTGATTTAACTAAGCCTTTTTTCTATAGACATAGAATGGGAAAAAGTGTAAGTAAATCATGACCTATATTTGTCCAAATTAGCCTTTTGTGTTTGGGCTTAATTGAATACTCATATCAGAGAGCATTTTCCTACAATGCATGACTTCAAAATTAATCATTTATAAAATAAAGACTGCTTTTCAATTTCTGTTTGTTGCCTACTTAATTCAAGTGTTTTTTTGTTGTTGTTGTTTTTCTTAGATTTTCAAGCCTTCTACCTTTCCAATATTTGTAATGTAGTAACATAATAACCTTTATTAATATAATTATTATTGGACAGAGAGCAGAGGGTCTGCTGAATCTCTAAACCAAGAATTTTGATTAAGTTCGACAATTTTTTCCTGTTCATTGTGAAGGAGTACATTAATATTTTTATACAATGTGTGCTGAATGGTGATAAAAAGTCTCCGAAATGGAATGCTACCTCAAGTAATTGACATTCCAAGGATTATAGGATGCTTTTGGTCAAGTTATTCAGTTCAGAAAAATTATACTGATCTTCCTAATCCAATGTCACAGTGCAGTAACAAAAATGATCCTGAACCTCTGCACTGAACAGCCTGGGCTAAAATTCACAGATGAGTTCCACACAGGCAGTCTCAGAGGGTTATATGTTTATGCTGTGCAATTTATCACCATGGGGCCCCTTATCAAATTATTGATATAGATTGAAAGGCATGGCCCTTTCATTCAAAATGTGTTAAAGTGGGAACTAAAGCCACTAACCCTCTAGATATCTCCTTTCCTTCCAATTAGAAAAGACTAACAAGCCTGATAAATTAAATATACAAAATGATAATGTTCCATAATCCATATGTTAAATTAATTATCTAGGTAAGCAATGTCTACTACTGAGATCTTATTTAAACTGATAGCCCTGAGCCAAACAATTATGACACTTCTTTGGAAAGTGTTCAAAATTTTATGATAACAAATTATGCGAAGTTTGAATTGGAGATGCCAACAACATTACAGTTACTCATGTTAGAATTGTTTTACACTGACAGATCAGTGAGGAGGAAAAACAATATAAATAGACTTGGTCCAAAATGAAATTTCTTATAATTCAGCAGCGGAATGCTCATATGGTTCATCACATTTAAATTGCAAAGTTATCCTATTCATTCCCTTCCTCTATGGACAATTTAATAAAACAGAGGGGAAATGGCTGGTTATTATGGAACTGCTTTATTGGCTATATATTATGTTAACTCTGTAAATATATTGCACCAGGATGCAAAATAAAAGTAAGATGCATTATCCTTTGGCAATGCACTTTCTGGGGTTAATTTTCAGAGTTGAGGGTTGTGTGTGTGTGAAATCAGCATGTGCAAGCTTAGGTAGCCTGTATGTTTGGAAACTAATTTTCAGAAAGGGGGGTGTATGTGTGTACTGTTACTGCTATGAAAAAAGTATAGACGTAAAAAGAGGGCGTTTTTAAGCTGTTTTAGGGCAGGGTTTGGAAGTATGTACGCACATTTGCGTATTTTATAAACGGAATATGTATATATATCATTACATATGCATGGTGCTTTTGCAGCTGCTACTTAAGCTACAGAATTTAAACCTCTCTTGTCTTTTTGGACCTGGTGCTTAGTGCTGGCAGTTTAGTGCTGCAAATCAGAGACTGATTAGGGTTCCTGGAAAGGGTTTGGGGTTGTTGTATGTAAAATAATTGTGACCTTTTGTAACCCCCTCCCCTTCACAGGGTGCACTGAATAAAGGTGGACACACAGTTCCTAGGGTTGTCCATTACTGTCCCAGATTCTCTCTTTTGCTGTCACAGTTCCGGGGACTACCGGGGTTCCTTCCAGCGGGGCGTGTGTGTGTGTGTGGGGGGGGGGGGGGGGGGTGAGGTTCAACCTCCCGGGCTCCTCGTGTCATAGTGGATAACAAAGTCTCTGGCACTAAACTCTCCCTCCACTCTTTCGTACTGGTCGGAATATACTCACGAGACTGGAGAAAGGCACAAGTAAATAAAGCACGGAGTCCAATTGCGGTATTCAATTGAAAAAAATATATTTTTTTACTATAACTTAAAAAGAATGATCCAGGGTATGATAGCAAAAATCATGTGTGATGACCCCTGAGGTTCATTACTAGAAAGGCCCTTGTTAAGGTTTGAAGCTAAGAAAGGTAGGCTGTTAATTAGGGGAGGCACCATTCAGTACAGCCCCTTCCTTTGAGAATGGCCATCCCCTTGTGAGGTAATAAAAGCATCTCTCTTCCTTACAGGATGGGACAGGGCAGTTTGATGTCTGGAATTAGAGGAAGTGGAGGAGCTTTTGCTTAGTTTGGATTCTGAGGTCTAACTCTGGGGCTCACACTCTCCAGTCTGCTGTGCCTGTGAGAAGGTTGGGAAGCTGCCTTTTTAGTCCACTCCTTGGCTGGTTGGGTCTGTCGTCCGAGATTCTTTGGGGATTTTTTTACATTTTTATTGTAATAAGCCTTGTGAGACTCCTAGTTTTTGGCCTGGAGGAAGATTACCGGGAAGCTTCCTCTGCAGGGGCAGAATAGGGAAGATCTGCCCCTTTGCACCCTCAGTGAGGACAGAGGAATGGTGGTGACCTGCTTCAAGTGTATCTGGTGTTTGGACTTACTGTTAGAAGACTTAGGAGGAAGGCTTTGCTGCCTTCTTCCTACCCTGAAGTAGGAACATTGAGAGACCTCTGGTTTTCCCGTTGGGAACCTCTTTCCATTGAGGGATCCAGAGAAAGAGAGCGCTAACTGCTGGAGAACTCTGAGTAAGAGAAAATCTGAAATATTCTGATGGCTCCCACTTGGAGTCTTCACCCTGGGGAAGAAGTATTTTGGGACTGTGTAAAGACTGTGATTTTCTTCCTAGGTTTGGAGGGGGATTTCTGCCCAAACAAGGATACCCTGCCTGCTTGGGAATCTTGCTTATCTAAGCCCTAGAGAATGAATGTCTCACTTGCCTTGGTAAAAAAAGAGAGAGAGAGAGACCCTTGCATAGATAGAGAAGAGACTGAGGACTGTATTCCATCTGTGCCCCCCTGCTTGGTCTGGACTATGAATTAACCCATGCTTGGGGTAGGGAGTCCCAGATGAGCAATTATATTTACTAATATGATTTATCTTTGGGATCATAACCTGAGTGGGGAATGAGACAGGGTCCCGGTCACCCCGCTACCACAATTCTGTGCCCTTCCCAAACAACCTCTCAGAGACCCAATAAACTCATCACATCAGAATAAAACATTAATTAACCCTTTTACTAGTATTGCGTAAGAAGACAGTAGTGAAGTATAATATAAACTTTCAGTTTTCTTATTTTAAATCAATTGATGCATAAATAACACTGGGCATTAGGGATGTGAATCATTTTTCTGACAGATGAAAATATTGTACGATATTTTCTCATCCATCAGGTATCGGAGGGGTCCCCGAAAGGGATAGGAAAACCCCACAAAATGTTTGTGTGGTTTTCTTATCGTTTTGGGGGGGGGGGGGGGGCGGAAAGAAAGGGCACACAGAAAAACAACCCCCAAACTCACCTCAACCCTTTAAATTGAATTATTTAGAATCCCCCATCAGATGGCGCAGGCCATCCATGCTCCTACCATGTGATAGGGACCGGCCAATGGCACCGATAGCCCCTGTCACATGGTAAGGGCAAAGGGCCATCGGCTTGGGACAGCCAAAAAAAAAAAGCGTTCAGAACTGCGGGAAACGAAGATTTTCCGCGATTCTACAAACCCGATACTGGAAACGAGTCCGGTACCGATTCACATCTCTACTGGGTATCGCCTGTTAGCCAGAGCAACCAACATACTCATATGGATAGAGAAAAATAAGAAATGCTAATAGAGAAAGGTTAGGGGAAAAGCAGTGAAGTTCATAACATTCAAAAATTGTCTTTAACCATGAATGCTCAAAAAGAGGGGTGGAGAAACAGATCCACACAATGTCACTAGTTTGTAAAGGGTGCACTCTGTCCCAAACATAAAATTGTGTGAAAAAAAAGCAATCAGGAAAATGAAGAAGTCCCTCTTGATGGTAGAGCTGGAGAGATGACAAACCAAATTGATGAGCACTGCAGCATGTGAAAGGTCTCTTTCTCCGGGGGGAATTTCCCCAAATGGTTTACTTGGTACTGAACAGAAAGTGGGCCTGGTTTCAGTCTCTACAGAAAGACCACAATCCATCAGCTTCTCTTTCCAGATGTATCTCGTATGACTATATTTGCCAGCAAGGGTTTATGCTTGACTTTGGCTGAAAGGCTGAAACAGTTAAGATGAGATACTGAATTTGTGACAAAAGTTGAAGAAATAAACCATCTTCCTCCTCTGCTAAGATACTCTCTGTGCAAAGTTTAGATTACTTAACTCAGTTTCTGAGGAGGGTGATCCAGCCATGTGCTCCTGGGCCTGGATATTGCTGAAAAGGAAGTCTCTCAGATTCTCAGCTCCTGGCTCATCTGTCCCTTATTGGGATCTTACAGATAGTTCGGGCTGTGAATCAAGAACAGCTGTCTGTCTCTCTGTTTCCTCAGAGTGCAGACTTCAGCCTCTCCCTTGCGATAATTAGCTGTTCAGAAAAAGAATTGATTGCAGGATTGCTAGACACACTCATCTCTTGGCTCCTGGCTCAGATTCCTGGCCGCCTCTGTCCCCCACACACAGACAGAGCCAACCAAATTGTACTTTTTCTATCTTAAATGGTCTCCCAGCATTTCTTTGGCTTCCTCCTCTGCTGGCTATGTAGAGCTGTTCTCTGGGCAGGCTAAACAGTACATCCCTTTTCCCAACTTGTTAACACTGTGAGTGCTGGATGCTGGTTCTTGCAGAACATTTCTCTTTCACAAGAAAGCACACAGGGATTTTTGACGTATTTTTATATTTCTTCACCTTGGCTGTGGTGGCTTTTAGTTTCTGCAGGGTTGAAAACCCCTTTTTGATAGGTCCAAAACACATCATTGAGATCCATATACAGCTCTGTGCACATTGTAAGGCTCTAATACATTATAAGTTCATGGGGGCAGGAATCTGGTTTATAGTAACTTGGTAGACGTCTGTTATGCTAAGAACTAATGTGAGCTGTGCTACTTATTCATACCAGAAATATTTCAGTAAAGTTTATGTTTGGACACTCACCCAGTGTCTCCTGTGTGGTTATTGGCACTCGCATTCCTCAGAGAATGAAAACGTATACTTATCCCTTGTAGAAACTACAGTTTCACCCTTGCTATGCAGGGCCTTGGAGAATAAATTCCTCTCCACCACCAGTAAAAGAACCCGTCCCTCTCTCAGAGAGTTTGGAGTTGGAGTTGTCCCCAAGATATGTAAATTCTTTTATGGCGCCATTGGTGTCTAGTTATCACCCGGAGATAGGGATTACACATGAATAACAAAATGGAAATCATGACAACAAAAGTTGTGATTTCTTTGTCCATGATGCAACTTTTGTTCTTTCTCTTTTTTCTAACTGGTCCAGTGTCCTGTTCCAAAATCTCTTCCCCCCCCTGAAGGGTAGGGTAGTTCTCTTCTACAACCAGCATCCAAACAAGGGCAGATTGGAAAACAATCCCTATGTTCAAAAACAGATATCTCCAAAACTTCTTCTCAAAACTTATTTCGAAGGTTAAAACCAGGAACCCAGCCTTTCAAGTACAGGGGTTTGCCTGTCTATCAGAAACCGAATCACAAGTTCTCAATAGCAAAAATTCCTCTTCACTCCAAAGATCTTTCAAACTGCAAGCTCTTTCAACCTCCTTTTAAAATCCCACACATCTCAAAAACCTCCAAATCAATCCACCTGGGAGCAGAAAGACCTCTTGATCAATCCACTAAGTCAGCAGAAAGACCCTTTCCACATGCTCAAGGAGCAATTTATACCCCTAAGGCCCATTCCAAAAAAAGGGAACAGTAAAAAGCAGGAGGGAGGAGGGGAGGACCCCAAATATGCAAAAACCCCAATAGCTGGAAACAGGGATATTATTAGGAGGAGAAGCAAGGCCGGGCTTCAGACTGGTTTTATGCTCTTTCTGTAATTTAGTATGTGTTTATCAGTGTATCTGTCCTTCCTGTTTGTTACTCAGTGGGTGTTTGCTAAGGGTATGCAGGTGGTGGTTGATGGTGTTAATGGTGGTGGTATGAAGTATTGCAATGAGTGTTATACATTTTTAGATTTTGTGGAGTCTGTATCAGCAGAGGGAAAGACAACAGAGGAGGAGGAAGTAACCATGGAGAGGACATAGAGGCCCAGAACACCATTTTTTGACCTGTCTGAAGAGCAAGTAATTCACAAGTTCAGGTGTAATAAAGAAAACATTTTAAAGCTCTGCCAGCAGTTGGAGGGAGGATCTGCAGCCTTCCACATAGAGAGGTCCTGCCATGCTAGTCCACATCAAAGTAGCCATTTTTACCACTGCAGCTTCCAGAATCCTCTTAGGGTCACAGTGGAAATAAGTCAGTCAAACACCTTGCCCTGTATTGACAATTGTTGAGTGCTTTTCTCAATAGTACAAATCAGTATATTTCTATTCCTAATAAAAGACAGCATCAGAAGCTATCCATGACAGAATTTTACTACACTAATCATTTTCCATCAGTTTTGGGGGCAATTGATTGCACACACATAGTAATCAGATCATTTGCTGGGTCTGAGGCCAGCTACTAGGCTTCCTCTTCCTTAACATGCAGGTGGTTTCATAATGCTCTCTGAGCAAAAGCCATATCACTGGGCGATATCTTCTAGGTATGTATGCAGCTCACACCCCTATTAGTTTTGTATTAACTATTGTTCTCTTTTTGCATTCAGTTTTAAACAGGTCTTGTACTTTTGTACAAGGAGAGCCGCTCAAGCCTCAAAGGCCCAGCCATAGTGCACTCCACCTTTGCCTCTCTAAAACTCTTCTTCTTTGTCTTTCCCCCCACAGGTAATAGAAGCTACTGTAGGGGTTAGCCCTGAGTTTTCACTAGCAAAAATGCAGCCCAAAATGGATTCTCTGGCATCAGCATAAAATGGACACTTGGCCTGTTTCTCTGCACCTTGCATGTAGAGATGGTGGACTTCCTGATCAGGAAATGTACATGCCTGGCTTCTCTGTGCTGCAAAGGCAGACCATTTACAGAGCCATATGCAAATAAAGAATTCTCTGTACACAGATAAAATATGAAGGCAATGAAAGGCTTGTGTGTGTGTAAAAACAGACACCCCTGAGCCCCCAGAAATTTCAGACTTTTACAAGGCAGCCAATCTGCAATGAAAGAGTATCAGCTAGGTGTAAGCCATGGGCCCCTGTTCAGTCTTACTCTGGCCCAAAACTGACTCACAAGAGAGGGCAAAGAAGCTATCCAAAGCAGGAAAAAAGAACCAATCTCACCTCTAATCATGGACTTACTTTCATATGCATTATCTCACTGAATAATGCATATGTAAGCCAAGAGGGAAAGCAAGAAGGGAGCTCCTCCATCAAGATCTTTTTCACCATTAAGAACGAAACCCACATCAGAGTACAATGCTCTCAGCCCCCACCCTGCAAAAGGCCTGCCTGATCCTGATCCAGTATCGCTGGAGGGCATGGCACAGAACTGAACTTTTCCTCCTTACTATGGCTTAGCCCAGGGCTGAACCTGCTTTGCTCCTCTCAAGGGACGAGTCCCCATCTAGCTAAGTGAGATGCTGAGACAAGCAGCAGAGACAGCTTCCCTAACGTCCAAACTCCCTAATTCCTGGATGAGACCTTCTGCAGCAGTGGTGTGATATGGATTTTCTTGTAGTTTTTATCTGTGGGCAGTCAGTTAGGCTTTTTAGTAATTTTTCAGCTGCAAATCCAGGCTAATGTGATATGCTAAGGTAGACGGCTTTTTGGTTCACCACTAGATGGCCCTAGGTCCCTTACTATCAGGATTAGTAACAGCAGTGGGATTTTTCATTCTCTTTCAGTCTCTTCACTGAGCTGACTGGATTGGCTATCCCAAGGGCATAAGGTGGAGCTAAAGACAGAGAGAGCATGGTCATTTTGAGTTGGCTTTTGAAGAGTAAGCAGCTGGTTTTCCTTCTACCCTGAGTTTGGGCCCACCAGTCCAACTTGGTATTTGCCTTGCATTTAGAGGTGATTCCTAATCAGTTCCCTCCCTGTCTGAGAAGGTCTACCTTTTTGAAGACAGAGTTTTGTAGATTTTGGTCAGCTATTGCATTCGTTTTTCGTTTTCTGGGGAATACCCTGTGCTTTGGAGAGGGGCAATCCCTCCCAATCCTGACAGCAGGGGCTGGAGACCTGTGAGTAACCCTTCTACTCCCTAGAGAAAGTGAGACCAGGGACAGCACTACCCAGCATGAGATATTTTGGATAGAAACATTTGAATTGTTCCCTTTTTGCTAGTGTGGAGGTTTTTCCCCACCTCTCTTCACAAATTGGAGGAAGGAGATAGAGAGCTTTTGTCAAGACTGGAATATCAGGCTTCTCTCCCAGAGAAGTTACACAGAGTGGAAGGCAAGAACAGGATTGTAACAACAAGATCTGGAGACTCCCAACTGGATATTTACCCCAAAGGGATCAGGACACAGGCTGTGGGCTCAAGACAGAACTTTGGACTCAGGTAGGATATTTTCATGATATGGGGCTTCCCCGGAGGATTCCCCAAATTACTGGCTGTTTGCACAGATGAGGAGACAGTGGCAAGCTCCCTCCCAGGAGCTAGAGAGATGGACACAAGCACCTCAACAAAGAGACAATGTGAATAGTTTGAATGTACAGTTTCATTTGTGGAAAGATTGTGGGAAATTTTAGAAATAATCAGTTAAACTTTATTTGAACACCCAGTTTGAGTCTAGCCTGTTTGTCTCTGAGGAGAATACTGTAGCTATGAAACACACACACAGAAACCAGGAGAGATACTTCATCACTTGGGTCAAAAAGGATTTCCTTCCCCCACCACAGAGAGAGCTCACTCCCTGGGAGATGAAGAAAGAAGGATGGTGAGAGTAGCCCCAAAGAGAAAATACTTTTTGGCCTTAGGAGAAACAGCAAACCTCCTGATAAAGGGTTATACCACTGTCTTGCTGATTTTATAATAGCTGCCTAGTGTATTCCTTTTATATTATATTCTAGTAATAAATCATTTCCTTGACAATCACTAAGGTGTTATGATAAGTCCTGGTATAAACTATGTCCCTAATAATATAATAATCATTATTGAAGACCGATGACCTGATGTAAGTCTCTAACATCCTCAGATTACAGGTAGAAGATATAGTGGGGGGGATAAGCTTGGACAGCAGATCCCTACACAACTCCCATCAAAATCTTGCTGATGATGTCTGTAGTGAGGCAGATAAGTGCTATAACCAGTCCCATAGGCAGACCAGGGCTGTCATAGAGAGGACTTTTGGTCTACTCAAAAGCTACTTTAGATGCCTGGAAAAATCAGGGGAATGCCTCCTATACACCCCGACTAAGGCCTTTGACATTTTCTTAGCTTGCTGCCTGCTCCATAATCTTGCCAAAACCCTCCTGAGGGTGAAGGCTCCCATTTCACTGACAGTGAAGAAGAAGAAGAGACATTAGAAAAATAAGAAGAAATGGAAGACATATAATGTCATGCCCATAACAAGACGGTACTGCAAAGAAATAAGTTAATATAAAGTCATAGCCATTTTCTAAATGAGTAATCATTTATTTACAGTATGTACATAAGAACATAAGACTTGCCTTTACTGGGACAAACCAAAGATCCATCAAGCCCAACATTCTGTCTCCAGCAGTGGCCAATCCAGATCATAAGTACCTAGTAAGATCCTAAAGAATAAATCCAATCCTTCTTGCTCAGTCATAACTAGAATAAGCAGTAGCTTTCCCAAGCCTACAAGGCTAGTAGTGGTTTATGAACTTTTCCTGCAGGAACTTGTCTACACCCTTTGTAAGCCCAGTTATGCTAACTGCTTACACACATCCTCTGGCAACAAACTCCAAAATTTAATTGTGTGCTGAGTGAAAAAATACATTTTATTATTTGATTTAAAAGGGCTATAGATTAGCTTCATGTTCCCTTATTCTAGTACCATTATAAAGAGCAAATAACCATTCCCTAATTACGCATTCCATTCCACTCATGATTTTGTAGACATCTATCATATCTCCTCTCAGCTGTCTCTTCTCCAAGCTGAAGAATCCTATCTTCCTTAGCTTTTCTTCATAGGGGAATTGTTCCATTCCCTTTATTATTTTGGTCACCCTTCTCTGTAGCTTTTCTAATGCTGCTATATCTTTTTTGAGATGTGTCCAGAACTGCACACAATACTCAAGATGAGGCCACACCATGGAGTGATACAGAGGCATTTTGATATTCTCTATTTTTTTTCCATTCTTTTCCTAATAATCCCTGGCATTCTATTTGCTTTCATTGCTGCTGCTGCACACTGAGCAGAAGATTTCAATGTATACTCAACAATGACGCCTAGATCCTTTTCCTGGGTGGTGACGCCTAATGTGGAAAGTTGCATTGTGTAGCCGTAATTTTGGGTTATTCTTCCCTAGTGCATCAATTTGCACTTATCCATATTAAATTTTATTTGCCATTTGTAGGCCCAGTCTTCCAGGTTTGCAATATCCTCTAACAATGTCTCACAACCCTCTTGTGATTTAACAACTTTGAAGAATTTTGTTTCATCGGCAAATTTGATCATCTCACATGTTCCCATTTCTAGGTGATTTATAAATATATTAAAAAGCAGTGATGCCAGAACAGATCCCTGGGGCATTCCACTATTCTCTTTTATCCATTGGGAAATTTTACCATTTAGTCTTACTCTCTGTTTTCTTTTAACCAATTGGCAATCTACAATAGGAAATTTCCCCCTAATCCATGACTTTTTAATTTCCTAAGACGTCTCGTATGAGGAAGACCTGTCAAATGCTTTCTGGAAATCCAGATACACTATATCAACTGACTCACCTTTATCCACATGTTTATTTACGCCCTCAAAAAAATGTAGCAAATTTGTGAGGCAAGACTTCCCTTGGCTAAATCTATGTTGGCTTTGTCCCATGAAACTATATCTATCTATAGGTTCAGCAGCAATTTTGTTCTTTATGATAGCTTCTATCATTTTGCTTGGCACTGACATCAGACTCACTGGTCTGTATTTTCCTGGAAACCTTTCGATCCCTTTTAAAAAATTGTCGTTACAGTCTTCAGCTACCATAGACAATGTTACTGATAGTTTACAAATTTTCAATAGCAGGTCCACAACTTCATTTCTCAGTTCTTTCACCACTCTAGGATGTATACCAGCTGGTCCAGGTGATTTCCTATTCTTTAGTTTGTCAATTTGCCCTAGTACATCTTCCAGGTTCACTGAGATTTGTTTCATTTCTGACATGGGCATATCTCTTACATCTTCTTCACTGAATACAGAAGCAAATAATTCATTTAGTCTCTGCTATGGCTTTGTCAGTCCACGTGCCCCTTTTACCCTTTGATCATCTAATGATCCAACTAACTTCCTCACAGACTTTTTACCTCAAATGTAACAGAAAAGGTTTTTATTATGAGTTTTTATTTCCACAGCAAGCTTCTTTTCAAATTCTCTCTTTGTCGTACTTATTAATGCTTTGCATCTGACTTGCCAATGCTTATGCTGTTTCCTGTTTTCTTCATTCGGATCCCTTTTCCATTTCAATATCATCGCCTCTCTCACCTCACCTTTTAACCATGTCAGTAGTCGTTTAGCCTTCCCTTCACCTTTTCTAAGCATGGAATACATCTGGTCTGGGCTTCCAAGATGGTATTTTTAAATAATGTCCATTCCTGAGCTAAACTCATAACCTTTGCAGTTGATCCTTTTAGTTTTTTTTTCTAATCATTTCCTCATTTTATCATAGTCACCTTTTTGAAAGTTAAATGCTGTCTCATTAGATTTCTTTAGTGCTCTCCTCCAGTTATTATGTCAAATTTGATAACGTGGTGTTTACTATTGCCAAGTGGCTCCAACACTGTTACCTCTTGCACAAAATTATGTGTTCCACTAAGGACTAGGTTTAAAATATTTTCCCTTCTTGTTGGTTATTGTACCAGCTGCTCCATGAAGCAGTCATTTATTTCACCTAGGAACTTTAGCTCTTTAGAATATCCTGATGCAACATTCAGCCAATCAGTACTGGGGCAATTGAAATCACTCTTATTACTGTGCTCCTGATTTTGTTAGATTTTCTAATTTCCTTTAGCATTTCATTATCTGTTAGTTCATTCTGGCCAGGTAGACGGTAATACTATTAATAGTAATGGTAATACTATACCATTACTATTTTATTCCCCTTTTCACATGGAATTTCTATCCATAAAGATTCAACACTGCATTTTGTTTCCAGCAGAAGTTTTATCCTGTTTGACTTAATGATCTTTTTAACATGTAGTGCCACCCCTCCACCAATTTGATCCATTCTATAATTTTGATATAATGTGTACCCTAGTATTACAGTGTCCCATTAGTTAATTTCTTTCCACTACATCTCTGAGATGCCCATTATATCTACCACTTCATCCAGTGCTATGCACTCTAACTCTCCCATCTTACTTTATAGACTTCTAGCATTTGTATACAGACATTTTCAAGTATGATTTTGTTTATATTAAGAACCTGATCATCAGTTGACAGGGGTAATTTGGAATCTATCTACACTTTACTTAAAGACACCTGGTCCACTTTAGCATTTATTGCAATCTCTCTTCTGGGATGCCCTATTTTTCCTGTTCTCTTAGTTTCTTTCAAAGATGCATCATTCTGAACCATGCGCTTCTGAGCAACTGTTGGTTTTCCCTGATCATCTAGTTTAAAAGCTTTGCTATCTCCTTTTTAGTGGTTAGTGCCAGCAGCCTGGTTCCACTCTAGTTAAGGTGGTGCCATCCTTTTGGAAAAGGCTCCTTTTCTCAAAATGTAACCTAGTTCCTAACAATCCTAAAATCCTCTTCTCTGCACCATCATCTTATCCATGCATTGAGACTCTGGAGCTCTGCCTGTATCTGGGGTCCAGCTCGTGGAACAGAGAGCATTTTGAGAATGCTATCCTCAAAGTTCTGGATTTCAGCTTTCTACCTAAAACCCCAAATTTGGCTTCCAGAAACCCCCTTCTGTACTTTCCAATGTCATTGGTATCCACTGTACCAAAACAGCTGGCTCTTCCCCACCACTATCTAAAATCCTATCTTTGTGATACATGAGGTCCATCACCTTCACACTAGGCAGGATGTTAGCAAGTGATCTTCATGTCCACCAGCCACCCAGCAATCAACCTTTCTAATAATTGAATCACCAACCAAAATAGCTGTCCTAACCCTTCCCTCCTGGGCACGTGCCCTGGAGACCTATCCTTGGTGCGAGAGGATGCTACATCACCTTGAAGGCAGGTCCTAACTACAGGAGTGTTTCATGCCTCATCAAGGTGATGCTTTCCATTTGAATGACCAGAAACACTATATCAACTGACTCACCCTTATCCACATGTATATTAACCCTTCAAAAAAATCAAACAAATTTGTAAAGCAAGATTTTTCTTTGCTGCAGGTGTCTCCAGAGTGTCAGTGCCAACTGTGGCCCAGCATTCTGGCCTTCCTCCTCCTTCTGCAAAAGGAGGTCTTCTCCAGTAGGACCTCTGTTCTCAGGTCCCAGGCAAAAAGGGGGAGGAGTACCTATAGGGGGAATTAAAATGGATGCTATGGGGCCGAAACATCTTGAAGAGATTGAATCTGTGAAAGGTAGCATGAATTGAAGGTGGATGACAGAGGTCAGTTTTTGGTCAGCATTACATGAATACACCCCTTGCAAAAACCTCAGATCCAAAAACAAGCTCCTTTTACAAATTCCGTCCCCTAAAACAACAAGACTAGCTATATCTAGAGAGTGAGCTTTCTCAATTGCAAGCCCTATTCATTGGAATATACTACCTCCTGACTTAAGACTAACTGCCAATAAAAAAGATTTCAAAAAAGCTCTCAAACATCATCTTTTCTTACAAGCCTTCCCAGATTTAGGTGTGTCATGATTATCCTTTTTCCTCTCCCCTCCTTTCTCATCGCCAATATTATACCATCGAAGTATTTTTTTTAATCTTAATCTCTATTATTATTTCTTCAAAGTATTTTATTCTTTTATTTTAATATTTATGTTGTTGAACTTATTTTGTTTTAGTTTCATGTATTGAATTACATTATGTATGTTTTTATTTGTAACCCGCCCCAAACTTTGAAGGAAATAAATACTTTCAAATAAATAAATAAATGTGGGTTAGATTTAAGGACTGTGGCAAGATGTTGTGAAACGGTAGCCGATCCAGTGAACTGTGTGACAGTGACGACAAGGAGAATCGGATGATAGCAAGCCCTTTATTAAAATGCCCGACTCTGGCCGAGTTTCGCTCCCTTGCACAGAGCTGCCTCAGGGGCAATTCATTTATCCAGGACTTGATTTGATCAATGTGAAGGATATCAGATTGATTATACCTTGGTCGCAGATGAATTCTTTTTCAGACTAATAGGCTTTCTCTTATCAACATAACATTGTTACGTGATACCGACGTTGGAGTGAAAGAATGTTCCATAAATAGCAAATGCAAACAAACGAGCCGTCTCTCAGCTGAGAGACGGCTCGTTTGTTTGCATTTGCTATTTATGGAACATTCTTTCACTCCAACGTCGGTATCACGTAACAATGTTATGTTGATAAGAGAAAGCCTATTAGTCTGAAAAAGAATTCATCTGCGACCAAGGTATAATCAATCTGATATCCTTCACATTGATCAAATCAAGTCCTGGATAAATGAATTGCCCCTGAGGCAGCTCTGTGCAAGGGAGCGAAACTCGGCCAGAGTCGGGCATTTTAATAAAGGGCTTGCTATCATCCGATTCTCCTTGTCGTCACTGTCAAGATGTTGTGAAAGAAATAATGGGATACCATTCAATGATTTTGGTTTGCCAGACTGTACCTAAGTAGTAAAGCGAATGAGGCATAGGGTGAGGCTCAGTTGATATGGCCCTTAAAAAGCTGGCTCTAATTCCTTGGTATTTGTGGGGATGATTAGGCCACTTGATAAAGTGATCTTGTAGGAGTGTTAGAATGTTGACACTGCTGAGAGTCCCAGTAGAACACTATCCATTGAATTGTCATGTGCAGGTGTACTTTAAGCACATAAATCGCCTTTTAAAAATTGCTACAATAGTAGCTTACATATACACTCGTGACTCCTTTGAAAATTACCTCCCCAGTGTGCATTTCCTAGCTATTCCTGGACTGAAAGTTAGCAATGTAGCCTTGTGCAGAGGTGTCCCACCTAGAGGTACAGTAGTAGCTATATCCTGCATACTGCACACAGGTGCATGATAATGAAAACTTACCTTTGGTACACTCCTGCTGCTTCTGCAGCAGCTGCAGTCAGTTCCCCTTAAAGTGCCAGAGTTCCCAGGCCGTCTTCTTCTAATCTTCAATCTATTAAGATAGAACAATTGGAAGATATGGAATGAGATTTCCCCCATTTCCTTGCAGGAACATAACCCAATAACCCTGCAGCTGTGGAACTTTCTTTTTAGACATCCTATGTGTTTCTTCTCTACTTCTGGGAACTGATGTACCATTTGTAAGTGAAGCTCTTCTCTTGGCAACCCATTCCAAACAGCCACCCCCCTTCCAGTTGCCATGGTTATATTGTGACTTTGAAGATGGAAGTAGAGAAGGACCTTCTTGCTTCTAGAGTCTGCCCAGATGTACTGTTCCCACTGCTCTGGATATCTCCCAGCTGCCTAGCAGTGTGACCAGGGGTGGTTCTAAAATGAGGCAGGGTGAGGCGGCGGCCTCAGGCAGCAAAATTTTGGAGCAGCAAAATATGTCACCCAAAATACCAGCGGCCGCCTCACCCTGTCACCAGACTCATCTAGCATTGTAAAAGAAGAGTCCTGCAGTGCAAATAGATGAGGTGCCCATTGGCTAGAAGAGATGCCGAAAAACTGAACAGGCCCTGTGGGCAGAGCCCAACCTACCGGTGGCACGTGGCAAAGAAGGAGGAAAGCCACACTGGCTACCGGCAGAGCCCAATCCGCTGATGGTGAAGAAGAAGGGAAGCTGTGCTGGCCGGCAGCCTCAAAGAAGACAGGCACAGCAGGAGAAAATGGGAGGCCTTCTTCACTCCACTGCCTGCTGAGATTATCTGCTCACAGGAAAAAAGAAAAGGGAGACACAGCATATATGAGAGATCATGTGAGCATGTTTATGTATGAAAGAGCATATGTTGTATGTGTGAGCTTATCCGTGTATGAAAGAGAATGTGTGAAAGCCTTTGTGTGCAGGTAAAAGAGTGTCTGTGTATGTGAAAAAGCATGTGTAAGAGAAGCTGTGTGTGTGTGTGTGTGTGTGTGTGTGTGCGTGTGTATATATACTGTATCAGAGGAGAAAGTTCCCCCTCCCTGCCTCACACACTAATCTACAGCAATTTCAGGGTAACTGGAGATCAAAGGTTCCCAGGTAAGGAAAGCAGGAATTTTTTTTATCTTTAGTTTTAATTATAGGGTGTTATTTGATGTCTTCTATTTTGAAATATTTTATTGATATTTGGGAAAATGTATATAATTTTATATGAATTTGTAATTATTGGCTGTTCTATTCATCAACTGTTTTGAAATATTTATTCCTTTTATTAGTATGTTTTTACTATTATGATTGATTGCTTTATAGTTCTCGATTTTATTGTTTTGAGGATTTGTAATGTTTCAATTTTTCCATTGTTGTTCTACATAAGGAGGCTGGATTGTGGTTTCCAGTTCAATTTTTGTCTACATGTTTCTATTTATACTTTATGATCTATTTATTCTGTATGTGGTGAGGGTCTGTCTGTATTCTGCACATGTGACCAAGGTGAGGTATTCTGCTAGTTTGTGGTTTCTGTGTAAGAATCTATAGCAGTCTGGCTTGTTCTGTTTTCCTAATAGGAGGTGTTTTGGTGTTTAAGGCCTGGTGTAATATTTGCAGCATTGCCTTTTCATAGTTAGGATTTTCTACTGTTTGAGCAATGGCAGTTAGTGCTCTTTAAGTATGAGAGGTTTACAATATTGTAATTGTAATTTAGGTAATTCTGGACTTTGAAGGGTAAAACCCCCACAATCCAACATTACAGTAGGCCTAATACCATATGCATTCCAAATGAGATTTTTGCTTTTTTTTTTAGGGTTGTGATATTTTTACCTCAGAAAACTATGCTTTCAATGTCTTTTTAATGTAAAATGTATTATTATAAATGCAGAATTTTCAATTGTGTGTGGTGAGGACAGGATAGTGTGGTCACAAGGCTATAAAATTCACTTAGGGTACTTAATGCCTTTGCACTGGCCCAGCTAGTATGTGACACAAAGACCCCCACCATTCATCCTTTTCCTTTTCTCTAGGGGAAAATGCTAGAGGAAAAGGCAGGAGGCAGGTCTTAGAGTTCCTGGGAGTATAGCAGGGGTGCAGCTCCCCAGAAACATTATCATTGACATTCTGCCCTTCCTCTGGAAACTCTGATCCCTGCTTTCTCCCTTCCACAGCACTTGAAATTGCCAAAATGGTCAGACTACAAAGAGACCCCTTCTTGTCCTGCTTGATAATGTGAACTGTGCCTTGGAATATTGTACTGGGGGAGGAGGTGTCATCTCATCCCTCGCCTCAAGCAGCACATAGCCTTGAGCTACCCCTCAGTGTGACCACCTGACTGACTTTTTGTCTACCTTTTATGCACTATACCGTGTTGGGTGAAAGAGTGTCCAGTCGCCAGCAACACCCAGCATTCCCTTCCCTACACATAGTAGCTTCTGAGTCTGACAGACTCTACAGTCAGGTCACCAGTAAGACCTGGATGAACCTTTTGTTTTAGTCAGTAAGAGTGCAAGGGAGGTGTCACTCAAATGCAGTCCCTCCCTTTGTGGGGTCCGGAATGGCCGTCCTACGGAATGTCTATTTAGAAGCTCTCCAGAGAGCTTGGGAGGTAGTCCCTTTAGGTTTGCAAAGAGTTAGGAGATGTATAGGAACTTTTATCTTTGTTATTTTTCAAGCTCAGTCAGCGGAAGAAGGATAACCCACCTGGGGATATTGGCCAGGGTCAGGAAGGTTGTTCTTCCAGTCTAATCACTAGTTGGTTGGAATATCCCTCTGAGTTGTGTTTAAGCATCTGAGATTATTTGTGGTAGGAGCCTCACTGGACATCTGGGTCTTTCTTGAGCACAAGTATTGGGGAACCATGTCTGGGACATCCAGGGATAGGGAAGACCTACCCCTGAAGTGGCGGTGACCCGTTGTGAGGAGGAACTCCATTATAATATCATTTAGGGTAAAAGAAATCCTTTTGTTAGAAGATCCAGGAGGAAGTTTTGGCTGTTCTTCCTTCCTGTCTGAAGCAAGAGAGCTGCTTGTTTCAAGGGGATCCTTCCAATCAAGGATGCAGGGAGAAGAGAGAGACTGCGTAAGAACCATAAAGATTCTGAAAATCTGCTAACCATGAGTAAAGGAAAGCAAACATCATCGGGGACACCCATCCAGTGTTTCACCACCCTGGGAACAGAAAGAGAAGATTTACACTGTGTGCCATAGAGTTTTACCAGATTTATCAGTTTTGGAAGGGGTTTTGACCATCTTAAAAGACCCTGCCCATCTGGGAGCTCCACTTTTCTTAATCCAAGAGAGTGGATATTTCCTTGGCCCTGATATAATTGAGTCCGGCACAGATGGAGGGAAGAGACTGAAAGTAATTGAGAAGAGAATTCTGTGATGCTGCAGTTTGAGTTTTGTGCCATCCATCACCAGTGCTAAACAGTAAAGACTAATTTTGGACACTAATTCTCCACAGGGGAACACAAAGGACAATAGAGGAATGTGTAAAATGGTCACCTCTGTCATATTGGGCCCTGGAAGTATATCTTCTTCCCCAACCTACAAAAGATCCAGCCTTGGGAGTAAGAGGGAATGTGAAATAGCTAGCCAGTGAGAGGTTCCAGCCCCCGAAGAGTAACACATTCTTTTATGGCCTCATCCATGCAGGATAGGCACACTGGGGTGAGTGAGGTTACATGAATCTACTTCCTTTAAGGCACTTACCTCCCATGGATAGGAGGTTCTTTGATTGAAAACCCTGTGTAGGGACGCCAGGCCTGTGAAACTCTCTGAGCATTTATTTTTATTGGAAGTCCCTAATAAAAGAAAGGTCCATATAAAGGAGACATGTAATCATGCCTTTTCCAATGCTGCTTCTACTTTATGGAATAGTTTTCCCTAGTTCTTACATCAAGAATGCATCTATAATGTGTTCAGGAAGCCTCTAAAATCATATTTATTCAGAGAGGCATTTGCGGGAGATGTGTCATCTGTGGTTCTGGTCTTGTGATTAATGTGTTTTAATACTTTGAATTATGTTTTATTGTATAATTTGATAATTTTATATTGTTGTTTTAACTAGATAATGTTGATGTAATCTGCCCACAACAGGTTCTGGATATGGGCAGAATATAAATTATTGAAACTAACTAACTAAATATCCTTTTTAGTGTTTTGGTGCACGTATGGTTTGGGAATAGCTCACTCTTATAAATAACAATAAGCTGCATGAGCCGGCAAGTATCTCTGTCTGTGAAATGAGACTTTTGAGCCCTTAGTGCCATTTTGCTGATGTCCCCATACATCTGGAAGCAGAAACAGTAAATGCAGAGAATATGTATATTCTTTTGTATGTAAGTGTGTACTTTTGAACATATGCACATAGGTTTGAGGGCAGAGATATGCAGTATTTCATAAACTGTACACCTGGCACCATACATTATAAAATACACATAGAAATATGTGCACACTCACTTATGAGCATATGTGATGACTTATGGTATAATTGACACCCTCTTTATGTACTTTGGCAAACAGCTTCAGTTTAAAACACAGTAAAACCTGCAAGAGTATTTCCTTTTGTTTTCACCTTGGCATAACATAAGATATAATGCTAAATATTTTTTTCACATATCACCATACAGGAACTTTTTTTTTTTTTTTAGAAATAATATAAATTAAAAGAAATACAAAAAAATTTTATATTAAAAAAAAAAGAGTGAAAGACAATGGACGAGTTCATACAAACATTGCTGTCACAAAATGAATTAGACAGTGGTGTTAAAAAATATTCATAGCCTGAACCGTTGAAAAAACACACCAATTTTTTTTTATTAATTATTTATAGAATTACTTAAGATAACTTATGCTGGTATATGCAGCTAAAACAAGTTATATTGAATGACATGGCATATCTTCACACAGCCAAGAGATTATAATGTTCACAACCAAAAAATATACAAATATGCCAGTATAATCAGTTAAGCCAACCCTATAGCAGCAAAGCCAGAATCATTGCCCAAATATATTGAAAAATATCCAAACTGAGCTCTAATCAGTGAGAGATTTATAAAGAAATCAACAAGTACTTATTTATTTCCAGGTTTTTATATACCACATAATCAGAAAATCTGGCCAGTGCAGTTTACAATAAACTAAAAACATAAAATCTATTAATAAAAGAATAAATCTCCCGAGCCAGCATACCAACCCACTATACAGTTACAATTATAACAGTTATAACGCCATAATTCAAGGGCATAACTAATCAGATGGACACAGCTGTGCTTTCACCTTCTTTCTGAATGACAAATAGTCTCCATTCTAATGCCTATCGGCACTGAATTCCACAATAGTGGCCTGATCACTGAGAACATCCTACTGTGTGCACGGAGCAGCAATTACTACCAGAATTAACTTGCTGGCAGACTGGGTGGACCATTTGGTCTTTTTCTGCCATCATTACTGTTACTATGGGCCTAATTTTCCAATATCGCATTGGTAACGCATTAGGGGGTGTTACCAATGCAAATGAGGCTTCTTTCGTGCAGTGGGGAAACATCGCGTGCGGCGATGTTTTCGCCATTCGCGAAAACATTAGCACCGCACGCGATGTTTTCCCAGTGTGCGATGATTCTTTCAGTGTTTCATCGCAGTGCTGTCCGGAACTATCATGGCCCGCGATGATTGAAGTCCAAAAACCGGCAAATATCGTGCACTGCGATGAAAGACCGAAAGAATCATCGCACACTGGGAAAACATCGCGTGCGGTGCTAATGTTTTCGCGAATGGCGTAAGCATCGCCGCACGCGATGTTTCCCCACTGCACGAAAGAAGCCTCATTTGCATTGGTAACGCCCCCTAATGCGTTACCAATGCGATATTGGAAAATGAGGCCCTATGTTTCCTAACCTCTTTCACAGTTGGAACTTGAAACAGAGCATAAGTTATGGCTAGGAAAATAATCTCCTAACTGACTTTTTCAAATATCTTGCACCTTCCTCCTGATCCACCTTAAACATCGATGTCATTAGGTTAAATTTGGTTCTCTACTTAATGGGGAGCTGGTGCAATTGATTTAATAGAGGCCTTGCACTCCATCTCCATGGACAGGCAAAAATCTGCCTAGCCGCCATATTCCGCATAATCTCTGTACCCTCTGAATGGTTAAGACCATTCAGAGGGTACAGAGATTAATAGGTAGGATTACTGTAATAGGGTTCTGGTGGGGTTAGGATCCCACCAGAACCCTATTACAGTAATCCAAAGCTGGTACCATCAGTGCTTGTACTACTGTTTCAAATGTCAAAAAACTCAATAAGCTGTGGATTTTCTTCAGCTGGCAAAGTTTTAGAAACACCCTTAGCACCATCAATTAAACATACAGTTCAAAAGACAAACTATTATCATACTGAACATCGGGTTTTCTAAATTCTATCACATTGATGAGTTACTAATTTCCAGCTTCAGTACCTCATCTTCTGAAAATAACACACAATTCTGGTTTTCCCTAATTCAAAATCAGTTTATTTCTAACTATCTCACAATGACCTTTAAACTCTCCTGAACTCTGCTAAGAAACATAGCAGGGGCCAGACCCAGAGGACAAAGTAACTGCACATCATCTGCATACAAATACCCATGGAAACCCAAACAACAAATCAACTGATATAAGGGCCTCATAAAAACATTAAATAACAACGGTGTCTAAGGAGAGCCCTGGGCAACCCACAATCTAATAAAAATGGTGCTGACCTTTAACCTAGAATGTGGCCCCTCAAATCCAACATGTGGCAAACATTTAAAACAGTGGCTTGAGTCTTCATGCTGGCTACATACACAGCTTCTAAAATCCATAAAACTTAGAAAATTATTTTATTTGTTCCAGAAATAGATACACTCTCAACACAGTATCTAGCTATACAATACAGCTGCACAATACTTCAAAAAGTAGTGTAGCTGCATGAACGTCAGCAAACCCTAAATACTTTTTTCACATTTGCACTCTTTGGGGTTTTGTAATTATTAGCGTCTGCTGTTTTACCGAACGGATCCTTTTTAAGAGTACACCTTAATTGCTACTAAGATTGTCACCATTCTGATGTCACTATGGCGCAGGTCTCAGGGCTGACTAGCAAAACACTGTTCTAAAGTTAGCCAGATAAACTTATCAGGCTAACTTTGATGTAGCCTGGTATATTAATAGTGTGTCTGTACTGCTGAATATGCCTGCAAATGTAGCAAGTGAAGTTTATTTGACTAACTTTGCTAGCCAGCCAGAGGCTAAATATAGACCTCATTGTGTCTGTTAGAATTACACTAGAGGACTTATACAAAATGAAACTAAGCAATATACTGAAATAAATTCCTTATTCTACTATCTGGGATATGTATAACATCTCTAATCAGTGGAAAATAATTGGCTATTCAACTTCCCAAGACTAAAGTTAGACAAGAGCTAGTTTTAAATATAGAAAAATAAAGTGAATTTATTCAAAGTAACTTCAAGCTCTAAAATGTAAATATTATTCTATTTTGAGTGAAAAGGCTGAATACAAAATGGTTTTATTTAAAGCCAAGAAGAATTCTGAAAATAGAAAATGAAGTCTTTGGGATAGCTGGAACAGGGTTAGATGTAACAGAAAATTATAACAATTCACACAGATACTAACATTATTAAAAAGATAATGATATTCTGTAGCACTTCCCTCTATGAATCTGCAGAAATTAATAAGAAGACACAAAGCTTTTTGTTAATCCTTGAAACTGACAAACAGATCTAGAGATTTTGAAATAATACCGAACACTACTCATGCTCTTAACCTGAAAAAGACTTCTGCAGTAAATGTTCTTGTTTACTTGCCAGAATTCTTTCAAATGTTCAAAAATATTCCTGTGACTGGACCATCTAGTGCCCCACTATATATCCTTAGTTCCATTCCAGTAGATAGTAAACTTGAGCTTTCCATCCCCTTTGCCTTCCTTCCACCTAGGAGAGCTGGGATTGGTTGCTCCTTGCCTTATAACCCGGCCATTTTGCAGTTTAAGGTGCGGCTAGAATCCGTTCAGACAGACACCCAGCAGTAAAGATGTCTGTTTTTCCCTCCCTGATGAGGTCTCACTGCCTTATCAGGTTTCTTGCTTTTTGAGGATAGTCTCCTCTGTGTACACCTTGCTGGAAGTTTAGTTACAGTAAGAACCTTTTTGTGCTGGCTGTGGGACTCCCACTCCAGGGCTGAAGACCAGTGAGTCCAATCACTCCTTGAATAAGGCAAGCACCTGTGACAGGCTTAGCTGTGTGAGACGTTTGAAAGCTAGAAGAATCCTGTTTTTGGAAAGGACTGTGTTTAACTTTGCTCCTTTGAAAAGGTCATCCTGACTGGCTGGAATCAGAGTGCAGGGGCTGAAGAACAGCGAGCCCGTTCACCCCATGAATGTGGTAAGCACCTGTGACAGTAGCACACCATTTACTCCTGGGGGAATTCTGCGCAAAAAAATTTAAAATTCTGCACACAAAAACTTAAAATTCTGCGCATAAAAACTTAAAATTCTGAATAATCTGCAAACTTTATATTGGTCAAAATAACACAATTTACATGACAGTCTTTAAGTGACAACAATCTAATATGGAGAGGGAAAATGTATATTCTCAAAAATATTAAAATATTTATTCAATATATGTAAATAAAGAGAAAGGTATCATAGAATTAAAGTGTCTATTGGTGTCAATCCACCATCTCCCGCCCTTACAGGGCCTCAGACGGTATCAGCTCTTATGGCATCATAAGTTATAATCACGTACCCTTCTCTTATACATATATATATATTTTTAAATTTTTTATCTGCAATTACTTTATTTATCGAATCTCTAAAATAGCAATACTGTAGATATATCTCAATTTTAACCATTAATATCTTGGTTCAAAAATTCCCAAAAAATACTTAGCTCAATCATGGGCGTATCGATATAATATTTTGCTGATGCTGTATCATTTCATAAATCATAAGTTGTTCCCAACACGGATCATGTTTTGGCTAAATTAGCCTTCATCAGGGGATTTTCTTTTATTCAAACATTATCAGCACACCGCAAACTCTTCATATTTCCACACCCTAAGACAACCAATAAAATAAATTTTAAAATCACAATCACACAGTCAAACAATCACACGCAAGTAAGCTTATATCGCCCAAACATCTCAATCACTATGGAACAGACCAACGTCTCATTAACCATGAAAACCAACGCATTCTTATCTTCTATGAAACAACACTGTTCTCAAAACAGGGTATTCTTGCCGACACGGATTTAACAATGGCGCCAAAACGCTCAATACCGCCCAGCCTTTCTTTTCCTATTTAAAACCCAATACCACCGGAAGTTATGCATCATCACTGCTGGCAATCAAATGCCACCTTTAACCAATCAAAACATTGACCAATCCAAATCTTTATTCAGCCCCTTGAGTGCCACAGTGTCAAACCAATGAATCCAAGTTCACGCTGCAACAGATATCTGTCAAAATCCCCTTCCCGAGCAAAGGGCTTAGGCTGCTCAATTACAGCAAATCTCAAATCCTCAAAAACATGTCGCTGATCTAAACAGTGCTGTACCACTGCTGTTTTTGAGGATTTGAGATTTGCTGTAATTGAGCAGCCTAAGCCCTTTGCTCGGGGAGGGGATTTTGACAGATATCTGTTGCAGCGTGAACTTAGATGGATTCATTGGTTTGACACTGTGGCACTCAAGGGGCTGAATAAAGATTTGGATTGGTCAGTGTTTTGATTGGTTAAAGGTGGCATTTGATTGCCAGCAGTGATGATGCGTAACTTCCGGTGGTATTGGGTTTTAAATAGGAAAAGAAAGGCTGGGCGGTATTGTTAAATCCGTGTCGGCAAGAATACCCTGTTTTGAGAACAGTGTTGTTTCATAGAAGGTAAGAATGCGTTGGTTTTCATGGTTAATGAGACGATGGTCTGTTCCATAGTGATTGAGATGTTTGGGCGATATAAGCTTACTTGCGTTTGATTGTTTGACTGTGTGATTGTGATTTTAAAATTTATTTTATTGGTTGTCTTAGGGTGTGGAAATATGAAGAGTTTGCGGTGTGCTGATAATGTTTGAATAAAAGAAAATCCCCTGATGAAGGCTAATTTAGCCGAAACATGGTCCGGGTTGGGAACAACTTATGATTTATGAAATGATACAGCATCAGCAAAATATTATATCGATACGCCAGTGATTGAGCTAAGTATTTTTTGGGAATTTTTGAACCAAGATATTAATGGTTAAAATTGAGATATATCTACAGTATTGCTATTTTAGAGATTCAATAAATAAAGTAATTGCAGATAAAAAATTTAAAAAAAATTATATATGTATAAGAGAGTGGGTACGTGATTATAACTTATGGTGCCATAAGACCTGATACTGTCTGAGGCCCTGTAAGGGTGGGAGACGGTGGATTGACACCAATAGGCACTTTAATTCTATGATACCTTTCTCTTTATTTACATATATTGAATAAGTATTTTAATATTTTTGGGAGTATACATTTTCCCTCTCCATATTAGATTGTTATATATTGGGAGAGGAGTTTGACTTCTGTGGTGTGATTAATATATCAGTCTTTAAGTAATTACATTTTAAATTAATACAGAAAAAAGTTATTACTTAAAGATGCAGAATTTTAAATATTTTGAGCAGAATTTCCCTAGAAATTCACTGTAAGAGTGTCCCTTCCACTCGCTCTCCTTACTCCCCAGGCCACTTTGCCCTCTCAGGCCCCAACTCCTCCACCTGCCAGTATCTCTCCCCTCCACCTCTAGGCTCAACCCTTTCCACTCTATTGCCAGTCCCAGAATTTGACCCCATTCTCAGTACTGCCCTCACACAGGCTCCCTCTGTCCTTTCCTCTCTCACACACATGCTCCTTCTCTCTAATATACATACACATACCTTCATACAGGTTCCCTCACTCTCTTGCACACACACACACACACACACACACACACACCCTCATACAGGGCCCTCTTTCTTGCATACACACCCACATAAGCTCCCTTTTTCTCTCACACATACATCCTCACACAGGCTACCTATGCGTCTCTCTCATGCACACCTTCACACAGGCTCTGTCTCACACGTACACAAGATAGCATCCTCATATACACACAATTCCTTTTTCATACACATGAGCTCCCAATCTCTCACACACATACATACACACTCCTTCTCAATCACCTTATATAGATTCCCTCTCTCTGAAACCCACACTCAAGCATCCCCCCCGCTTTCTTACCTCCCATGCTCTCTCTCACACCCTCCTGCTCTCTCTCCACCTCCCCCATACCCTCTCCCCTCATATAGGCTCCCTCTCTCTGAATCCCACACTCAAGCATCCCCCTGCTCCCTTACCTCCCATGCTTTCTCTTACACCCTCCTTCTCTTTCTCACCCTCTCCTCCCTCCCCACCTCCTCTCCTCTCTCTCACACACACACACACATTCTCCTCACCGGGGCCTTCATTCTTCGCCATGAGTGTAGCATACTCCGTTCGCAGCACACGGGGGCCTTCCATCTTAGCTGCGAACAGTGTGCCGGGGCCTTCATCTTCATCATGAACAGAGGGTGTCCCGTGGCACACATGGGATGTGATCCATTCGCGGCATACCAGGGCCTCCTCTGCTATTTTCTGCGCAGAATTTGGTAATTCTGTGCAGAAAACGAGAGATTGGCCTTGTGAGAGTGAGTGCCTGTGTATGAGAGGGTGTGTGTATGAGTATGAGAGAGTGCCTGTGTGTATGAGAGGATGTGTGTGTGTATATATGAGAGAGGGTGTATGTGTGTGTTTATGAGTATATGAGAAGGTGCCTATGTGTATGAGAGGGTGTGTGTGTGTGTGTGTGTTTATGTATGAGAGGATGTGTGTGTGTGTGTGTTTGAGAGGGTGCCTGTGTGTATGAGAGGGTGTGTATGTGTAAATGTATGAGAGGGTGCCTGTGTATGTGAGGGTGCCTATGTCTAGGTGTGTGTGTGAGTATGAGAGGGTGCATGTGTGTGTGAGAGTGCCTATGTGAGTTTCTGTGAGAGAGTGCCTATATATGTGTATCTGCATATATGTGTGTGAAAGGGGTTAAAGTTTGTGCGCTCTTTTCCAATCCAAGACATTCTCAGGATGACTAGAAATCTAAAGTTCCCAGGTAGGAATTTTTTTTATTCTTGTTAGTTTTATTTATTAGATATAATGTCTTATTTTGAAATAGTTTATTAGTGTTTGGTAATTTTATTCATTAGCTGTTTTGATATGTATTTTTTTTTAGTATGGATTTACTTTTCTGATTGATTTATATTTCTTGATTGTATTGTTTTGAGGAATAGTGATTTTCTGCTTTTCTGTTATTGCACTGCATACAGAATCTGGCTTGTTGTGGTTTCCAGTTCAGTTTTTGTCTGCGTGTGTGTGTGTGTGTTTGTGTTTGTGTGTGAGAGAGAGAGGAAGCATGTATGTGGATGAGAGACAGAGGAAGTGTGTCTGTGTTGTGCAAGAGGCACAGAGGAAGTGTGTGTGTGTGTGTGTGTGTGTATGTGTGTGTGTGTGTGTGTGTGTGTGTATCTCTGACACACACACATTCTTCCTCTCTCTCTCTCTCTCTCTCACACACACACCCTCTGTCCCTCACCAAGTGTGTATGTGTGTGTGTGAAAGAGAGAGAGGGAGCATATTGTGTATGTTTGTGTGCATGTGTGTCCCCAGTCTACGACAATCTTAGGATGACAAATATGGAGAGCTGGAGATTTTTAAACTCCTTATTAGTTTTAATTATTGGGTGTTATTTGATGTGTCTGCTCTTTTGAAATATTTTATTGATGTTTAGGAAATTTAAAAATTATATATGGAGGGGTGGGGGGTGCCAAAGGAAGATTTTTAAGCCACCCCTCCTCTTTGGCAGCCAGGTTGGTATAGCTGGTTCCTGAACCACAGGCTATTCAACCCGAGGAGTAACTCTTTAAAAAACAACTAAAGGAATCAAGGAAGGACATGGAGACCCCATCCAGATCTTCACATATATGGGACCAGGACCCAGGGCTGGGTATTCAAAATAGAACTGGGGATTGAGGTAGAATGGTTTTTGCTATGCTTGGAGGGGACCCCCAACATAGGAATCCTGGGTAAGCCACTGGGAGAGCTTTTGGTTCACATTTTACACCACATGGGAAACTCGACCAGTAGGGATGTGAATCGGTACCGGACTCATTTCCAGTATCGGGTTCGGGTAAAAATCACGGGAAATCTTCGTTCCTGCGGTTTTTATCCATTTTAATCAGCTGTGTCGTGCCGAAAAAAACCCAAACACCCTGGCCCTTTAAATTTAATTCTTTCTAATACCCCACCCTCCTGACCCCCCCAAACTTTTTTAAAGTACCTGGTGGTCCAGCGGAGGTCCCGGGAACGATCTCCCACTCTTGGGCCATTGGCTGCCAGTAAACAAAATGGCATTGATGGCCCTTTGCACTTAGCATGTGACAGGGTATCCGTGCCATTGGTCGGCCCCTGTCACATGGTAGGAGTAATGGACGGCTGGCGCCATCTTTAAAAATGGTGCAGGTCATCTGTTCTGATATTTTCAATCGTCAGAAAAATGATTCATGTCCCTATTGACCAGTTTGCTGAAGAAAAGGACACCTACCCAAGATGAGACACCCTAACTGATGAATTCAACTGTATCTGCACACTTATTTAAAGATGGATTTTAATTTGAATGTAACCAATTAGTAAATAATTATTTAATACCCAGTGCTTAGTCCTGACTGTTCTGTTATAGCAACTCCCTCCTGGGGTTGCCACAACTACCAACACACACAAGGGATAAATTACACCACTATAGGCCATAGACGTAAGTCTCTCCCCATTAAAGAATCCCCCTCTGGGATACAGAGCTCCGGACCTGGGAGGAGAGCTAGCCAGACAAGCCCCAAATTATAATAAATTAGTTTGTGTGCCCTGGAATATTAAACACCTCATTAAGGGTTACATTCCTATATGTTTTCTTTGCACTTATATGTTCCATCCAGAAATGTGAGATCCACTAATAAAGGCTTACTTCAAGCTCCATCTCTGTACTCTGCATATTTAAGTGAAGCAAGAGAGAGGGCAATCTCAATTGCTGACCAAAAATTATGGATCTGCTCCTGTGACATAGTGAGGGCAAAGGCGATCTGCTGCCAGTATTCAAAATGGTGCCGATTGCCTTTGCCCTCACTATGTCACAGGGGCCGACCGTCGGTTACTGGGACATAGTGAGGGCAAAGGCGATCGGTGCCATTTTGAGTACTGGCATCGGACGGCCGGCATGCAGGAGGTTGCTCCCGGATCCCCGCTGGACTTTTGGCAAGTCTTGTGGGGGTCAGGAGGCCCCCCCAAGCTGGCCAAAAGTCCCTGGGGGTCCAACAGGGGTCCCGGAGCAACCTCTTGCACTCCGGCTGTCTGATGCCAGTACTCAAAATGGCGCCAATAGCCTTTGCCCATACTATGTCACAGGGGCTACCAGTGCCATTGGTCAGCCCCTGTCACATGGGAGGAGCACAAGATGGCGCTGATGACCATGTTACAGGGGCTGACCAATAGCACCGGTAGCCCCTGTGACAAAGGCTATCGGCGCCATGATGAAACCGGCACCAAGGGTATGAGAGTGCAGGGGGTGGCTCCTGGACTCCCCGCTGGACCACCAGGGAGTTTTGGTAAGTCTTGGGGGGGTCAGGAGGGTGGGGGTTGTAGTTAATTTTAATTTTAGCTGGGACACGAATAGAAATCGCCGTATTGACACATCAGGGCGCCATACGGCCGAATGCAACGTATCTGCTCCCCGACGAATCCGAATCACGAATGCAACGTATGGCGTCCCTCTGCACATCCCTAGTAAGAAGCAGCAAGATTTTGGGATGCCTCACAAGTATCTGATTCAAGATGATGACACCCACTGGAATTCCACGTATATGATATTTCAGGTGTTAATGAAGTAGCAGGCACCCCTTCATAATCTGTCTCTGGAAATAGAGATGGGTGTGTATTGCTCCATGGGCCATCATAATAGGGTAGTGATGAGGCAGCTGGTACAAATCCTGAAGCTCTTCACTGATGCCATGGAGGATTTGATTCCCAGAAGCACCACTCTGGGCAGTGTCATCCATATAGTAAATATTCTGGAGGAAAAGTTATAAGGCTTCTGTAAGCAAGAGGGAATGGAAGCAAAATGTGTTGCAGTTTCAGGACTACTTGCAGCAGTAGATGCAAGAGAGATTGAAACTTCTCACAGAAAATTATACATACAATACATGATTGCTACATTTTGTGATCCATGGGTGAAAGGGGTCTCGCCCTTCAGTCCTAGCATCTCACATTCATGAAGAAGATGCTGGTGGCTGAGGTGTATGAAGAGGAGTGCCAGATGCAGACAATAATGATATTTAAAGTGCTCAACTACCAAAGGAAAAAGAAAATGCCATGCATAATGGGAAAAGGAGCACTAATGTTGAATTTTCATTAAAAATGTATACTTTCTTTATTAGCAAATAAAATAAATGAACACTTTTCCATTACAACACGAATATCGATGTACATTTAAAGACTAGCACTGTGCTGTGCTACACACTCCACATAAAATATGTATTCAACAAACATAGCACCAGTCATACATCTGCACAGCTTAACATTGTTAGAGTACTGTTTAAACAATGTGAACACACAGACAGATTTTGAGGGTGCCTACTGAGTGAACTGACAGTGCAACATGTAAAACTTGCTCTAGAAAAAAGTTACAATGTCGAAGATACTGGCTGATATGAAGTCATAGTTTGAACCTGAGGAAGTAGCAAAGGCTGCAGCAGGAAGGTGACATAAACGGTCGCAGTTTATCATAGAAAGAGTCATAACACTACATGATTAAAGGTTTAAATTTAAACATGATAGCACTTTGAAGTGATAGCATCCTGCTCCGGGGAACTTCTGACTGTGACAAGATCTTCATTATGTTAGCTAACTTCTTGACCAGCTTTTGGAATTACCATTCATTATGATGTACATTGGTATGTACTAGGGATGTGCAATCATTTTTCCTAAATTAGGCAATGTCAATGAAATTGCCTAATTCGGAATGGTTCGGAAGAACCATAAAACGATTGAATTTTTTCTGTAATTTTGGAAAAAAAAATCATTTTTGAGTTAGTGCGCACTAACCTGAAAATCGGAGCCCCAAAAAGGAGAACCCTGAACCACGGGAAAAATGAAATTCCCGTGGTGGGCTCCGAAATGAAGTTCAACACAAAATTTTTACCTGAAGCACATCTCTAGTATGTACTTATCACAGACATCCAAGTTCCTGTTTAGTAAAGACATTTCTTGACCTTATGAAACATTATAACCTCCAGTGTCTTCTTCTCTCTTTTCCTATGATTTGTTTCTCCCTGAGCAAGCCAACATCGGTGAAAAAAGGGACTTGTAGGGATCGAACATCAGTCCCAAGAGACATAGTGCATCATGTTCCAAATGATCACTTACTTAACATTACTTCTAAGAGATAAAATTCAGTGTCATAAGCATCAATCAAGCATTTTCAGCACTGCAGGGGAAGTCCTTAGTGATGTGCCCTCTTTCCACACTGGAAGCGTGCCTGTGGATCCAGACTCTGTGGTTGCCCTCATTTTGGGTGTTTTGTGTCCAGACTGTGGCCTTTTGGATCCAGCACAGATGTTTCTCTTGTATGATGAAGTGTTCAATGGCTAACTGTGCCTGATATAAGGCATCCACAATTTCTATGATGGACTCCAGGGTCGGTGTTGAATGTTGGTGTACCCACCATTTTGCGGGTTGGGGAAAACCTTCTCTGAATTGCTCAAGTTAGGAAGTTGTTAGCTATTTCTGGGCTCATCTTCCTTTTAGGCTGTAGCCACTTCCACCTACCTCCTTTAATTGGTAGAAGAGATTTCGGAGACTTTCTCCAAGGCAGAGATTCTCTCACCAGAACTGTAGTCAACACACCTCTGAGGTACAGCCTGCTGTCTCTAGTATGGTGGAATTAACATCCATTTAGTTTGCCCTTCCATCAGGATTTGCAGCCTGAAAAGTAGCCTGGCTGCTTCCTGTCAGCAAGTTTCCGAGGTAAATGGTCCAAGAGGACTTTGGCCTCTCTGCTAGTTGGGCAGAATATTCAAAGTTTATAGAAAAGATTCTGGGTCTTTCCCTGGACCTATCTTTGTTATCACGGGAACAGCTGCAGTATGCTGGGCAATGATAGCTTGTTGAGTTTCTGTAAAGGAAACATTTTGCTTGGTTGCATTTTCCTGCAGGACAATCAGGGAAGTCTATAGGATACTCAAACTCTCTAGGAGGTATTGTTGAGCCCCCTTGGGCTTGCACAACAACTGAAACTGTGGCTGCCCCTCGGTAAGGGCTTGTATCACTCATTCCATATAGGCCTATTCAGCTGAAACATTTTTATTTAACTTTATAACAGAATATAAAACAAAATTTCAGCCTGTTTGGCCCTTACTAACTCAACAGTCCCTAAATACCTCGGCGGGGCTAGCCTCTTTAGCCTGCTTTAACAGACTCCAGGTGTAATTGAGTAAAGATAGATTTGATGGGATAGTTTTCAAAGCTGTTTTTTGCATGTTGAACTTGCTTTGAAAATTGGTGAAATTTAAGCACATATTTTCTGGTTAATTTATGTATGATGCTAGAAAATTACCCCTTTAGTCTGTACTAAAATTATTTTAGTGAACAATAAAATGCAAAACTGAAATGAAATGAAAGTTTGTTGTTAATTTATGTCTTTGGATTAGGAACAACAGGAAAGAAAAAAAATATTGTTGATGTTTTCAATATTGTTTCAAACACCTGCATATCCGTACTGTAAAAAAGTGTAATCATTGAAATAAATTTAACCTACTTGGATAAGGACTGAGGTTGATACAGTAAGTGTATGATGAATAACTTAGGGGATCTTTTACTAAGCCATTTTTCCCGTAGACACAGTATGGGAGAAAATCTTTAGTAAATAGGCCCCTTAATTTGACAGAGGAAGAAATCAAGCTACATACAGTAGTTATTAATCAAGTTTGGAGATGTGACAATAAATGGACAGTGAACATGAATAATCACTTCAGCTTGCTTGTTTGATATTCTTCTTGGAGTGAAGAGAGGAAAATTCCTTTCCAATAATTCCTTCTGTTTCAAGTAAGAGGACTGGTAGAACATGACTCTCAGAAATGTAGTCTTTCTATCTAATTTAAGTAGTTTGATACCCCAAGGGGGTGTTATAAGTGCTTTTACCAAGACATTATTTTACTTGAAAAACTTAAGTAGCAATCCAATATTGTGTCATAATTGCTATTATTTCTCATTTACTCATTTTGACTGCAAAGATTTTATAAAAATATTATTTATATAGAGATAAATATTCAACCATGGAGCATCTGGGTAAGTTAGCTGGATAAACTTAGCCAGCTGACGTGTACAGGATATTCAGCAGTGCACTTGCGCCATTGAATATACTCGGCTAAGTCAAAGAAAGCCACATAAGTTTATTTGGCTATCTTTAGGGCTGATTTCATGCAGTCCTAAAATCATCAGCTATTTTTTGCCAGTTAATTGTAATTTATCTGGTTAAGGGGTCTATATACTAAGCCACGGCCCCCTACATAAGATTCTCTGAACACACAATGATATCTTCAGCCACCATGTAGAACCAAAAGTGGATGCAGCTCTAGAATCTTAAATATATGAAAGCTGGGTGGGACCATTCTTTAACATAGAAAAAAGTTATGGGAAAAAAATCCTATTACATTACAAATCCCAATAGTGATTTGGTATAGCAATTATCAATAGAGTGGAATCAACATCAGCTTGAAGACCCTATCTTCTGTATGCCCATTTGCCTGCTCTTTAATGTTTCATGAGTATATATGAACACATCCCCATGTAACTAATTTATAGGTTTATCCTATAGTGAGATATGTCTTCTCTGTAGAAGAAATAAATACAGATGTGGTGATATGCTCTAAAAAAAAAACCAGAGGAGACTTATGAGCTCAGTTTTATCATTTGGTTAAATAACAGTGGATCCATATGGAAATGAACTGCTAAAAGCTGGTAATCCCTTTCTACCAGTGCTGAACAGAATGAAAGTTGTTCTTCTTATGAATTTCTCCAAGTACAATTTTAAGGTCCTTTTAAGATCTGAAGAGTGAAGCTTTGCATACAAAATAGGTAGAACAATCTCTTGGTTAAAATGAAATGCAGAGTTAACTTTGTGCTGAGCTCTCTCTTCCTCTAGCATGGATACAAAGGAAGATGGAAATGAGGCATTCCCCTCCATAACCTGTCTGGTCCCTCCAGCTTCTTAGACTGCTTTGTGGTTTGTGGCCAAAAGCAGCCTTGGATATAAGTGCTTGGAAGTGATGTTTGCCCTTGCTGGACCTCTTGAATCTTGAGTTACAGTATTCTCTCCCCACTGCTAAAAGGTGAATATTTGGCCTGCAGTCCTGTCACACTAGAGCCAGAGCAGTCAGTATGGCTCAATGCAGACATAGGAAAAGAAATTCTGTTGACAGGGACCTCTGCTCCTGGAGGACATACTGAAACTGTAATGCAGCTGCACAACAGTTTTCTAAGATTGGTTCCTGCAAGATCTGAAACTCCTACCATGGGTGGTTTAATAAATTGATTGCTGACACCAAGATTCACAGGAGATCTCCATATCCAACAAGGACAAATTTCACCCTTACAAGCACTTATCCAAGCACCAAACCACAAAGCAGCCTAAGATGCTGGGAGGGACCAGTAAGGAGTAGAGGAGTAGCCCTAGTGGTTAGAGCAGTGGGCTATGAGCCAGGGCAGCCAGAGCTCCAATCCCACTGCTGCTTCTTGTAGCCTCGGGCAAACCACTTCACCATCCGTTACCTCAGGTACAAAATGTAGACTATAAGCCCTCTGGGGACTGGGAAATACCTACAGTACCTGAATGTAATCTGCTTTTAATTGCCTGAAAAAAAGCAGAATATAAAAAATTTATCTTGAGCAGATCTTCTACCATTGGTGTTAGAGGTCAGTGAATAGAAGTCAATTAAACTATAAAGGCAAACCAGAGTAAAAGGGTTAGAATACTGGTAAGGTCTTAAATAATAATTTTAGACTCAATGCCTTTGTACCCACGACCCTTTTATCTAATTTTCAAAAGTAAAGAACACGTATGGTTTCCCTTTGAAAATTGATATGGGTACACAGTACCCATGGACGTTTGTATTTGCTTTTCGTGCAGGTAATTTTTCTTTGGAAATTATGGAATATAGATTTGAAAATACAATCTACGCATGTTATTTTCCGATTCCACTCAAAATATGCCCACAGGAATGCTTTCTCTAAAGGCAGCTAAAAGCACACTCATTGTTAAATAGCCTATATGGTTTTAGTAGCATGGGGGGGGGGGGGGGGGGATGAGGACAATGCTCAAAACTGGTATTCTGCCCTGGTAAATAGATTTTTACGCACATAAATGCCTTTGCAATTGACTTGAGTCCTTAAAATGGTATATGTCATGATGCTACAGTAAGGATGAACATAAGAAATGCCATGCTGGGTCAGACCAAAGATCCATCAAGCTCAGCATCCTGTTTCTGACAATGGCCAGTCACAAGTACCCAGCAGATCCCAAAATGTAGATCCATGTCTAGTTACCTACTCCCTGTTACGAGCGCTGGCTGTGGCAGAGCCACGGCCCGGTGCCCTTATCCTTCTCAACAGAATCTAGTACCTGGTCCCTTGTCTCTGGCGGTGGTAGGCCGCCGGCTCCATCCTTGGGTCTCCCCTGGTGCCTCCGGCTCAGCTACAGATCCTGGTGTTCCGCGTTGCACCTCTCCGTGAGGCCCATGGAGAGATGCCGCCATGTATCGCCGCACCCCTCCCTAGGTGCACACACATGCATCACTCTGTCTTATGAAGGGTGCATGATGGGAACCAAGTCGCGGCCCCAGATGATGACATCAGCGGAGCTCCGGTATTTAACCCCAGGCTCCGCTCCCTCAGATTGCCTTTGCAACAGGTCTCCTCGCTGGTTGAGTACTCGTTGCCTCTAGTGATTCTCCTTGTTCCTGATTCCTGATCCTCGCTGACTCCTGTTCCCGGCTTCCTTGTTCCTACGTTCCTGCTCTTCAACCCATCCTCGGATTGCCTTCTCGGACTTGGACTTCTGCATTGCCTGACCGCGCCATTGCCTCTCTCCAGATCTGGACCTCTGCTTTGCCTGACTACGTTGTTGCCTCTCTCCAAACTCGGACCTCTGCCTTGTCTGAGTACGCTCTTGCTTCTCTTCTCATCCAGACCTCAGCCTTGCTTGCCACCGCTTCCAGATTGCCACCAGCCCTAACTCCTGCTTTCCTCATGATGCTTCTTCAGTCTACGTCCTGGACTTGGCCTATTCAGGCTTTGGCCTGTTCTTGCTCGGGTGCCCCCTGTCTGATTTTGGTTCTTTTGGTGCCCGGGTCTCCGGGACTCCGCCTTGTCCAGTATAGACTCTCACTCTCCTCTGTTGCTGCCTCTGGGCTGACCTTGATCCTTCCATCGACGACAACACACAGAGGCCCACCTAAGTCCAACTGGCCCCAGCACCCAAATGCTCAACCCACGTGGAATGATGGCTGGTATTGGTGAAGCGCTAGCCGGCCTCCGTCCATCAACCTTCTCTGCCTGCCAACAGTGGGGACCTATAGGATCCTTCCTACGGGTTGCTTCAACCCCACCTTGGCCCAATACTTGTTTGGAAAAGCGGTATAGAAACATTTTTAAATAAATAAACATTCCCAGGGGTAGCAATATCTTTCTTTAGTTTACTTGGCTAGTTATGCTTTATGAGCTTTTCTTTCAGGAAATTGTCCAAACTTCTTTTAAATTGTCTATGCTAATCACCTTGACCATGTCCTCTGGCAACAGATTTCACAGCTTGATTGTGCATTGAGTGAAAAAGCACTTTGTGTGATTTGTTTTAAATATACTGATTGCTAGTTTCATGCAGTGCTCTTTTATTTTAGAATTATTTGAAAGTGTAAATAACTGTCCCTTATCTCCCTGTTCCATCTCACTCATGATTTTTTTGACTTCTATCACAATTAGATCCTATCTCTTTAAATGAAGTCATGACAAAATGTATGCTCATTGCTATGATGTTAAACTACAAGACCATGACAAAATTTGGAGCTTTGGAATCCCAGCAATCTGGAATGCAATTTTTCATAATTAGCAAACATTTGACCCTGAAAGTTAGTTGAAAACCTGGAACATAGCAGCTGCCATTTCAATTTGCAAACCATTAATTATTTCCCCTATGGAGATTTTTAAGAAATATCTGATGGATGTGCTTAGATTTTCTACTGAGAAATTATTGCTAACCTCTTGGGCATATTATTTGCCCTCTAGGAAGATTATAAGGGTGGCAAAAAGGAAACCATAGGATACCAAATTGGTTCTGTATAATTTTAATGTGATATACATACACATAAAGAGAAAATACAGATATTGAAAAATACAATAAATATATAAAAATATTCCTTATCAAATATCCTACATAAACATGTTAAAAACTACCTGTCCTCACCTTCACTCAATTTAATCCCATACATACTCACTCATACACCCCATTAAAATATCCTATATCAATATACATCTACTGAAAATTACTAAATGTAACTTACAAAAGTATACAATTAATCAACATACATAGTTAATTCATTAACAATGTAAAAATATGAATTTCTTAACATAGCCTTCAAACATCCACTTTCAATGAATGCACATTAAGCATATATATCAGATGCTTTTATCTTCCTTTGAATCAATTTTTAATGCTTCTTCATCCAACATATATTTATTCCTTTTTACATATAGGCAGTTATCTAAACCTGATTCCCATTTTCTTATTCATATAGGGGTAGATTTTCAAATAGCGCGATTTGGCGTACTTTTGTTGGCGCATCAGGTGCAAACAAAAGTACGCTGGATTTTAGTAGATACGCGCGTAGCCGCGCGTATCCGCTAAAATCCGGGATTGGCGCGCGCAAGGCTATCGATTCCGTATAGCCGGCGCGCACCAAGCCGCGCAGCCTACCTCCATTCCCTCCGAGGCCGCTCCGAAATTGGAGCGGCCTCGGAGGGAACTTTCTTTTGCCCTCCCCTCACCTTCCCCTCCCTTTCCCTACCTAACCCACCCGCCCGGCCCTGTCTAAACCCCCCCCTTACCTTTGTCGGGGGATTTACGCCTCCCGGAGGGAGACGTAAATCCCCGCGCGCCAGCAGGCCGCTAGCGCCGGGACGCGACCTGGGGGTGGGTCCGGAGGGCGCGGCCACGCCCCCGGTCTGCCCCGGGCCGTAACCATGCCCCCAGGCCCGCCCCCGAAACGCTCCCGACACGCCCCGAAAACACCGCGCGGATCAGGCCCGCCCTCCAACACGCCCCCCTCTGAAAACCCCGGGACTTACGCAAGTCCCGGGGCTCTGCGCGCGCCGGTAGGCCTATGTAAAATAGGTGCACTGGCGCGCAGGGCCCTGCTCGCCTAAATCCGCCCAGATTTAGGCGGATTTAGGCGAGCAGGGCTCTTAAAATCCGCCTCATAGAGCACCATCTAAACATAGTTTAGAAACCAACATCTCACAACACTAAGCACTCCCTCACACAAACTCACAAGGCTTAAATCCACCTCCGACTGTGCTCTCTTCTTAGCAGGTCCAACACTTTGGAACAACATGCCCCCCAATCTTTGCCTAGAACCATGCCATAAGAAATTCAAACAGAACCTCAAGACATGGCTTTTCAAGCAAGTCTACAACTAACACCCTATTCTTCACCCCCCCCTATTTCTCAAACTTCATACCCCTCCCTTCCCTCTTATCTCTCCCCCTATCTTTCCCTTTCCCATAGCTTCCGCCCCTTTTCCCTCCTGTTCTAATCACCTCTCTTGTCTTCTCCATTGCACCCCAAAGCCACACACCTACTTTTGTAAACTTTATTCTACTGTATTATTTATTATGTATATATGTAAATATTATTCTACTGCTTTATTTGCCTATGTATATATGTTCTTCAACCATCATTTTATCATCAATTATGCGTTATAGTTCCTCCCATGTTTTTTTTTATTTCCGCTAATATTACTACCTGTATCAAGTGTTTCATGTAAAGCCTGTTGCTGCATTATTTTCTCTGTAAACCAATAAGATGTTCCCAATGATTGTCAGTATATAAAAAGCATAAATAAAATAAATAAATAAATAAATAGTTTCTACTCCCATCAAAAAATTCTTCATTTCGCCCTCATTAATATGGGCTTTATCAGGGGAATTTTAAAAATCCTTATCCCAGTTGTTCAACACTGTGTCCTCTAGTAATTTTCCAAGCCTATGGTTACCAACTCAAGCTGCAGCTTAACTCGTTAGCACAATGTATCTTCAATCCATTTTGACATTGTCGTACCACTCCATTTCTTTAGATGGTCTAATCAAAGACTCAAAACTGTATGTGTGATGACAACTATTTCCCTGCCCCTGCCAGAGTGGTGATGGCAGAGCAATGTGGATAGGTTGCCCCAAAGGGACATGTCCCAGTATTAGAAAACAGGTTACTACTCATGATACTTACTCAGCCCCCTGGTTTACAAATCAATTGAAAGCCCTAAAACAAACATTACGCCGTTTAGAAAGATCGTGGCGTAAATCGCGTAGCCTAGATACACGTATTAAATATAGAGAGTTGTTACGAAAATATAAAGCTGCCATAGATACAGCAAAATGTGATTTTTACGCTGAAAAAATTCATAAATTTCAATTTAATCCAAAAGTTTTATTCTCTTATGTTTCTAATCTCATCAAACCAACAAGTATCTCACCATCACTAGAAGATCTACAAGATAAAACCAATAAATTTGCAAACTATTTTGCTGAAAATATTTCACTCATTTTAGACAAATTAGCTACGAAAACCAAGCAGGTTATTTCACTCCCACTGAATCCATCTAGTAGTTGGTCCAATTTTGAATTAGTATCTTCTATTGAAATAGTTAATTTTCTTAAGAGCATGAATCCAGCAGCGCATCCTCAAGATCTTTTAACTATTAAGTCCTTACAATCAGTACCTGACATCGTAGCTCGGTCTTTAGCAGATATTATAAACACCTCTTTAGAAGAAGGATGTTTTCCCGATTCTGTCAAATGTTCTGTTGTGAAGCCCTTAATTAAAAAACCAAATCTTGACCCAGAAAATTTAGCCAACTATCACCCTATTTCGACAATACCTTTTCTTGCAAAACGTTTAGAAAAAGTTCTAAATAAACAACTGGTGGAATATGCTGAAAATCATCATTTGTTTTTTCCATGTCAATTTGGATTTCGGAAATCACATAGCACAGAAACCTTACTTACTTCCCTCTCAGATACTATTCTGAGAGGGTTAGACCATGGAAATTTGTATCTCTTAATTTTATTAGATATCTCGGCGGCCTTCGACACCATAAATCACGAGTCCATGATCTGTAGACTTAAAGAAATTGGTCTTAGAGATACCACTCTTGCCTGGTTCACATCTTATTTAACAGAGAGATCATTCAAAGTTAAAATAAACACAGTAGAATCCAAAGTGATGAGATTGACTACGGGAGTGCCACAGGGTTCATCCCTTTCTCCCACGTTGTTCAATATTTACATGGCACCACTATGTAGACTGTTAGCAGGGTTAGGACTGGTTCATTATATATTTGTGGACGATGTCCAGATACTTCTTCCAATTAAAGATTCATTAAATACTCCTCTGAAATTATGGGACATTTACTATAATTCTATTAATCAACTTCTGACCCAGATGTCACTTTCTCTTAATAACACCAAAACGGAGATTTTATATATTTGTAACAAGGTTACCGATAAAATTGCACTAGAAATTAATTCTAAGTCACCCGTTTTAAATATTAAACATGAAGTTAGGAGTCTTGGCGCCATACTAGGTAGCGAATTCCATCTAAAGGCATTTGTAAAGACTATAATAAAACATGGTTTTTACAAACTTCGAATTTTAAGGAAATTAAAACCTTTGTTACATTACAATGATTTACGAACTGTGCTTCAAGCTTTATTACTGACAAAATTGGATTATTGTAATGCTCTCTTCTTGGGCCTTCCATTGGTAACTATTCGTCCACTACAACTTTTACAAAATGCGGCCGCACGTTTATTAACTAACTCCAAAAAATTTGACCACATTACCCCAGTTTTGATGAACCTTCATTGGCTTCCTTTCAGTTATCGAATTAAATATAAATGTCTAATGCTTATCCATAAAGCTATCTATGGCAATAACAATGAATGGTTGAATGCAACTCTTCACATTCATACACCTTCACGTAATTTAAGGTCTTTCGGCAAGGCACTTCTTTCAGTCCCTTCTATTAAATCAGCATATCTTAATGCAATTAGAGAGAGGGCCCTTTCTATAGCTGGCCCAAAATTGTGGAATTCTTTCCCACTTGAGCTACGTTTAGAGGAGAATATCCAGCCTTTTAAGAAACAACTAAAAACATGGCTGTGTACACAGGCTTTTAACACTACAGTATGATTCTGAACGACTTCCCCTGTGAACTAGAGTATATTTAGTAGATATTTATTTTTATCAACCCTATTTTGTTAGTTTGATATTGAAAGTATTGTATGTATTTTTGTTATTTTAACTGATTATAGTATAATTTTATGTTATATTATTCATAGGGTTTTATTTCATTTTATTTTATTTTGTTTTATGATATTTTATTTGATTTTAGGACATGCCGTTAAAGACTGCCAATTGTCTTATTGTAAACCAACATGAAGTGTATACAATATGTTCGGTATATAAAAATGCCTAAATAAATAAATAAATAAAATATGCCCTTTAGGTACTCCTTTGGAGACCACCAGGGAATTTTGAGGACACTATGATTGAGTGGAAGAGGGGTTTTTTCCTTTTGTTTTTATTATATGATGTGGCCTGATACACTCCCTAGTGAAAATAAGGAGGAAGTGGGTCTGTGATAGGGTTTTGTATATTATTTATGATGAACTTTAATGCTTTTTATGATATAAACCACTTTGGTATTTATATGTTATAACATAAATCTTTTGGAGACCATTTTGGGTAAAAGAATGGTACATATATATTTATTTATTTTATTTATTTATTTAAAATTTTTATATACCGGCATTCATGATACAATCACATCATGCCGGTTTACATAGAACAGGGGTGTACAAAGAACAAATGAGTAACCTATTAGTGAGGAGGAAGCAGTTACAAATAACAAGGTACTAGAACTGGGAGTAGAGAAGAAACATTTCTATATATATATATAACATTTCTATAGTGCTACTTGACATATGCAGCTCTGTAGAAACAACACAAAAGATATTCTGTGTTCAATACAGCTTACAATCTAATCAAGACAAACATACAGGTCAACACACAATTGTTAAAATTAGCTCATGAGGCTGATCCAACAAATTTAGGGCAAGATTCATCAAACTATCACATGTGATAGGAAGAGGAGTGTGTTTTATGGTAATAACCTATTTATTGCAATGTGCACTATCTTAGTGCAGGTATTACTGCAGAATGTAATAACTTTTTCACACTTTGGAGAGAGAGAGAGAGAGAGAGAGAGAGAGAGAGAGAGAGAGAGAGAGAGAGAGAGAGAGAGAGAGAGAGAGACTGAGACTTGCTATAGTTCCTCCTCCCTAGACAGGTATTTGTATCCCTATGGGAGGCCCACCTATTAACTCGAGGTGAGGGTTAAGTATTAGTGTAGGGGGTAGGGGCCACTTTGACATTCAACGTGAGATGTACGAACAGAACAGTGGTCTCTTGTGAAGATTTGCTGGCCTTCGGAGTGAGGAAACTCACTCCAAGATAATATTTCGGCAATGTTCTCTCAACCTAGCTTGATGTTACCCAGGTAGAGAGTCCATCAAGCTAGGTTGAGAGAACATTGCACAAATCTCATCTTGGAGTGAGTTTCCTCACTCCGAAGGCCAGCAAATCTTCACAAGAGACCACTGTTCTGTTCGTACATCTCACGTTGAATGTCAAAGTGGCCCCTACCCCCCTACACTAATACTTAACCCCCCCCCCCCCCTCTCTCTCTCTCTCTCAGCCTGCAGCATACTGAAACAGGCCTGTCCGGAAACATCGTGAACCGCGATATATACTGGCAATGTAGCCCAAATTGGGCTAATAGTGCAATTTGCGATAACAGCCTTTTGCATAGCTGATATCGCAATTTGCGATACACATGCTTATTAGCATAAGGTACACCCCTTTTTGGTATCGCATGCGATACCAATGAGATATTGGAAAATGAGACCCCTAGTCCTTTAACTGCTGTTTCTCAGAATTCTCCATCTCGCTTCTTTCCTTTTCAGGCAATCATCTGAAACATTTCACACTTAAATACTCTCCCCCACAGTCTCATCCAATCTCCATCACACTGCTCATTGTTCATAGCTGGGTAAAGGAGACTGACCTCGTGCAAACAGCCACTCCTTTATCAAGCTGTGAGCATTTTTCTGAAAGATAGCAAAGAAGGGTTTAATTTGTGAAAAGTATAAAAAAATGCAATTCAGTGATAAAGACTTTGATTTTAACTTAAATATATTCAAATTGTTGATATGTCTTAATGATACCTGATGCATTACACCCCATATTTTCTAAGGGATTGAAGTTAAAATTAATTGCATAGATACATTTCTTGGGCTATTTTAAATTTAGAGATTTAGAACTACACATAAATCATAGTTTCATTGATTCCTGTTACATTTTTCATTTCAAATACTGACATATTTTGGATTTTGATACCCAAAACATTGAAACCAGACCAAAATATAGTTTGGGAATTCTAAGTTGAGATTATTCGCAAACTGTCTTTATAGATGTTACATTTTGCAAATCACATTTAACTTTTGCAATTATTTAGATTTTTTCTGATTTTGTGCTTTGTCACGGATGACAGATGGGGCAACAAAGAACTAAAACTAATTTATTATTGAATCTCGTTTTTCCTTAAAAATGAAAATATTTTTGAAAGAAAATGAGACCGGCTTGGGAAGACTAAAGGATAATTATAGTAATAAGATTAGATTGTGTAGATAATATCACTGTATTAATTTTAATTAATACTCTAGATTCAGTCTAATAAACATTTAAAATAAGAATATTTCCTAAATAAAACATTTAAAATTGAAAATTCACTTGTCTAAACTAAATGAAAAGAAAAAAGACTTCTATGAGTGACAGTATATATATATATATATATATATATATATATATATATATATATATATCTATAAAAAAATATATATACCAGACAACTAACCTTAATTGGTATGTGCTATACTATTGAATACCTATAATTATAATTACCCCGTGGTAAAATAGCACATGAAAATATTTAATACAATCAAAATTATGGCTGAACTTTTATTAAGAACCTATACAAAAATCCATGGCTAAAAAAGCATATAATGTCAATATCAAAAGTATTTATATATAATACTAATATAATTAAATACATACAATTAAAAAACCTATATGACTGTATTGCTGAAAATAATCCTGTATATGATACACACACACCACAGACCCACAGACATACTCAGATCAAGCTAGAATGAAGTTTCAAGCAGTTATATTCTATCTAGGCAAACTAACAATTACAAAAGATGACATAAGGTTAAGAAACTCAGTCAGAGGAACATATGTATGTCAAGTGATTATATAATCCAATGTTGAAATTCAGTTTTGAAGATCCCCATTTCACCTGTTGGCTTCTTCAGGGGGAATTTGAACATGGACAAACATCAACTAAATCTGATTAAAACAGAAGGGATGTTTGTCTTAAAGAGACTATATTGATGCAAAAGCCAATAAGAATTTTTGTAGTAGCAGTATATTAGAAAAGTGAGAGACGTGCTTTTGCTTTCAAAAAGATCCACTTTATCACAGTGTCTTCAATGTATATTATAAAAGGTCTCCACTTAATGCCGTGCACAAGTATTCACTGTTGGGCTCTTTGCAGCATGTCTTCTGCAGTCTTTGCTTTTTTTCATTAACTGACAATCCATTGTGCAAATTGGAAAACTGGGATAAGTAAACACTGGATGCCTAAAGTCTAGAGCTGGAAATTAAGAAAAGGGTGCTTGGGGGATAACCAAAAGCAAAGCCCGATCAAGCAGCAGCGTTGTATGAATTATCAGGAAGGCTGCTCACTCTGTAAGAATGTTGCTACCAGTAATTTCGTTGTGGGTTTGAAAGTTGCTTGGTTTTGATTCCTAACATTACCACCCTTAATATAAGGCTTGGGGGTAGCCTGCATGGAGTGCCATAAGAAGCTTGCTGGGCAGACTGTATGGACCATTAGGTCTTTTTCTTCCGTCATTACTTTGTTTCTTTGCAATTTTGGCACTGTTTTTGGGTTTTTTTTATAGAATACCTAAGATGATATGTATGAGTGTAAGAATCTGTGTAGAAAGTATGTATGAGCTGTGTTTTGTTTTGGCAAATACATTTATCGCCAAGATCCTTTAGGCTAAAGTTATAGAATATCATCTCTTGTCCATGATTTTCTTTTTTCAGACCCTTTCTTTCCAGTTAGCAGAGGCCTCGCGAGAGTGCGTACATTTTAGCATGTTCACGCTATTTAGCTTTTCCTCTTTAAGTAACATGCTCACTTTAGTAAGTTAATTCTAGATCCTAGCAGATATTTAATAAAAACATAGAAACAGAGAACGAGGCAGCAGATAAAGAGCAAATCGCCCATCCAGTCTGCCCATCCACACCTCCTAAACAACTTCCAGTTAGTGCTAAACAGTCTGGAGGCTGAGCAGTAGAAGAGGACCAGAAGGCTCATCTGCACAATAAAGCTCTGGAATTTGTTGCCAGATGATGTGGTTAGTGCAGTTAGTGTAGCTGGGTTCAAAAAAGGTTTGGATAAGTTCTTGGAGGAGAAGTCCATTAACCGCTATTAATCAAGCTTACTTAGGGAATAGCCACTGCTATTAATTGCATCAGTAGCATGGGATCTTCTTAGTGTTTGGGTAATTGCCAGGTTCTTGTGGCCTGGTTTGGCCTCTGCTGGAAACAGGATGCTGGGCTTGTTGGACCCTTGTTCTGACCCAGCATGGCAATTTCTTATGTTCTTATACCATGATATTTAGCATGAGCTTGGAAATTTGTAGCTTTTTGCATGTTCATGTTAACATCTTTTTGGACCCCTTTAACATATATGATCAGGCTTTCCTACATGGCTTACTATTTTTAGCTTGCACACAAGGGTCCTATCATTCATGTTGAAGTTTATTGCACCGTGTCTTTGTCACTAAGGAAAAAACTGCAGGAAAGATGACACTGACAACTGAGCTTTTAGTCCACAAATTACAACCAAAAATGTTACCTTGGAGGGCAATTTGGAAAGCAATTTACTGCTGTCTGAAAATCTGCCTTCCTGCAATGTGATTAGAAGTGCCCCTGTTGCTCTTCAACATGCCTACCTTTAACCACAGAGAGGAGGCATTTCTGGAGGTGCATTTTGCCCAGGAGGAAAATAATGAGATGAATTTTAAAAGCCTGGCACACACATGAATTAGGGGATGCACAAATAAGTCAGGCTCATGTGCGCCGAGTGAATTTTAAAAGTCACCCGGATACACGCATATCTCCTGCCATGCGCATATCTCCAAAGATTTCAAAAAGGAGTGGGATGTGGGTGTGGTCTGGGCAGGGCATGGGTGTTTGGGGAGTTAACAAGAGATGGCTCTTGCTTGCACCGAGGTCCCTTGCTAAGTAACTTTATCTCTACTATGTATGTCGTGTAAGTTAAAAATTAAAGAAAACTAGGAAGATCTGCAGGGTTTTAAGGGTCTGGTCTAACTGTGGGGAGTGATGGCTATTAAACTGGGGGGATTTGGAGGATCTCTCTCTTAACTGAGCGAGCTGGGGATGTACTGGTAAAACTGGGAATGACATCAGCAGGCGTGCATCCCTTTTAAAATCTCCCAATTTACACGGGAGAAGCAGGATTTGCGCACATATGTGCGCGCCCACTTAAAATACCTCATACGTGCGTGTGGCCAGACTATTTTATAACATGCGCATATGCGCGTAAATGTGCACTTGTGTGCCAGTTTGAAAGTTACCATCAATGTGCGTAGATTGCATTTTCAAAACTATATGCTTTATTTTCCATAAAATAAAACATCTGCAGAGAAAGCAGATGCAAGTGTCTTTGGGCACTTTGTACACACAACGAATCTGAAAGAGAAAGCATATGCATACTGGAGAAAAGTGCATGGGTGAAAGGTAATAGTGATCTTTGTAGAGCTAGGACCTCCATAAATTTCTACGCTTAGACCAGGGACCGTTCAGCCCCTATAAGAAATATCACAGAGCAGCAGGATTTGCGTTACCATTCCCCTGCTCCCAGCAAAGGTTAGCTACACCTCTTGAGACAGAACTAACTTTCCATAAAATAATACAGTTTGTGGACTTTGCTGAAAGCTGCATTATTTTATTGCCATATTACTGATTTCCATGCAAATCAGCTTATTTTAAGCCCAGTGCTTTACCTGATTTTTAAAGTCTGTGTTTTATTTGTATGGTGACGCCTCACTACAGCTTGATAAATGAATCTCTGAGTTTGTTCCTGAGGCGATAAGAGGGTAAAGTAACTTAACTAAGGTCACAAAAATTGCCAGTAGGATTTGAACACTAGATTCCCTGGTTCTCAGCCTGAAGCTCTAATCATTAGGCTAATTCTTCACTCTAAGTTGTAGCACAGGGGAGGCAGAGTAGGCAGGTTCATGCCACTGTTGTTCATGCTCTATGCCCACCTTTGCAGCCTTGGGGTGATCTGGCCACTCTTGCTGCTGTTTTGCTCCTCTGATGGAGGCTTTGAGAACACTTGCCACTGCGGGTACTGTTTTGCCACTTTTTGTGTCATGTTGTCAGTCTTGATTTGTTGGCATTCCTTCACCCTTTGGCTGATGTCTACCTACTAGTTTCATTAGAAATTATTAAAAAATCCCCAAAATAACCTGCATTGCTTCCCCCTTTTTACTAAAATGCGGGCCGATACAGTAAAAAACGCGGGAGAGCGGGCGAGCGCCCATTCTCCCAGCGCGCGCACAAGACACTCTCCTGTGCGCGCAATACAGTAAATATATTTATTTAAATTAGGCCCGGCGGTAAAAAGAGGCGCTAGGGACACTAGCGCATCCCTAGCGCCTCTTTTTCGGACAGAAGCGGCAGCTGTCAGCGGGTTTGACAGCCGACGCTCAATTTTGCCGGCGTCGGTTCTTGAGCCCGCTGACAGCCACGGGTTCGGAAATCGGACGCCGGCAAAATTGAGCGTCTGGTTTTCAACCCACGGGCCGCAGGCCTATTTCAAATTTTTTTTTTTTTTTAACTTTTTTAAACTTTCGGGACCTCCTACAATATCGCCATGATATTAAATCGGAGGGTGCACAGAAAAGCAGTTTTTACTGCTTTTCTGTGCACTTTCCCGGTGCCCGGAGAAATTAACGCCGACCTTTGGGAAGGCGCTAATTTTTGAAAGTAAAATGTGCGGCTTGGCTGCACATTTTACTTACTGAATCGTGTGGGAATACCTAATAGGGCCATCAACTAGGGGTGTGCATTCGGTCCCTACATATTGGCAATCCGCAACAGATGTGCCAATATTCGTTGTATTCGTGGGGAAGCGAAACGTATCGCGATTCCCCACAGATACAACGAATTTTTGCCGAATTATTTGGCCGCCAATTTAATCAACCCCCCCCCCCACCTTCCTGATCCCCCCCAAGACTTACCAAAACTCCCTGGTGGTCCAGCGGGGGGTCCGGGAACCATCCCCTGCACTCTCACACCCTCGGTACCAGTTCAAAATGGCGCCGATAGCCTTTGACCTGCTATGTCACAGGGGCTACCGGTGCCATTGGTCAGCCCCTGTCACATGGCCATTGGCGCCATCTTGTGCTCCTGCCATGTGATAGGGGCTGACCAATGGCATCGGTAGCCCCTGTGACATAGTAAGGGCAAGGCTATCGGCACCATTTTGGTTACTGGCACCCGACGGCACGAGTGCAGGAGATCGCTCCTGGACCCCCGCTGGACCCCCAGGGAGTTTTTGGCCAGCTTAGGGGGGCCTCCTGACCCCCACAAGACTTTCCAAAAGTCCAGCAGGGGTCCGGGAGCGACCTCCTGCACGCGGGCCGTATTGCCAGTATTCAAAATGGTGCCGGCGCTACCTTTGCCCTCACTATGTCACTGGCGCCATTTTGAATACTGGCAGCCACTAGCCTTTGCCCTCACTATGTCACCGACCATCAGCCCCTGTGACATAGGAGGGCAAAGGCTAGTGCCGGCGCCATTTTGAATGCTGGCAATACGGCCCAAGTGCAGGAGGTCGCTCCCGGACCCCCGCTGGACTTTTGGCAAATCTTGTGGGGGTCAGGAGACCCACCCAAGCTGGCCAAAAGTCCCTGGGGGTCCAGCGGGGGTCCGGGAGCGATCTCCTGCACTCGTGCCGTCGGGTGCCAGGAACCAAAATGGCGCCGATAGCCTTGCCCTTACTATGTCACAGGGGCTACTGATGCCATTGGTCAGCCCCTGTCACATGGCAGGAGCACAAGATGGCACCAATGGCCATGTGACAGGGGCTGACCAATGGCACCGGTAGCCCCTGTGACATGGTAGGTCTATCGGCACCATTTTGAACCAGTGGCGTAGCCAGAATTGATTTTTTGGGTGGGCACAAGGTTAACATGGGTGGACTGTAGGCATGCAGGTCTACTAGTTGTTTTTTTACTGATAAATAATGCCAAATTATGCAGCATAGCATTCACATCTACGCCTAAGTATGAGTTTTACTTAATGATACAAACATAATTCACGGTGATTTGTGGTACTTTAGCCTTCTTATTATTACGATTTTATACACGGCTCCTACCTGTCCATAAATTTTGAGAGAGCGGTTGTGTTGCTTATATTTAAATTGCTAACATCTCAAAATATAGATATATATTTTTACCTTTGTTGTCTGATCTTTGTATTTTTCTAATCAGTTGGTCCTGGTCTCTTTTTCCCATTTTTTCCCTTATAGCTCATTTCCTAATTCCTTTTCAATGTCTTTCTTCTATTACTGTCTTCTTCCCTTCCACACACACACACACACACACACACACATACACGCTTTCTCTCACAGACTCCCTCTCACACACTCAAGCTGTCACTCTCATATGCTCCCCCCCCCCCCCCCACAAGCTCACATTCAAGTTCTCACTTTCTCATCCCTCCCCAGGCTTATATTCTTATGCACACACAGACGCACATCCAGGCACCCATTCTCACCCAGACTCCCATTCTCACCCACAAACCCATGCTCCCAGTCTCACCCACACATATTCAAGCTCCCATTCTCATCCATACATATACACCTTTAAGGAACTATTCTCACCCACACATACACACATTCAAGCACCCATTCTTATCCACATATTCAAGCTTCCATTCTCACCCACCCACACAAACCCAGGCTCTCATTCTCACCCATATATACACACATTCAAGCTCCCATTCTCACCCACCCACAAACCCAGGCTCCCATTCTCAACCACACACACATTCGAGCTCCCATTCACCCACATATTCAAGCTTCCATTCTCACCCACATACACACCCAGGCTCCAGTTTTCACCCACACACACTCCCATTCTCATCCACACATACACATTCAAGCACGTGCACAGCTTCCGCTTTCTCCCCCAGAGCAGGAAGATCAGCTGCCTCTCCTGCTGCCACCGGACTCCTGCTATCTTCGGGCATCGGCCGTACTGCCCGCCGAACTTCCTGTTGGGGGGGGGGGAAGCGGAAGCGCAGCGCACAACGTCCGCTTCCTCCCTCCCCCAAGCAGGAAGATCGGCGGGCAGTACGGCCGACGCCCGAAGATAGCAGGAGGCCGGTGGCAGCAGGAGAGGTAGCTGATCTTCCTGCTTTGGGGGAGAAAGCGGAAGCTGTGCGCGGCGATTCCGCTCCCCCAAACAGGAAGTTCGGCAGGCCGTTTGGTCCGAAGATAGCAGGAGAACGGGTGGCAGCAGGAGAGGCAGCTGATCTTCCTGCATTGGGGGGGAGGAAGCGGAAGCTGCGCGCGGCGCTTCCCCATGCGCGCGAGGCGTGGGTTCTCTTGTTCGCTGTCGCGGGGATGGGATCCCGCGACAGCCTTGCAGTTCCGGTGCCAGTTGGGTGGGCCTGGGTCTAAGTTGGGTGGGCACCTGCCCACCCAGGCCCACCCGTGGCTACGCCACTGTTTTGAACTGGTACAGAGGGTGTGAGAGTGCTCCCGGACTCCCGCTGGACCACCAGGGAGTTTTGGTAAGTCTTGGGGTGGTCAGGAGGGTGGGGGGTTGTAGTAAATTTAATTTTAGCCGAGTAACGAATAGGATTAGACGTATAACCGTATCGGGACGCCATACAGACGTATACAACGTATCTGCCACCCGACGAATACGTATCCCGAATGCAACGTATGGCGTCCCTCTGCACATCCCTACCATCAACATGCATTTGCATGTTGCGGGTGCTATTAGGTTTGGGGGGGTTGGACACGCGTTTTGGACGCGCTATTACCCCTTACTGAATAAGTGGTAAAGCTAGCGAGTCGAAAACGAGCGTCCAAATGCCGACTAACAGTGCGCTCCGTCGGAGCACACTGTACTGTATCGGCCTGATGGTAAATGAAAGAACAAATAAAATGAACACACATGTTTTTTTTTACTTGAAACCAACTGTGATGTGGGGCTTAATCTCAGGGTGACCGGGGGGCTAATTTCTATAGTTAGAGTGTGCAATTTCAAGTTATGGGTCTTAGGATTTTAAGGAGGTGGAGTGCCCTGTATACATAACTGGGTTTTCTATTGCCAGAATCTCCCCTGCACGTCTCTCACAATAAATCAAAAAAGGTTCTTAGCCCTAGCCTGTGGCTAATTTTTTGAGTCATAAGTTTAATACCGGTAAAAACCCTTGCACCATTCAAGTCCTTAGCAATAACTCCAAACCAAGCTGTTGCACGCCCCAGCCATGCTAAGGCCACTGCCGGGCCTGCTCACTTCTCTCCTTCCTCCGGGGGTCCTGGTCCCTCCTCACCGGCTGCCGTGGCAAATCACCTGCGCCCCAGATGCCCAGTGCCCACGTCTCCTTCCAGCTTTCAGGCCTCACAGTGTGGTTCGCGTCAGGGCTCTGCGGCCTCGGCCCCACCCCTAGGTGCGCGTGCACGCACCAGGCCGACCTTTAAAGGTGCTGTGGCAGGAAACTGCTCCGCGGCACCCGGCAATGATGTCACCTGAGCCCTGGATAAAAGGCAGGGCTCAGCCGCTCACCGTTCGCCTTGGCAAACGGGTCATCACCTCGACTGAAGCTAGTCGCTATCCTTGTTCCTGTGCTTGTTCCAGTGTTCCTCCATTCCTTGTTCCTGTGCCTGTTACAGTGTTCCAGCGTCTGTTCCTGAGTTCTTTTGTTCCTGTGTCTTGTTCCACGTTCCGCTACCCAGGTAGAACCTCCTCAGAATGATAGCCGGTACTGACCTTGGCTTGCCTCTGACCTCGCTTGGACTGATACCTGGAACTGACCTCTGCTTGCCTCCAACTACGCTTGGACTGATACCTGGAACTGACCCTTGCTTTGGCTGATCAGCCTCGGACAGATACCCTGGCTTTGACCCTTGCGCTCCATTCGGACACTCTCTTTGTTCCTCCTGCAACCACCAGGTCCACCTGCCTTGAAGCTATCTGAGACCTTCCTTGAGCTAGACCACTAGGCACTGCCTACCCTGCCCGGAGGACCTTCAGTTCCTGTCTTGTACCCATGGTCTCCGGTACTCTCTGTTCCGGTCTAGCTCGTTTGTTCACCGTCAGCCATGCACCTCTACTCTTGGTGGGTACACCTCTCCGCTACCTCTCCGGGAGACCCCCAGAGGCCCACCTAAGCCCAGGCAGCCCGGGAATCCAAGAGCTCAACCTGCAGAGCCCCTGGGCCGTTACTGGTGAAGCTCCAGCTTGCCTCTGTCTCCTTGTGTACTCCGCCTCCTGGCAGCAGGCACCCTCTGGGATCCCTCAGAGGGCCATACCAATCCTGCGCCAGGCCAAGAGTCCACCTCCAGCGCAACACAAGCCACAATTCAATTTCCTAAATTCTGTTTATTCAGTAATAGCTAACACTCAAGCATAGCAGTAACAGTTTGAAACAAGTATTTAGCAAGGCTTAAGACAGCTCAACCTTTAAGATTCCAAGCAGATTCAAGCATAAGAGGAAGAGTATTGCTCATAGTCCTTCTATTCCTGGGCTAGCTTACACAAACTAAAAGGATTCCATGCCAGAGTTTCCAAGTGATTGACTAGGGTAATCCATATTTTAAGAACCGCGCGCAGGCATGCATGTGCGCATAAACACATAGATTTTATAACATGCACTATGCATGCATGTTATAAAACCTGCTACCCGGAAATACATGTGCGCACGATTTGATATCGACGCATACATGTGCGCGTGAATGCCGTCTCATACATTTAAGTGGGTGGCCTATTTCCCTGTTCCCTCCCTGTTCACCCTAGTAAAAGAGCAAACTTCCTAAACCCTCTTACTAACCTGCCTCCCTTTTACCCTACTAGTCTTGACACCTAAAACCTCACTGGCTACCCTAAATTTATTTATTTTACTACTTCCTGCAGTCAATAGCAGCAGCAAGTTACGCGGTTGTGGGATCCTGGTGTGCACTTGTGCGTGATATTGAATTAATGGCGTGGTCTGGGTCTGCCCATTTCCTACCCCCATCCTGCCCAGATCTGCCCCTTTATGCAAAAACCTTTTCAATGTGTGTACTGGGCGATACGTGCATGGCTGCAGGCCTTTAAAATCTGCGCATCCCACGCGCATCCCAGTCACAAGCGTATCTCTTGGATTTGCCGCGCATAGTGTTTTTATAATTCACCCTATAGTTTGCAGCACAAGTTATAGATAGTTAATGATAGGGTAATTTCAAACTTACATGTTCAGGGTTTTCTAAACTCCACAGTTTCCCCAAAAGCATACAGGAACAGAGCTGATCAAGCATGGCTAAAAATACTAAACTTTCACTATATGGTTTCAGCATTTCCAAAATTAGGGTTTCAAAGCACAAATCAACCAATTAACAAACACGCAAGCTACTCCAACACCAGTTGAGGTAACTTCAGTCTAATATGTCTGGGGGTATACAGCTCAGCCTTTCTGCTGCACCTAATGTTGAGCTTGTCTTGCTCTCAAACTATCAGGCCGATACAGTACCGATGCGTAAAAAAAAGTGTGGCAGTCGGGTGCCCGCGCGTTTAACGCGTGCACATTTTAGTTCGCAAGCCGCTCGATTCAGTATTCAAATTAGACGCAAATCCAAGCAGCGGCAAAGGAGCGTCAAAAGCGCGCCTATGAAGCAGTAGGCGTTCGCAATCCATTTTACTGTATAGAGTGGTATACAGTGCCTATACAGTATCAGGGTGTGCTGGCGCCATACCTGTCATTTCAAATGTCATTCCAGCAGGTAAGTGGATGGTTCTTTTCTACAGACCCCACATGGACACCGGGGCCACTGCCCTGAGCATCTGGACATCCTTGATCGGAGGCCACCCCCCAACCTTCCACGTCCAGGTGCTGCCTTGAGCACCCGGCCGTATGTCCAAGGTCATGGCTTCCGTTCATGGACGTTCCCGCTTCTTTCCGGGCGTCCATGATCAGAGGGGAGGCCCCGCTGCCTTACAATGTCCATGGCCACTGCCTTGAGCGCCTGGCTGGACGTCCAAGGTTGGGGCCTCCGAGTATGGACGTGCAAGGATGTCCGGGCGTCTGTGAAGGTCAAGGCCTCCGAGCATGGATGCCTGGAAACAGATGGGAACGCTGCCTTCCAACGTCCATGGACGTTCCCACCTCTTTCCAGGCATCCATGATCGGAGACCCCTACCTTCACATCCGTAGAGGCGTCCATGTCTCCACTGCCATGTCTCCGCTGCCTTCCAACATCCATGGCCGCTGCCTTGGGCATCCAGCTGGATGTCCAAGGTCTGGGCTTCCGTTCATGGACATTCGTGCCTTTTTCCGGATGTCCATTACTGAAAGGCCCCACTGCCTTTCTGGACATCCGTAGAGGCGTCCATGTCTCTGCTGGACCCCCGAAGCTTCAGGATGCCTAGTAGACGCCAGAGGAAGGTCTGGCGTGGCTCCAGTCTCTCCGGCATCCGTAGAGGCGTCCATGTCTTCGCTAGACCCCTGGAGCCTCAGAGACGCCCAGAGATGGATGGTACCGTTGAACACATACCTCCTCCGGTCTTGCTGCTGGGTTCTCCGGTTGGCTGGGTTTTCCTTGCTGCTGAGCTCTCCTGTTGGCCTCTCCAATCTGCCTTGTATAATTTGCTTGCCGAGCATTTCTTATTTTGCTTCTCAACTGAATGAAAAAGATCGCCAGAGCCAATATATGCATGTTGTCCATGATGCTGTCCGATCCGAAGCTGACTGAACACCACACTAACACCAGGGTCAGGGTAGGCGGTAAATATAGAGGTTAAAGACGCGGTAAATAAGCTGGTTAAAAACGCGATAATTTGGGCGCTCGTTACTGTATTGGTGGGAATAGCTAATCCGATCATTAACATATCATATATATACGGTGGGCGGAAATGGATACACGTCTTTTTCAGCAAGCGCTAAGGACGCATAAAAGCCTATACTGAATTGCGCGTCCAATAACTTTAAAGTTAAAGTAGAACAAAAGCTCATTTCCTTGAAATCGGTGACAGACTTGATTAATGTTCCCTGGGGTTTGGATAAGACCTTTTCCTCTCCCTGCGTTTGTCCTTTTATTTCCTTTAGAGCTGTCCCTCTCTGTGTTTCTCATGAGTTGTGCTCTATCAGGGCTAGCTTCAAAGTCTAACCATGCTTTCTAAACATGTTCCCAATTCCTCAAGGGAATAGCTACAGTTTCCCTGCTGTTTATAGGCAAGAGACTTAACTTACAAATGGAAATGTCCATATGATTCTCTCTCATCCTCATCAGCACTGTGCTCCACTGTTTACCAGGTACCCTTTCTCTCTACCTCCTGAATCTCCTCTCCATTTGCTATTCCCCTCTGGTTTCTTTTATGGGAACTAGCAGCTTATTGGTGAGCTGCCGGAGCCTTCCTCTGACTCAGCCTCTTTTTTGTACTCAAACTAGGTGACTGGAATCCTGGGATTTGTAGTCCTGCTGGTGTAATCATTTTAATACCAGAGGCTGCCTTTGGCGGCCTCCCTCGTAGATTTTTCAGAACAATGCCTTGAATAAGTAACATCAGCTTCAAGCTGTTGCTGCCTTTTCACACAGAGACTACTACCAACACAACTAAATCATCACACCAACCTAACGAATGACTGTGACCTATGAAACAAATGAACTAAAATTAATTTTTTGAGTCTGCACATGCGTCATAGAGAATTGTAGACACATGCTCATGTGATTTTCAAGTTAGTAAAACAGATATAATGGTTTATGAATAACTTTATACTAGCAAACGTTGCAGGTAATTCTATCAGAGGAAGAAGAGGATAGAACATCTTGGCTGTCTTACTTTGGTATTAAGATACATAGAGGGGACCCTCAATGCCCCCTTTCCCACTTTCATCCTGATTTTGTGGGCTTTCAAATGGAAAGTGGTAGGCAATTGGAATTAATCATTGCATGGTTTCATTTAGTACCTTTTGTTTTCAAAAGACATGCATCAAGCTAAGAAATGCATGGTTTATAAACCTAATTAGATATATAAATATATGTATAATACAAGATTAGAAGTACACATGAAGTAATAATTAAGTCAATAATGGCATTGGTACTGGAGATGTGGTGTCAGTTGTAAGTGGTCTAACAATGGTCACGGGCATGGAAATAGTCCCTTAGGTGACTTTTATCACTAAGAAACTGCAATTTATACATTATAGTTAAAAAGAAATTGATATTGGTTTTACTACTATTGTTTAGAATATTCCAGTGAAGTTCTACTTCAGGTTTGCACTTACAATGCCAGAGATATATTCTGCTAAGAAAGAATGTAATAATGGCAATATCTGCCTAAATGTGGTGCTTAAATAAAGCTGTATAGCTTTATGAAGGTGGTGAGGATGAAGACAGTAAATTTACTCATAAGGGCATGGGATAAACAACACTGTGGATCCGTAGAGACTAGAGATTGGAAATAAAGAAAAGGATGCATGGGGGTAACCTGCATGAAACTGCAGTTACTACCCTTAACAGAAGGCATGGGGGTAACTTTCATGAAGCAGCAGTTACAACCATAAGCAAATTGCTGGGCCGACTGGTCTTTATCTGCCTTCATTACCATGTTACTATATTACTATTAGAGATGTGGTTCGTTTTTCGCCCAAGTTAGGAAATTCAACGAAATTTCCTAACTCGTTGTGGTTTCGGAGGCCCCGAAACCCGAAAAGAATTTTCCCCGACTTTTGGGGAAATTTCGTTTTTTGGGTTTGCATGGGGAGAGGGACACTTTTTTTTTTTTTAATTAAAACCCACCCCAAACATTTAAATAAACTATAATACAACACCCCCCCCCCCGATCCCGATCCCTCCCCAAGACTTACTAAGTACATCCCTGGTGATCCAGCGGGGTTCCGGGTTCCATTTGCCCTCTGTGCCCGTGCTACTTGCAAGCCGTGCTCTTTAAAATGATGCCGAATAGCCTCAGAACTACCATGTATTTATTTATTTATTTATTTATTTATTTAAGTTTTTTATATACCAACATTCAAGACAATAGTCCCATCATGCTGGTTCACATGAAACAGGAGTGCAAAATAAGCTTAAACTTGAACAATTGTGCGGAAAAAGCAGTTACATGTAACAGGGGAAATTGAACTTGGAGTAAGAAGGAAAAAAGGAAAAGGAAAACCAGATAATTACATATAATTACATTGTAAGAGGTAGCTAATAGTGATATTGATGGTGATGTGTGTTGATTGTTATGAGTTAAATAAAATTGGAGTTATGGAAAAGCCTGCATGAACAGCCAGGTCTTGAGTCTTTTCTTGAAGGTTGAGAGGCTGGGTTCCATTCTAAGATCTGGGGGGATGGAGTTCCATAAGGTAGGGCCGGCTGTAGAGAAGGCCCGATCTCTTAGCGTAATGTGTCTGGTAGTTTTGGCTGGGGGTACTTGAAGTGATCCTTTGTAAGCATCTCTTGTCGGTCTTGTTGAGGTGTGTAATCGGAGGGGGAAATGAAGGTCAATAGGGGCTAGTTGATGGATGTTTTTGTATATGGTGAGAATGGCCTTGTAGATTATTCTGAAGTGGATGGGTAGCCAGTGGAGGCCCATTAGGATAGGGGTTATGTGGTCTCTTCTCCTGGTGTTAGTGAGTATACGGGCAGAGGCATTTTGAACCATTTGCAGTGGTTTGGTGTGTGATGAGGGGAGACCAAGCAAGATGGTGTTACAATAGTCCAGCTTTGCGAAGATAATTGATTGTAGAATCGTTCTAAAGTCAGGAGGGGGCTCTTGACCTCCCCAAGGCTTGCCAATAATCCCTGGGGGTCCAGCGGGGGTCCGAAAGCGATTTCGTTGTCGGCTGCCAGCAATCAAAATGGCACAGATAGCCTTTGCCCATACTATGTCACAGAGGCTTTCGGCGCCATTGGTCAGCTCCAGTCACATGACAGGAGCACAAGATGGTGCCGATGGTCATGTGACAGGGGCTGACCAATGGCGCCGGTAGCCCCTGTGACATGGTAGTTCAGAGGCTATTCGGCACCATTTTAAAGAGCACGGCTTGCAAGTAGCACGGGCACGGAGGGCAAATGGAGCCCGGGACCCCGCTGGATCACCAGGGATGTACTTAGTAAGTCTTGGGGAGGGATCGGGATGGGGGGGTAGTTTGTAAACTTTGTATTTATGTAGAAAACTGATTTTAAATGCTTGGGGTGGGTTTTCTTTAAGCTTCCTTTGCCGTTTCATTTTTTGGCCCGGTTTCGGGTTTCCTCTTTTCGTTTTTCAAAAAAACGAAACGAGAAAACCCGAAATTTACCACGAGGTATCCGAGTCAAAAAACGACCCGGCAGAAAAAAACGAAGCACATCTCTATGGTTAGTAAGGATATATGCTTTAAGTTTAGACATCATGGGGTCAATATTCAAAGTCATTTAAAATGCTTATCTCAGCAAAATCACAAATTTAAGATACTGATGCCAGGTGGGGTCTGGATTTTTTATTTTGTTTTTTAGCATAATTTAAGCATGAAGGCTAGAATAGTTCCAATCTGAAAGCCTTTAGAAAATGTATTTTTTTACATGACTAAAGGGCCTCATTTTCCAAGGAGTTACCACGTGTGATAATTCTGCAAACCACGCTAACAGCAGTTAATGCGATTTGCAATTTTGTATTCAGGGGGCGGAGCAAATGTAAAGTAGGGAGGATTTATCGTATGCTGTGAAACAGCTGCACTGTTAGTGTGGCCAATAACTACACCTCTTTCATTTGCATTACAGGCCGGTAAAGGTTTATCACAGTTCATGATGTCTCTGACAGGCCTGTTTCAGTATGTATGTATGTATGTATGAATGAGAATATGAGAGAGTGAGAGAGAGAGAGAGAGAGAGAGAGAGAGAGAGAGAGAGAGAGAGACTTACTGTAGTGCCTCCTCCCTAGACAGGCCCTCCCTATAGGAGGCCCACCTAGTAACTCGAGGTGAGGTTTAAGTATTAGTGTAGGGGGTTAGGGGCCACTTTCACATTCAACGTGAGACGTACGAACAGAACAGTGGTCTCTTGTGAAGATTTGATGACCTACGGAGTGAGGAAACTCACTCCAAGATGAGATTTGTGCAATGTTCTCTCCACCTAGCTTGTTGTTACCCAGGTAGAGAGTCCATCAACATTGCACAAATCTCATCTTTGGGTGAGTTTCCTCACTCCGTAGGTCATCAAATCTTCACAAGAGACCACTGCTCTGTTCGTACGTCTCATGTTGAATGTGAAAGTGGTCCCTAACCCCCTACACTAATACTTAAACCTCACCTCGAGTTACTAGGTAGTCCTCCTATAGGGATACAAATACCTGTCTAGGGAGGAGGCACTACAGTAAGTCTCTCTCTCTCTCTCTCTCTCTCTCTCTCTCTCTCTCTCTCTCTCTCTCTCTCTCTCTCTCATATACTGAAACAGGCCTGTCAGAGACACCATGATATACTGGCAACATAGCACAACTTGCAATAACAGCCTTTCACATAGCTGATTTGTGATACACATGCTTATTAGCATAAGCTACATCCCCTTTTTGGTATCGCATGCGATATTGGAAAATGAAGCCCTAAGACTGGAATCGTCCCATTTAAAAGGGATGCTGACTAAGAATGTCTTTCTGTTCCAAATCTCCCACATGAATAATCATACAACTGATAGTTTGAAGAAAGACACATGCTTTATTGCCTGAAAGCGTAAAACAAGAGAAGCTGTGCGGTGTTGGTGGCTGTCCCTTGGGAGAACCTGAAGGAAGGGTGTCATTTTGCCTTCTGATAGGAATGTGGTTTCCTTATTTAACGGTTGGGAGCATCAATTTCACTTTTAGTAAAAGTGAAAAATGCTGCAAGTCTGAAAGCAAGGTGCTTCTGTGAGAGTGTAATGTGTATGTGAGACAGGGAGGGTGCTTCTGTATGTGTGTAGTGTATATGTGAGACAGGGAGGGTGCTTCTATAAGTATGTGGTGTATATGTGAGACAGGGAGGGTGCTTCTGTATGTGTGTGGTGTATTTGTGAGTCAGGGAGGGTGCTGGTGTGTGTCAATGTGTGTGTGCAAGAGAGATGGAGCATGTTTTTGGCTGGCTTGTGGCTGTGAAAGAGGGCATGTGTATGATTGAGCCTGTTTGTAAGTGAGATAGAACATGCGTGTGATTGAGAGCTTGTGTGTAAGTAAGAGAGAGCGAGAGCATTGTGTGATTGAGAGAGCCTGGCCAGAGAGGTTATGTGTGTATGTGTGAGAGAGACTGATCAGGGAGATGACTGGTATGTGTGTGCTTGTGTGTGTGTGTGAGTGAGTGAGAGAGAGAGACTGGTTGGGGAGATGATTGGTGTGTGAGAGACAGAAACTGGTCCTGAGGGTATTATTTATTTATTTATTTAGGGTTTTTATATACCGACATTCTCGATATACATATCAAATCAAGTCGGTTTCCATATAACACAACTGTCGCCGGTATGACTGGTGTGTGTGTGTGAGCGAGAGAAGAGACTGGTTGTGGTCCCTAAGGAAGAGGACTATGAGGACAGCTTCAGCTGCTTCTGGTGTGGCCTGCAAGGGAAAGGAGTAGGAGAACTGCTGGAGAGGGTAAGTAAAGGTGGCTTTTTAAGTTCATTTTTCTTGATTGACTACCATTTTAATTATTGGGTAGTATGTGATGTGTCTGCTGTTTGAAATATTTTATTGGTGTTTGGTAAAGCTTTCAAAATTTGCATGAGTCTTTAATTATTGGATATTCTATTCATCAGCTGTTTGAAATTATTTTATTTGTATGATTTTATAATTATGATTAATGATTTATATAATCTTGATTTTATTGATTTGTTTCATGAGGAATGGTGAAATTTTTGTTTTTCCATTGTTACACTGTATAGAGTCTGGCATGATGCGTTTTACAGTTCAGTTTTTGTCTGCACATTTCTATTTATACTTTATGTGGCTTTATTCTGTATTTGGTTAATGCATATTAGTATGTGCCATCCTTTTATTTTGCAGACTTCCAGACTCCTAGCTGATATGTCTGTGCTTTTGGAAATGATTCGTATTTTTATTTAGGGTATTTACAGGATTTGGTAGTAAGAACTTTGTGGAACATATGCATATTGGATGGAAATAAAATGACTTCTAATTAAGTGCAAAGTTGTCTGTTTTTAGTTTCTCTTTTAGAAGGCGAGTTAGGAGTTTACAAGCATAGGAAAACAAAAAGGTTTTAGATTTGTAAAAGGAAGTAGCTCTTATCACAGGGGACAGCGCCTCCTAGGGGTGGACCATCAGAGAAAGGAAAGTAGCTTTATGACTGTTTTTTTCTGAATTAAGGTATATCAGTAGTTTGACTTTTAAGGAACCTGTAATGTCATTTTTAAATTTCATTTTAATCATTATATTAACTGTTATATATTAGATTTCTTTCCAGGGTACCAAAGCAGAAAGCGCATCTGTCTCTGTTCTATGGGAAATGAAGAATGCAGTTTATTCCAGTTTGATTCCTTTTTCATTTTTAATAGATCTATTCTATTTTTAATCCTGAGTTTTTGTTTTCTTTTGTGGATCGATCCAATTCTTTTATATTTTTAAAGTACTTTTTCTTTTTGAGCTCAAACGTTTGACATGTTGTCTGTTCTATGTTACATGTGTAAACTGAGGAATGAATGAATGAATGTATTATGTGGTCAGTGCTGTGACATATATGTTTTAATGTACAGTCTGAGTATTTATGTTTGTGGTCTAGACCATTGCATGATGTTTTGAAATAATGTGGGGATTATTTGGCAAATTAAATATAGGGAGTACGTGACAAAAAAGTATTTTCTTACTACTTAATCGGATTTGTTGCACTTTTATTTAGGTTTGACTTCATACACATGCATCTAATTTAAGGAGCTAAGAGATTCTGCCTTGACATCATCACTGAATCCTACTAAAAGAACTATATACGCACTGAATGCAGAAATTATTCTTGGTCACAGACTTTCTTACATATAATATGGACTGCAAGGCTTACAATTTATACCTGATTTTTGTGTTTTTCTTTGTTCTGTGGGAATGACTTTATGCAGAATTTCGGTTCTTTCATTCTCTGTCAGTACGTAGGTGTTCAAGTTAATAATATTATTTGAAGTGATGCTGTTTTTATTAGTTTGTATGTTCCAAGTTCAGTAGTATGTTCCAGACTTAGACTTTACAATACTTATATGCTGACTTAGTTAAATGCATATGTACTAGGTTTTTCTATCTTTATCTATGGAAGCTGTTTGATCACATAGAGGGTGCTGTGTCTCAGTGTGATTTTAATATGATAATTCAGGGTTCAAGAGGGAGATCTTTTTATATTTCTCTTCCACACTAGCCTAAGTTATAAGCTATTCCTATTCTTTTGTTTTGCAGTTTGCACTTAGGGTAATCACTTTGCTGATCTTTAATATTTCAATATTCTATTTTTTATTCTAATGTTCTCGCTGAACCCTTCTTTGAATATCTTTTTCCTATGACACTATTTACTAGATTTTACCTAATGACTGTTTCACTCTCTTTCACAAAGTTTTTTACTAGTGGAGCCTGTGATATTTATTATGAGATTGTTCTCCTTGAAACAAATACATACCTTATACATGAGGAGCTCTGCTATGGGGATCTGTAACATTTTATTACTATATCTTTGGGTATATTAATTGCTCATTGTTCTTTTCTTCTTATCTTGGCCCTTTCACTATAAACTCTATCCGTGACTTATAAGCTAGTTGGTTTCTATTTAGGATTCCAAAGGGGAAGATATAATTTTTCTTAGTTCTATCTTCGATTTGTATTAAATTTCTTCCTTTCCCTGTGTACAGACTCACACTGATGGTTTATCAATTCTGCAAAGTACATTATTTTGTTTTAGTTCATATAATATGCTAAAGACTTTCTCATAGTGTCAGCTTTTACTTGTTTATGATTATTCCCAATTACACTTAGACTTACCATCATTTAAGAAGGGTATTAGCCCCACTTCTCTAGAAGTAGCTGAAGATGAAGCAGTATTATTAGCTATCATCTACCTTAATAATTAATACTTGCCCTACACAGCTGTATTATCTCTTAGACATATGACTGTCACAAGCGAATTAGGACTGTCCATACAGTGAGGGTTTTCACTGCTACGGGTTGTTGTCATAATACTGGATAGCACTATAACTACCCTACAGAATTAGTATGATGTTTCGGACTTTTGCTATGCCTTTGCCTATCATGCATATGCCTTTGTATTTGATCTTCCATCACTGCAGCATATGACTAGAATATGTCTTATGCTTTGCAACACCTTTATAACATGTATGCACAACACAGTATGAGTTCTTCTATTGATTCTTGTTTCTTCTATTCTATTGGTTCCTTTACTTTTCTGGTAAGGTGCATTGATTATATCCCTGTTTGCCATTTTAATGAATATTATCCTGGGTAGTTGTTCATAATAAGAGTACTTCTTGAAAAGATTTGCCCAAGATATCTAGTATTATATGAGAAACATAGTACTTTCATACTAGTCTTTCTGTGTACTTATCTTTACATGTTATACCACTATTATGTACTTACTTGATTCTGAAAGATAACCTATGTGATTATGCTATTATGAAGTAGGGCCTTTTTATAATGCAGGTATCTGTATAGCTCCATTATAGAGCTAATAGCTACCTAGTGAAAATTAGTTTTGAGGTTATTGTTTGATTAACTAGTGAATGCTTGTGGGAGTATCATTCATATTAAGTAGGAATCTAGAGGGACACACACCTATGCACTACACTTGATAAATACCAAGGTTAGTGGTTAGGACACACTTTTAAGTTCCTTTGTCATGGCTCATCATCGAAGACTGGTTGATGTGACACCTGTCCATTAAAGGTGTCCCATAGAGGGAAATGAAGAATAGGCCGAGCAGATAACCAAGAATTCCCAGATGCCTCTGCTGTACTGTGGCTTGTCAGAGGTGAATGAACTTTGAGTGCTTTTCTGAGCATGACTTGCAGAAAATCCCTGAGACAGATTTGCTGGCAACAACAGGACAGAGGCCTATTTAATGGCAGCATTTACTTCACAATACAGAGAAACTGGGTCCAGGCTGCAGGCTTTTGTCTTGCAGATGCCTATTTCAACTGACAGGAGCCAGGTAAATGAAGATGCCCCTGAGGGTGCAGCTTTAATTAAATCCTGGTGCCACAAAACGGAATTCATGCTGAGCTTCTATTCAAAAACCAGACTTGTTACCTGTTTATACAACAAAGAATATCAAGAGAAGAACAGAAGAACAAAAGCCAGCAAAGCCATGATTGATAAAGGAACTTTTTTATGGTGGGAGGATATACAGGTTTAGTTGGTTAGGAATTCTCAGAATGGGGGGAGTGATCTTCACAAGCATTTCCTATACATGATAGATTGTCATGACAACAGCATAAGGTATCTTTGTAAAAAAGTCTTTGGGCAGTCACGTCATTCATTCTGGAAGCTTCGGGAATGTTGTATTTTGATTATATAAGTCAGGGCATGTCAGAGATTCACTGAGATGCAAGTTATTACAGATAGAGGGCAGTTATATTGCATCTCCCAGAACACTTGTCTTGGACTTTCTTATAAACAGCTGAATAAATTATATTTTAAAATCTTTTTCTGAATCGAAGTGTTCTGATTGCCCTGTCCCTGTGTACACAAAATTATGTACACCTTCCATGGGAGTCTTCATCCTAGAAAGGGGCAAGAGTGATCACCAATCGCTTCTGCCCCAACAGTTTCTTTTTTAAAAATGGCACTGACTGGTCCAGAGACTGGCACCAAATTTTGACTTCAACAAAATGGCGCCAGTCTCAGGGCTGGCCAGTGCCATTTTCTTTAAGAGCCATGTGTTTGCTACGTCTTACAATAAAATGGCATTGGCCAACCCTGAGACTGGCACAATTTTGTTGTCAAACTTATCGATGGCCTCAGGGCCAGTTAACGCCATTTTAAAGGGAAGCTGGTGGGGCAGGAGTGACTTGGGATCACTCCATTCCTTTTTAGGATGAAAACCTCTATGGAAGAATAAGTGGGGATGGAAGACGCCCTAGCCACAGATTATTTGCTGGTGTGGAGGGCAAGAGTCTTGGGGATGCACCAGCTGGGCTTAGCTCAGTCCAGTCCAGGAAGACCATGGTCCTGATTCCAGGTTATTGGCAGGGGAGAGGGGAAATAGAGGGGAAGTAGCCCCAAGATTTGAAGATGTGAATGGAGGACCATGAAGTCCCATTTTTAATTTTTTCAATTTGTTTTTTCAATTTTTTTTTAAATGAACTAAAAATATCAGAAAAGTTTGTATATTTTTGGGCAACTCTATTCTCGTTTCGTTCCATTTAGAATAAACTGCAAACAGACTTTTTTCTTCCAAAACACATATTTGTTTAAAGTGAATACACATCCCTAGTATATATCTCCCAATTAATCCAATACTAAACTTACTTGAAGTTTGCATTTTGCTATGATAGACTGAGTTACTGGTAATTTTGTGAGAAGCTAGGGTAGTTCTAAATGTTATTAAAGAAACTAATCTAATTGGACCAGGCTATATCAGGGGCATGTAAGCAAGAAGCATTGATAGTTAACAATCTAATTGGGTCGGCTACACTATAGGTCTAGAAGACAAGCAGAAATAAAGAACCAAGCAATAAAACAATTGACATGAATTGGAGGCAGGATTGCAGTGGTCAAGCACAAAAGAGACAGGCAGGGAATGAAGGCATGCTGGTGGTGGTTGGAAAATGATTAGAACTGAAGAAAGAAAGAAAGATAGCATGGTAACTATTTCTCACCTAAAACTGAACCTTGTCTCTCTGACCATGAAGGGTCAAGCTGCAGGGGAGATATTCTTGAGAGGCTTAATGCAAAGAAACAATTGTAGATCTAAAGCTTTTGGAAAAGACTGATTTAATGTAACCTAGCTATTTCAGGGCAGTGCTAAGTTAACAGCTAAATGTTTGGGCCACACAGTAGGTCTGGAGTAATAAAGCAATTAGCAGCTGATTGTGACAGAGGAATAACAAGTGGGAGGCTCATGTTTTAGCTGTCTTAATTCAGTCAGATGAGCAGTGATGGTATGGCAGTAATTGATTTATTGTGCATAGAGTTGGTAGGGCTGTAATGCCACTGGTTCTGATATTAACACAGGATTTGAAACAGGCATTCATTAAAATTGTGAAGTATTGACAGAGCCCTGGTTTCTTGCAGCAGATGTTTAAAAATTCTGCAACGAAAGCTAATTCTGTGGCAATTATATGGCATATTTGCATAAATCAGAATTGATTTGCATATTCAATAATGTTAATTTGTATTTTACTTTATAAAGATAAAGTTGATTCTGATATTTCTTGTGTCTGACTAATTTATTTAGTTTTTCTAGTGAGGAAAAGGGAATTTACAGACCTGTGCTAGGAAAAGAAGAAGATTAGAGAATAAGGGTAAGGTAGGATAGAGGATCTAGGAGATGGGGAGGGAAAGGGAATCTCAAAGAGAGATGGTGAAAGGATCTCAGGGAAGAGGGGAAGAGGGATAGGGGATACTGGCACAGAGGGAGGAAAGAAGTGGGAGAATAAGGAAGCAAAAGGAGAAAGGATTGTAAGGGGGGAAGGTGGGGGTGTATATGGACCAGGAAGGAGATCTGAAGTCATGAGAGAGAAAGAGAGAATGATGGAAGATCTACTTCCTTCTGACACTGAGCCCTTTTCTCACATACTCTCTTCCCCACCAAAGCCCCCTTGATCCTCTCACACCCCACACCCCTCCAGTCTCCTCACTCTACTTGCACCGTCTGTGATCTCATCATTCACTCTTTACACTCACTCCACTCTCCTCACTCTTTCCCCATTCCCTCCTTTACTTTTTCAGTGATACTCTCTCCAAACCCCTCATGATCTCTCAGCTACCTTCTTCCTCCTCCATCACTGTATTCCTCTCATGCTCCCTCTGTCACTTTTTCACCCATCCCCAAAATTCCCTCACTCTCCCCTCATTTACTTTCTCCTGGCACTCTTTCCCATCCCCCAACATTCCTTCATTTACTTTCTTCCCTCTGTCCCTCATCTTCCTCCATGATCCCCTAATTCATTTCCTCCCCCCCCCCCCACCATGATCCCTTCACTCTCCCTCATTCAAAACCTACCCCCAAACAATCCTGTCAGCATGAGGAGTAGGATGTGGCTCAAGATACTGCAATGCTGCTGTCCTGCTCCCATCCACATGAAGGAGGGTGATTGAGGGGATCAGGGGAATGGGAAGAGGATGCCATTTCCATTGCCACTATTGCCACCTGATTGGAACTGGCCCCTGGGCTTCTTTAGTAATTTGGCTGAGACCGGACAATTTCATATCAAAGTCCACATTTTTCAGCCCTTACCACAGCATCAAAGGAGATTGGGGGCCCTGCCGAAGAGTACTGGTCAGGGTGGGGGATTCAGTAATTAATGGAAAATGATATAAAATATAGTGCATTAAAATACATTTATATGGAGATAAAAGAAGGGACATGGGATAAAAGTACTGCACATAAAATTAAATTTATTTATTGAAATAAAAAAAGAAAACAGCCAAATTAATTTTCAAAGTGCAATAAATACCTCTCAGTTGGATTCAGGGCAGCAGCAGCATGAATAGCAATGAGAGCAGGCAATTCTATTTCTTCATCAGTAAATGGCAGCAGCAATATGAATCTTGTATCTGGAGAAAAAGCTATTTCTCTGTTTAAGCCAGTCTGTGCCATATTAGTAACTGACCTGGTGCTGATTGTGCTGATTGATTGTTAGAGAGACCCAATCAGTAGAGATGTGTATTTATTTGAAACAAATGGGTAAAATATAACAAATTGGACCCTATTTGTTTCATTCATGGTTCCCTGAAACAAATGGATGTGTCCTATGAATGAAAAAAATATTATTCACACCATTTGTTTATGTTTCCCATTAATTTTATGACTCATTCAAGTCTAATGCTCTGTAATAGGTGCAAATAACTATAGCAAGCAGCCTGTCCCTGTGTCATCTCATTGTTTTTCCAGAGATGAGTCATAGCATGTTGGCAAAGAAACCACATATGTGAAAATCATAGTGAAACATTTTTCTATCTTGCATATTGCTGTTATCTGGATCAAGTGATGCTGACCAGTTATCACCAGAATGACTAAGAATGAATGAGAAGTACTGTACTTACTGTTTAGCTTTGGTCAGAAAAGGACATGTGCTTAAATTCACTCAGAGTTTTAAAAAAAAAATCTTTTTGTATTTTTGGAAATGGCACTGGTAAAAAAAAAAAAAGGGCTGCTTCTAATCTTTTTTGTGCTATACAGTGGAGTTTCAGACTTTGGCCACAGAACTTGGGTGGCAAGAAGATTGTCTACAAGCCATCTTCCTAGATGAACTCTCTAGTGCTCTAAAGGATGAGCTCGCGGTCCGTGAGACTCCCACATCTCTGGAAGACATGATCTCTCTTGCCTGTAGGATTGATCATCGCTTCCGGCAAAGACGCCTAGATGTAAAGGCTCCATGCCCTCCTGCTGCACGCCCCACAAGTGCATCTCACTCTCCAGTGAACCTGGTGTTACCATCTTCTTCCACCGTGGAACCCATGGAGTGAATCGTGGGCGATTATCCTTTACTGAAAATCTCCATCGGAGGAAGGAAGGGCTTTGCCTTTACTGTGGCACTTCTGGACATCATCTGCAGTGTTGCCCTGTCCGACCGGGAAACTGCAATGCTTGAGCTTGGGCGCGACTGTTTCTGGTCCTCAACTCTTGCTTCCTGTAACTTTGGGCATTAAAATTTGCGCGCTGATGCACTCTCCAGATCCTTTGAGCTGGAGGACGTTCCAGAAGTCCCCAGTTTCATTATTGACCCTGCTTGTATTACCCTGGTGGCTACTACCACAGTTCCAGTTGGGAAGACTGTCGTTCCCCGCTAGTTATGTGAGCATGTGTTAAGATGGGCTCATGATTCCAAACTGGCAGACCACACTAGTCACGCCCGGATGTTGGAGATGCTGAGAAGCATTATTGGTGGCCTATTATGATACAAGATTCACGAAACTACGTGGACTCATGTCCTACTTGTGCTCAGCAAAAACCATCTACAGGGAAGCATTGGGGCTTGCTTCAACCTCTCCCAGCACCTACTGAACCGTGTTTTCTACAGATTTTATTACAGATCTGCCTGTTTCCCAGAACAACACGGTGATATGGGTCATTATCGACCACTTCTCGAAAATGGGACACTTTATCCCTCTACCGGGTCTTCCTTCAGCCCCAGAACTAGCTAGACTTTTTCTGAAGAATATCTTTTGTCTTCACGGACTCCCCAAGGAGATTGTGTCCAACCAGGGACCACAGTTTGCCGCCAAGTATTGGCGTTCCTTGTGCCATAAGTTCAATATTACCCTGAACTATACATCGGCCTACCATCCTCAGGCTAATGGGCAGGCCGAGAGGACCAATCGGACCTTGAAGACATTTCTATGTTCCTACATTAATGATCAGCAAGACAATTGGTTGGAGCTCCTCTCCTGGGCCGAGCTGTTGCACAAACTCATGTCGCAGCAGCCACCGACACATCTCCGTTTGCAGTAGTCTTCGGACAGCAGTCCCGACTGCCTCTTCCTGTAACTTTGATGGTTCAGTTTCCAGCGGCTCAATCCATGGCTAAAACTATTCGCCATGTATGGACCCGAGTAAAGGAGTGACTGGCGCAAGCTGCAGAACATGCCAAGCACACCTCTGTTCTTCATAGACGACCTGCTCCACTCTTTCATTCAGGCCAAAAAGTATGGTTGAATACTCGACACATCCGCCTAAGGCTACCCTCTCACCGCCTGGCTCCCAAATACATAGGACTGTTTCTGGTAATCAGAAGAGTAGGAGCTGTTTCCTATCAACTCCAGCTACCTAGTTCATTGGTTATCCACAACACGTTTCTCGTGTACCTGTTGAAGCCATTCATTCTCTCCTGGCCATCTCGTAAAGAACCTCCTGCTCTGTGTATCTCTGCAGAACCAGACACATCTCTCCAGGTAAGAGAAGTCCTTGATGTCTGGCAACGCTGAGGCAAGTGGGAATATCTCTTAGCCTGAGAGGGCTTTGGGGCCGAGGAGAATTCGTGGGAACCATCTCAAAATATTCTCGATAAGGATCTTCTGAAGATCTTCCATAGAATACACCCTGATAAACCACATCCACGTAGGGGGAGGTCTAGAAGGGGGGGGGGGGTAATGTTACGCGCCCCACCCACGGCTGTCCCGCACACGAGACCGCTCACCTGCATAGTTCCTCAGCGGGTCCCTGGACGACCTCCCTCGTGGTAGTTGCTAGCCCAGCTAGGCCCCGGCATCCTGTGGCGGCGGTCGCTGGGCCTTCCACTGCGTGCCAGGCCTCACTCTGAGGTTCGGCGTCTTTCTCCATGCTAGCCACGCCCATACGCACGTGCGGCCTGCCCCGACACTTGTAGGGCCGAGGGCGGGTCTGGGTTCCGCAGCATGCCCTGATTGATCTACAATATAAGGAAGTTCCTGACTTCACTTCCTTGCCTTGGCAATCAGGTCGGCTTATATGCTAGATTGTCTCTGCACTTGTTCCTAGTCTCGTTCCAGGATCCTTCTGTTCCAGTTCTATTCCTCACTTATTCCTGCATCCTCGTTTCTGAGTCCTGCCTGTTCCTGTGTTCATCTATCTGCTTTCCCAGGTAGTACCCTTGGACTGACTTCTGGTACTGACCTCGGCTTGTTCCTGACCTGTTTGCATGTCTGCCACTTGTCTATGACCCCAGCTAGTTTCTGACTCATCTGTCTGCTGCCTGCCTCAACGACTTCAGCCTGTTCCAGACCTGCTTCTCTGACTGCCGCCTGCCTCAAAGACCTCATCCTGCTCCAGACCTGTTCGGCTGTCTGCCACCTGCCTCAGAGACCTCAGCCTGTTCCAGACCGGCTCGCCTGTCTGCCACCTGCCTCTAGACCTCTGCTTGCCTCTGACTACATCTGACCTAAGGTATCTGACCCTTGCTTCATTGACCAATCCTTGGACTGACCTATAAACATTGACCTTTTGCCTGCCTGACCTCGCCTCCAGATTCTGGCTCTGTCCTCTCCTTGTCATCACCAACTCTGTTCTGGTTCTCCCTGCTCCAGCTCGAACCCAACCGCGCTCCTGTGTCTGTGGGCACGCCAGACTTTCATTCTCCCAGGAGACCCTGTGAGGCCCACCTAATTCCAAGTGGCCCGGGTCCCTACAAGCTCCTCCTGTGGGGACCTCGGGCTTCCAGTGGGGAAGCTCTACCTAGCCTCTGTCTTCTTCAGTGCTCCACCCCCTGGGGCCAGTTACCTCCTGTTCCCTTTCAGGAGACATTCCATTCTTGCCCCAGGACAAGAGTCCACCCCCGATCGCAACAAAGACTTTTCCCAAAGCTGATCACATGGCCCCTTACAGCAGGTGTCAGGCCCACCAGCCTTCTGCTATGCATCCAAAGCAGCAACCCACCATGGAGGAAATGGTATGGTATTTCATAGCACAGTCCCAGGGCAAGAGGCAGGCAGTATCCAAACTAGTAACAAGGATAACCTGGGAAATGATTGCCCTGGATAAGCAGCCCCTGCAGGTAAAGGAGAATGTAGGCTTTAAGTGTCTGCTGCATATGTTAGCCCTCAATTACAAAGTCCTTTCCAGAACTATATTTAGTAGGAAAGTCACCTCTAGTTTGTACAATCAGTGGTATAGTTGCATTCCGGCACAGCTGGCTAAGGCAGAGGGGAGTGGCATGCATTTCACTAGTGATATCTGGACCACCATTATTGCTAACATACCTACCTCTCTCTGGTGGAACCTAGCTAAAACAGGGATAAGTGGTAGCTCTAGTGGGGTCAAAGTATCAGGGTGCAGGTGGGATTTGCTGCACACCCAGTGTTTGCTGCTCCCATACCTCAGCCAATATTCTATCAGTTGAAAGAGAGAGTCTGGAGGGTTCACAGCTAGACTGGAGAACCAGGAGTCTAAACACAGGATCTATTTATGACAGACAATGGTTCAAATATGCTCAAGGCACAAGAAGATAAGGGCTTTCAGGGTATCTGCTGTTTTACACATTTTCTGCCCCTGGCAGTGAAGGATGCCCCTGGGCTGGGTTCAAGGGCTATTGGAATGTATTTCTGCAGGAGCTGATAGAGGAGTGCAGGAAAACGGCAGGGCATTTCCATCAAAGCATTGAAGTGGGGCATCTTCTCTGTGAAAAGCAGGAACAATTTGGGATGCCTCACAAGTGTCTGATTCAATGTGTTGGCATCTGCTGGAATTCCACCTATGATGCTGTAGAGGTTAGGGGAGCCGAAAACACCCCCTGTTTACATCTTCCATGACTCAATTCACAAAATTAATCTTGATTTATCAACCGGGTCACCTTTACCTGCTTCTCCTCACTTCTTTCTTATAGCCTTCCCCTAGCTTCCACGACTCTCTTCTCCTTTCCAGAAGTCACAGTGGAGGAAACTGCTCATCTTCTTTCTTCCTCCAAACTTACTACTTGTTCCTCTGACCCTGTCCCCACCCAGTTCCTCAGTTCTATCTCCATTGCAGTCCTCCCTTCTATCTATCACATTCTCAGTCTATCACTCTTCATTGCCACTGTTCTTGCTGCCTTCAAACATGCCATAATCATACCACTCCTTAAAAAAACCCCTCTAAAGAACCCTCTAAAGAACCCCTCTAAAGAACCCCTTCTAAAAGAAACCCTCTAAAAAACCCTCTAAAGAACCCACTGGATCCTATTTGTCCTGACAACTATTGTACCATCATCCTCCTCCCATTTGCCTCCAAACTACTTGAATGTACTGTTCACAGCTGTGTAAAATTCTGGTCGCCACATCTCAAAAAAGATATAATTGCGATGGAGAAGGTACAGAGAAGGGCGACCAAAATGATAAAGGAAATGGAACAGCTCCCCTATGAGGAAAGACTAAAGAGGTTAGGACTTTTCAGCTTGGAGAAGAGACGACTGAGGGGGGATATGATAGAGGTGTTTAAAATCATGAGAGGTCTAGAACGGGTAGATGTGAATCGGTTATTTACTCTTTCGGATAGTAGAAAGACTAGGGGGCACTCCATGAAGTTAGCATGAGGCACATTTAAAACTAATCGGAGAAAGTTCTTTTTTACTCAACGCACAATTAAACTCTGGAATTTGTTGCCAGAGGATGTGGTTAGTGCAGTTAGTATAGCTGTGTTTAAAAAAGGATTGGATAAGTTCTTGGAGGAGAAATCCATTACCTGCTATTAAGTTCACTTAGAGAATAGCCAATGCCATTAGCAATGGTTACATGGAATAGACTTAGTTTTTGGGTACTTGCCAGGTTCTTATGGCCTGGATTGGCCACTGTCGGAAACAGGATGCTGGGCTTGATGGACCCTTGGTCTGACCCAGTATGGCATTTTCTTAAGTAATGTTGATCTGGGTCAAGATGCAGTACCTCGTAGACCATTTTAGTTTGTATGCTAGGTAATTCTCAAGAGACAAGTGTTCATATGCAGACTACTTGTGGCTATAACAAATCTGCTCAAAAAACACCACTACATAAGTGTAAACAAGATGATCAAGGAGGATCTAGTCAAAAGGAAGTTTACCTTGAACCAGTATAATAGGTTGTCACTCTGACAGGCTCTGTCCAAATCTGTTGATGATTTCAAGTCATCTTCTGATGCATCAGGGGGAAAAAGCTTTGTTTACTGCTAGGGACTATGGTATTTGGCTGCATAGTCAAATGAATGGCTAGAGAGAGAGACTACCAAAGCATTACCTTCCTAAAGTCATTTCCCACAGGGTTGACACAGTGATATGGGGGGGGGGGGGGGGGTCAAAGCTCATGGATGAAAAAGTCATTTTTGGTTTTGCATGATGGGCAGTAGAGTTTATTAACAGACCACAATGTAGCACTAATAGTGATAACAATGAAGATTTAGCTTTTATAGTTCTCTGGAGGGGATGTGTTTTCTGCAATGGTTAAATGACAGTGTGTTATCTATATTATTGTGTAATAAGATTTATTGTATGCTAACAATACTACCATATGATATTATTGCATATCATTAGCATAGTACATATAGTAGCATGACAGCTACTTTTCATGTAAAAATTTTGACAAGTCAGTCACCTGCAGTAATCCACCAAAATTCTTGCTTTTTAGTCCATCAACCCCATAGTATGAACTATTTTTTGAAAAAAGTAAGTCCTTCCAAATGTTTCCCTCTAATCTTTTTCCTCAAGTCAGTACATGCCTCCTGGTCTAGAACTCATTAGGTCAAATGGAGTTATTCTTTCATCTCCCTTGAAGATCCTGAAGCCCATTATATCTCCCTCACTTTACTTTGCTTTAGGCTGTACATGGTTAGTGTAGCAAATCTTTCCTTATCACTTTTACCTGACATACTTGTTACTAGTTTTGTCATACTGTGATGTATTTTTTTTCTTTTTCCTTAACCTCTTTCTGGTACTGAGCACAATGTGGTTTTATCAGAGCCATAATCAGGGCTATGCACGGGGAAAAAATGATTTTCTATGACTTGCTTGTCCCAAGCCAGTCAATTCTTCACAACAGTAATTTAGTGTTGCGCAACATTGCTTTTCACGCTTTGCTGTGGAGTCTGTAAAACATTTAGAGTGTCCTCTCTCTTTCCTTTTGGGTTGCCATCTGTAACGTCTTGCAACTTTCTGGTATATAAAAGATATATTTAAGCTGATATTCTTTGTGTTGTTTCACAGTTTGGGTTTCTTTTATTGCGTGCCTGCTTATGAGTACAGTTTGTAACTTTTATTGTTATTATTTTTGCTATTGAATATGGCCTGCCAGCATTTGATATTTGGTTTCTCTGTTTTTCCTGTTCATATTGCATACTTTTCCATTTTTTTAAAGTACTTTACCATAATTTCAGTATTTGCTTATTGCATTTCTGATTCCTCCATTCATAATTTTTTCACCGCAGGGCGCTCTTGACTTTGTCCCCCTCCTCCAGAGACCTTGTGCACAATCTTTTGACTTATTCCCCCATCCAACACACGATATCAAGCTCTTGTTTTCATGAGGGCATGTTCTCCAGTTCATTCATCACTTTTCTAAAACTACTCAGACGTTGCTGCCATTAGCATGGCCCCTCTAGTACTTCCTTTGCTAGAGACAATATGTTTTGCCTCCTCAACACCCTCATCCTTGAAGGGTGAGAACTCAAACCAACATCAAGCTCAGGTTTTCTATATTAGTGAATGCACCAGAACTCAGTTTTGCTTACATGTTTAATTGGTAACTTTTATTCTTGCTTCTGAATATAAGTGTTTCAAAGAAGGGATTTATAAGAATGACAATTATTTTATTCATAACATAAAATAGAATTTTTACCAGTGTTGTAGCTTCTCTCCCCCAAAAATGTATTCATGTATTGAGTTTATTTTTAGGTTTACTAAAGATAAAATAATAAAATATGCATGCTGTTTTCATTGGCCCATAACAGAATGCTATCAGATAAAATCTGTCAGACAAGATCTGAGAGCAGTCGCATGTATCTATAAATAGTTGGCTGTCCTCTTTTATACTGTATAATATAGTACAATAAAAATCACTTCAGCACAAAACTATTAGCAATGCCCAAAAGATGGAGATATAATGCTATCCTAAAATGGGAGTGTATGATACAGAGAACTAATGGGGAATTTGAGAGGGAAAGAGAGAGACTGTTCCCAGTTGGGAGTGTATAATTATTTGGTGATAACACTTAGCTCTATGATTTGCTGTCCTTAGCCCTAACACATGTTTCTATGGGTTGGAGGGCCCTAGGAGGTTCAGCTGGATAGGTATGGTCCTCACACTTGATTTTTATGAAACAGGAGAGGGGTCGGAGGGGCCTGGGGAAGCCTTAACTAAGCCCAGCTCAGCCCAGGCAAATAGGCCCAGGCCTTAAGACTCTCTTAGGGGCATCAATGAGGTTGGAGGGTCTCTGGGAGGCCTGTTTTTTTTTCCCAGCTGAAAATTCATGAACATTTTGGGGTATTTTTGGAAAAGGTCCGAATGAACCAAAAATGTCCTGTTCAGGTAAAACAAATGCACATCCCTAAAGCCTGAGTATTCTTTTTTTGTTTATGTAAAATTACTCTGGTGGTATCAGTCCCCTACAGAAAAAAGGCAATTGGCATCCACTGGTTATGATAGTGCAAACTAAGAGCAAGAAGCCAAAAATACCTGCCTAGTCTTCAGTGGCCACACTGCCTCATTTTTAATTTTTGAAATATTTATTTTCTGCAATTCCATAAAATTCAGTGGTACCCAATTAGATTGTAAGCTTTTTGAGGCTGGTTTGTGCTGTCTTGTACTTGAATTCTAATAATGCTGTGAGCTATCTTATACCTCATTTGGCAAGGTGGGCTAAAATTCCAAAATATTTTAATTATCAAGAAATTATTTTAATTATCAAAAAATTATGAGGCTAGTAAAGTACAGTAGTGCCAAAGTCTGGCACCACATTTTTAGGGACCTTCATTTTAGAGTTTTCTTCTCTGGGAATTTATCAGGGTTTGTTATGTCAGGAACAAAACAGGGAGAAAATCAGTGAGAAAATTACTTATTTTTCCAGGTAAATACCAGAGTTTGATTTTGATGGACAGAAGCCAAGGCAATAAAAAACAATTAAGTAGATTGTTTTAACAAAATGTATTAGCCTTGCTGTAGAACTGAAGCTGACAGACTCTTATGCAATTATGCCACCATGCCTTAAGAAATCTTCAAAAGATAACAGTTCTCACTTTCCTCTTGTTTTTTCAATATCTTCTCTTTTTCCCCAAATCTCCCCAAGAATCTCCCCCATCAAGAAAGACCACCTTTCTCCCACTAAGATCCTTTCCCCTAACCTAAGAATTCCTTTGTCTCTGCTAGGGATGTGCAGAAGGAAAACATTTGTTTCGTTTCGTTTTTTGATTTGCTGGAACCAAAATTTGTTTCATTAGTTTCATAGGGGGAAAACCAATTTGTTTATTTATTTCATTCGTTTTTCGTTTTCCCATTAAAGTCAATGGGGGAAGTATTTGCAGCCTATTTTTGTCTGCAGAATTGGGGTTTTCTTATCAATTCTGATGAAACTTCTGGGGAGCAATCATCAGAATGAGAAAAGAGCTCCAAGGTACTTAGACTGTGGCAAAGTGGCACCAAAGTGGCATGAATAGCCTAAGGCACTGTAAAGGGGCAAAGGGGTACCAGGAGTGGCAAGAGTGCTTTAACAGAGGTGCAAAGCAGCAGCGAGAGTGTCAAAAACACACCACAGCTTCAAAAGAGAGCACCAATAACAGTTGCATGAACCCTTGAAGGCTTCACGACAGGCAAAGTGGCAAGACAAGTGGCATCAACATCCTATAGGACAATGAAAGGGGAACATAGCAAGCAGAAAGAGTGTCAGAAAAAAACACAAGTGCTGATAAAGGGACAAAGCAGCAGAAAGATGAGCACCAACACACTGAAGAACCATGATAATGGCAAGAACACCACAAGGATTAGAGTGAGTCATCTGGTGTATGGCAGCAAGGCAGAGTGGCAGAGGTTGATAGGGGCAAGACAGGCTGGCAGAGCAGAGGTAGTCTGATCCCTGTGGTTTTGATAGGGGCAACCACAACTCAAAACAGTGGTTCAACTGGTCAATTCCGATTAAATACAATTATCTAGCCAACTATATATGTAGGCCCCTTTCTCTAAGGGTCTGTATTTAGGCACAGACTCTGATATGGTATAGGGTCACCTTGCTTTTTATTACAACTCTTTTTTTTTGATAATTTTCCATTCATATGCTAAAAACCTTGTCTCTGTCTCAAAACGTATCGCTAGAGCACTTAGTTCTTAATCACCGCCTTTGGCGCAGTAATACAAGATACGAGAGGAAAGTTAATACTCATCCAATCCAATCTTGGTTATCATCCCGACATGATCGCATTTCGGACAGCGTCCTGCCTCAGGGGATTTCCTTCAGTATCCGTATTCCAATCCTTCAAGAACACCCTCCATAATTTAGTGCTGTAACATGTTCAACTTCTTTTATTCTTGGTTCCAGTGTTCTTTTTTCTCCTGCGCGAGCTCGCTTGAGACGTGCACACTCCTGACATGGCGTCCAACAGAGAGGTTCCTTTAAACCCCGAAACCGGAAGTTACGTCTTCAAGGGACGGGTCTCCTTTCACGTCGGATTGTCTCTCTCTTTTCATATGTTCAATATTGAACTAAGTAATCATCCTCGAGTCTCGCTGTACCACCCTTCTCTTTTCTTGGCCACACGTAGACTGTAATCACGTAACTATCTATGTTAGAATCGATCCCTTCACGTAGTCTGCCGTCCCAGCCATAGTCTTCCATCACGTTGTCTTCTCTTAATGACGTGGCCACGTCACACCCTGTACGCTCGCACAGTCCTCTATCACGTACTCATTTTATAGTGTATACCACACACCAGGTCCTCCATCACGTCATCTTCCACAATTACGCACACATGCTCTTCCAACCATGTTTTTCTTGTCCAGCTGTGGTGAAAATATATCTTCCACAATTATGCGCACATGCTCTTCCATGTCCAGCTGTGGTGAAAATTTTGCATATGAATAATTAAGGGCCTTTATAAAGTATTCAGGGTTTGTAGACGACCATGCGAATATATTTTCACCACAGCTGGACAAGAAGAACGTGGTTGGAAGAGCATGTGCGCGTAATTGTGGAAGATGGGAGCCATTCTATCCACTTTATTACTACCGTTTTCTGTACCTTTTCCAGTTCAGCTATATCTTTTTTGAGATGTGGCAAGCAGAATTGCATGCAGTGCTCCTGGTTCCATTTCACCTTGGAGCGATACACCTCACCTCCCAGCTGCTTGTTACCTAAAGCGGCAGTTGCATCCCAATCCGGCAGCAGCAGTAACAACTTTAAAGAAGAAATTTGGAAAGGGGGCCTTCAGCCACCCTTTCCATGTTGAAGGCTCTGTGGCGATCCTGCTCCCTCCTTTCACACAGTCTTCCTTTTACTATAGAAACCTTTGCAACGGGCAGGGCTGCCTTAGGGTCTTGAGTGTATGATGGGTGGTTGTAAGCCCCATGCTGAATTTCTTCTTTAAAGTTGAAGCCAACCTGAAACCTCATTCCAGTGGCATGGAGGCCACGCCGCCGTTCCTACCTCCGCGGCTGGGCCACCATCGTCATCTTCCTCGGTGCGATCCGGAGACCACAGTCTCCAGAATCCCCAGTGGTAGGGAAGCCGCTCCTCAGCCTGCCTTCGCAGCAGGATGCCACCACTTCTGCGTCGGGGCCTGCCTGCGGCCCTTCTCCGGCTCCTCCTGCTCCCCAGCTACAGCAGCAGCAAGGCACTGTCCAGGGTCCTGTGCAGCTTCCTACTAGGGGCGGGCCCGTGGCTTCTCTTGTGATTTAAAGGGCCAGTACAGGTGCGGTCCTCCTGGAACTCCTCCCAGGGAGTTGCCTCTCCTGCCCTATAAAAGGGCTCCTGTTCCTGAATACTGAAGACTCTCTGTTGCATATAGAAGACACTACAGAGATCTACTATTGTGAGTGTATCATCTATCATTGGTTATGCCCAGCATACCCTGTCTACTCACTACCTATAGTCTCTCCTTCCAGCTCAACAACTCAGAGATCGTGGTTCCAGTATCAGAGGGACTTCAGCCCTGCCGGGCATATCAACTCACTACTGCCATCTCTGGTGGTTCTACTTCCAGTCTAATAAAGAACTATCTGTGTTTGTCTGAATACTCCAGCCTAGCCGGTGATCCCTCTCAGGATCTCCACTTGAGGGCACTGTCAACTACCATCGGCCCAGGGATTCACTATTTCTACTAAGTGTTATTCCTACACTAATAAGAGCGGTATCATCATCTACCACTCTGTGGGAGCCAACCCACATCAGACCATCACTCCTCTCTCTGCGGAAGCTGACCCATATCAGATAGCTATCTCCCAGTGGGAATCATACAGGTTTCTGGTTCATCTTCTACAGGAACAAAGCATAACAGTTGCTACTCCTTCCCTCTGGAAGAGCAAAGCACTAACAGATTGCTACTCCTTAGTAAGATCCGTACAGAGTGCTACTTCGCCCCTTGGTGGGGTGATCACTTATAGCTTGTTAACTCCTCCTTCTACGGAAGTATCCAGCATCCAGATTCATAACAGATTACTAATTCCTCCCCTCTGGGGGAACAGATCTATAACAGATTGCTAACTCCTCCCCTTTGGGGAGCTGGTCTCTAACACATGCATACTTTCTTGTGCATGTGTAAAGTACAATGTGTTCAAATTACTTTGAGCATTAGTCTGAATTTTTAAAAAGAGAAACTCCAAAGAGTTTCCCTTTGAAAATTAACTTGCAGGCCTACAGGTACAAAGCTCCACACAAATGTTGGTTACTGCTCTCCTAATGATCAGATCATCTACATACAGCAAGCATATGAACTTAGAGCTATTTTGTTTCTTTACTAGGTCTGATACACGTGCGGCTGCACGTGCATGTTATAAAATCGGGCGTAGATTTCTTTGCACCGGGCTGCTCGAACAAATCTATGCCCACATATAGGGGCGGATTTTAAAAGGCGCGCGAATAGCCTACTTTTGTTTGCGCTCCAGGCGCAAACAAAAGTACGCTGGATTTTAGTAGATACGCGCGGAGCCGCGCGTATCTGCTAAAAACCTGGATCGGCGCGCGCAAGGCTATTGATTTTGTATAGCCGGCGTGCGCCGAGCCGCGCAGCCTACCCCCGTTCCCTCCAAGGCCGCTCCGAAATCGGAGCGGTCTTGGAAGGAATCCTCTAACGCCCTCCCCTCACCTTCCCCTCCCTTCCTCTACCTAACCCACCCCCCCGGCCATGTCTACACCCCCCCTTACCTTTCTCCGGGGATTTACGCCTCCCGGAGGGAGAAGTAAATCCCCGCGCGCGAGCGGGCCTCCTGCGCGCCGGGCCGCGACCTGGGGGTGGGTACGGAGGGCGTGGCCACACCCCCGGACCGCCCCGGGCTGTAGCCACGCCCCCGTACCCGCCCCCAAAATGCTGCCGACACACCCCCGAAACGCCGCGACGACCGGGCCCGCCCCCGACACGCCCCCCTCGGAGAACCCCGGGACTTACGCGAGTCCCGGGGCTCTGCGCGCGCCGGGAGGCCTATGTAAAATAGGCTTCCCGGTGCGCAGGGCCCTGCTCGCGTAAATCCGCCCGGTTTTGGGCGGATTTACGCGAGCAGGGCTCTGAAAATCCGCCCCATAGGTTTTAAGATCTGCCTCTATGTGTATATAGAGAGCAATTTTCAAATTATGCATTTTGGTCAACATACATGGGAACTTTATACTCGGATTTTGACCCAATTTTCAAAGCAAAGGTTCACAAGTTCTTTTGCTTTAAATTTTCCCATGGGTACCAAAATGCTAGATATTTGCACTTTTTTGCAGGCACTTATTTAATGGAAAATAATGCACTCTATGCATGTTCTCTTTTCCAAACCAAAATATGGCCCTGGGACTGCTTCCTTTTTATGCTGCTAAAAGTACACACGTTGCAGTAGAGGCTTCAGTGTGGCAAATGTAAAAATATATATATATCTTTATTTATAAAATTTCTATTCCTCTGATCTACAAATCTCAGTGTGTTACAGAAAATACACAAAACCACAAGGCCATCTACTATGGAATAGTCTGCCAGGTAATATCAAAGCTGAAGTCTCACTTCTTGAATTTAGGGAGATGATTAAGGCGCACCTTTTCTAGCTGGCTTTTAACTCATGATTCTATTTACTTGGGCATTGTTTGCTGCTTATTACTAGAGATGTGCTTCGTTTTTTTCTACAGGGTCGTTTTTTGACTCGGATACTTCGTGATAAAATTCGGGTTTTCTCGTTTAGTTTTTTTGAAAACGAAACGAGGAAACCCAAAACCGGGCCAAAACACGAAGCGGGGAAACGAAGCTTAAAAAAACCCCACCCCAAGCATTTAAAATCATTTTCGTACATACATACATACAAACTCCTCCCACCATCCCGATCCCTCCCCAAGACTTACGAACATCCCTGGTGGTCCCGCGGGGTCCCTTGTGCCATTTGTTCCTCCGTGCCCAGGTACGCCATTGCCAGCCTTGCTCAAAATGGTGCCGAATAGCCTCTGAACTACCATGTCACAGGGGCTACCGGCACCATTGGTCAGCCCCTGTCACATGGCCATCGGCGCCATCTTGCGCTTCTATCATGTGACAGGAGGTGACCAATGGTGCAGAAAGCCCCTGTGACCCCCCCAAGGCTTGCCAATAATCCCTGGGGGTCCAGCAGGGGTCCGGGAGCGATTTCGTTGTCGGCTGCCAGTAATCAAAATGGCGCTGATAGCCTTTGCCCATACTATGTCACAGGGGCTTTCGGCGCCATTGGTCGGTTCTCCTACCATGTGACAGGGGCTGACCAATGGCGCCGGTAGCCCCTGTGACATAGTAGTTCAGAGGCTATTCGGCACCATTTTGAGCAAGGCTGGCAATGGCTCACATGGGCACGGAGGAACAAATGGCACCCGGGACCCCGCTGGACCACCAGGGATGTTTGTAAGTCTTGGGGAGGGATCGGGATGGGGGGGGGGGGTTGTATTATAGTTAATCTAAATGTTTGGCGTGGTTTGGGGTGGTTTTTAATTTTAAAAAAAATGTGCCCCTCTCCCCTTGCAAACCCGAAAAATGAAATTTCCCTGAAGTTTGGGGAAAATCCTTTTTGGGTTTCAGGGCCCCCAAACCACTATGAATTAGGCAATTTCATTGTAATTGCCTAATTTGTGATAAATGACTGCACATCTCTACTTATTACTGCCTTGAGTCAGAATGATCTTATTTAACTATTTATTATATACTGACATTTGATCTCAATTGAGATATCACACTGGTTTACATTTGGGTACTGTAGATATTTCTCTATCCCCTGAGGGTAAAGTGACTTGCCCAAGGTCACAAGGAGTGACAGCAGGACTTGAACCTTGGTCTTCTGGCTCATTGTCCACTGCTCTAACCACTAGGCTATTCCTCCTCCCCTTTTAAATTAGTACATTGCATTATTAGTGCATTAGTACCATTATACATTATTCATTAGTAGTACATTGGGATTTAAATTAGTACATTGCATTATTTATTTTATTGTTTTTTTCATTGTTATATTTTAATGCCCTATTGTTTTTTACATCACTTACTGTTTTGTTATGACTATTAGCTTTTTTATTGTTCTTTGTTTTTAAAATTTTTATGAGTTTTACTGTAAACCGCTTAGCAATGTTGATAAGTGGTCTAGAAATTTTCTAAATAAATAAAATACATAAATATATTTCACAGCCTACAGAAAAAAAAATCTTTTAGTGCTTTACTTTTTATTATCTCCTATGACAGAATCATGTGTATAAAGACAGTTAATGAATCTAGTAGCTGCAAAGTTTATAGCTATAGTATGCATGACAGTAAAGTCCTCATCAAAAATTAAGGAAATATGAAAAATCTGCAGTCAGCTATGTTACATAAAATTCCTACCTGAGCTGATTAGAAAAATCTGACAATATTTAAAAGTTACAAACATTCTTTTGACTTTGTTTAATGATGATAAAACAGGAAATGTTTTCAACATATTGTGAAAATTGAAAACAAGAATTCTCAAATTTTCATGCATGACTAACTGTTTTAACAGTTGTATATTAAAGAGCAGAATCTTGATGCAATAAATGTGCAGAAAATTCTATGTCGCATTGCTTGTAATATTTAAAACACTAATAAGGTTCTAATTTTTATTGGGAACTTGTTTTCCATGCTGTAAACACACAATTCATGGAGAATGCTTACATTCATATATTTTTCAGTCAATGCAATTTCAATAACATTTCACTTGATTGATATCACATACAAAGGAATTCATATCTGCAAAATGTTGTGGCTCATGGCTATGCATTCACTTTATCATATCACACTTCATAAGGAATTGCTCTGAGGCCGCAGAATATATTTGGCGGAAGTGAATACACATTTTTCAATAGTTTTTCCATTGTACAAATGTAATGTCCATATGATAACACATGTGGTTTTCACTTTTTCTATTTCTTTTCAAAGCTTAACTATACCTTCAACAAATATCACTGGCATTTTCCCAGTCTGAACCTTTTAAGTGCTTAGTTAAAAGGCAGAGGATCAAATATATTCACCTTTTTTGCTCTAATTATATACTGTTGATGATACCTTGTGTCCGATTCTCTAAAGCTTTTCATCTATTCTGTGTCTATGGAAAACAAGCTTAAGGGCAGATTTTCAAAGCTCTATGGGCCGGATTTTAAAAGGGTTATGCACACAAGGTACGCGCGTAGCCCTTCTTAAATGGACCTGCGCGCGCTGAGCCTATTTTGCATAGGCTCGGCAGCGTGCGCAAGCCCCGGGACGCGCGTAAGTCCCGGGGCTTGCAAAAAGGAGCGGTCGGGGGCGTGGCCAGGGGGCATGGTGTCGGCTCAGGGGCGTGGCCTGTGTCAGGGCCTGCTGCACCAGCGCGCGTAAGTTACTACTGCCCGGAGGCAGTAGTAACTTTTCGGATAATGGTAGGGGGGAGGTCTAAATAGGGCCGGGGGGGATGGGTTAGGTAGGGGAAAGGAGTGGAAGGTGCGGGGGTGGTGGTGGAAGGAAAGTTCCCTCCGAGGCCGCTCCAATGCGGCCTCGGAGGGAATGGGCAGCGTGCGCAGGGCTCAGCGAGTGCAAGTTGCACCAATGTGCACCCCCTTCCACGCGCCGACCCCGGATTTTATAAGATATGCGCGGCTACGCACGTATCTTCTAAAATCCGGTGTACTTTTGTTCACGCCTGGTGCGCAACCAAAAGTACGCGCGCGCACTCTTTTTTAAAATGTACCCATATGCGCGTAAATCTGGGAGGCGGCGCGCATAAAGCCCTAGGACATGTGTAAGTCCCGGGGAATGGGCGGAGTGGGGCAGTTTGGGGGCGCGGGGGGCGGGCTGGAGCCTCCAGGCACAGCGGCCATTTGCCGCTGTGCCCAGGATCATGGGCCGGCCATTGGCCAGCGCGCACAACCTATGCCTGCCTGGAGGCAGGCGCAACTTATAAAATAAAGGTTAGGGGGGTTTTAGGTAGGACTGGGGGGGTGGGTTAGGTAGGGGAAGGGAGGGGAAGGTGGGGGGGATGGAAGGAAAGTTCCCCTAGGCCGCTCCAATTTTGGCTGCGCACGCATGTTATAAAATCGGGCGTATATTTGTGTGCGCCGGGTTCCGCACACAAATGTACGCCCGTGTGTAAGTATTAAAATCTGGCCCTTAGTGAATCAGGGCCGATGCTTCCCTTTTAGGATCTTTTATCCACATGCAATTTTTGAGAGCTTATTTGGTAGACAAGTAGTTCTCAAACTCAGTCTGCAAATGGGGTTACTACCTGAACCAGGTCAACTCTGATGCATTGATCCAGTTCTGGTTTTGCTCCATTGCAGCAATAAGTCCATGAGGGCAGATACAATTTATCTAGGAAAGGCAGGAGCATAATTTGTTGGATGCAGTGAGAAAAAAAACAGAACTATGTCAGCCTGTCAAAAAGGACCTGGGTCTAGTGGCAACCTTATCTGCAAAGAAGTTTTGGCTTCAAGATACCCATAATGATATTATTTATTTCTTATTTCTTTCTTATTTCTTTTATTTCTTATTTATTTATTTCATTATTACCCATAATGATATTATTTATTTCTGAGACTAAGTATTATTTATCTCTATGTTAGCCATACCTCTGGCTTTCCTCCTCCCAGTTCAAGTGCCCCTGTTTATTGTAACTTTCATTCACTTTTTCTCTCTTCGCCTACTGTTCACATCGATGTTAATGTTATTGCACCGCTGTTTATTGTAAACCGATACGATATGATTGGTATCATGAGTGTCGGTATAAAAAAGCCCTAAATAAAATAAAATAAATATTGAATATTCACGAGAGATTTGTATACATGCGATCAAAGAATCTGTTAACATTAGCTATTTTGTTTATTCTGATACCCAGATCTGGATATGAAATAAGCACTACTCTCTAACAACTTAGTTTTAAATAAATATGTATGTGCTTTCCTACTTTTGCTTCTTCATACAAGTAAATTGCATTTACGGTATGTAACCCACTGTCTCTGTTCTCTCAAGAAGGGGTGTTGGGTAGGGGTGTGCATTCGTATTGAACATAAATGTAAAACGCTACTTATTTTTTTTTTTTAACTTAAAAAAGTGATGAGACATAAACGATCGGATTTCCAACTTATTCAACATAGCTATGTTGAATAAGTTGGAAATCGCGATTGTTGATCCAAAATAAAAATTTAAACCCCTCACCTTCCTTAATCCCCCCCCCAAAGACTTACCACAACTCCCTGGTGATCCAGCGAGGAGTGAGGACGCCATTTCTGAAATTCTTTGCGAGGAGCACGTGACGTCGGCGCCACGTCGGAGTGACGCGGCGTCACGTGATTCCCCGCGGGTTCGCGCCGGAACGCTCGTTCGGCCCAAAACGAACTTTTGGCCAGCTTGGGGGGGTCAGGAGGCCCCCCCAAGCTGGCCAAAAGTTCCTTTTGGGCCGAACGAGGGTGCCGGAGGGAACTCGTGGGGAATCACGTGACGCCGCGTCACTCTGACGTGGCGCCGACGTCACGTGATTCCCCGCGGGGTCGCTTCCGGGATCCTCGTTCGGCCCAAAAGGAACTTTTGGCCAGCTTGGGGGTGTCAGGAGGCCCCCCCTAAGCTGGCCAAAAGTTCCTTTTGGACCGAACGAGGGTGCCGGAGGGAACTCGCGGGGAATCACGTGACGCCGCGTCACTCCGACGTGGCGCCGACGTCACGTGATTCCCCGCGGGGTCGCTTCCGGGATCCTCGTTCGGCCCAAAAGGAACTTTTGGCCAGCTTGGGGGTGTCAGGAGGCCCCCCCAAGCTGGCCAAAAGTTCCTTTTGGGCCAAACGAGGATCCCAGAAGCGACCCCGCGGGGAATCACGTGACGCTGCGTCACTCCGACGTGACGGCGACGTCACGTGCTCCTTGCAAAGTTGGTCAGAAATGGCATCCTGACCCCGCTGGACCACCAGGGAGTTGTGGTAAGTCTTGGGGGGGGGGGATTAAGGAGGGTGAGGGGTTTAAATTTTTATTTGCACATATGGACATATACTCAACTCATTGAATTCTGTTTATGTCCATATTGACTGCAAATGGGACCCCCTTTGGACATATGGACATATGAACTTAAGCTTTTGCTCTGCACATCCCTAGTGTTGGGATTCTTCTCCATTGGCTGGAAGATAAACTTTAAGACCCTACTGCTGAAAATAGGCAAGAGGAACTTTAGACTTTGTCACTATGAGTTACATAATGGAATTTTACACAGGATGATATTCAGGAAATTTACAGAAGGGAAAATATTTACAAGTTATTTACTTGTCCATCCAATGAGTTACAGTCTGACTTTGAACTCCTCCTAATGCAATCCTAATCAAAACTGCTAAAGGCAAGGCCTGCCTCAGTCATGGATGTTTCTTTAGTTCTAGAATAATCATACAACTTTCTTTTACATGTGCTGAGAGATGCCAACTTGACTTGTACCTACTTTATCTGATCTTATAGAGGAGTATAGTGTCTCCTGATGATACTTAACTTACCATATGACTGGATCCTTTCTTTCAGAAAAACATTGTGATAAAACACTGTGGAAATCACTCTTAGTATCTCATTGATCCCATTTACAGCAGATTTTTTTTTTAACTCTTTAGATTTTTGAGATTTAAATTTGCTATATTTGCAACTGTATCTCTGGGTCACTAATTTACTCAATGCTGTGGATATCCTTCCTTTCACCACTGCATGATATTTCAGATTTCTTCCCTAGGATTGCACTCTGATCTCAAGGAGTAACCTCATCGTTGTTGCTTCCTGTTTCTTCTCTCAAAGCAATGGAGCAACTTCCTGTTGCCTCTTCCACTTTCTCTCTGCTTTTTTGTCATTGTCACTTTGCTACCTTTCTCACTATATGTTTGTGAAAAAACTTCTTCTTACACCTCTCGGAGTCCTTCCATCTCTCTGCTGGCTTGTCACTTATTTGTCTACCCACAAGAGTACAGCAGGCCCTCACCTTACGTCCCCTTAAGTTCCTCTAGCCATTTTTTTTTCTTGCCTACTGTAATTCTCTTCTCTGTCCTATCTTAGATTTGCCTGTCTTTGATCTGAGCTTGGGAGGTCAGTAATAGAAGAGCTAACAAAGGCTAGAACATATTTCTCTTTTCTCTCTGTTGTCATAAATGTTTCTTTCACTAGGGGTGAAAATTAAAGGATTCCATTTCCTTTACTCCTGCCTCTCTGATGTCATTTTGGAAAATGGTGCCGACTGACTCCATGTGTTCCCTCATACAGTGCCGCAGAGGAGCGCAGGAGGTCAGCCGGCACCATTTTCAAAGGTGGCTCCAGTGGGGCAGGAGCAAGGGAGGGGGGGGGGGGTGTCTCTCTTGCCCCCAGAATACCACGCTATGGGGTAAGCTTTAGGGGAGATGGGGGAGTCTCAAATTGGCGCTATCATTTTTGGGGACAGAGGGGCAGGCCTGGAAGGGGCAGTGCTAAATAAAAGATATTTTTTTTCTCACATTTAAGTCCTGCAAGGGAATTTGGGGACGAGGGTAGAGAAGTCCACATGGACTATCAGAGTTTTTTTGGGTAACAGGGAAGGAAGGGCTTCATAAGCGTGGCAGGGACTCTTAACAATGCAACAGCCCTGAGAATCCCAGGTCACCATTGTGAATTGCCAGAGCCGGGAACTCAAAGTTCTTGGCCATGTAACATGTGGCAGTTTTCTTGCAAAAGTTAACTATGGATGCTAATGAGCTCAGAGCTCTTTAACATCTGTGGCAAGTTTTCATGGAAAAGGATTTCTAATCTGCAGAATACACTACACTACAGGCTAGTACACTGGCACCTAAATAACCTCTTTGAGCATTTTATCTCATGTCAAACTGGCTAAATTAAGGACCTGATTTACTAAAGCTTCTTCCATTCTGTATTATGGGAAAACCTAAGCAAATTATGCCCTAACATGGTAACTTTTAAACAGGCGCACGGGCCCACATGTGCACACGTTTGACAGCCCATGCCCCAGAACGTAGCTATTTTATAACATATGATATGTGCATGCATGTTATAAAATAGCTTGATCACCCATACACACACACACACGTGTGCACAATTTTAAGGGGATGCATAAGCAAATTCCGCTTCTACCGCATAAGTGGGGAGTTTTAAAAGACGCGCACGCCGACATCATTACCCGACTTCCCAGTTCACCCAGTTAAGGGATAGGACTTCCAAACCCCCCTCATTTAATAGCCCTCCTTCCCCCCTGTTAGCCCAGACCTTTAAAACCTTGCCTGTTTTTTTGTTTGTTTTAGGATTTCCACACCATCCATAGCGGAAGTAAAGTTATACGGCAGGGGACTCCGGCAGGCGTGTGCCCGTGTGTGAAAGTATTTAAATGCAAATTTCAAGGTGAAATCCAGGAATGCCCTTGCCCCACCCAGACCATGCCCAGGCACCATCCCTTTTTCAGAACTTTTCATTTGTGTGCATAGTGGCAAGTAGACGCATACTCAGGCGGCTTTTAAAATCTGCTCGGCGCACTGACCCAACTTGTGTGCGTATGTCCTGGTTTTGGCACATGCCAGGCTTTTACAATTCACTTTTAAATGAGCAATTTTGATCTTCAACATATGTTAGAAATGTTCCCATATAAGGAAAGAGGCATTCTCTACTTACTGACTAATTTTACATGGCATACTTAGAAACATGTCCAATAAATGAATAGAAAACGAAAATGAGAATGAGAATATTCTATTCTTCCTTGTATTTCATGAGGAATTTTACAGGTAATTTAGTTTTTAATTTGAAAAGTAAATTTAGTATCAATTATTTAATCTTTGCTTTGTAGTTTATTTTGAAATAGTAGACCAGAAGGCAAATTTCAGATCAAGAGGAATAGTCTGAGAATAATTAATTAGTCTATGCCTTGCCACATAAAGGAAATGTTTTTTTCCAGCTCTTAAAAAAATGTGATATTAATTAGATGTGTTTAGCTGGAAAAAGTGCATACAGCTGAGTAAAATGATGATAGAGAATAAGCCTAAGGCTATAAAATGTATACATTATTGAATGAAGATATTAATGTAGTATAGCCTAAAGATTAAAAGGGGTGAGCTAATTAACTGAAGAAAAACTGATGACATCAGCCTGCTGTCAAGCAATGAGAACGACATGCAAGTGAATACAGACAGATTAACAGAGATAGCACCAAAGCTTGCACTAAAAGTAATCACTGGAAAAAAAAAGTTGATGAAAATGAATTAGAATATAAATAACTATCATCCTAAACAACAATGCAACAGAAGTAGTGAATTTTCAGTTTAGTTCAATTTATTATTTATTTATTCACCTTTCTAATAGAAAATCAAACCATAGCCCCTTATAAATGGTACCTAAATTGTATATAGACTTTTGTAATTAGCCTGTTACCATTCAAGACTTTATATATAGACTCTTGTAAATAGCCTGTTACCGTTTAAATCTAATGCTTGTAACTTTCAATGCTCTCTGCACTATGTATTTACTCTCTCCCGTTTCCCCTCCCTGTTGATTGTATTTTCAGCCTATTAGTTGCAATGTGAACTGGTATGATGTTTGCATACTAATGCCGGTATATAAAAGCTTCAAATAAATAAATAAATAAATAAATATACATACAAAAAGGCCCGGTGGCACACATAAAGCCCCAGGATGCGTGCAAGTCCCGGGGCTTTACAAAAGGGGCAGGGTGGAGGCGGGCTCAGGCTTCCGGCATAGCAGCCATATTGGCCGCTGTGCCAGGGATTGCGGGCTGGCAGTCGACCGGCAGGTGCAAAAGGTAAAATAAAGGTCGGGGGGTTAGAGAAGGGCTAGAGGGGGGGAAAGGTTAAGGGGAAGGGAATAGGGGAAGGTAGCGTGGCTCGGCGAGTGCAAGGTGCACAATTGTGCACCCCCTTGCGCGCGCCGAGCCTTGATTTTATAACTTGCACGCATAAAATCTGGTGTAGATGTGCGTGCGCCGGGCAGCACACACAGATGTACGCCCGCGCGCACCTTTTTAAAATCTACCCCAATTAGCATTACAAGATGAGTGAATTCACTTACCTGGACAGTAAGGTTCAACAGTAAAGCCAACCTATAATTTTTTGGGGTAATTTTATAATATCCTCCATAAATTTGACTTTAAAAATGCACATAAACTAGCTGTACCACTTTTCAAAGGGAAAGTATAGCCATATTTTCCCTTTGAAAATTATTCCATGATTGCCACCTGCACATAATTACACCTGATCATTTTTGCATAGAACCTTTTCAGGAAAATATACGCATATATTTTTGCTAATGCAAAAGTATGTGCATAATAACACACCCCATCTTATCCCTGATCCTGGAAATGCTTCTGCTTACTGTGAATAAACGCATGTGCATACAAGCGATACACAAGTAAGTTTACCTGAATATTGGGTGTGCAATTTTAGAACCCACCAATTCCTTGGTAAGGCACTGTGTTTACCCATGCAAATGCCTTTGAAATGTATCCTCCTTATGGTGAAGAACCTCCGGATATTAAAGCATGTGTGAATGAGGACAAAGTTAACAACTTAAATTGCTAGAAGTTTACAGCAAGATGTAAGGCAGATACCCATACTTCAACGAAAAGATCCACATCCTGAAGTCAATAGTTAATATGCTCAAAAATACCCCATCTATTTCACGCTGACAGAGATACAAATAAAGGCTACAGTGTGACTTTCATATATAATGTAGTATACACGTAAATCATATGTAACAAATCTCATGTACACCAAATTTTATAATCATTGGTCATTGCAAATTCCAACTTATCAAAAATATGTTTTAAAGAATTTACATAAGCATGTAGCAAGTTACTATAAACTAGGTTCCTGCCCCCATGAGCTTATCATGTGTTGGAACCTTAAATTTGGACTGAGCTGTGTCTGGATCTGAGTGATATGTTTAGGATCTGTCAAAAAGGGGTTTTCAACCCTGCAGAGACTGCAAGCCACCACAGCCAAGGTGAAGGAATATAAAAAATCCCTGTGAGCTCTCCTGTAAATGACAAATGTTCTGAAAGAACCAGCATCCAGCACTCATAGGGGCAGATTTTAAAAGGCCTGTGTGCGTAAATCCTTCTGGATTTACGCGCGCAGGGCCCTCGTGTGCAGGCACGCCTATTTTGCATAGGCCGCCGGTGCGCGTAAAGCCCTGGGACGCACGTAAGTCCCGGGGCTTTTGAAAAGGGGCGTGTCTGGGGGCGTTCCCGAAACGACGCGGCGTTTCGGGGGCGTGCCGCGGCGTTTCGGGGGTGGGCCCGGGGGCATGGTCGAGGCCTCCGGACCAGCCCCCAGGACCGGAGGACGGAGCGGGGCTGCCGGCCGGCGCGCGCAAAGTTACGCCTGCTTTCAGCAGGCGTAACTTTGCTGACAAAGGTGGGGGGGGGGGTTTAGATAAGGCCAGGGGGGGTGGGGAAGGTAGGGGAAGGGAGGGGAAGATGGGGGGAGGGCGAAGGAAAGTTCCCTCTGAGGTCGCTCCAAAATCGGAGCGGCCTCAGAGGGAACAGGCAGCACGCGCTGGGCTTGGCACGCGCAGGTTGCACAAATGTGCACCCCCTTGCGCGCGCCGACCCCGGATTTTATAAGATACGCGTGGCTACGCGCATATCTTATAAAATCCAGCGTACTTTTGTTCACGCCTGGTGCGCGAACAAAAGTACGCGATCGCGTATTTTTTAAAGATCTACCCCATAGTGTTAACAAGTTACTTAGCCTATACAGAGAACAACACTCCATGACCAGCAGAGGAAGAAGCCAAAAGAATGCTGGGAGACCATTTAAGGTAGAAAAGGTGCAATTTGGCTGTTTGTGGGGTGGAGACAGGCAGGAGTTTGTCAAGAGCCAGGAAGAGAAGAGTACATCTGGCAGCCCTGCAATCAGTTCTTCTCCTGAAGAGCTAAATATTAAGAGGGTGGGACAAAAGTCTGTTCTCTGAGGAATTAGAGAGACAGACAGCTGTTCTTGCTTTATAGCCAAGCTACATATAAAAGACCCAACAGGGGACAGAGAAGCCAGGATCTGAGAGACATCCTTTCCAGAGATATCCAGGCCCAGGAGCACATGGCTTGATCACCCTCTTAAGAGACTGAGTTGAGTAATCTAAATTTAGCACAGAGAGAATCTTAGCAGAGGAGGGAGAACATTTATTTCCTTGCCCTTTGTCACAAATCCAGTATCTCATCTTAACTGCTTCAGTCTTTCAGCTGAAGTCTTGCATATACACTTGCTAGCAGGTACAGCTACATGAGATAGCGCTGGGAAAGATATGCTTATGGGCTGTGTCTTTCTGTAAGAGACTGAAACCAGGCCAGCCTTCTTTTTAGTAGGAATGTGAATCGTTTTTCTGATGATTGAAAATATCGTACGATATTTTCAAAGTTGTCAGAAATCAGGGCTCCCCGAAACCAATAGGAAAACCCCATGAAATTGTTCGTGGGGTTCTCTTATTGTTTTGGGGGAGGGTGGGAAAAACGGCACACTAAAACAACCCCTAAACCCACTCCCAACCCTTTAAAACAGATCCCTTAGCTTCCCCCACCCTCCCAACCGCCCCCCCCCCAAAAAAAAAATTACCTGGTGAACCTTAAAAGACTATTTCAGAATCCAAAGTCCATACTGTCTTTTATTGTGTCATTATATGTATGCTATAGCACTTTGTTATGCTGTGTCATATCTTCATGAATGAAAAACTGCATCTGGGGTTCCTCAACGATGTGTAATGTCACTCAAAACCAAGCAATCTCTAGCCATTTCTTACACTCCTATAACACAGAAGCTGTGCATCACAGCTTCCACACATGTCATTGTAGAAAGACATCAGACTCATGGTATGACTGCTCACATCTCTGGCTGTTCTGCAGTATGTCCTCCAGAGATACACATTTGTCAGACATGACAAAGTGAATAGGATTTGTCTAAAATGTGTATCATACATCTTCTATTAAACCTGTGTTTCCCTGTGATGGTCAAGACAAACTGTGGCTGACATCCTGGCTGACAAAGCACACGCACTGCAGAATGGATACTGATATGGGCATCATTAGCTGAGGGCTGACAGAGCACTAATAGGACACCCCCTGATCTAGGCGTCCCTGCACTGTGGACCCAAAAAGATTTTGGTTGTCAAGTGACATTTCAACAGCCACTTGTTTAAAGTTGTCAAGTTTAAACTCTTTAGTGCTCCGTCACATAATATTCTTAGTGGAAACTGAATTTATGGGCATGCAACATTAGTAGGTTTCTACATCACTGAAAGAGAAATTTGGGCCCTGCCACTATGGTTTGTTGACCTAAATGTGCAAGCCACTTGCAATCTAACTGATGTAGTCACATCCCTGACAGCGCCCCATGGCCCCATGGCTGATAGCACATAGCTGGAGAGGGATGGAGCAGAAGAGCTTTATGTTGCGGTAGACCTCCTCCCTGCAACGGAGTGGGAAGATGACTTATGTGAATGTAGTCAATAGCTCTGAGAACAATGCTATGTTATAAAACCTCTTTTCAAGTTCAGCAAGTCCTGCCTTACAATATCTGTTTTTATAGTATTTTTTTGAATCTTGCCTTAGCTGAATATCTACTTTTATAATTGTTGATTTTCAACATTTTTCTAGTATTTGTCTTATAGATGCCACATTCTTTTTGGGTAAATCGAGTTAAAATTCTGTTAGCCATAGAGCTCATAATGGGTTAATCTGCAGTGTTCCTTTTGTTCTGGGTTCTCCATCTCAGAAAACAAATCCTGTGCCTTGCAAAGCAAAAAACAGAAAAATTGCTTCCCATAAGAATAGAGAGGATAATTTTCAAAAAGCCTGCATAATAAAACCTGCAAAAATGCCTGAAAGTTACACCAGTTTTCAAAGTGGAAAGATATGCATATGTCCGCTTTGAAAATTATCCTAAGAAATCTACCTTCCTGAAAATTTAAGTGCTTATAGTCAAATTTTACAAAGCATGTGGAAAAGTCTAAAACCCTTCCCATCTCTGCCTTCAGGAACACCTCTGCAGTACTTAATCCAGGTAAATTTATGCATGAACATGAACACTGCCAGCATTTCGGTGGATCCCCGCTTGTTTCAGGTGCTTGAGAAAATGTTCCATTGGAGAGAATTCAGTTCAAAGATGCAATCTTGAAAGATAGATAGGATATAAGAGAAGACATACTAGAACTTTTGATAGTAGTTTTGACACCACAAGAAGAGACTTTCAATGAAGTAGGGTCTCTCACATGTAAACATTTTTAATACTTGCATAAATACAAAACATTGCAGAATAAGCTGTTCTTGGAGAATTAAAAGTGTTTACATAATAAAAACGGTATGTGATATTGCAGTGTGTGTGAAGATAAGCCACCCTTGCTGATCAAGCCTTACTGGACAAACCTTTACCAATGTGATATTTGTATTTATATCAATATCCTCTTGGTAATTTTGTTATCAGGACATTATTGTTTACAGAATACCTCCAGCATGTTGATTACCTTCTGAGGCTCAATTTTGCTGTTCCTGGCCTGTTCGTCATCAATCATCAATGATTTATATGGCAAACTTGTCCCTACCTGCTAATGAGGTAGTTAGAGGCATTACTCCTCACAGAAGATTGTCTACATCTGGCAGCCTGTCAGACATCTGTTGGAAGCATGAACACTCATTGATTTTTCCTTGTTATAGACATGGGCCCCTCCAAGCCACAGATGCCCCAAAATGCTTGTCTTACTACATAACAACAGTGAAATTGCAGAAGACATCATGCCTACCACATGATAGCTCTGGAGGCAGTTAGCCTATACATTTTGCACAGTGACAGGTTTCAGAAATGTTACACTCCTTCCCGTGGACCCCATCCCATGAGCAGGTTCTCCACTTACCCACTCACCAGCCCGCCACCTTCAGGGCTTTGCCCTGTGCGGCCTAGGCTGCCTCCAGACCGTGCTGTCCCTTCTCTTCTGCGGCTTTGGCCACCCCTGCTGACTCTGCCTTCATGGTGGGGAAATATCTGCTAGAGTTCCTCCATGCGGCAGGAACCTGCCACTACCGCTGACTCCACTCCTAAGTGGCAGGGAGCCACCGTCGCTGACTTTCTTCTTCTTCGTGGCAGGAAGCCTCCTCCAGCCTGGCTTCCCATGAGCAGGATGCCGCCGCAGGCCTCTGCTCTCCTGGGCTCCTCTAGGTGCAGGCGCGTGACTCTTCTTCATATTTAAAGGGCCAGCGGCGGGAAAAGCCTGCGGCCCCACTGGAGGATGTCATCACCAAGTTCCCTGGTCCAGCCCTATAAAAGGGCTCTGCTTCAGTTCCTTGGGGCCTTTGAATCTGATTACATGGTCATCCATGTCTCCTCTTCTCCTGTCAAGGTCTTCCGTTGTCTGCTCCTGTCTAGATGGCTTTGTGTTTCATGTTCTTCTTGTTCTTGATCTTCTCCGCCTGATGTTCCTGGTCTCGTCCCTTGTTGGAGCTCCTTCATTGCATGTTCTAAGTCCTGATGTTCCTCGTCCAGGAGTCCTGATGTTCTTCGTCTAGAAGTCTTGATGATCCAAATCCTGATGTTCCTTGTCCAAGTCATGTTGTTCAAAGCCCTGATGTCCCTCGTTCATAATCTTGACTTTCTCATCCAAGTTCTGATGTTCCAAGTTCTGATGTTCCTGATGTTCAATGTTCCAGTCTTGGTCCTGATGTCCACTTTGTCTCCAGCTCCTCGTCCTCCTTCCAGGTTCCTTGCTACTCCACCTTTCCGGGTGTGCCACCGTCGTGGTCCATGACCAGCCCATGGGGGGCTGTGTAGGGCATCTCGTGGCACAAGGTCTACCTTCTTGTCCGCAGCGCAAGCCTCTGGAAGGCTCCTGTTTTTAATGCCAAGCTTCTGAATCTTGAGTATTGAATCCTTTCCCAGTCTTCGGAGTTCCTTATGCCTGCTTCCGTCCATGCCCGAGACTCTGCCAGAACCTGCTCCACTCCAGCGTGGTCTGCGACTAGCCGCAGGCAGCTGTGTAGGGCGCGCCTCGATGCAGGCCTTTCCTGAATCTTCGTCATGTTCTGGCTTCAAGTTCCATTGCTTCATCTGGAGTCTATTTCACCTTCGGCGTGGTCCACAATCAGCCATGGGCGGCTTGTAGGGCGCGCTGCGTTGCAGCACTCACCCAGTACTGTATCCTGAATCCTTCCCTGAGTCCTCCAAGTATCCTGAGTCTCCCAAGTCCTCATCTGAGTCCTCCAAGTCTCCTGATTCTCCATGTCTTCATCTGAGTCCTCAGTCCGAGTCCTCCATGTATATTGACTCTTGTCCGTGTCTTCTATGTATCCCGAATCTTCTGTTCCAATTCCATGTGTCGTCTTGTATCTGCCCTCAGCCTCCAACTGGCCTCACGCACTCGTCGTTCCCTAGTGGCAGGTCCGGAAGGGTTACCGAGTGGCTGGGGGGCTACTCCTGAGACCAACATTCTGTTGCTGGGTCTCACTGGTGCGTGTAGGTCCAGTGGAGGGCTGAGCCTACCTTGTTCCAGTTCCTGACATTCCTTGACTGGTTCTGTCCAGCCTTGTTCCTGTTCTGCCTGTGCCTGTACTCACGCACCTCCCTGAGCCGCCCCGTGGCCCAAGGGCTCACTATCTCCCAGGAGCAGGCGACTGTGCCTCCGCGTCCCTCAACAGGTTTCGAAGGCCCCGTGGTCACAACAAGAAAGTGGTTTGTTGTTGGCTCAAGAAGTCATCAGCTGACAACAACTTCTCTAACCTTAATGCTATGCACAGAGTTGATGACTGAAAGTCTATCAGTACACCTGCCTTTGTCTCGGTATCCACTAAGTAAAAAATGCTCAAACACCACAGCACATCCATCCTATACAACAGCAGCTCTACAATGTTGGCCACAAGTCATGATAGCCATGTGGACAAGCAAGCGCCTCAAATCTGAAAAAAACCTAAATGGTCGCGACCCTGCTTGGAAAATGACCATTCTATAAGCTTGTCTCTCCTGGAGTCCTCAGCCTATATGCTTTCAGATAGGATAAGAACTATAACTGCTACTAGCAATCAGAACAAACAAACTACTCTACAGATTTTCTGTGTATCTACATAAAGCAGGACAACATGACTATCCCTGAGCTGGACAGGCAAAGGGCCTTGCTGTGCCCTGACATCTCAATATTTCCCAATGGCTGCCTGTGATATATCAGGCTAGGTTCATTGCTTCTAACACAACTTTGCCTTGGGTTCAGTGAGTGAACTTTTAGTTATGTGACATATGGGTGCTGTTACAAACATCACTAAATGATCTATACATTTCAGAATGTGAATGCATGACACCATCTTATTCCCATTCCAGCCTTCAGATAGACCAGCATCCTTGTATAGGCTCCTTGGCAGCTAAAATAACCAACATGAGAGCACAAGGGCCAAGGCCCTCACCATTTGTACATGAGAGTTGACTGTTTGCTATTCTAGGGGTAACAGAGCCTAGCTGAGTTTAGTTGTATGCAACCCCTATGAGATATGATAGCTTGCAATGACTTGTGAGAAGTTTGGGATTGCCATATTTGACATGTGCTTCCCAAAAAGGTTGTAAGTGAAGGCCTGCTATGTGAGCACTCAGATGTCAGCACTCCCTCAGAAACAGCTGAGTCAGTGCTGATACCTGAGTCTTTGCAGGCCCATGTGACACTATGCATCCTATGTACATGTGAATATATTCAAATGCATATGGATATGTGTTAGGGAATCTGGCTGCAACATGTCGAGTCTGTGATTGATGATTATAACTGTCAATGTGTAGCTTTAGGCTGTACCTTTAAGCAGCTGAGCTACTTGTGATTTCTATGACTTATAGAACACTTGGCTCCATGTCCTAGGCCCTGTTGGAGTTCCATCATACCTATGCAACTATCTTGCCAACATGAGAGGACTAAGACAGGATCAAAGATGTAGCCAGGGCAAGCAAGAAGGCGCAAGCTATGATAAGCTATGTGCACTGTTTTGGAGTCCTACATGAAGGCTATGGCGAGACATGGATCTTTTGGACTGACAATCTATATGAATACATTAGGCTAGCCATATCTCTTTAGCGTTAGGCTTATTTTGTGACTACTTTGCTACCTCTGTCTATTGCACCCATTGCTCCATTATCGCAATGTTGCCTAACTAGACCTAAGTGGTTTATGGTACACACTGACCCAGACAGAAGACCTGTAAGTAAAAGATAGAGATAGAGCTCGAACCACTCTGCTGGGTTCTCTTCCATGGAAGGGGAAGGACTAGATGAGGACTAGCAGGCAAAGTAACGTTGTATAATGTTTTGCCGAAGCTGTCTACCAGTCGTTTGGTCTCAACCACTTCTGCAGGGGGGACATGCAGAATCCTGGGGTAGATATGGAATGACGTCTACTGGGATACCATACCTTAGAGCCAGATTATGTAACACACAGCAGAGCAGCACTATCTCAGCAACTCTGGGTAAGGCATACATTAAAGCTCTCCCATTTTGTCCAAACAGTAAAATCTACTTTGAGAACTCTGACAGTGTGTTCTTTGACATAGTGGGTAGAACATAAGGCCTCATTGTACCTCATCTCCGCTGGCATGTTCAGAAGAGCAACGGGTGTGAGAAGTCAAGTCCCGCACCATAGCCAGAATCTCCTCTGCCAAAGAGAGAACAGCAGCATCACTCACAAGCCCATGACTTAGTTATTTCATTGCCAACCTACAGCATGATATAAGACACCAGTTGAAAATCTGAAGTGCTCAGTCACACACTAACCTTAGTGGAAAGTGTTTTGTAGCAACACAACATAGAAACATAACAACATAGAAAGTGATGGCAGAAAAAGACTGTATGGCTCATCCAGTCTATCCAGCAAGCTCCCAAAGTTATCCGTTTCCCAAACCTATAGTTTCTCAGACTGCCAAGGTCAGGGCTCTTGTTGGTTACTGTTTGAGACCAATTTCCCTCCCACCCTCTGCCACTGAATCAGAGAGCAATATGCAGTGTTGGAGTTGCATAAAACGTGTAGTATCAGGCTTTTGGTTAAAGGTACTAGAGATGTGAATCGTTTTCCATATCGTCTTAACAATAGAAATCGTGTGGCAGGGCAAGAAAATCGTGTTAGGCACGATTTTTTAGTTAAAAAATCGTTAAAAATCGTTTTTTCCGATTAGTGCGCACTAACTCGAGTTAGTGCGCACTAATCGGAAAATGATACAATTTGACACTTTTCAGGTCAGTTAAGGTCAGTTTAGGAATGAATATGTATTCCTATTGGCTGCCCTTTTATTTATTCATGTTACCAAGCTTCCCACTGACAGTATATGGGGGATGGGAAATGGAAACAGTTGGTAGCTTGACAAAACAAGTAATGTGATCAGTCAATGTGACTAGAACTTGTGCCCTAACCCTGATACCAGGGGTATTGTGATCTTCCTGCACACAGTGCCCTATCCCTATTAATACCAGGAGTGTTGTGATCTTCCTGCACACAGTGCCCTAACCCTGGCACCAGGGGGTGTTGTGATCTTCCTGCACACAGTGCCCTATCCCTATTAATACCAGGAGTGTTGTGATCTTCCTACACACAGTGCCCTAACCCTATTAATACCAGGAGTGTTGTGATCTTCCTGCACACAGTGCCCTATCCCTATTAATACCAGGAGTGTTGTGATCTTCCTGCACACAGTGCCCTAACCCTGGCACCAGGGGTGTTGTGATCTTCCTGCACACAGTGCCCTATCCCTATTAATACCAGGAGTGTTGTGATCTTCCTGCACACAGTGCCCTAACCCTATTAATACCAGGAGTGTTGTGATCTTCCTGCACACAGTGCCCTAACCCTGGCACCAGGGGTGTTGTGATCTTCCTGCACACAGTGCCCTATCCCTATTAATACCAGGAGTGTTGTGATCTTCCTGCACACAGTGCCCTAACCCTATTAATACCAGGAGTGTTGTGATCTTCCTGCACACAGTGCCCTAACCCTGGCACCAGGGGTGTTGTGATCTTCCTGCACACAGTGCCCTATCCCTATTAATACCAGGAGTGTTGTGATCTTCCTGCACACAGTGCCCTAACCCTGGCACCAGGGGTGTTGTGATCTTCCTGCACACAGTGCCCTATCCCTATTAATACCAGGAGTGTTGTGATCTTCCTGCACACAGTGCCCTATCCCTAATACCAGGGGTGTTGTGATCTTCCTGCACACAGTGCCCTATTCCTGATACCGGGGGTGTTGGGATCTTCTTGCACACATCCCGGTATCAGGGATAGGGCACTGCATGCAGGAAGATCACAACACTCCTGGTATCAGGAATAGGGCACTGTGTGCAGGAAGATCACAACACCCCTGGTATTAGGGATAGGGCACTGCGTGCAGGAAGATCACAACACTCCTGGTATTAATAGGGATAGGGCACTGTGTGCAGGAAGATCACAATACCCCGGAGGAGTGAGGGTCAGGCAGCTCCCCCCTGTCTGTGAAGCCAGCCTCTCACTAGTAATGCAGGGAGGGAGCTGTCTCAGACTTCACCATCCTCCCCCCCCCCCCCTCACCCACACCCCATTCACTGGCTGGGACATGGGGGAAGTCAGGAGTGAGGGTCAGGCAGCTCCCCCTGTCTGTGAAGCCAGCCTCTCACTAGTAATGCAGGGAGGGAGCTGTCTCAGACTTCACCATCCTCCCCCCCCCCTCACCCACACACCATTCACTAGCTGGGACATGGGGGAAGTCAGGAGTGAGGGTCAGGCAGCTCCCCCCTGTCTGTGAAGCCAGCCTCTCACTAGTAATGCAGGGAGGGAGCTGTCTCAGACTTCACCATCCTCCCCCCCCCTCTCACCCACACACCATTCACTAGCTGGGACATGGGGGAAGTCAGGAGTGAGGGTCAGGCAGCTCCCCCCTGTCTGTGAAGCCAGCCTCTCACTAGTAATGCAGGGAGGGAGCTGTCTCAGACTTCACCATCCTCCCCTCCTCACCCACACACCATTCACTAGGTGGGACATGGGGGAAGTCAGGAGTGAGGGTCAGGCAGCTCCCCCCTGTCTGTGAAGCCAGCCTCTCACTAGTAATGCAGGGAGGGAGCTGTCTCAGACTTCACCATCCTCCCCCCTCACCCACACACCATTCACTTGCTGGGACATGGGGGAAGTCAGGAGTGAGGGTCAGGCAGCTCCCCCCTGTCTGTGAAGCCAGCCTCTCACTAGTAATGCAGGGAGGGAGCTGTCTCAGACTTCACCATCCTCCCCCCCCTCACCCACACACCATTCACTAGCTGGGACATGGGGGAAGTCAGGAGTGAGGGTCAGGCAGCTCCCACCTGTCTGTGAAGCCAGCCTCTCACTAGTAATGCAGGGAGGGAGCTGTCTCAGACTGGTATCAGGGATAGGGCACTGAGTGCAGGAAGATCACAACACCCCTGGTATCAGGAATAGGGCACAGGTTCTAGTCATATTGACTGATCACATTACTTTTTTTGTCAACTACCAACAGTTTTCATTTCCCATCCCCCCAACCATCACCTCAGTTGGAACCTTGGTAACATCAATAGATAAGAGGGCAGCCAGCCAATAGGAATACATATTCATTCCTAACTGACCTTTACTGACCTGGATAGTGTCAATAATTTGTATCATTTTCTGTTAGTGTTCCTGAGTTTCCATTTGCATTTCCCATCCCCCCAACCATCACCTCAATGGGAACCTGGTTAACATCAATAGATAAGAGGGCAGCCAGCCAATAGGAACACATATTCATTCCTAACTGACCTTTACTGACCTGGAAAGTGTCAATTTGTATCATTTTCAGTTAGTGCGCACTAACTCGAGTTAGTGCGCACTAACTCGGAGTTAGTGCGCACTAACACGATTTAACGATTTTTAACGATAAATCGTTAGAATTTCTATTGTATCGTGTTCTATAACGATTTAAGACGATATTAAAATTATCGGACGATAATTTTAATCGTTAAAAAACGATTCACATCCCTAAAATGTACTAACTGTTGCATCAAGCAAGTTACTCCCATGCTCATTTGTTTTCCCAGACCTTACAATTCATATCTTTGTTGGTAGCTGTCTGAATCCAATTCCTCCTTGCCTCTTTTCTCCCTGCCATTGAAGCAGCGAGCAATGATGGAGTTGCATCACATTTTTAAGACTATTTGCCAAGGATAGTATCTGCCACACCAGCAAGATATCCCCCATGTTCCCCTCCCCCTTGCCTTTATTTATTTATTTATTTAATCATTTTATATACCGTCGTTCGGGAACCAACACAATGGTTTAAATAAGTTTGTAAAAACAAGCAGAGCAAAAACAAAGATACAATACAATTAAATAAAAATACTAACCAGCAAAGACAAAAACTGAGTTACTTTATAAATATTAAAATAATGTGTAATCGAATAAAACTGTAAAAGTGAGGGTGATTATATCAATAAAAAAGAGCTGAAGGCATGTAGATTTAAAAGGAAAAATAGAGGCAAATTAGAGGGTAGGGGGAAAGTGTTTTGAGAATAAGATTATAAAATTATAAATTATGTTGCATCCCGATAGGCCTTCATAAATAGCCATGTTTTCACCTCTTTTCTAAAAGTTGTTAGCTCAGACTGATGACATAACTCTTTGGGAGAGAGTTCCAGATTTTAGGTCTGGCCAGTGACAGTGCGCGTTCTCGTACTTGACTTAGATGAGCAGTATGTATGGAAGGGATAGAAAGGAGACATTTATTGGCAGAGTGAAGCTTTCTTTGGGGTGTGTGAAGTTGAATGTTAGCATTAAGCCAGTCTGTTTGGTCCCCATATATGATTTTATGTAGAATGCATAGACTTTTAAATTCTATTCAATATTTTACTGGAATGAAATTAGAGGTGGGGTTATATGGTCATGTTTCTTAGTTCCTGTTAGAATTCAAGCTGCAATGTTCTGTAGAATTTGTAAAGGCTGAGTAGTGGATGATGGAAACCAAGTAGAAGTGAATTACAATAATCGATATTGGCGAAAATAAGTAACTGCAATACCATTCTAAAGTCAGATGGGTTTAAGAGTGGTTTTAACCATTTTAACATTTGAATTTTGTGATATCTTGCTTTTAATTTCAGTGAAATGTGTTTTTTGAAATTTAGTTCATAGTCAATGGTTACTCCTAAGTCACAAACATGTGATACAGGCATTAATGCAGTTGACTGATCCTCAAGTTTTAAGGGAGGTAGAATACCAATGGTTGGTCTTCTGTCGAAAAGAATGACTTCCATTTGTCGACATTTATTATTAGTGAAACCACTGTTGGAATTTTCTGATTTTAGATCAATACTTCAAGCTTTGCTGTTTGCTAATCTTGATTACTGTAATGCATTAATGCTTGGTTTGCCTCAGTCTACGATTAGGCCTTTGCAGGTTTTTCAGAATGCCGCAGCTCGGATCTTAACAGGAAAAAGGAAGTTTGAGCACATTACACCAACCTTGATGACTTTACACTGGTTGCCTGTGCACTTTAGAAAACAATATAAGGCGGCATGTATAACACATACCATAATTTATGGAGAAAGAACAGAATGGCTTAATGCCGCTTTACAATTGTATGTACCACAAAGAGACCTCAGATCCGCTAACAAAGGTCTCTTATCAATTCCTTCCATTAAATCAGCACACCTTAGTCAGATTCGAGAAAGGACACTGTCCATCGCAGGATCAAAGCTATGGAACTTACTACCAATGCAACTAAAAATGCAGCAGGAAAAAACTAAGTTTAAAGCAGAACTTAAAACTTGGCTATTCCATGTGGCGTATAATGAAGATAAGAAATAGGTATCCATGTAACTGTACAATCATACGTGGCTTTCACTTTTTATTAACTTAATACTGAAAGTATGTTTTATGTCTTTTAGTATTTATTGGTTTAATATTTATGGCTTCTGATATTATTTTATTAGGATATCTTTTATTTTCACTTGTTAAATTTTATCTCATATTATTATTATTGTTTGTAATTTTCTTTTATTGTATTTTATTATGTTAACTGCTGTGAAGGCTACACCGAGACAACGGTATACAAGTACAAATAAACCTTAAACCTTAGTTTTAAATGTTAGTAACTGTTTGATTGTGGATAAATGTATTGCTGTCAATTTGTAAGTGAATTCTATGGTTTTTTGAACTGGAATGAGAATTTGTATGTCATCAGCATAAATGTAATAGGTTAGGCCAAGACCAGAAAGAAGATGACAAGTGGGACCATATAGATGTTAAATAAAGTGGCGGATAATGCCATTTTTTAAGATGGCGCATGCCATCCATTGCTCCTACCATGTGACAGGGGCTGACCAATGGCACCGGTAGCCCCTGTCACATGGTAAGGGCAAAGAACCACTGGTGCCATTTTGATTACTGGCAGCTGATAGCCCAAGAGGGGGAGATTACTCCTGGTACCCCCGCTGGACCACCAGGGACTTTCAGCAAGTCTTGGGGGGGGGGGGGGGTTGAGCAAGTCTTGGGGGGGTTGGGACGGTGGAGGTTTGTAATTAATTAAATTTGAAGGGTTGGGTGTTTTTTTTTTTTTTAATGTGCCCTTTCTCCAAAAAACAAGATTGGAAAACCACATGAAATTTCGTGTGTTTTCCTTTCGTTTTGTCAACTGAAATGTAATGATATGCAACGAAATAGGAAATATCGTCTTTATTTCCTATTTTGTTACAAACGAATGCACATCCCTAGTAGGTGTGTCTAAGAGAAGGCCTCATTTTATCATGAGCTATGTAGCTGCAATAATAGCCATGATCCTTGATAATGCCTGCTATAGCACGATAAATTCTTTTTTTCTAATCTACAGTGAAAAAATGGTATTGCTATTTCCCACATTAAATTCCATGTTACTATGCATTATTTTATTATGAAATGAGGTAGAAGTCCCTCATTTGCATAAGTTTCCTGGTTTTGCATTGATTTCTTTATTTTCTCCTCCTGCTTTCTGTATCGCTTGGGGTGACTTTCATAGATACAAGCCTCTTTTAAATTAACAGACATAGTAATTTAAGAACACACTAGCATATTATGATATTTTTACTCAGCTATCTTTCAATATGCTAACATATTTTCAATATATGCTATGTACTTTTCAATATTTGAAAACACATTTGTTGAGGGTAAATAAAACGATTACATTTGGGATCTAAAATTTCCAGATGTTATCAGATTTATAATAGTTACCCATTTTTTGTGTGTATCTAAAGGAACTAATATGGATTTTTTTCTTATTTAATAATAATAAATGCTATAAAGGAGAATAATTGCATATTAAGATAGTTTTACCCAGGTTTTTGTTACTGTAGTTAAAACAAGAGGATATAAGATATCATGCATGGAAAATCCAAATACATTCTGAAAAAACTCAGTCCCTTTATCTACTGACCAGTGATATCTTTAGAAATGATGCTCCCTGGGTTTGCCATTGTTACCTGTGTTAGGGGTTCCATTTGATGCAATGGAATCACAGTGGTGTAAATGCTACAGAAAAATCCCAAATTGCTGGCAACATTCAGAAGCAGTCCTGCATATCTACCTTATTAAAAGTGTTTCACACTGATAGGCTTTTAATTTTAAGTTTGCATTGTGAGCAGACAATTCTAAATAAAGTTTTAAAATATAACATTTCTTATAAGTGAGAAAGTATAGGCCCTATTCCTATTTAAGAAGCCTGTTTATCAAAGTGAAATAATGTTCTAATGTGCGTTAATGTGTGTTGTCAGTAAACAGGCTCCATTGAGATTAATGGGTCCTATTTACTAACAATGTGCTTTAAAGCATTGTCACATTTTGATAAATAGACCTCTTAGGCCTACAATTATGGTATACACTATTCCCATGATTCTTTTGGGTACCCTACCATCTCCAAACCTCTTTTTTGAATACTGCAGCACTCAGAATTCTATTCTGTACCTTGGTGCTCACAAAATTCTTTTGAATATTTTACTTCCACCATGTTGGATTTTCATCATTATGCTGATATGAAATCTTCCTTTGCACACATAGGGCCTGATTCATCAAGGTATTTTCCCATAGACACAAAATGGGAGAAAAGCCTTAGTGAATCAGGCAGATAGGCAGTAACTTTTAAACAGGCATGTAGGCGCACATGTGTGCGTCCATTTTATAACATACATGTGTATATGTGTGCATATTATAAGATAGCCTGAATGCACGTACATGAGCGCACAATTTTAAATGGACATATGCATGTGCCCACAAATGCCACTTCTACTGCGTAAGTGGGGAATTTTATAAGGGATGTATCGATGGCAATTCGCCATTTTTTCCCAATTCACCAAGTTAAGTTATAGGACTTCCAAACTCTCCTAGTTTAAAAGCCTCCCTTCTTCCTGTTAGCCCTGACCTTTAAAACCCCGCTGAAAAGCCTAGATATTTTTAATACTTACATACAGATATGTGCACTGTTATTATTTTATCTCACAGCTTATAAACTATAACCGTAATTTAAAATGATACCTGTATAAAAGGACATGATTTATCATTCTTACCAAATAATATTGATCATAAAATTATGTTACCGAATCTTTATGGCACCTACATAGAATATATGATCCTATACATTTATCAACCTTAATTTATGTGCCTTCCTGTAAACCAGCGGTTCTCAACCTATGGGTCGCGACCCCGGCGGGGGTCGAACGCCCAAAACACAGGGGTCGCGCGCTCCCGGTCTCTCCCGCTGCCGTTGCCGCCGGGCTGTCAGCACGTTCAAGCCCAGCGGGAACGGCAGCGGCGCTAGAAGAAGCTCTGCACCCGCAGCTGGGCCTTTTCTTCTTCCTGCGCCTGCCCCCCCTCCCGTGACCCGGAACAGGAAGTGAATCGTGGTGCGCGGGAAGGAGAGAGAGCCGCGCGAAAAAGTAGCAGCAGCGGCTGCAGCATCGGTCCCCGAGCAATAGAAGCAGCCGGTAATGGAGAAAGGAGACAGCAGCATGAGCCTCCCGCGGCCGATGGGATTCTTCTTTCTTGGCCAGCGGAGGCTGCTGCAGCTCCCATTTGTGCTCGGGGGAGAAGAGGAAGTGAGTGAGAGAAAGAGAGAGAAGCAGGCAGCCAGCCTGTGTGTGATTGACTGGTCAGAGAGCTGATGTGTGTGTGTGTATGTGAGAGACAATGAAAGTGATTGCTCAGGGAGATGACTGATGTGTATGTGAGAGTGTGAGACATTAGTCAGGGAGGTGACTGATGTGTGTGTGTGAGAGAGAGAAAAAGCATGGAAGTGAGAAGTCTGGGTATGTGAGAAAGCATGGGCGTAAGAAGCCTGGTGTTGTGGGGGTGAAAGAAAGCATGGGAGTGAGAAACCAGGGTGAGTGTGCATGCATGAGAGAGAGAGACTGCTTGGTAAGGTGATGGTGTGTGTGAGAGAAAAAGACTGGTGTGTGTGTGTGAATATGAGAGAATGTGATTCAGGGAATGAGAAGCCTGTGCACGTGGAGAATGAGCATGGAAATGTGAGAGACTGGTGTGTGTGTAACAGAGAGAAAGTGATTATGGGAATGAGAAGCCTGTGCATGTGGAGAGAACAAGCATGGGAGTGAGAGACTGGTGAGTGAGTGAGTGTGTGTGGGTGTGTGTGTGTGTGTGTGAGAGAGAGAGACAGAGAAAGTGATTATGAGAGTGAGAAGCCCATATATGTAAGTAGAACACGGGAGTGGGAAGCCTGTGTGTGTGTGTGTGTGTATGGCATGAGAGAAACTGTTCAGGAAGGTGACTGGTGTGTGTGTGTGTGAGAAAGTGATTATGAGAGTGAGAAGCCCGTATATGTAAGTAGAACACGGGAGTGGGAAGCCTGTGTGTGTGTGTATGGCATGAGAGAAACTGTTCAGGAAGGTGACTGGTGTGTGTGTGCCAAAGACTGTTTGGGAGATGATTGGTGTGTGAGAGACAGAAACTGGTCATGGGGGCATGACTGGTATGGTGTGTGTGTGTGTGAGAGACATGGGCACTAAGGAAGAGGACCATAAGTATAGAGCTTAGCTTCTACTGCTGCTTCTGGTGAGTGCCACGGCCTGCAGGGAAGGGGAGTAGGAGAGCTGCTGGAGGGGGTAAGTAAAGGTGGCTTTTTAAGTTTATTTTTCTTGACTGCCATTTTAATTGTGTGATGTCTGCTTTTTTGAAATATTTTATTGGTGTTTGGAGAATGTTTAATAGTTTTTATGCGTTTTTAATTGTTGGATGTTCATAGCTGTTTTGAAACATTATTCTGCTTATTAGTATAGTTTTACAATTATTTCTGTGTGGGGATCTATAGCTGCTTGCTAGTTCTGTTTTCCTAATAAGAGGTGTATTGGTTTTTAGGACCTGATTTAATATTTGTAGTGTTGCCTTTTCATAGATAGGGTTGCTCCTGTTTGAGTGTATTCCATAATACAGGTGTAACTGTGTGCGGATTAGTTTATGTGCATTACTACAGATCCTGGGAGTATGTTAGGTTGGTTCTGTGTCTGTTACCGAGATGAGATATTTTGCTAGCATGTAAGCGTTTGTATCGGTCTTATTTGTTGTGTTTTCTCAGAGGACATGCATTGGTGGTAAACTGCTGTCTTTTCATAAGTAGGGCTATTGAGCCTGGAAATAGAAGGAGTTTGAGTTGCTGTTACTGAGATGTCACTAGAACCAGAATATCTTTTTTGTAGGGTGAGTTGTATGGGGAATGTCATAATTCTGCTTTACATCCATTATTGTGGGTCAGGGGGGTTCCTGTGGATACAAACTGTACTTTTACATCTAGCCCCGTGACGATCATGGGTCAGTGTGCCATGCATGTGAGAACCTATGGTGAGTTGACTTACATTCACATTATAAATGTCATAATTAAATGATAAGTGTGCAATAAAATCCAACCCCATCCATAACCCCGCCCCCATATGACCAAAGCCCCGCCCTCACCCCACCCTCACGGGGCGAGGGCGGGGCGAGGGGTCACCGCAACATGAGGAACTGTATTGCGGGGTCACGGCATTAGAAAGGTTGAGAACCACTGCTGTAAACCATTGTGATGGTATTTAACTTAACGATGGTATAAAAAGATTTTAAATACATAAATACATGTCATCCATAGCAGAAGTAAATTTACACGGCAGGGGACCCTGATGTGCATCTGTGCCCTTAAATATTTATGTGCACATTTCTTGTTCAGGCCCCACCCATGCCCTGCCCATGCCCTACCCATCCATTCCTATGCTCCACCTCTTTTTAAAAACCTTTCACTTGTGCGCACAGAAGGAGATATGCTCATCTATGGGCGAATTACAAAAATCTACTCGATGTGCCCCGTCCCAACTTGTGCGCATATCTCCCGGTTTTGGTGCACACACAGCTTTTAAAATTTGCCTGATTGAGCTGAAAAATAATTTCTGACACCCTGCTGCTCACAAATCACCTCTTCAATATAGCACTGACTCTGTAAATTCTTTTGGACACCCAACTGTTCTTAAAGACTAGGGGGCACTCCATGAAGTAATCGGAGAAAGTTCTTTTTTACTCAATGCACAATTAAACTCTGAAATTTGTTGCCAGAGGATGTGGTTAGTGCAGTTAGTGAAGCTGTGTTTAAAAAAGGATTGGATAAGATCTTGGAGGAGAAGTCCATTACCTGCTACCGGTACTAAGTTCACTTAGAAAATAGCCACTGCCATTAGCAATGGTAACATGGACTAGACTTAGTTTTTGGGTACTTGCCAGGTTCTTATGGCCTGGATTGGCCACTGTTGGAAACAGGATGCTGGGCTTGAAGGACCCTTGTTCTGACCCAGTATGGCATGTTCTTATGTTCTTAATTCTTAATGATATCTTTCTTCAACTGCCCCTCCCTAACACATTTGTAAGCTGTCAAAAATATTTACAGGCAGAACTTCACCAAACAAGAATAATAATAGAACCTGTAAATTCAGAAAGGATAACTTTATGTTTAAACAATTTTTATTGAGTTTGCACAGAACAACAAAGAACAACATTGGTAGGGGAGGGTGGTTTCAGATCCCCCCCCCCCCACCCCAAGCCTTAACAGATACAGCAGTATTTTATCCCAACCCCTCCCCCCCCCTCCCCCCTACCCCCACAGTTAGGATAACTTTAAAACAGGTGAGCAATTGCCCATATATGCATGTATATGGGCGTGCAGAGATCTACTCCTGCATTTTATAAGCTGCATGCATATACAGTATATACAGGTTAAAAAACATGCACAAATGTATCCTGAAAATTGCACTTGTAAAAAAAGCACAAATACATATTGCACTTATTCAGATAAGTTCCAACTTGGTCAGATAAGCCTTAAAAGATTTACTTATCTGGCTAAGCAAAATAGCCAGATAGTTTAAATAGGGTTACTTATTTGGCTAAATAATAGGGTCATTCTTCAAATTACAATAGGCTGTTATCTTGTGCATTAGGGATTTATCGTATCAGGAATCGAAATTTTAAATGTGGGAAAGGGGAGGAGTTTTGGTGGGGTTTAGGAAAATGAGGGGCCAGTAGCGCTGCAGGCGATAATGTTTCAGACATTATCACCGACAGTAGCACCAGAAATACCTACATCTTTTCCATCGGTGCTACGGGGTCGATAGTGTGCAGCGAGCCCGCAACCGCAGCAGGTGAAAACACACCGCCACAGTGCAGCCGTCTACTCAGTGTTGCCCCCCTGCTACTTTTTTTTCCCGTGGCTCATCATTCCGTTATATTTATAGCGGAATGATGAATCTAGGCCTAAGATAGTTGGATAAGTCTTAAACAGTGTGACTTCTCTGGCTAAATTAAATAGCTGTTTAACCCCCCTCCTTTATGGTGTGATATTGGTGGCTAAAGTGTAATAATTAGAGATGTGCTTCGTTTTTTTCTACCGGGTCGTTTTTCGGTTCGAATACTTCGTGGTATAATTCGGGTCTTCTCGTTTCGTTTTCGGTTCGTTTGTCCGAAAACGAAACGAGAAACCCGAAACTGGACCGAAAAACGAATCGGTAACGAAGCGAAAAAAAAAACCCACCCCAAGCATTTAAAAACATTTTTAAGCATTTTCGTACATATATAACAACCCCCCCCCCCATCCCGATCCCTCCCCAAGACTTACGAAGAACCCTGGTGGTCCAGCGGGGTCCCGGGGTCCATTTGCCCTCCGTGCCCGGTGTGCTGTGCTGCAAGCCGTGCGCCTCAAAATGGTGCCAAATAGCCCGAACTACCATGTCACAGGGGCTTTCAGCGCTATTGGTCAGCCCCTGTCACATGGCCATCGGCGCCATCTTGTGCTCCTATCATGTGACAGGAGCTGACCAATGGCGCCGAAAGCCTCTGTGACATAGTATGGGCAAAGGCTATCGGCGCCATTTTGGTTACTGGCAGCCGAAAACGAAATCGCTCTCGGACCCTTGCTGGACCCCCAGGGATTATTGGCAAGCCTTGGGGGGGTCAGGAGCCCCCTCCTGACCCCCCCAAGGCTTGCCAATAATCCCTGGGGGTCCAGCAAGGGTCCGAGAGAGATTTCGTTTTCGGTTGCCAGTAACCAAAATGGCGCCAATAGCCTTTGCCCATACTATGTCACAGAGGCTTTCGGCGCCATTGGTCAGCTCCTGTCACATGATAGGAGCACAAGATGGCGCCGATGGCCATGTGACAGGGGCTGACCAATAGCGCTGAAAGCCCCTGTGACATGGTAGTTCGGGCTATTCGGCACCATTTTGAGGCGCACGGCTTGCAGCACAGCACACCGGGCACGGAGGGCAAATGGACCCCGGGACCCCGCTGGACCACCAGGGATCTTCGTAAGTCTTGGGGAGGGATTGGGGGGTGGTGTATTATAGTGAATTTAAATGTTTGGGGTGGTTTGGGGTGGGTTTTAATAAAAAAAAAATTTGTGCCCCCTCTCCCCAGGCAAACCCGAAAACGAATTTTCCCCTGAATTCCGGGCAAAATTTTGTTTCCGGTTTCGGGGGCTCCGAAATAACGGCGTTTATGTCGTGTTTCGGATACTCCGAAACAGAAACGAATTAGGAAATTTCGTTAAATTTCCTAAATAGGGCGAAAAACGAACCACATCTCTAGTAATAATAGATGGCTTTTAGATACTTCTAATGGGTATCACTTGGTGTTGACACAAAGAGGGCATCTAAGAGGAATACTCACCTTTTGGTCGGGGTACCTTACCAGGTCTAAAAGGGATTTACCCACCTGTACAGTGCCTCAGAGGTAGAGGAGAAAGGCAGAGTTTTTAATTTAAAAGTAATTAGACTAACCTGAATAAATTAAATTACATTTTGTTAAATCGATCAAATAATAACTATATTCTTTCACATAAGTGTGTAAATAAAACAAGTATCTATACACGTTATGGATAACCTATACTTTGTCTTACCTAAAATAACACTCTTATGTATGTAAACAAGACTATGTGAGTTTCTTTTCTTTGTCTTTTAGGTTCTTTGGATTTACACAGTTGACTTTGTTCCTCTGTTATGCATATACTGTTAGACATTTTCTCTTTCTTTTTTTCTATCTCTAACACTTGTGTTGGTGGTACCACTAGTGTTGGTTTGTGCATACACTTATCTCTGTCTTGATGACCTCTTCTTCCTTGCTCTTTTTTCTTTTTCCTCGATTATTTTTCCTATTTTCTGTCCTTTAAACCACTCAAAAAGATAGTCTCTCTCTCTCTATACCAGTAAATCTTTCACAGACTATGAAGTGTGTGAGTTCCCTCACTGTGTTTCTCTGATGGCTTATTGTAAACAGTCTAACTAATTAAAATAAATAATTACATAGCCTTAGTTAAAGGCAAAAAACTAAAAAAAAACAAAACTATGTTACTCATTAACTTTCTACAGGTTAGCACTATATACTTTTCTATGTGTTACCTTTTGTTACAAATAAACTAGATTCATTAAGGTTAAATAGTTAATTACTTCTCATCACTGCCTGGTGTATAGAAACATGCTAACAGCTGTGGCAGTATACGGTACTATCTGCTATTTTGTTTCCTTGAACAAGTTTTACTTTTCTTTCTTGCATGCACTTCCTGTCCCTCCACTAGCTTAATTAAGCTGCCAAAAGGTCTCCACATTGCAGCATAGTATTAACATTAACATTCCCTGATCTCATCTTACATTTACAGGATACAGTGTATTTTATCAAACATTCACACAGCTCATTCACTCTTATGTTATGTCTGTTTTCAGTTCTTTTCCCTGTTTAAAGTGTTTAGTCACTTTTAGAGGCCTTTTTAGCAGAGCATTTTAATAGAGCTTTTGTTCTCTTTAAACTCATGTTAGGCGTATTGTCCACGGCAGACCCGCGGCACGGCCCCCTCACCTTCTTACATGGACTCCAGCTCCTGGTTCCTCCTCGCTAGTGGCGGTGGGCCGCTGGCTCCAACCTTGAGCTGCCCCCTGCACCTCCGGCTCTTGCCATGGTCCCCAGTGTTGCCAGTCAAGATTCCATTGCTCGTCAAGCCTCTCCACATGGTCCATGGAGAGACGCTGCCACCCACACCATGCCCCTCCCTAGGCATGTGTACGCGCATCGCTAATCCTTTTGAAGGGCCCGCGGCGGGAACCTGGCCGCAGCCCCGGATGATGATGTCTGACTCTCCAGTGTATGTAAGCTCAGGCCTCGCTCCATAGCGTTGCCTTTGCAACAGGTCTCCTCGTAATCTGAGTACTCGGTGCTGATAGAGAATCCTCTCTATATCTTTGTTCCCGGTTCCTGTCTTCATCATTCCTGTCCTGTCTATGTGTTGGACTGACTCTACGGATATTGACTTTGCTTTTGTTTGACTATGCTTCAGCCTATCTCCAGACCCAGACCTCTGCTATGCCTGACTACTCTACTGCCTAACTCCAGACCCGGACTTCTGTAACGCCTAACTACTCTTCTGCCTATCTCCAGACCGGGACCTCTGTTATGCCTGACTATGCTTGACTTCTCTGTGACCAGACCATCGCCTTGATTGACTACAATATAGACTTCTCCGTGTTCAGAATTCTACATTGCTTGTCACGACTTCCACTTGCCGCCAGCCCTGATCCAAGCCAGTCATTGATGCCTCTCCTAGCCTACTCCCTGGATGTGGACTTATCAGGCTTCAGCCTATCTTTGCTTGAGTGCCTCCAGCTACTCTCCGTTCCTTTGGCGCCCGAGTTCCAGTACTGTATCCAGTCCAGGGTAGGATTATGCCACCTAATGACTGCTGTTTCTGGGCTGAACCAATTTCTCTTACAAACCTATCTCGAGGCCCACCTAAGTCCTGCCAGCCCCGGCACCCAAAGGCTCAACCTGTGGGGGACAAGGGCTGGTATAGGTGAAGCTCCAGCAGCCTCTACCTTCTGCCCACTCCACCTGCCGACTGTGTGGACCCATAGGTCCTCATTTACAGATTGCATCAACCCCACCTCGGCCCAAGGGTCCACCTCTGAAGCAACAACTCAGCCTCTCAACTGCTAAGATTCTGAATTGACTTTTTCTTTTCTGACTTCCTGAATCTTTGCGCCATGATATCATCGGGGACTATTTTTCATTATTTATATTAGATGTTGGTTAGCCTATACAAAATATCGGGTCACCTAAATATCTCTAGTAGAATTTTTCTGTCATTTTATTTTGATTTTAGCATGCCTGCATTTTCCTACTGATTTAGTGCTTTGCCCAGTTCCAGTGGTATTACGCTGACTTGTTTATTTGTTCCCGATGAAGCCATACTTATGTATCTCTGGGATACAGCTTTGAAATTTTCCCGGTTTCTATGTTTTTTACGGGATGTTTTGGTCATTCCATGGGCATTAGGGGAGGCTGGATGCTACCATTGGTTGTAGAATATTAATTTTATTTTTACTGTGTATGTCTAAAAGCATTTCCTCAGTGGGAGATAAATCATCCTGCTTTGATAAAATTTATACAGGTCATTTTCATTCTTAAAAGTCATTATTCAGCTGATGATAAACAATTATTATTATTCAAAATTTCTCAGTTCTGTTTTCTAAGTTTTGCCTGGGTTTGGGTCTCCAGTGCTCCTCCTGTCGAAATTTCCTGGTTGCTTGTGGTTTTAGGGAGTTTTTAAACCCCAAATAGGGAAGATTCCAAATGGAGATGCCAGCAATTTTTAAGATAACCTCAGAGGTCAGTAGGTGGCACTCTTCATAGAAACATAGAAACGACGGCAGAAGAAGACCAAACGGCCCAGCCAATCTGCCCAGCAAGCTTTCAAACTTTTTTTTTCATACTTATCTGTTACTCTTGCCCTTAGTAACCTTTGGTTCTATTTCCCTTCCACCCCCGCCATTAATGTAGAGAGCAGTGTTGGAACTGCATCTAAGTGAAATATCTAGCTTAATTAGTTAGAGGTAGTAACCGCCACAATAAGCAAGCTACATCCATGCTTATTTGTTTACCCAGACTATGTAATCCAGTCCTTGTTAGTTGTTGTCTGTATATAGATCCACTTTTTTTCATCCCCCCCTGCCATTGAAGCAGAGAGCTTTGCTGGATATGCATTGAAAGTGAAGTATCAGACTTCTTTCCTGGCCACCTTTATTTTGCCTTGATTTCTATAGTTTTCTTTATTTTTAGCAAAATTGCTCCCCCCCCCCCAATAGTGGGTGCCCCACTGATGTCATCTCTGACATAAGCGTAGCAGGCCCAGCATCCTAACTACAGTGTCAGGCTTCCCTAAGGCCCCAACACTGATCCCTCCATATCTTTTAAAATTCATGGCAGTGATGAACAAGAGTTGGGGACTTACCCAATTGCAGTAGGAGTCAGCTGTGACAAGGTGTCGAGACAGGAGGTGCAGGCAGCAGCCAAAGGCATTGGGCCAGTTGGGGCTGCAGCACATTGAGAGGATCGGCAGTAAGAGCAGCAAGATCGGGCCCAGCAGATGGTAGTGCAGCCTGGTGAGGGAGGAAGACATCACCAGCAGCGACGGTGATTGCTGACACCAAACTGCTGCCAGCCAGCGGATTCTTCCCACGTTCTCTCCTTAAAACTTGGCACCAGCGGCAATGGGCTCCAGTGCAGCAGAAACAGGCCCAGAATCCTGCAAGGCCACAAAGTGCTTCCTCACATCAGACCCCTCCTTCTGCTCAGCATTGGCTCCATTTACTATATGTGTCCCTCTCATTGCAGCTCTCTTCCAGACCCTTCCCTCATTGTAGCACTCTTCACTCGATCACACAGCATCACCCCTGGCAGCGAGTAGCAGCAAAAATGGACTGAAGTCCCTCTTTCATAGAAACATAGAAATGACGGCAGAAGAAGACCAAACGGCCCTCATTCAGGCCTTCTCACCTTGGTTGACCCAAGGTGAAATCATGGCATTCAGATGGCATTTTGTCTCCTTTCCACCGATTACCAGAGCACCTCCATTTCCCTGCAGTCTTGTAGTAGGATCAGGCTTCCATCTATAGTCTCATCCAGGCCTCTTCCAGCCCAGCTATTTATTTTTTTTTATTTTGTTGGGGTGGGGGGTGGGTGCACAATCCATTGGGAGCACTGAGAGGAGAGGATCACCTTGCTGGTGGCTGAAAGGAACCAGTAAGTTTTGCTTGGGACTTTTTTTTTTTTTAAGTATTGGGGAGACATAAGCTATTGTGGTATATTATTTAGTGTGTTTGTGCTTTTAATAGTCAGTAAGTCAGTTAATAAGCAGAAGTTAATGTGTTTGTATTTCCCAGCCCTCCCACCCACACCTAGCTCATTTTTTAATTTATAGGCAGATGTCAGACTAAAAAAAAACAAACCCCCCCCCCCCAAAAAACAAGAATCAATCTTTGAACTTCACTTCATCAATTCCCCACACCTTATTGAGAGTGATCATTCCCCTGTAGGGCACTACGAGACATATAGGGGCGGATTTTCAGAGCCCTGCTCACGTAAATCCGCCCAAAACCGGGCGGATTTACGCGAGCAGGGCCCTGCGCGCCGGGAAGCCTATTTTACATAGGCCTCCCGGCGCGCACAGAGCCCCGGGACTCGCGTAAGTCCCGGGGTTCTCCGAGGGGGGCGTGTCGGGGGCGGGCCCGGTCGTCGCGGCGTTTCGGGGGCGTGTCGGCAGCGTTTTGGGGCGGGTACGGGGGCGTGGCTATGGCCCAGGGCGGTCCGGGGCGTGGCCGCGCCCTCCGTACCCGCCCCCAGGTCGCGGCCCGGCGCGCAGGAGACCCACTCGCGCGCGGGGATTTACGCCTCCCTCTGGGAGGCGTAAATCCCCCGACAAAGGTAAGGGGGGGGTTTAGACAGGGCCGGGCGGGTGGGTTAGGTAGGGGAAGGGAGGGGAAGGTGAGGGGAGGGCAAAGGAAAGTTCCCTCCGAGGCCGCTCCGATTGCGGAGCGGCCTTGGAGGGAACGGGGGTAGGCTGCGTGGCTCGGCGCGCGCCGGCTATACGAAATCGATAGCCTTGCGCGCGCCGATCCAGGATTTTAGCGGATACGCGCGGCTCCGCGCGTATCTACTAAAATCCAGCGTACTTTTGTTTGCGCCTGGAGCGCAAACAAAAGTAGGCTATTCGCGCTCGTTTTAAAATCCGCCCCATAGTGAATTCACTAATACATTTAAAGGACACTAATTAGACACATTCCTACTCCCATAGCAGCCTAAAACTTAACTAGAAACTGAACAAATTTGAGATGAAGGCAGCAGTCCAGCAGCAAGAGGGAGACTTCCCAGTCTTTTGCATAGAGTGTCACATGTATGATTTTTTAGCCATCGGTGAGAAGTTGTACATGTGCAACCGATGCAAAGAGCTCATGTCCCTTAGAGAATGAATCCGATCTCTGGAGGCTAGAGTGGCAGACCTGGAGGAGCTGAGGTAGACAGAGAGGCATATAGATGAGACCTTCAGGGACATAGGAGCCAAATCCCAACTTCAGACTGGCAGCCCAGATATTGCCTTGGAGGAAGAAGGTGGTGCATTGTCCTTTCGCACAGAGGATGTGTCTCCTAGGTCTACTGCCCAGGAGGGAAGGGTTAGGTCGGCCGTCATAGTTGGTGATTTGATTATTAGGAATGTAGACAGCTGGGTGGCTGGTGGGCAGGAGGATCACTTGGTAACATGCCTACCTGGTGCGAGGGTGGCGGACCTTATGAGTCACCTAGATAGGATTTTAGACAGTGCTGGGGAGGAGCCGGCTGTTGTGGTACATGTGGGCACCAATGACATAGGAAAATGTGGAAGGGAGGTTCTGGAAGCCAAATTTAGGCTCTTAGGTAGAAAGCTGAAATCCAGAATTTCCAGGGTAGCATTCTCAGAAATGCTCCCTGTTACACGTACAGGTCCCCAGAGGCAGACAGCGCTCCGGAGTCTCAATGCGTGGATGAGATGATGGTGCAAGGAAGAGGGATTTAGTTTTGTAAGGAACTGGAGAACCTTTTGGGGAAGGGGGAGTCTTTTCCAAAGGGATGGGCTCCACCTTACCCAGGGTTGAACCAGACTGCTGGTACTAATGTTTAAAAAGGAGATAGAGCAGCTTTTAAACTAGAACAAAGGGGAAAGCTGACAGTCATTCAGCAGCGCATGGTTCGGAGGGAAGTATCTTCAAAGAATACTAATGATGCATTAGAATTAGGGCATCTCAACCAAGAGGTTCCAAAATAAGAAATGTAGTCCAAGTGCCTGTAATTAAAAATTCACCTGAGCTAAAAAATTCTAGTTTATCCATATCAATTAAAAAGCAGAATGAAAATACAAACAAAAAACACACTTTGAAATGTTTGTATGCTAATGCCAGAAGTCTAAGAAATAAGATGGGAAAATTAGAATGTATAGCAGTGAATGATGACATAGACTTAACTGGCATCTCAGAGACATGGTGGAAGGAGGATAACCAATGAGACAGTGCTATACTGGAGTACAAATTATATCGCAATGACAAAAAGGAACATCTGGGAGGTGGGGTGGCATTTTATGTCCGGGATGGCATAGAGTCCAACAGAATAAAGATTCTGCATGAGAATAAATGCACAATCGAATCTTTATTGGTAGAAATCCTTTGTGTGTTGGGGAAGACTATAGTGATAGGAGTATACCTCCATCCACCTGGCCAAGATGGTGAGACGGACAGTGAAATGCTAAGAGAAATTAGAGAAGCTAACCAAATTGGTAGTGCAGTAATAATGGTAGATTTCAATTACTCCAATATTGACTGGGTAAATGTAACATCATGACATGCTACAGAGATAAAGTTCCTGGATGGAAGAAATGACAGCTTTATGGAGCAATTGGTTCAGGAACTGACAAGAGAGGGAGCAATTGTAGATCTAATTCTCAGTGGAGCACAGGATTTCGTGAGAGAGGTAACGGTGGTGGGGCTGCTTGTTATAATTTGTTATGATCAAATTTTAATTAATGACTGGAAGGGGGACAGTAAGCAAATCCATGACTCTTGTGTTAAACTTTCAAAAGGGAAACTTTGATAAAATGAGAAAAATAGTTAGAAAAAAACTGAAAGGAGCAGCTACAAAGGTAAAAAGTGTGCAAGAGGCGTGGTAATTGTAAATAAATTCCATCCTAGAAGCACAGTCCAGATGTATTTCACACATTAAGAAAGGTAGAAGGAAGGCAAAACGATTACCGGCATGATAAAATGGGGAGGTGAAAGAAGCTATTTTAGCCAAAAGATCTTCATTCAAAAATTGGAAGACGGATCCAACAAAAGAAAATGGGATAATGCATAAGCGTTGGCAAGTTAAATGTAAGACATTGATAAGACAGGCTAAGAGAGAATTTGAAAAGAAGTTGGCCGTAGAGGCAAAAACTCAGAGTAAAAACTTTTTAAAATATATCCGAAGCAGAAAGCCTGCAAGGGAGTCAGTAGGACCATTACGTGATCAAGGGGTTAAAGGGGCACTTAGAGAAGATAAGGCCATTGCGGAAAGATTAAACTATTTCTTTGCTTCGGTGTTTACTGAAGAGGATGTTGTGGAGGTACCAATTCCGGAGAAGGCTTTCATGGGTAATGATTCAGATGGACTGAAGCAAATCACCGTAAACCTAGAAGATATGGTAGGCCTGATTGACAAACTGAAGAATAGTAAATCACCTGGACCGGATGGTATATACTCCAGGGTTCTGAAGGAACTATAAAATTAAATTTGAGATCTATTAATAAAAATGTGTAACCTATCATTAAAATTATCTATTGTACCTGAAGACTGGAGAGTGGCTAACATAACCCCAATATTTAAAAAGGGCTCCAGGGGTGATCTGGGAAACTACAGACCAGTTAACCTGACTTCAGTGCCATGAAAAATAGCGGAAAGTGTTCTAAAGATCAAAATCACAGAACATATAGAAAGGCATGGTTTAATGGCACAAGGTCAGCATGGCTTTACCCAAGGCAAGTCTTGCCTCACAAATCTGCTTTACTTTTTTGAAGGGTTTAATAAACATGTAGATAAAGGTGAACCGGTAGATGTAGTGTATTTGGATTTTCAGAAAACAAAATGGAAGCAGATCCAAAGTGGCACAGTAGCAACCAGGAAACAAAGATCGGTAGAAGCAAAGATTCTAGTAGCAGTAGAAGCCCAACTCTGGCTGAGTTTTGCTCATTGAGATGAGCTGCCTCAGGGGCTACAATGATTTTTAATTAAAAACAAGTAAAATAAAATGTATAAATACATTAAAAATACATAAAAATGACACAAATACATAATTGAAATCATAATAACTTAAAAACATTTATAAACATATATGATGGCAAAATCCCAAACTTAAAAAAATAAGATGCACACTTATCAAAAAGAAAGGCACAAAGAACTACACAGTGAGAACATCAGCTTTCAACTGAATGAAGCTTTGTGCAATGTGAGGTTATCATTTATATCTACCTGTAAAGAAAGAATAACACTCGTTTTCTTAGTGGTTTAGCCACAATCAATTTTCTATGGTTAGCAGATGCAAAGTTGTTCTTGTACATCTAAATTATTATATTATAGCGGATAGAAACGTGATATCAACATTAATAAACTTTTTATATCAAACTCCTTTAAAAATAGAAAAATTTGCTATAAAATGGAAGCTTGTAAGGACACTTATTTAGTCTTATTCCACAAATGGCTCAATAGCCTGAATCATAATCTCAAATTCAGTATGTTCTTTTACAATACTAAAATCCCATTCCTAGACATTTTGATAATGTGAACTGATGGAAAGTTCTGCACCGGTAGAAAACCTACGGATATAAATAAACTACTTAAATATGATAGTTGCCAGAGTAGATCCCTAAAGAACAACTTACCTTATTCCCAATTCCTTAGACTTAAACAACTCTGCACTGACACTAATATGGCTGAAATGAAAGCACAATTTATAAATAGAGGGTATCCTGAGACTTGTATAGACAATGGGTTTGAACGTGCACTCAAACAAGACAGAAAATTATTACTAATACCAAAGGCAAGAACTCAAAATACAAAGATTGTTTGCCCTATCACATTCACAAACATGTCTAGTGATATCCAGAAAATAATGAGGAAACATTGGCATATCCTACAAGATTTACCAATTTTTAAAGATAAGAATATTATGATAGCTAATAAGCAAGACAAGAATCTTAAAGATTTACTATCTATATCAACACTGCCTATAAAGACTCCGATCGATATTAGACTAGCAGGACATAGGCCATGTTGCCACTGCAGCATTTGCAATATGAATATGAAAACAAGCAGTATTCAAATCAGTACAACTAATAAAAAACTGTTTTTGAGAAGCTGCACAAACTGTAAGAGCGAGGGAGTCATGTATGCAGCTATTTACCCCTGATCTTTGTTTCCTGGTTGCTACTTTGGATTTTCAGAAGGCGTTTGACAAAGTTCCTCATGAGAGGCATCTAGGAAAAGTAAAAAGGTATGGGATAGGCGGCAATGTCCTTTCATGGATTACAAACTGGTTAAAAACAGGAAACAGAGAGTAGGATTAAATGGACAATTTTTTCAGTGGAGGGGGTGGGCAGTGGAGTGCCTCAGGGATTTGTACTGGGACCCGTGCTTTTCAACATATTTAAAAATGATCTGGAAAAGAATACGAAAAGTGAGGTAAACAAATTTGCAGATGATACAAAATCATTCAGAGTAATTAATTCACAAGCAGATTGTGATAAATTGCAGGAGAATCATGTGAGACTGGAAAATTGGGCATCCAAATGGCAGATGAAATTTAATGTGGATAAGTGCAAGGTGATGCATATAGGGAAAAATAACCCATGCTATAGTTACACAATGTTAGGTTCCATATTAGGAGCTACCACCTAGGAAAGAGATCAACGCATCATAGTAGATAATACATTGAAATCGTCGGCTCAGTGTACTGCAGCAGTCAAAAAAGCAAACAGAATGTTAGGAATTATTAGGAATGGAATAGTGAATAAAACAGAAAATGTCATAATGCCTCTGTATCGCTCCATGGTAAGATGTACTTCGAATACTATGAACAATTCTGGTCACCGCGTCTCAAAAAAGATAAAGTTGCGATGGAGAAGGTACGGAGAAGGGCGACCAAAATGTTAAAGGGGATGGAACAGCTCCCCTATGACGAAAGACTAAAGAGGTTAGGACTTTTCAGCTTGGAGAAGAGATGGCTGAGGGGGGATACGATAGAGGTGTTTAAAATCATGAGAGGTCTAGAACGGGTAGATGTGAATCGGTTATTTACTCTTTTGGATAATACTGGATGGCCCATGGAAAAGTAGTCTGCCTGTGTGGCAGTGGTATTGGAGGTAGGCTACTTTTCCATGGGCCACCCTGTAGAAGGACTAGGGGGCACTCCATGAAATTAGCATGTATCACATTTAAAACTATTCATAGAAAGTTCTTTTTCACTCAACACACAAATAACTGGAATTTGTTGCCAGGGGATGTGGTTAGTATGGTTAGTGTAGCGGGTTTAAAAAAGGTTTGGATAAATTCTTGTAGGAGAAGTCCATTACCTGCTAGTAATCAAGCTGACTTAGAAAATAGCCACTGCTATTACTAGCATCAGTAGTATGGGATAGACTTAGTTTTTGGGTACTTTCTAGGTACTTTTAGCCTGGATTGTCCATTGTTGGAAACAGGATGCTGGGTTTGATGGACTCTTGGTTTGACCCAGTATGGTATGTTCTTATATACTTACTTATCCCCTATTACAGTTGGATAAGTCATAAATAGTTGGATAAGTAGCTCTATTTGAGACTTATCTGTCTAGTTAACCAGATAAGTTGCACTGTAAGGGCTTAGTAGGATAAGTTAGAATTTATCCAGATAAGTAGTGTGCAACTACTATACCCACCTATTTTTACTTCTAACTTTAAAAATATTTGATGGAGATTCTGTGTAATTTACATGCTCATAAGTAAGACTTTAATGCCTGGATTTTAAAAGCCCTTCGCTTATAAAATCCGGGCTTTACGCACTTGGCCGGGCCTTGTGTGCGCCGAGCAAATTTTTGAAGTCACGAGCGTAAAGCCCAGTACATGCACAATTGTCGGGCTTCTTCGAAGGGGAAGGGCTGGGTGGTATGTTCCAGGTGGGCCGGGGTCCGGGGCGGAATAGCATCATTGACCTCTGTCCCGAAGACCTGGCTGCTGGCGTGCACAAGTTACTTCAGCTCAGGAGCTGAATTAAGTTGTGAAACAAAGAAAAAAAAAGTAGGGTTTAGGGGGTGGGGAGGAGAGGGGAAGGGAGGTTAGGTAGGGGGTACGGAAGTTTCATCCCAGTCTGCTCCTTAATTGGGGGAAGGCTGGAATGTGTCGCCGCATGGAAATTGCAATGGTCCCCCCACCTTGTGCGCGCCACCCGCTCAAACGCACGTGGATTATAAAATCCGGTGTGCATAGGCATGCAGCCCATGGAATTTATAACATGCGCGCGCCGGTGCGGGCATGTTATAAAATTGGTGCTTGCATGTGTGCGTGCCGGGAAGTGCGCGCACATGAACACGTGCACACACATTATAAAATTTACCCCTCAGTGTGTTACCATGAGGGGTAATGAAATTACCATGAAATTACCATGGTTACCAAATAGTCTATTAGTTTGCCTACTTCATCTGCAGGTCATTAAGACCCTCCTACACTTTTCATCCTCGGCTCACCCCATTTCATCCAGACCCTTCCCACCTAATCAGTATTTCACTTTTAAGAAGTTTATATGATCACTTACTCCAGATAAAGAGCAGTTTTAAATATACGTGAGTAAGTTGCCAAATCTACATGTGTAAATCTTTTATAAAATAGCAACATACATACATAAATGTTGGCCGCACATGGAAACGCCCCAGACTATTTAATTTTTACATGCATAGATTTACTGGTTCACCCTTTGGCATGTATACTGTAGGTTTCTAAAATTGCATATGCATGAGTATGTGCTATTTACATGTGAGTATGCCGATTTTTACATTACACAATTTTTGAAAACTCAGCTTTACATATCTTGGAAAACAGTTGAATGTATTAAATTTCTGACATAAATACGTTCAACACTAGGTGGCGCTGTAACTGTTGTATACCCACTAATGCTGTGACTTGGTGGTATTTCAGTCATTTAGAAATCCAATCCCAAAAGCATCTATCCCAATCAATAAAAGCTTTTGCATGTCTTTATACAAATTCAGATCTTGATTTTTGAATCAGTTTTAGTTCTTCTGAAATAACATACTTCAGATCAGTTTGGATTTTGGGATGCAATTTTGCCCAATCTCTTGTATACAAGCAATAATAGTTTATTGGTTCCATATGTTTTATTTCACTATTCTTATCTGCTTTTTCCATTATTCTACCACTTCCCAATTCTTTCTCCCCCTTTGCTTGTTACCTTCTTACAAGTTGGCGTGTGCAGGGACTTAGTAACTAGAATCAGTATGGTTTATCCATAGAGAATCAGTTCTTGAATCTCCCAGGAATAAAAATAGTTCAGGTTAATGCAGGGGCATCCTTACTTTACCTAAGTTACCAAAGGACTGAATTTATGTCAGGACTGAAGATTCTTTTCAAATAAATGCTGTTTGTAGGGATGCCTGTGTGCATCTGACTGCTTGTGCAAAAGCTGTCAAGTGCTGGTGAAATTATTTTGGAAACTGAACCAGATGAAATGCAATATAGATCATTGGATGCTAGACTTCTGGCATATTTAGATGGAGAAGCACATGTAGACATATTAAAACATATGACAACACATCACAAGGCATATTATTTTCAATGTTTATTGTATTTCAGTTCATTTTAAAAAAGCAAACGAAACATTAAGGTAAGGAGAAATAATTTTTCTGGCTAATATCAGGATTTATTTTGGTGAACAGAAGAAGGAAGTGCTGCTCAAATTCTCCAGTGCCAGTTGGAGGGAGGAAGGGACATGATGACATGTATCTAGGTGTGTAGGATTATGACTCAGTAATGGGGATGGAAGTAATCCAGAGCAGTCAACACACATTCTGTGAGACGAAAACATTTTGCATGTTGCAAGTTACAAAATTAAGGTAAAAATCATTAAAAATGGAATAATAGCCTTTGAAAACTTGGAAATGTTGTTTGTAAAAATTATTTTAAATGGGACAATGAAGGGGACTACTTATGTCAAAAATGTCTGAATTAGTTTGAAATTTATGAGCAGTATCACCAGCCAATTGAGTTAATCTTCAAAGGAATTATGCATGTAAATAACTTGTATACACGCACATATTGTTCTAAAAACATCAGATACATGTGTACATTTTTGGCTTCATGCACACATTTACCTGCGTAAAAAAGGAGCAGCCCAAGTGTGTTCCAGTGCGGGACCAAGAGTTACATGCAAAAGTTGCTATTTTATAAGAGATTTATACTAATACATTAGGAAAATTAGTAGTACAATTTTATACCTGCTAATTAACTAGTGCAATTGATATCAGACTCATCTGTTCTCTGCTATTTTTGGGTGAGAGATCTGGATAAAGTACTAGGAGGGTCTTGGTTAACTGAAGATGAACTAGGTGAACTGGTAGAGGTATCAGCAAATTGGTGATTTCAAGTACACATGAATTCTGTGTGTAAATCAAGGTTTTATATATACAAGTTATATATTTTTTGCACATAAGATATATGCCCGTATATTTATAAAATAGGTATGGAAAGTATATGCAACTATTCATGCGTACTGAAACATATGTCTGGGGGCAGATATACTTATACATTATAATCTGCATAGACTAGATATGTGCAGATTAAAAAATACCATAGTAGATCTCCATACACCCATATATGTGCATGTATGGGCTGCACAAAGATCTTTGAAAGTTATTCTTAATAGTTTGAAATTTGTGTGCAATAGTATGACTTACTAATTTTTCACCTTTCATAAACATTGACAACTCTTCCACCTTCTTAAAAAAATTAAATGTATTCACTTTCCTTATGAATCCACACTTATGAATTTCCTTATGAACTTTACCTTCTACTTGTTGTTAATTGGTTTCCCCTGTTTTATTGTAAACCGGTACGATAAGACCTCATCTTGAGTATCGGTATAGTAAAATAATTTAAATAAATGAATCCAACAGCTTGTCTGGTAAAAAGATGCCAGACTTTTCTAGAGCATATTAATGCATTGTGATAGTAGATACATACATACATACATACTTTATATATTCTGTAATTTGATCCTTTTATTTTAATAAAATTTTTCTGATGCTACTGTGGAGAGCAATTTTCAGTCATTTTCTGAGGAAAATTGACCTGGCTAAAAACTGCTCTCCTCAGCCCATCTAAAAGTACACAGATTGTTTACTTTTAGATGGATTGTGAAGAGGCACTCCCATGGTTGTGCTTAGGCCTGGGAAGGAAAACCATGCATGTACATTTGATTTTCAATGTCCACATGCTATTTCTCCTGCTTCTTCATTGCTCATGTAAATAGCAGGTGTAAGGAACACCTGGGGACTAAGTTTCCCTTTGCAAATCTGGCAGCCTGGAAGCCTTGGCTATATTTTTCAAATTAGCCCATGATATAAACAGTTCACATATATAGGGATATTGAGTATGCATACACCAGGCCTGATCAAAACTAAAATCAGTGATATTTTATAGCATAAAACAATAATGGGCGCACACAGCACCTGCAACGTGAAGCTCTGTTGTCTACCAAGACTTGTTTTTCTTTTCACATTGCTTTATACTGGTCTCAGAAGAAGAGCGAAGGACAGGACTGTTGCATGTGTGGATTCTTGGACAAAGGTGAGATTGGTGTTATTCACAGGGAGGAGCCCTACAGGTCCTTACCATCGTCAGGTGGATCTGGATGGAGCAGAGGCCCAACAGGAACTTCACAAATACCAGCCCTCATTCCCCTCAGGTTGAGCCCTTGGGTGCTGGAGCCAGTTGGACTTAGGCGCGGGCCTATGTGTGGGGAGGAATCCGTCACTGAAGTAGTAGGACAGCAAGAAGAAGACAAGGTCAATTCAAGCAGAGGTTGGGGCAGGCAACAGACAGCAGAGTCGAGAATAAGCTGAGGTCAGGGCAGGCAAGAATCCAACGAGGTCAAGGGAGGTCTGAAGTCAAGCCAGGAATCCAAATGAAGACGAATCCGGGGTCAAGTCGAGGAGTCAATCCAGAGGGAGGAAGGCAAGGCGGAACAGCAAGGACAGACAAGGGACTACACGATGAAGACACAGGAACTCCAAGGAAGCAAGATCAGGAACCAGGAGCAGAGTGGCAAATAGCTAATCTGAAGAGTTTGACCTATTGCCAATGCATTTGAGGCAGGGCAGGGCAGGCCTTAAATTGTAGAAGCCCTGTGACATCATTCAGAGGCATTGCAGTGGTTTCCCCACCATGGGCCCTTTAAAAGACGCTAAGCCGCATGCGCCTAGGGACATCTGCTCAGCTGAGGAGCTTCCCTAGCGCATTGCGTCAGCCCTGCATGATGGTCAGCTGCATCTTTACCCAGTGTGAAGTAGGTGGGCCACTCTTGGCTCGGGACCAGAGGTAAGAGCAGTTGATCGTGGGTTGGACCCGTGACTGACCAAGCGTAACAAGGACTTACCCTGCAGCACCAACAGAGCAATCTGGCATCAGCACAATGGATGCACATGTTATACAGGGGAGTGTTGGATCGGGAGTGGAGACGGTGGGGGTTGAGAGTGAGAAAGCTGCACACATTTCTCCCCTGGGCTCGTCTATCTCATTGTCCCCAATTGAGAGAATCGTGCCAACAATCCCTGCTGTAACCTGAGACCTGGAAGCATGGATAGAACTGGCACTGGCAGATGATGCCGACAGCCTCGAGCCGGGAGAGGGTGCCAAAGCCAGCTGTGATCTCCCTGGAGTGTTTGTTGACTCGCCCACCTTCGGAAGGCAGAAGACAGAGGTAGGAAGTCTTCTGTCCTCTTCAATACCAGCTGTGGAAGTCTCGAACACTCTTAAGCAGTTCTTCTTGTTAAAACCTACTCAGATAATACACAAATCAATTTGTAAAGCTATTGAAGGTCTTGGTATTTAAATCACTTGACAGTTAAACCCTGTGGTGTTTGAATATAATGACAATGAAAATAGGAAATATGTATTGGAAATTTCTAAAAGAACTATGTTTCAGCAAACTGAAGAAATTAAACAAGAAACGGGATATGTTAAATCTACTCAGTAATCCCAAATAAAGGAGAATCAAGTGCTACAAAATTAAATTGAGAATTTAGAGAACTCAGTACATGTGAAAAATCTTTTCCAAGGTATCTCATATTCCCCCAAAGGATATGTTTAACATTCAAGACAAATATTATTTAACTTGCTATTGTTAGGATGGACCCTACTTTGCTAAAAAGCATTCAGTGGACATGGATTTCTAAAAAGATCTCTTACTTTTTCCAATTTAAACTCTCATCTTCAAGGAAATTTGGTTCTTACCTGCTAATTTTCGTTCCTGTAGTACCATGGATCAGTCCAGACTCCTGGGTTTTGCCTGTCCTCCAGCAGATGAAGACAGAGAAGTTTTTGACTGACACTGCCCTATACCTCAAGGTGCCACCTACAATCTGTCAGTATTACACTGTACCCAAGCATTAAGAACAGAACTGCACAAACTATTAACAACTGGATCCCCTAATGAACAGAGGGGAGAGGAAACCTACAACGCCAAAAACCCTGCCCTCATGGGAGCAGAACCTGTTGTGAACTTCAGAACAAATCTGCAGCACAAAAAAATTACTGAACGAGCGAACTCTCCATTTCCCCAACTCTGAAATGGGTGGGACTCTGGACTGATCTGTGGTATTACAGGAACAAAAATTAGCAGGTAAGAACCAATTTTCCTTTCCCTGTATGTACCTGAATCAGTCCAGACTCCTGGGATGTACCAAAGCTTCCCTAAGTGGAGTGGGACCTTGAGAGTCCCACTTGAAGCACACCTTGTCCAAACCCCCCAGAATTTGCGGCCTGGACATCCAACTGATAATGCCTGGCAAAGGTGTGCAAAGACTTCCAAGTTGCCACTCTACATATCTCCTGTGGTGAAACTTGCTGACACTCGGCCCACGAAGCTGCTTGTGACCGGATAGAATGCACAAAGACCAACTGGAACCGGACGGCCCTGAACAATGTACACTGAGCCAATAGCTTCTTTTAGCCAGGCCACTCCATAATATGAAGAAGTCGTCCGACAAGCGGAAGCTGTTCATAACCTCCAAGTAATGCAACTGAAACCGCTGCACGTCCAATTTTCGCAAATCCTTAGACTGAGGATCAGAGCGGTCCAAGTCGGGAAAAGAAAGGAGTTCCACTGATTTAAATGAAAAGAGGAAGAAAGGAGGGAACTGTCCTCAAGGAGACTCCAGTATCCATAATTCTTAAGAAGGGCTCCCTACAAAACAAGGCCTGAAGCTCCGATACCTGCTGTGCTGAAGAAATAGTCATGAGGAAAACAACCTTCAAGATAAGATCCTTTAATGTCACCTGCTTTAAGGGCTCAAAAAGCTTAAGTACACAGGGCTCTGAGTACAAAATTCAGGCTCCAAGAAGGACAAGGATTCTAGACCGGAGGAAGCAAATGCTTTGCCCTCTCCAAAAATATACTACGTCCGGATGCGCAGCCAAGGCTACTCCTTGTACCTTACCACAGAAACAACCCAGAGCCACCACCTGAACTCTCAGAGAGCTACAAGATAAACCTTTAGCCAGGCCAGCTTGTAAGAAAGCCAAAACATCCCCCACTGAGGCCCGGGTAGGCTCCACCTTGTGCTTCACGCACCAAGTCTCAAAAACTCCCCACACCCTGACATAGGCCAGGGAAGTAGAGGTTTTTCTAGACTGCAAAAGAGTATCAACCACCTCATCCAAATAACCTTTACTCTTTAGCCGCTGCCTCTCAAAAGCCATGCCACTAGGCAATGCTCCTTCCAAACAAACGGGCCGCTGGCACAGAAGATTTGGCAACAGAAGAAACCTCAGAGGGCCGTCCACCACTAGGTTGACCAGATCTGCAAACCACGGACACCATGGCCATTCCAAAGCTACCAGCACCACTGCGCCCAGATGAGCTTTTCAGTGACTTAACACTTTGCCGACCAATGGCCAAGGTGAAAACATGTACAACAGGACGCCCACCAGCCAGGGAAGGACTAAGGCATCTACTCCCTCCGCTCCTGGTTACTGGCATCGACTGAAGAACCGCGGCGCTTTGGCATTACAGAACATCACCATCAAGTCCACCCTCAGTCTGGTCCATTTGTCACAGATGAGGTGAAAAGCATTGTCGTTGAGCTCCCACTCTCCGGGATCCAGTTGTTGTCCTAATACCAGGGCCTCAGTCGGGGCCCGGACCCATCCCTGACGCCACAAACCAACCTAGAGGCCTTGTCCTGAAGCCAAGGCCTAGGCCTAGATCCAGGCTTGATGCCATGGCCTAGGCCTAGACCAAAGCCCAATGCCAGGACCTCAACCATGAGGCCTAGACCAGATGGTGTGCAGGCCTGGGAGCTCCGCCCTCCGTCATCTTCCTTCTTTGGTTCTTCAATGCCAAATGACAGGTGATTACTGGGGTCATGTCATACATCAAAATGGCACCATCCGCAGGAGTGAATACACCGGAGTTAATTAACTCCAGCGCGACCCCAGCAGACGCATGTCATTTGGCATTGAAGAGCTGAAGAAGGAAGAAAATGGCCCGCAGAGCTCCCAGGACTGGGTCTGACCCAGGGCTGAGGTATTGGGACCTTGCCTCCTAGCTAAGGCCCCGGCAACGGGCCTTGGCCTTCAGGTCAGGTCGCGATGTTGGGCCTGGGTCCCGGCCGAGGCCCAACATCGGCCGGGACCCATGTAGGGCCGATGTTGGGCACAACATGGGTCTAGGCCATTGGGACCTAGCCTCCAGGTCGGGTCACAACTTTGGACCTTGGCTTGGGCCCCGGCCTAGGTTAAGGCCCCAGATTCAGGACCCGGCCTCTGGGCCAGGTTGAGGTGTCGGGGCTGGGTCTGGGCTAAGGCCGAGGGGTTGGGACCTGGCATCTGGGTCGGGTCACGGTGTTAGGCCTGGGTCCAGGCCAAGGCCCTGGCATTGTGACCCAGCCTCCAGGTTGGATCTTGGTTTTGGGCCTGGGTTCAGTCCCCGTCCTAGGCCAAGGCCCAGGTGTCGGGACCCAGTCTGGGTCTAGGCCTAGGCCCTGGCATTGGGATATGGCCTCCAGGTCGGGTCACAACATCGGGCCTGGGTCTGAGCCCAAGTCTAGGCCAAGGCCCTGATGTTGGACCTTGGTTCAGGCTCTAGCCTATGCTAGGGCATTGGATTTGTGTAGATCGAGGCCGCGGTGACCTACCGAAGCTTCACCTAGTTGCCTCCAGTGGACCCCCACCAGACCAGGTAAGGGGGATTGGGGGGGGGGGATTCTGGCCCTGGCATTTTCTGGGGGGGGGGGGTAGGAGGGAGGCCTAGTTTACGTTTTTGGGGTTATTTTTTTTTTTCATTACTTGCCGCCGCTACTGCTCCTCCCACTCCTGCTTCTCGCTGCCGCCGCTCCTGCTTCTCACCGCCACCGCTCCTGCGGCCCCAGCGCCATTTTTTTTTCGTCGCTGCTGCCGCTACTGCTCCTCCCACTCCTGCTTCTCGCCGCCGCCACTCCTGCTTCTCACTGCCGCCGCTCCTGCTGCCCCAACGCCATTTTGTTTATCGGGCACGCTCGGCTCTGACCGACGTCGGTCAGAGCCCATTTATAAGGTAGATTGGCCACACATGAAGAAACATTGGGCATGATATTCAAAGTACATTCAGCACTATTTAGCTGGATAAGCAGGACTTATTTGGCTAAGTAATGCCTGTTGAATATGCGCTTACGTTTGGCCAACACCTTTTAGCCATATAAATCCCTTATACAGCTAAATGTACATGCACAAAATGTAGGTATGTACTGGGCAGATCGGGGCAGAGGTATTAGCCAGATAAGTATACATGTATACATAACTTATACGGCCAACTACCAATAGAGTTAGCTGGATGTAAGTTTAGAGCCCCATAGAGCAGGTCTAAACTTAGCCAGGTAGATTTATCTGGTTAAGTGCATATATATATGCATATATTCAGCGGCTTTGCTGTGCCACTGAATCTACATCGCAACTTAGCTGGATGAATTCTAACCGGCTAAGTTACTTACACAGCCAGCTTTGAATATCTATCCCCATCATGCTCATAATGGAATGTACAACATATATGTATTCAGATATACCTATTGACTCTTGCCCCATTTGAAGGCCACATTGAGACCCCCTAATAACCCACCATGCACATTCTTACCTGATTCTACCATCACTACCCACACCCCTACAGCCCTATTAGTGACCCCCCCAGCACATCTTTACCTGACTCCACTCCTCCACTGCTAGAGCCTTCCCTAGTGGCCCCCCATCACATCCTTACCTGATAATACCCCCACATTCTACTGTCTGGACCTGGGCCTGGGCAAAATGGTTCCATCCACTGAGAAGGATGCGCTGGAGTTAATTTACTCCAGCGTGTCCCCAGCGGATGGCATCAGTTTAAGAAAAAGAAAGAAGACAGAAGGAAGACTCTGAGGCCTGGGCTTGAACCTATGCTGAGGCCCTGGTGTCAGGCCTGGATTTGGGCAAAGGCCCAGGTATTGGGACTCTGTCTCCAGCCCAGATCTCAGGGTCAGACAGAGGCCCAGGCATTGGGACCTGGCCCTTGGGCTGGTCTCCAACATTTAGCTTGTGCCTGGGTGTAGGCCAAGGCCCAGGCATCAGGACCCAGCCTCTGGGCTGGGCCCCGGCATTGGGCCTGGGTCCAGGCTCTGGGCTAGGCCAAGATTTAGGAGTCAGGACCAGGCCTCTGGACTGAGTCCCAGTCTTGGGCCTGGGCCAGGCCTGATGCTGGAGCCAAGTCCATCCTCTGGCGTAGGTCAAGGCCCAGGAATTGGGACTCAGCCTTTGAGTCAGTCTCAGCCCTTCAACTTGGGCCTGGGCTGAGGTCCAGACATTAGGACCTGGCATCTGGACTGGGTCCTGGCATCGGGCCAGTGCCCAGGTTCTGGCTTAGGCCAAGGCCCAGGCATCAGGACCCAGCCTCCTGTTCCAGGCCCGATGTTGTGGTCTGCCACGTGCTCTGGCCAAGGCCCAGGCATCGGAATCTGGCCTCCGGACCGGACCTCGGAATTGGGCCTGGGCCAGGCTTGGTCCTTGGCTAAGGTCCAGGCATCGGGACCCAGCCTCTGCATCTGGTCCCAGCATCAGGTCTGGGCAGGGCCTTGTTCAAGTCCAAGGCACAGGCATCAGGACCTGGCCTCCAGGTCAGGCCTTGGCATAAGGCCTGGGAATGGCTGTGGCATTGGATCCCTGATGGATCAGGTAAGTGGAGGGCTAGGAAATTTCCCTACTCTGGCAAAATTTTTCAGGCCCAGGCCTAGGCGAGACTGCATCGTTGTGTTTGGGCATAGGAGGTAGCCCCTGCATTGGGTTGCGGCCTTTGCCTAGATGACTCCCCAGTCTTAGACCTAGGCCCAGGCCCAATGGGTAACTATATTTTTTGTTTCAAATGAATTAAAGAAATAGGATTAATTTAATTTTGGGGCCCCCTCATTTTGGTTTGGGGCCCCTGAAAGAAACGAATTGGCTATATTTGTTTCATTTTCCGAAGTCATTTGAAACTAATGAACATTCCTACTCAAGCTAGCAGATATAGGTTATACCTGACTATATTAAAGTTAGCTGGATAAGTTTTTCCTTTCAAATTTTAGGACAGCTTTCTGGCCCCAACAGACGTAGCCTGCTAACTCAACTCCTTGGCTAAATTCTGGCCACCTAACTTATTAACCAGTTAGTATTTAGCAAAGATATGTGCCCAAATATTCATTTAGCCATTTAATTTCTCATTTAGCCGATTAAATGCTTTTGAATATGGACCTCCTAATTTTCTGCTACAATGAGGTCAGTGACATTGTATCCTTTTGTCATTCCTAGACCCACTACAGCATCCTCATGAGTGAGCTCTTCAACCAGTTGCCTGTGAAATGCTCCTTACAAGGCATTTAGGATTTTAGCACTCCCAGCTGAAACTTCAAGAGGTAGACTCCAATCCATACTTCATAGTTTGAAATAATCCATAAGCAGCAATTTCCTTTTGCAAGCCATCCTTATGTTGGTTACCACCATATCAGAATCTGCCTTTTTTCCACACACACACACACACACACACACACACATACACATATACATACACATGCAACAGCCACACCCTCAGGACCAGTTTCTGTCTCTCACACACCAATCATCTTTCTGACCAGTCTCTCTCTCTCTCTCACACACACACACACCGGCTCCCAGCTGAGCAGTTCCAGTCTTCGGCCTCACCGACCTGGTCTTCAGAAGTGGCTAGCAGCTCCGATCTTTGGCCCTGCCGGCCTGGTCTCCGGCGGTGGCCAGCAGCTCTGATTTTCAGCCCTGCTGGCTGCTCGTAGCATGCAACACACCTGCCAGTACTTGGCAACAAGGGTTGAGAATCACTGTTCTAGGGAATCATACAGAGGCAGCAGCTTCAGTTTGTTGAACAACCATATCATTTAGAAATAGAGTTAATTGAGAAGGAAGAAAAAAAATATGAAACATCTTTATATTTAACTTAACACTTACAAGGAAATTTTACAAAAAGAAAGCCCCAATTTGTAACACTCTAGGTTTAAATAATAGGAAATGTTTCTGTCTCAATATGTCAGGGAAAACCCTAACCTTATGATGTAGAAATATTTTGGTGCAATGCATGAAGTACAATCTAAGAATACAGTCACGATCCAGTTCAGAACGAAAGTCACTATCATAGTAGCAGATTCAGCCTGAACACTTATCTTAGATCTCGAAAATATTAGATATATCCAACTTAGATGATTCTAACGACTTCATTTTTTGAGAGCCTAAATACACTTCATTTCCTTTTTTAAAGGGAGATGAATAATATAACTTTGACAGTGGAGGAACCGCCTGGTCTGGGACCTTCAGCACCTCAATCAAGTATCTTTTAATGCAACTATTTGATTAGATCCTCACCGATTAATTCAAGCAATGAATTTTATTTCTTTTCCCCTTTGATATTTGTTTTTTATTTATTTCTTTCATAGAATTTTTTATTTCAGGGGTTTCTTGAATGTATATGTGGCCGACCCTCTGGTCAGCCACCAGATGGCACTATGTCCATGCACATTAGAAAATTGTTACAGTTTAGTGAGATTTTCATTCCTTTCGGCCCCTCCCAATGTGGATGGCTGTGATTGGTCACTCTCAGGGTGCTTAGTGGGGTAAAGAGAAGGACTGGTGTGGCATTTGTGTTAGAGACTTGGAGTAGTAAGAAGCACCTCAGAATTTTCCTTTTGGAGTGGGGCCTAAACCCTCACTGTTTGTTTCTTTGGAGGCTAAACTTGATGTGCACTCCCTGCCAGTGAGTTTTGCTTTCATGTCCATACAGACTTTCCTTTAGTTTGGAGTGGATGCCTGCCTTTTTAGTGAAGGCCCAATCGCCTGAGCTGGAAGCCAGGAAACTGTAGCTGTGGTAAACTGCCTAGGAGCAAGACAAACCTGCAGTGAAGGCGATTTTGTTCTTTCTGTGAGGCTTCAATTTTATTATTTAAGTATTGGTTTTTGGAAGTATGGGAGGTTTTTTTGTCCACTCCTCCCCACTCTGGGAAGTAGGGCTCCAGGAGCTTGATTTTGTCATCAGACTATCCCATCTGGAAGGTCACATCCACAAAAGGAACATGGAGAATGGGAGCAGAAATATCTGAGGACCCTCCACCAGGTTCTTCACCCTCAGGGACAAGGACACAGGTTGGGTACAAGAGACTGAGCAGTTTGGACTAAGGTAGGATCCCATCACCCTGAAGATTTCCTTGAATATTTGGAGTAGTTTATTCACTGAGGAGCCAATGCAATATCATGCACGTAAAAACATGTATCCAAACTGGGTGGCTGTTTTTTTCAACGCGCACATGTCCACCTCTCCTGGGCGCAATGCAATATTCTAATGAGCAGCCGTGCTAAAAAGGATGAGCTAGGGATAAATTGTGCATCCCTAGAACTCAAAAGCATCGGGGACCCAGGAGACATGGTTGTGTGTGGATAATTTAGCGGCCTCAGATAATTTAGCGGCCTAATATATACACACAATATACATGGCCTAGAGCGTGTATATTTTGCGCACCCCAATATTTTTTCCATCAATTCTTTCATTTTTTAATAATTTTTATTCATTGCAAGGATTAGATCTTAGTATCGCGATGATACTAAGTAAGAGGAACCACAGAAAAGCAGTATTTTTTGCTTTTTATTTGAGTCCTTGACACGCAGTAAGACTTTATGCCAGCTCCGGGGCTGGTATTAAATTTGCTGTGTTAAAAAGTATGCACAGGCACACGGTAATTTTTTGCATCAGGGTAATAGTTAATAGCCTCATCTACATTGCATTTACGTATGATGGGCGCTATTAGGTAAGCGTTTGGACGCACATTTTGGACGTGCTAATTCCCTAATTCTAGAGTGTCCAAAGCGTGCATCCAACCACGGGTTAACCTGTACACTAGGCTGAGTGCCCTTTATTGCATTTGCTTGCATGTGAAGAAGTGGTAATCTAAATCCCAGTGATCTGAGCCATAGAAAGAATCCAAGCCGTGGGAGCTGGGGAAAAAAAGAAAATGGGCATGGAGACAGCCCCCAGCAATTAAATATTTTATGGCCTTCAGGGGACACCCAAACCCCAAACAAAGGGTTACATAAATATTTAGAAAACTCAATATTAATACATTAAAAACCAAATAAAGGAGTGAGGGGAGCCCAGATGGGCAACTCAGCAACATCTGGTAACTCCCTGTAAATTTCTATAGCTGCATCATGATTTGCCAAGCAAAGACTGTACAAATTTGCTATTTTTCCCTTACCACACTTTTCATTAAAGAATTTTTATGTTTGGAACACCATATCTGCCTCAAGTTTCTCCTTGGTTAATGCCATCTAACCCTAGAGCCCTGAAGCTTAACCTGTTCCCCCTTTCAGATAATCCACAGCAGGGATTAAAGACTGAATCAGGATTAAGTACTGGTACTGAGTGTGTCCCCCTGAGAACTCTTGCACCAGGAAGTGTGGGTGTCTGGGGGGGAAGCCTACACTTGTCAGAAAAGTAACTACTGTAATTTTGTAATCCTATTTCTAAAGGGAATCATAGTACACGGTAATTACATCTAAAGAGTTCACATGTCTTAGGTTCCACAACCTAGTTAAACATATTACAAAATGCTCCCAAATGTTCTCCTGGTAACATCCAGGCCTAAAAAAAAAAATAAAAAAAATCGTTTTTGTAACTGAAAACTTTCTATAAAACAGGTATATTACAAAATATTTAGCTACCATTGAAAACAATAGCACTTATTTAAAAACTCCAGATCTAAGCATATGAAAATTAGTAATACCTGCTAGGATTTTCTTCAGAGATTTAAAATGAGCTTTTACTCCAGTTTCACCTTATTCTCTTTGAGTGCCCCAGTGATAGATTTAGGGTTTTGCCACCTTTAGGCACTGTTGGTGCTATCGCCCTCCCACATCCCCACAAGGAGAAGAAAGCTTAAGACACAATCCCTGTGGTTTCTTTGGTAGTTCAGGGATAGATTCTGTGGCAAAAATACAAATATTCTGAAGCATATTGCCAAACATTTCCATAGCACAGGTTACATTCAGGTTCTGTAGGTATTTCCCTATCCCCAGCTGGCTTACAATGAGAGAGAAAGAGAGAGAAAGACTAGCTATAAGGCCCTTATAGTAGTTAGGTATTTATACCTCTATATGAGGCCCACCTAGTAACTTGAGGTGAGGTTTAGGTAAGTAGTGTAGGGGTTAGGGACCACTTTGACATTCAGAGTGAGACGTACAAACAGAACAGTGCACTCTTGTGAAGAATTGACCTTCGGAGTGAGGAAACTCAACACAAAGATGAGATTTGTACAATGTTCTCTCAACCTAGCTTTATGTTACCCAGGTTGAGAGCCCATCAAGCTAGGATGAGAGAACATTGTACAAATCTCATCTTTCACTCCAAAGGTCATCAAATCTTCACAAGAGAGCACTGTGCTGTTTGTACATCTCATTCTGAATGTAAAAGTGGCCCCTAACCCCTACACTACTACCTAAACCTTACCTCGAGTTACTAGGTGGGCCTCATTTAGAGGTATAAATACCTATGTACTAGACGGGCCTTATAGCTAGGTTCGTTCTCTCTCTCTCGTGAAAACATTGCAAACTGTGATTTAGCCATATTGCATAGCTTAATGTCAATGAAAAAGTTGTAGTTAAAACTGTGTGATATGGCTTTGAAATTCTGCCCCAAACTCCTCCCCCTTTTCCAAATTAGCATCACACCATGCATTAAGGTGTTTTTCGCATGCAAAAATGCCTTGGAAAATAACCCCTCTAAGTTTGTACCTAAGGCAATGGAGGGTAAAGTGGCTTGCCCAAGGACACAAGGAGTGACAGTGGGACTTGAACCTTACTCTCTTGGTTCCTTGCCTGCTGCTCTAACCACTAGACTACTATTTATTTTTAACTGGATGAAGGAATAGATCTCAGGGATAGGGAGAGGAGAAGGATAGAAGGGAGAATGACCAAGAATTGGGTGAGGTTTGAGGATAGGAGGGAGGAGTGTGAGGTCTGGGGATGGAGATGATGTAATGGTGGAAGTGGATCTGGACATCATTGCTGTTACAGAAACATGGTTTACAGAATCACATGACTGGGATGTAGTCATCTCTGACTATAACTTATTAAGGAAGAAGGACAGAGAGAACAGGAGAGGAGGAGTAGTAGCACTTTTTGTCAGAAGCAATATCCAAGCAATTGAAATGCAAGGGACATGGGGTAGGGAGGAAGCATTATGGGCTAGCCTAAAAAAAAGATGACCCTACCTTACCCACGGCAGCGATCCGCCGCGGCAGCTTCTAGGGAAGCTGCTGACTCTGCGCCTGTCACTCCGGCGTGGGCCCCCGGGATGGCTGCCAGGTGGGGAGCCATCCCTGCTCCTCCCTCATGGTGTTAGGCAGTCTTTCCTCCGCGAAGATGGCCGCCGCCATCTTAGGCGTCAGGCCGCGCCTCCTTGCTAGATTTAAAGGGACCTCGTCCCTTTAACTACTCTCAGCTGATCTCAATGATCCAGAGCAGAGGAAGTATATAAGGAGACTTCCTCTGCTCATTCTTTGACTTGGCAATGTCTTTTGTAGCGCTGTTTAAGTCTGCTTGCTTTGGATCCTTGTTCCTGGTTCCTGACTTCGGACTGGCAAGCGGTGATTCCTGGTGTGTGACCTTGGACTGGTAAGCGACGACCCTCTGGCACTTGACCTTGGACTTCTTCTGGACTATCATCCCTCACACCACCCCCCCGCCCTTTCCCCCCCTCACACCACCCCCCGCCCCTTTCCCCCCTCCTAAGTCATTCCCTCTTTGCCTCCCCCCTTGCCCGCCCTCTCTATTTTATCTTCCTGCAATTTTTTACAAAATTGTTTATTTCTTTTTCCGATGTAATTAACCTTATGCTAATTGTTTCTAATGCAAATAGTCCTTTCTGTAAATAAGTTCCTTTTATCTCTTACGTTAACTGTTGTTTTTTACTCTCTCTCAAGCTACCTATCTTTCCCTCTCTTCTTCTGTCTCCCTTACCCCCATCCTTTTTCTCGCCTGCTCCAATCCCCTGCCCCCTGTTCATTGTAATTTCCTCCTTTAACCGAGTTATTTGTAAACCGGCGTGATGTGCCTCACGAACGTCGGTATATTAAAAGTTGTTAAATAAATAAATAAAAATAAATAAGGGCCCACCCAGCGGCCCGGGTCCCTATGGGCTCCTCCCGGGGGGACCGCGGGCTTCCAGGGGTGAAGCTCCAGTTAGCCCTTGCACCGACCTCATGACTCCTTGACCTCTCAAAGGTCCACCTAAGTCCCAGTGGCCCGGGTCCCTACGGGCTCCTCCTGGGGTGACCGCGGGCTTCCAGTGGTGAAGACAGTTCCTCTCCTTGACGTCACGACTCCTCATCTGCCTCCACAGTCACCTCAATCTCCAGTGCCGAGGGTCAGCTGGTCACTTCTTCTGTTCTGCCCCGCCACCCGACGGGAGATCCTATGGATCCACTTCCAAAGGTATATAATCCTCCCGTCAGTCCAAGGGTTCACAAGCCTGAGCATAACATGGGGATAATGTCTACCGTGTCCAGACAGGTGGCCACCTGTGTACAAGTGATCATAAGACAGTATGGTTTGATATTGCAAATAAGAAAAGAAGTCACATGAAGACCCGAGTTTTGCATTTCAAATATTCAGATTTTGACAAAATGGGGATGTACCTGGAGGAAGAACTAGAAGGCTGGGAGAAAATGGGTGAGGTGAAACAGTGGGCTAAATTAAAAGGAGCTATTACAAAGGCAACAAATCTATATGTTAGAAAAGTAAATAAAAGTTCAAGGAAAAATAAACCAATTTGTTTCTCAAAGGAGGTGGCTGTAAAAATAAAGGCAAAAAGATCAGCATTCAGGAAGTATAAAGGATCCCAAAAAGGAACAATACCTGGTGAAAATGAGGGAGATGAAGAAAGAAATCAGAAAAGCAAAAGGAAGAAAGAATTGCCCAAGAGATAAAGAGGTAAGAAAACATTTTTCAGATATATGAGAGAAAGAAGGAAAGCCCGAAGTGGTATAGTGAAATTGAAAGGTGACAAGGAGGAATGTGCCAAGACAGACAAGGAAATGGCAGAAATATTAAACAAATACTTCAGTTCTGTGTTCACTAAAGAAGTCCTTGGAGGAGGACCATTGCTGATTGACAAGACCAAAGAAGGGAATCGGCTAGACACAACTCCTTTTTACAGAAGAGTATGTATGGGAAGAGCTAGGAAAACTGAATGTGGTCAAGTCCATGTGGCTCGGTGAGGTAAATCCCAGGATACTACTAGAACTCAGAGATGTCCTGATGGGTCTGCTAAATGACCTGTTCAATATTACAGGAAATGGGAGTGGTGCCATGAGATTGGAGATAAGCAGTTGTGGTCCTGCTTCATAATAATGGTAGCAGAGGGGAGGCTGGAAACTACAGGCTGGTTAGCTTTACTTCAGTGGTGGGAAAATTAATGGAGATGCTGCTGAAAGAAAGGATACTGAACTATCTACAATCTGGTAAGTTGCTGGACCTGAGGCAGCATGGATTCACCAGAGGAAGTTTCTATCAGGCAAATCTGATTTTTTTGAATGGGTGACTAGAGAATTGGATCAAGAAAGAGCTCTCAATGCTATTTGGATTTCAGCAAAGCTTTTGATACCGTTTCACATAGGAGGCTTACGAACAAAATGAGAAGCTTCGGAGTGAGCGCCAAGGTGGTGGAGTGGATTACAAACTGGTTGACTGATAGGAGACAGCGTATAATTCTAAATTGAACCTTCTCTGAAGAGAGAGCCGTGTTAAGTTGAGTGCCACAGGGATTGGTATTGGGACCAGTTCTGTTCAATGTTTTTGTGAGTGACGTTGCAGAAGGAATAGAAGGTAAAGTTTGTCTATTTGTAGATGATACCAAGATCTGCAACAGAGTTGACACGCCTGAAGGAGTAGAAAGAATGACCAGAGAGCATGCATTTTCTATTGCCGGACCCATACTCTGGAACTCAATTCCATCCGAATTGCAATTAATCCAAGATAAAAACACATTTAAGAAAGCTATCAAACATTATCTCTTCTTTCAAGCATGTCTGAACACTGTACTTAGTTTCACTCTTTAGTTCATGCGGTATTTATCTTATGTTTTTAGGTCAGGATGATTTAAGTTAAACTTAATTATTTTATTTGTATCCCTTATTATTATGGATGTTTATTGTTTTTATTACTTACTTTGTGTTTATTTAAATGATATTATGTATGTTACTCTGTAACTTGCCCCGAACCATGGAGGGACAGGATATAAATAATTTTAAATAAATAAATGACAAGTGATTTACGAAGGCTTGAAGAGTGATCAAAGATTTGGCAGCTGAGATTCAGTGCCAAGAAGTGCAGAGTCATGCATCTGGGATGTGGTTATCCAAAAAAGCAGTATTAGATGGGGGTGGGGGTGGGGGGAGAAGGCTGATGTGCATAGACCAAGAGCGAGGTATTGTAGTAAAGGTTTCTGGCGATCTGAAGATGGTGATGCAATGTGACAAGGCAATAGCTAAAGCCAGAAGAAAGCTGGGCTGCATAGAGAGAGGAATAATTAGTAAGAAAGTGGAGGGGTGATACCATTGTACAGGTCCTTGGTGAGGCTTCACCTGGAATATCTGTTCAGTTCTGGAGCCCTTATCTCAAAAGGGATAGAAACAGGATGGAGTTGATCCAGAGAAGGGCTACCAAAATGGTGTGGGGTCAGTATCAGAAAACCCATGAGGATATGAATATGTATACCACAGAGGAGAGGAGTTGCAGGGGAGCTATGATACAGACCTTTAGATACTTAAAAGGTTTTAATGATGTGCAAGCATCAAACTTTTCTGTTGGAAAGAAATCAGTAGAACTAGGGGTCACGAAATGAAACTCCAAGGAAGATGCCTCTGAACCAATGTTAGAAAATATTTCTTCACTGAGAGAGTAGTGGATGCCTGGAATGCCCTTCCAGAGGAGGTAGTGAAAACCAAAACAGTGAAAGAATTCAGAAGGGTATGGGATAAATACTGTGGATCACTAAAAGGTGAAAGGATGGAAATGAAGAAAAGAGTACATGGAGTAAGTTGATGGTGTGGCAATTACCCTCAACCAATAAACCTTGGTACTGTTGATGCAATTCCATCATTGCTCTCTGCTTCAATAGCAGGGAGAAAAGGGGTATTGGATTTGTTCAACAATAGAAGGCCCCAACTTTTATGGTCTGGGGAAACAAGTATGGGAGTAACTTGCTGATGTGGCGGTTACTACCCTTAACCAATAAGACTGATAATTTGATGCAACTCAAACATTGCTCTCTGCTTCATCAGCAAGGCATAACAGGAAACCGGATTCAACAGCAATCAACAAGGGGTAGGGGTGGGAAATTGATAAGCACAGGGGTAACGGGGAATTGTATTCAAACAGCAACCAACAAGGGCCCTGACTTTCATGGTCTTGGAAACAGATAAGCATGGGGTAACCTACACGGCACAGAAGATAGTACCATAAGCTTACTGGGCAGACTGGATGGACCATTTGGTCCTTTTCTGCTATCATTGCTATGTTTCTATGATGTGAAGTGGGGAAGATCAAGTTGGGTTGGAAGATCAGGAATCTGGGATGGAAGAAGTGGAGGGAAAGGGAGGGAGGTTTTTGGATTGAAGAAGGGGAGGGGCTGGGTTCTAGGATCTGTGGAGAAGGGAGAGGTGGGAAGGAAGGGAGGTTCCAGAATCTAGGGGAGAGGATTTAATTACTTTGGTGAAGGTGAGGCAGGAGGCAGATGTCCTTACTATGCTTCAGTCTTGTTCCCCCTTGTATCCCCTCTCTGATTTCCCACTCAATCTGGCATGCACACAAACTCCTGGTGCAAATCTCTTCTCTCCAGCATATGCAAACACTGCCTTCTTCCTCCTGCCCTGGTTCTCTTTTCTCTCAGAGATATGTCCCCATGTCAATCCCCTCAGCCCTCAATGATCCTCACTCAGTCCCTTCTACTCTCCCCCAAATGATCCCCCTTTGCTCTATCTGCTACAGGCTCACCCCCTCTCATCCTGTTCCAGCACATTGCCTGGGAGGGGAGGGGCTGAATCAGGAAACAAGAGGGCTGTTCTCTGCTGAATAAGATTAGGCACAGCTGGAAATTTTCAACCAGCCTGCTGCCCCCAGATTTCTGCTGCCATAGGCAGAGGTCTAGAGTGTCTATTGACAAATCTAGGCCTGAGTTCTCTTTTTATCCCAGGACATTTTCAAACTATCTGCATTGGGACAAAGGCTGCACCTATTTTTTTACTGGCAAAATTTGCAACTAATTTTCAAAGGGAAAGTGTCACTTGCTCATGCTCCTTCTTTTGCTAGAAGATTACATGCAAAGATCTGAAAATACCATCTATGTGTGCACTTTTCCTCCCCTGACCTATGCACCCGGAAATGACTCTTTTCGATTTAGCTAAAAAAATGCACCCCATGTGTAACAGCGCACCAATGTTGAGCCACATTCAGGGAGCACAATTTTCAGGCAGTCAATTGATACAGGTAAAAATGTTTTTTACTTATATACTGTAACCGCTCACCGGGTGAAGTTCTGCTGTTGTTGCTTCCTCCGGTGGTTGCTTGCTGCAGTATCCAATCTCCTGATGTCTGACTATGAATTTAAACATAATCCACTGGCCCTAGTTTTTGACGCCCTTCACATGGCCCCTGCCACTGTGCCATCAAATGGTGTGGGGAGGTGGGCACCAACACCAAAGCCTTGTCCCCCTCCCTAAACTCTCTCTTTCGGGCTCCATTGTCATAATGGGTCTTTTGGTGTTCCTGGGCCTGCTGTAGGTTATCTCTAGCTATTTCATGAGCTCTATATAACCTCTCTTTCAGGTGGACTACGTAGCTCACTATGGCCAGGATTCATCGCTCCGTGCGGAATGATGAATCCTGTGCAAAAGCGGGCGGAAGGCGAAGGAGGGGGCAGGCGGGCGATAGCCCACAGCCGATCGCACCATGGCGGTGCGATTTCACCAGCCGCGGTGCGGCCGGCTGCAGGCTATCATGGGCATAGCGCCACCATAAAAGGTGGTACTCTTCCCTGGGCTACTGCCGGCGATAATGTTTGAAACATTATCGCCGGCAGCGGTGCCGCTGCCGGCGATAATGTTTCAAACATTATCGCCGGCAGCGGTGCCGCTGCCAACTCCTCCCTAACTCTACCCTGACTCTTCCCCTCCCCCTAATTTTAATGTTACTGCCACGAAAAGGCCCTAACGCACACGATAAGTCCTTAGAAAATAACCCCCTATATTTGTAGGGGATGGAGTCTGGACCTCCCAGAAGTCACTAAGCACTTCCAGGGCACCCCCTTGGTTGCCTTTCATATAATAATTCATAGGGAGAAAACCCAGTGGAGGCTTGAGGGACTCCCCTGACTGCAAACAGGAGGAAGAGGATTAACTGGTCCCAATTCTGGAGGTCCCCCTGCATGCACTTTCGTAGCATGCCCTTCAACGTACGGTTAAAACATTCTACCAAACCGTCCGTTTGCGGGTGGTAGGCAGCAGTTAAAATGATGAATCCCAACCCACACCTGTTTGAGAAACTGTGACATAAAGTTCATCCCCCTATCCACCAGGAGCGTTCTAGGGAAACCTACTTGACAAAATATACAAATAGGTTCCTCCGCTATCACCTTAGCTGACGCTGTTCGGAGGGGAATAGCCCAAGGAAACCGTAGCGTATTCCACTATAACTAGAATATATTGGTGGCCCTAGTACTCTTCTCTAAGGGCCCAACTATGTCTACTGCTACTGGACTTAGGGGCTCAGATATTATAAGCAGGGAGATCAGGGGGGCTCCTAGATGGCATATCTGTGGCTGTCTTCTGGCACACCAGGCAAGACCTTCAAAAATCTTTTACTGCCCGAGCTATGCCCCACCAATAAAAATGTTCTGTCAAACAGGACAGGGAAGCCTTACTGTCTAAGTGTCCGGCCATTGGGGTGTCATGCGCAAGGGACAACAGTGTTCTGAAATGTCTTAGGGATGATCAGCTATTTTCTCCTAGCCTGCTGATCTGACTCATGGATAATTTGATACACTGAGTCATTAATAACGTCACAAAATGGATACCCTTCTTTTCCGCTTTTATTCCCTTTCTCGTCTTCCAACCTCTGTTTCATTTCACAAATTATTCCATCCGCATTTTGTTCTTCCCTAAAATGGGGTAGCTTTTGTAATATTTCCAGGCCAAGCCCTGTATTCCCTACATCTTCCCCAAGATAGTCTCCCCTACTTTTTCGGGGGGCTTTCCCTGGGTACTGAGATCTGATGGGGTATGGATTTGAGGCTCTTTCACTATGTGTTAACGAATGGAAAAATGTCCCCCACGACTCTCGAGTCTTCCTCCCTGGGGCGATCCTGCCGGGGGTTAGGGTTGGCCCTAGTGGCTACACAGATGACCTGCCCCTGTAGCTGCTCTCCCAAATCTTCTCAGTCTCTTCCCAGGATCAAAGGAAAAAGCAGTCTCTCGACGATGGCTAATTTTAGGATTGTTTCCCTTCTGCCCCGGGCTAGGGGAACCTCTAAAGAGGAGTACATTTGAGGGTCCCCTTGTACACATCTAACCCGGGTCCTTTCATTTACTCTATTGCTGGTGCCTATAAGTCTCAGGTTCCTTGCCATGGAGCCTGAAATTAGCAACTGGTTACTCCCTATGTCTAAGATAGCTTTTACCAGTGTGCCCATCAAGTGCACCTCCTTTACATATCAGGTCTCCTGCATCCCTCCTCATTTGTCCTTGACTCTTCCCCAGCAATCCTTATAGGGGCAGTCTCTCTTAAAGTGGCCCTCCTCCCCACAGGTAAAACACCGGAGCAAACTCTGTGCTGGTTGCAAGGCGGATCTCCCCAGCTTCCCCAGGGGTATCCTCTCCTCAGCTCTCCCTGCACCTGGGCCTGACTTCCCCTCTTCTGGGTCCTTCCCCCTGGTAGGGGACTCTCTTCAATTGACCTCTGCGCCTACAGGCCTTTCCTCGAGAATTCCCCGGGCTCTACCTTCCGTGGCTGGTTGCTTATAGGTGAACCCCACCTCCTCAGTGTCCAGGAAGCGTTCGCTGTATTGTACCACCTCCCCTAAACCTCGGGATCCTTGGTGTCCCACCCAAGTTCACATGGAAGTGGGTAATATGCTCATAGATTGTTCTAACACGATTGCCCCCACCACCTCTTCACTAGTCTGTACGGCCGGGTAAAGACACCGGGTTGTTATATCCTTGAGCTTCTGCACCGTTGCTCGGGGTCTCTCCCCTTTCCCGACCCTGAGAGTCCTGAAACGTTTCTGGTAGGCTTCCGGGGTTAAATCCAACTAGTCCACAATGGCAGCCTTCACGGCCTCATAGTTCCTCATTTGGTCTTTATCCAGGGCCTGGTAGGTGGCCTGGGCCTCCCCAGTCAGCTGCGGGGCCAATCTAATCACCCATTGCTCCTTAGGCCACCCAGCTACCCTTGGTGACCCTTTCAAAAGTTACCGAAAAGGCCTCCAGCTCATCCCCAGGCTCCAGTTTCAAGATGTTGAGGCCCCTTAATGGTCCTGCCAGTCTCCTCTCCAGCTCCCCAAGAGTGCCCGGCAAATCTCCCACATCGTCTGGAAAGAACAGCCGCTGTTGTTGCCATATCAGGGTCCGAGTCTCTCTGGTCTGTTTCTCCACAAGCTTCAGGAGCAATTGCTGCTCATTCTGCTGCTGTAGGCTCACCTGAAGGAGTTGGTGTGAGGTTTCCTACTGCTTCTGCATCTGCTCAGTCATTCATTTTAGCATATTTTCGGTCTCCATTCTGGTGGTACATTCAGGAATGAAGAAACTAAACAAAAACCAAGTGCAGCCTCTCACAAATCCAATTCCTTGTAGCATCTCCCCCTCCCCCCCCCCCCCCAACTTCTCTCCTTAATGAGCTCAGCTTAATTCTCGCTTTACAACCAAAATTCTGTCACTCCCTTTGGCACTTCTTACTCGGTTATCCTCCCCTCAGAGCCCAGGTAATTACCTTCCTTCCTCTTGAGAGGAGGTGTTGTTGGTATCAAGAAGGGTAAGACTAGCCGCTGCAATCCCTTTGGGTCATCCTGCCGCGATCCCACTGCTGCTACCATATGTAACCGCTCACCGGGTGAAGTTCTGCTGCAGTATCCCAACGTCTTCTGATGTCTGACTATGACTTTAAACAAAGGTAAGTCCACCCACACTTGGATTGTAAGCAAAATCATTCTCACAAAGTCCAGCCAAGTTCTGCCTGCCACCTGAACCCCAGCCTACAGCATCAGAGGCCTAAAACACAGGTCCAAAAGTTTGACTTTAACCAGGACCAACACTTCTTCACACTCGTGCCCTCCAGCTGTGCCTGTTTCTGCCCTACAGCCCACACCAAAAAGGCTTTTAAGCTCCGGCGTTAACGCCATGCTTGGTCCTGGCCCAACAGTCCCTACGAAACAAAGTTCAGTTCCAGCTGTGCCTGTTCCAGCCCCATGGTTTGCAATAGCCAAGCCCTTAAATACAGTTCCCTGAAGCTCAGCCTGCTTTCAGGGGTCTTATCCAGTCCCAGTCTTAGCTGTGCCCTTCCCTTCCTCAGCTTGGGTGTCTCTCCAGAGCTGAGGTGGATTGCCTCCTCTCCTTCAGTAGGAAAATTCAAAAGCTGAAAAGAACATATTTCAAACAAACACAGGTACCTCAGTGTTTTCCTACTCCACCCCAAACAATCCACCAGGGTTTACTGCTGTCGTTAGGTATTAGTTGCTCCCTCCTCCGCTGAGCTTCTCCTCCTGCCACTCCCACCAGTCTTGTATGTGTGGCTGCTCTCCTTTAATCAGCCCAGCACCAGGATCCTGGCCTGGCTCAACTTCCTCTCCCCTTAGCCCCTTGACCCTCTGGGATTTGTAGTCCTCCCCTCCCCCATCTGAGCTTCTATCTAACTCAACCCTCGTCTGTATTCCATTCCCTTTTAGCTGTTGTAATGGGATGTATCTCCCATTACAATACATTGTTTTGAAAATGATCCTCCTGATAATTATTTGTATTTATTTATTTAATTTCTATTCCTCCTTTCCAATCATCCAACTCCCTCGTGCAAGCTTCTTGTAGTTCATATACTTGAAAAAGTTATTATTCGTTTTTAACTCTTTGGCAAGTTTCTTTAATTCTCTCTCGGCTTGCCTTATTAATGTTTTACATCTAATTTGCCAGTGCTTTGCTCTTTCTTAGCTTCCCTCATTAGGTCCTGCTTTCCATTATTTAAAGGATTCCCCTTTTGGCTTTAATAGCCTCTTTTACAGCACCATTTAACCGTGTTGGCAGTTGTTAGGTCTTATTTCAACCTTTTTCAAATTGTGAAATACATTTTCTCTGGAGTGCCAAGTTGCAAACATTTGCTTCTAACTAACTTTAGCACAGTCTCCCTTTTTAAAGATAAATACTAATCAGCAGTTTTGTAAATTTATTTTTCTCCCTCCAGTGATTATTACAAATCTGATTGTGTCATGATTACTATTGTCAAGCAGTTCTACCAGGGTTGCCCTCTTGCACCAATTATGTTCCTCTGAGGACTAGATCTAAGGTAACTGCCTCTCTTATGGGTTCTAGGATCAGCTGCTCCATTTATGGCATCTAGAAACTTAACCTCACTACCATGCCCTGATGAGACATTCACCTAGAGGACAACTTTCCAGTTATGCAATTGAATACTGATTTACCTGGATAAATTGCCTGTGTGAAAACTGCCTTCACTCAGTCTAGCCAAAAGTATGCATGCAGTTCCATAGTGCAAATAATTATAACCATACTGAGGTAATGAATCACTGAAGGCATGTTTTGGGTGGGATTGTAAAACAAAACATTAGTGATTTTTTTTCGTCCCTAATGCTTTGTTTTACAATGACAAATAGGAAAATTCCCTAATTTGTTTTGTTTAGTGCACACTATTTTTGAGTTAGTGCACACTTACAACTCAAATAGTGCACATTGACTCAAATAGTGAATCAGTGTGAACTAAATCAAGATATACACACTAAAAAAAAAAAGAAAGAAAACCTAATGAAACAAAAAAAAAATTGGGGAAAAATGAAACAAACCAAAAGTTTTATCGATGAACACCCCTATGAGGATTGCAGGTTGCATTTTCATGTGCGTCTGTGATGGAGTTACCCTGTTCCCCTCCTTTAACATGTGCGGGACCAGATATTTAGTCTGGGGCACCTTAAATCCTACAGAGGGAGAGAGCTCTGTGTGTGTGTGTGGGGATCCTGCTGGGAGAGGAATAATATTGTGAAGTCAGCTGGGATCAGGGGGCCCTGCATCTCCAGGAGCAAGTTGCTACTGACTCTCTCTGAATTTGTGTTGTGAGTACACTGCAAACGTAGGCAGTCTACTGACATGCTGATTTGCCTTTTATGTTAATAAAACTTGAGATTGCATTAGAAAAGGCTGGAGTCAGTGTGGTTTTCTGCTCCAGTCCAGAAGATTTGCTCAATCAGGTCATGGATTTTTTCTAAGCTTGGCACAGAAAATAAATCCATGTCTCCATGAGAGGACAGTGAATTAAAGTTTGCAGTAGGGCAAAGCAAGAAGTTTGAAGGCAAAGCAGTTCTGAGGTGTGTACCACAGCTCTGAAGTTAAAGCTTGCTGGCTCAAAAGGAGCACAGAAGGAAAAAAAGAGAGGATTTGCCTTTAAAATAGTGAGTAGTCTGTAGGAAAGTCAGGTTTAGATTTCAGCAGACAAAGGAGGCAAGCTCCGTCTACAGTTAGGGCTTATATGCAGTGAAGTTAGTGCTAGAAAAGCAGGGGGTTTTAAACATTTTTTTTTACCTTTGGAAAAAGAAAGGGGAGAAAAATAGCAGTGAACTGTGGCTGCTTGAACAGGCCATGGCCCCAGCAGAAAGTGAAACTGCTAGTGAGTGCATAGGGTGTAGCCTCCAGCAGTAAAGCTCTGGCTCTGCACTAGCACTAGGCACCAGAAGTCAACAAAGAGGAAGCTTTACTGAAAGAAGTATGCTAGCTTTGAGGGACAAATGCAGTTTCAGGAGAGGCTCATAAAGCAGCAGCTTTCCTGCACCAAGGAAGAAAAGAAGCTGGAAGTTTGCTCGCAAAATCTCCTATACAGAGGAGACTTTTCATTGCCTGGGAGTAGAGAGAAGCACTGGCAATCACCTGGAGAGCCACTGCAGAGAAGCCAGATACTTGTGCTGCAGAGAGATCGGGTGGAGGCGCTGTTGTGGGGCCAGCATGCAAGGGGTTGCAGCGAGGCCTGACAGAGGCGCTGCCAAGAGGACAGACGGAAGGGCCGCAGAAAAAACAGATGGAGGTGCTTTCATGGAGAGCCCAGAGAGAGGTGCCATGGAGACCACAGGGAGAGGGTCTGCAGAGGAGTCAATGTGTGGCACTACAGAGGAGCTAGGGACTGGTGTTGCAGAGTGGCCAGAGGGGCCTGAGAGGAATGCCAGAGAGCAGGCACCTAAAGCCGGAGAGAACCCACAACTGGTACCAAAGGTACCACCTTATGTTGTCCCACAGCAAGTGCAAAGTGTCCGGCACCAGAGAGGCTTTCAATTAAAGGACTAGGGGTGTACATTGGATGAAGGGCACAGTGGGTGGTGGTCATAGTGTTGTCTGGGGTAACCCTAATGGTGGAGGGTTGAGCATAATCCTAGAACCCCGGCCCCAAGCCTAGCTTATGGGAGTCCAGATGAAGAACAGTGAGGATGTGAGGCATTTCCCTGGATGGGATCCAGGGGGAGTGAAAACCCTTGGACCAATTGGTCCAAGCTGAAGGGGGGGGGGGGTATGTGATGGAGTGACCCTATTTCCTCTAACTTGTGCAGGACCAGGCATTTATCCTGGTCTACCTTAAATCCTACAAAGGGAGAGAGTTCTGTGGGTGGGATCCTGCCGGTAGGGGAATAAGAATGTGACCCCAGCTGGAATCAAGGGGACCCAGGTCTCCAGGAGCAAGGAGCTCCTGACCCTCTTGGAAGATGTGTTGTGAGTACCCTGCTAAGGTGGTAATCTACTGGTATATTGATTTGTTGTTTATGTAAATAAAAGTTGAGAATGCATTAGAAAAGGCTGGAGTCAGTGTGGTTTTCTGCTCTAGCCCAGAAGATGTGCTCAGTCATCCTCACAGTGTCATTTTTCAGCAAAATGTTTTGTTCAGAAAAATCAGGTGCAAAGTCTATGGATCACTTGTATCCACTGAAAATTACACGCATACTTCCCCCTTGTAGAAGGCCTGCGGATACAAAGTGCCCACAGAGTTTGCACCATGGCAGACAGTTTAAAAATTGACCCCCTAATATTCCATTATTATTTTTTCCAATTTATTAGTCTGTCTATTCTCCATTAACATTTCACAGTCTGCTAACATGTTTCCCTAATATGCAAGGAATTTCTATTTACAGAAATTCCAGTGTAGTTTATTTCCTGTCAAACTTTTATCCTACTTGACTTGATGCCGTCATTAGGGGTAGATTTTAAAAGGTGTGCGTGGGAATAGATTTGTTCGCGCAACCTGGCGCGAACAAATCTACTCCCGATTTTATAACATGCATGTGCTGCCATGCACATGTTATAAAATACAGGGTCGGCACGAGCAAGGCTGCGCAAAATCGGCAGCCTTAAGTTACACGCGCAAGTTACACCTGCCAGAGGCAGGTGTAACTTGCGCGCGCCGGCCGGCTGCTGGCGCGCCATGTTCCGGTCCAGGGGCTGATCTGGAGGCCGCAGCCACGCCCGGCACACCCCTGGGCCAGAACCACGCCCGCGCCCTGCCCCCGGAACGCCCCCAATGATGTGCCGGCCGGAACATGCCCCCCTACCTCGCCCTGAACCAGTGGCGTAGCCAGAATTGATTTTTTGGGTGGGCAGAAGGTTAACATGGGTGGGCTGTAGTTGTTTTTTTACTGATAAATAATGCCAAATTATGCAGCATAGCATTCACATCTACGCCTAAGTATGAGGTCTACTTAATGATACAAACATAATTCACGGTGATTTGTGGTACTTTAGCCTTCTTATTATTACGATTTTATACACGGCTCCTACCTGTCCATAAATTTTGAGAGAGCGGTTGTGTTGCTTATATTTAAATTGCTAACATCTCAAAATATAGATATATATTTTTACCTTTGTCGTCTGATCTTTGTATTTTTCTAATCAGTTGGTCCTGGTCTCTTTTTCCCATTTTTTCCCTTATAGCTCATTTCCTAATTCCTTTTCAGTGTCTTTCTTCTATTACTGTCTTCTTCCCTTCCACACACACACACACACACACACACATACACGCTTTCTCTCACAGACTCCCTCTCACACACTCAAGCTGTCACTCTCATATGCTCTCCCCCCCCCCCCCCCCAAGCTCACATTCAAGTTCTCACTTTCTCACCCCTCCCCAGGCTTATATTCTTATGCACACACAGACGCACATCCAGGCACCCATTCTCACCCACACACATAAACCCAGACTCCCATTCTCACCCACAAACCCATGCTCCCAGTCTCACCCACACATATTCAAGCTCCCATTCTCATCCATACATATACACATTTAAGGTACTATTCTCACCCACACATACACACATTCAAGCACCCATTCTTATCCACATATTCAAGCTTCCATTCTCACCCACCCACACAAACCCAGGCTCTCATTCTCACCCATATATACACACATTCAAGCTCCCATTCTCACCCACCCACAAACCCAGGCTCCCATTCTCAACCACACATACACACATACGAGCTCCCATTCACCCACATATTCAAGCTTCCATTCTCACCCACATACACACCCAGGCTCCAGTTTTCACCCACACACACTCCCATTCTCATCCACACATACACATTCAAGCACGTGCACAGCTTCCGCTTTCTCCCCCAGAGCAGGAAGATCAGCTGCCTCTCCTGCTGCCACCGGCCTCCTGCTATCTTCGGGCGTCGGGCCATACTGCCCGCCGAACTTCCTGTCGGGGGGGGGGGAGCGGAAGCGCAGCGCACAACGTCCGCTTCCTCCCTCCCCCCCCCAAGCAGGAAGATCGGCGGGCAGTACGGCCCGACGCCCGAAGATAGCAGGAGGCCGGTGGCAGCAGGAGAGGCAGCTGATCTTCCTGCATTGGGGGAGGAAGCGGAAGCTGCGCGCGGCGCTTCCGCTCCCCCCCGAACAGGAAGACCGGTTGGCCATACGCCCGCAGCAGCGCTTCCCCATGTGTGCCGTGATGGCGCGCGAGGCGTGGGTTCTCTTGTTCGCTGTCGCGGGGATGGGATCCCGCAACAGTCTTGCAGTTCCGGTGCCAGTTGGGTGGGCCTGGGTCTAAGTTGGGTGGGCACCTGCCCACCCAGGCCCACCCGTGGCTACGCCACTGCCCTGAACACGCTTCCCAGGAAAGCCCCAGGTCTTACGCACATCCCGGGGCTTGCACACGCAGCCCCGGACCTATGCAAGATAGGCTCGGCGCGCACAGGGGGTGGAAGGGGCAGCTTTTCGGGGGTTACGCGCGTATCTTATGCACATAACCCTTTGAAAATCTGCCCCTTAATATATAGTGCCACCCCATCCGAAGTTTGATCTGCCGTCATTTAGATATATTTTCTACTCTATCACTGTATTCCATTGGTTATGCCTTTTCCGGAGTCAGCTTTTGGGCCACACAGAGCTCAAGGGGTCACTGCAGCCCCCCCTCACTCTCACACCTTCTCACATCATGTCTAAGGGCAGGGGACTCAAATGCTGTTCAGAAGACGTGAGGCTTCTCTCTGTGGTGGCAGGTGAAGGAGAAGGGTAGGGAAGAAAGGGGGTTACAGCTTGGCAGGAAAGGAGGAGGAGAGAGAAGAGAATGCTGTGGGTAAGGGGGAGAAAGGAATAGTGGGCACTGTGAGCAGGGAGAAAGAGGGTAGTACAGAGGGGATGCTGGTGTTGGGGAGTGTGTGTGTGTGTGTGTGTGTGTGTGTGTGTAGGGGGAGAGATGAGTATATTAAGACTGAGCCAGCACCACTGCCAAAGGCAGCAGTGCTGTGTTAGACCTGCCAACAAGGGGGGATGGGACACCCATTTCAGTTTTACACTGAATGCCAGTCAGCCTAGAACCAGTTCTGGCTGTGTCCCCGCAGATCTCTGAAATGCCTGTGTAGTCTCCATCCAGGCAGGGCACAGAGAGTCTGGTGATGGTTAGGAGCCCAGTGCTGGTCTTTCAGGAAAAAAGGGTCCAATGGAGGAGTGGATCAAGCAGATGGTGTAGTGGACCCAGACACAGAGGCAAAATTGATTTTCTTTTCTTCTGAGCTGGACAGAGAACCAAACCACTTAGGCTTCCCCTCTATGAACCCATCTTGACTGCTAAGAACATAAGAACATAAGAAAATGCCATACTGGGTCAGACCAAGGGTCCATCAAGCCCAGCATCCTGTTTCCCACAGTGGCCAATCCAGGCCATAAGAACCTGGCAAGTACCCAAAAACTAAGTCTATTCCATGTAACCATTGCTAATGGCAGTGGCTATTCTCTAAGTGAACTTAATAGCAGGTAATGGACTTCTCCTCCAAGAACTTATCCAATCCTTTTTTTTAACACAGCTATACTAACTGCACGAACCACATTCTCTGGCAACAAATTCCAGAGTTTAATTGTGCGTTGAGTAAAAAAGAACTTTCTCCGATTAGTTTTAAATGTGCCCCATGCTAACTTCATGGAGTACCCCCTAGTCTTTCTACTATCCGAAAGAGTAAATAACCGATTCACATCTACCCGTTCTAGACCTCTCATGATTTTAAACACCTCTATCATATCCCCCGTCAGTCGTCTCTTCTCCAAGCTGAAAAGTCCTAACCTCTTTAGTCTTTCCTCATAGGGGAGTTGTTCCATTCCCTTTATCATGCTTTTCAATTTTGTTCCCAGAAACTCCAAGATGTAAAAATAAGGAAAAATAGGGCCTCACTTTAAGATATACTCAAACCGATCAATTTTTATTTTGGGCGTTAGCAGTCAGAATACACAACAAAGAAAGGTTTTAAAATGCACTGATTAGATCAGAAGTTCATAGGTTTTTCCAGCCAGGAAGCAATAGCATACAATTTTCAACAAGTACAAATTCTCACTCAGAATTTGACTAATACAACTGCTGGTTTCCTTGAAAGATCTAGACACATTTTCCCGTTGCAACTCCACTATCTAATTAGCTTCAATTCCTTTCAGAATACTTGTTCCCCTCACAGAAACAAATCGGAAATCACTCTTACCCCCTTTTGATGTCTTCCAATATATTCTCAAATAGAAACATTCTGGAGACTTAGGAGAGATTTCTCCAGACTCTCCTACTCAAGCCCATCCAAAACTCTTTACTTCTCAAGTTCTCCATCACAATGGGACCCAATGCTCTTTCTTTTCCTTCACTGACCGAGAGCCTGGTTATTTCTCTATGAGGAGAAACACATCCATGCATTTGGGCCTTTCCCCTTGAGCTGGAAGGTCCCTGCAGAGACCCTGTCTTGAGGAGAGGCACTCCAGGCTATCCATTCATCTGTGTGGGGTCCTTTATATCCTCCGGTCAAACCATGAGCATAAAAGTATATAATCCCCATTAGAACTCACTCTAGAAGATTCCTTCTGCACCTTTGAAAGGAGACACACTGCCAAGAATTCAGTTACACCTCATGGGTCCTCAGTAACATGTGTTGAATAATTTTGCAAGACATGATGTTATTTAGTGGCAGTTTAATGAAATCACCCCATCAGATATTTCTTTCCAACAGTCAACACTATAGAACTACACATAAATGTGCAAGCAGATTTTAAGGGAACTCCCCTACCCAAACTCTCCACACAGCAAGGCTCCAATGCTGCAGGCCAAAATTAGGGGGCCCATCACATACAGCCCTACTCAAACCAATTTGGTTTCCTAAAACTCAGTGTACCAATGTTAGGATTTTGCCTGCTACACAGCCTTATCCTACGTTCATGATACCTCCCCACCAGCAGAGGTCCTCGGTATGCCTCATCACTAATCTTGTCAAGTTCCTCTTCATTGCCTTTGCCATGCCCATAGCCTATAGTTCTTTCAGACACTAGGAATCAGAAATGCTCCTGCTCAAGCACCCGGATTGACCAAAAGGAGGCACTCTTCCACAGCTTGTCTGCCAAACAGAGGGCGCTCTTCCACAGCCTGACTACTCAGGGGGAACTATTCACAGACTGCTTGTCTAGAATGGGGGGTGGGCTCTTTCACAGTTTGCATGCCCAGAAGGGGGCACTCTTTCACAGTCTGATGCTAAGTGCCCAGAAGAGGGTGATTGACTTAATGCCAATTTGGATATCCAGCCTTCCAGCCAAGATTTGCCTTGTCACTCCAGCCGAGCCATACCTTGTTTACCTGTCCATAGCTCTCAGAAAAATTGGGACACATGAGGAGGGGGTCTTAAAGGGGGGGGGGGGTACTGTTAAGATGTCACCTGCTATGCAGCCTTATCATTCCTTGATGATCTCTCCCCAACAGCAGAGGCCCTCAGTATGTCTCATCACTAGTCTTGTCAAGATCCTCCTCACTGTCCTTGCCATGCCCAAGTCTCAGCCCTATATAAACCTTGACTTGATAGAAGCTCCTTGTCTTATGGTGTCACTTCTGGCTCCATGACCTGAACCTTGTTCTTGCCTTGTCTTATCGCCTACAGGCCTTCTACCTCGCATTGTCTTGTGGCCTATGAGCCTTCTACCTTACCTTGAAGCCCTCAAGCCTATCCTGCCTTGTTTCTTGTCTTGGGGCCTTTGGCCTAAGAACATAAGAACATGCCATACTGAGTCAGACCAAGGGTCCATCAAGCCCAGCATCCTGTTTCCAATAGTGGCCAATCCAGGCCATAAGAACCTGGCAAGTACCCCAAAACTAAGTCTATTCCATGTTAATGTTTCTAGTAATAGCAGTGGCTATTTTCTAAGTCAACTTAATTAACAGCAGGTAATGGACTTCTCCAAGAACTTATTCAATCCTTTTTTAAACACAGGTATACTAACTGTTCTAATCACATCCTCTGGAAAACAATTCCATAGATTAATTGTGCGTTAAGTGAAAAAGAACTTTCTCTGATTAGTTTTAAATGTGCCACATGCTAACTTCATGAAGTACCCCTAGTCTTTCTATTATCAGAAAGAGTAAATAACCGATTCACATTTACCTGTTCTAGACCTCTCATGATTTTAAACACCTCTATCATATCCCCCTTTAGCCGTCTCTTCTCCAAGCTGAAAAGTCTTAACCTCTTTAGTCTTTCCTCATAGGGAAGCTGTTCCATTCCCTTTATCATTTTGGTTGCCCTTCTCTGTACCTTCTCCATCGCAACTATATCTTTTTTGAGATGTGGCGATCAGAATTGTACACAATATTCAAGGTGCAATCTCACCATAGAGCGATACAAAGGTATTATTTATTTATTTATTTATTTATTTAACAATTTTTCTACACCGATGTTTGAATAATATGACATCAGTTTACATTTTCCGTTTTATTCACCATTCCCTTTCTAATAATTCCCAACATTCTATTTGCTTTTTTGACTGCCGCAGCACAATGATTTCAATGTGTTATCCACTATGACGCCTAGATCTCTTTCTTGGGTGGTAGCTCCTAATATGGAACCTAACATTGTGTAACTATAGCATGGGTTATTTTTCCCTATATGCATCCCTTGCACTTATCCACATTAAATTTCATCTGCCATTTCGATACCTAATTTTCCAGTCTCACTAGGTCTTCCTGCAATTTATCACAATCTGCTTGTGATTTAACTACTCTGAACAATTTTGTATCATCTACAAACTTGATTACCTCGTATTTCTTTCCAGATCATTTATAAATATATTGTAAAGTAAAGGTCCCAATACAGATCCCTGAGGCTCTCTACTGTCCACTCCCTTCCACTGAGAAAATTGTCCATTTAATCTTACTCTGTTTCCTATCTTTTAGCCAGTTTGTAATCCACAAAAGGACATCGCCACTTATCCCATGACTTTTTACTTTTTAAAGAAGCCTCTCATGAGGAACTTTGTCAAACGCCTTCTGAAAATCCAAATACACCACATCTACCAGCTCACCTTTATCTGCATGTTTATTAACTCCTTCAGTAAGTAAAGCAGATTTGTGAGGCAAGACTTGCCTTGGGTAAAGCCATGCTGACTTTGTTCCATTAAACCATGCCTTGCTATATGTTCTGTGATTTTGATATTTAGAACACTTTCCACTATTTTTCCTGGCACTGAAGTCAGGCTAACTGGTCTGTAGTTTCCTAGATAGCCCCTGGAGCCCTTTTTAAATATTGGGGTTACATTAGCCACCCTCCAGTCTTGGTACAATGAGTGATATTAATGGTAGGTTACAAATTTTTATTAATAGGTTTGAAATTTCATTTTTTAGTTCCTATAGAACTCTGGGGTGTATACCATCTGGTCCAAGTGATTTACTACTCTTCAGAACATAAGAACATAAGAAATTGCCATGCTGGGTGAGACCAAGGGTCCATCAAGCCCAGCATCCTATTTCCAACAGAGGCCAAAACCAGGCCACAAGAACCTGGCAATTACCCAAACACTAAGAAGATCCCATGCTACTGATGCAATTAATAGCAGTGGCTATTCCCTAAGTAAAATTGATTAATAGCCATTAATGGATTTCTCCTCCAAGAACTTATCCAAACCTTTTTTGAACCCAGCTACACTAACTGCACTAACCACATCCTCTGGCAACAAAATCCAGAGCTTTATTGTGCGTTGAGTGAAAAAGAATTTTCTCCGGTTAGTCTTAAATGTGTTACTTGCTAACTTCATGGAATGCCCCCTAGTCCTTCTATTATTCGAAAGTGTAAATAACCGAGTCACATCTACTCATTCAAGACCTCTCATGATCATAAAGACCTCTATCATATCCCCCCTCAGCCGTTTCTTCTCCAAGCTGAACAGCCCTAACATCTTCAGCCTTTCCTCATAGGGGATCTGTTCCATCCCCTTTATCATTTTGGTTGCCCTTCTCTGTACCTTCTCCATCGCAACTATATCTTTTTTGAAATGTGGCGACCAGAATTGTACACAGTATTCAAGGTGCGGTCTCACCATGGAGCGATATAGAGGCATTATGACATTTTCTAGGTTCACCGTGATTTGGTTCAATTCAGTCCAGCCGAATCATTACACATGAAAACCTTTTCCGGTATGGGTATCTCCCCAACATCCTCTTCAGTAAGCACCAAAGCAAAGAAATCATTTAATCTTTCCACAATGGCCTTATCTTCTCTAAGTGCCCCTTTAACCCCTCGATCATCTAACGGTCCAACTGACTCCCTCACAGGCTTTCTTCTTCGGATACATTTTAAAAAGTTTTTACTGTGAGTTTTTGCCTCTACGGCCAACTTCTTTTCAAATTCTCTCTTAGCCTGTCTTATCAATTGCCAATGCTTATGCTTTATCCTATTTTCTTCTGTTGGATCCTTGTTCCAATTTTTGAATGAAGATCGTTTGGCTAAAATAGCTTCTTTTACCTCCCCGTTTAACCATGCTGGTAATCATTTTACCTTCCTTCTACCTTTCTTAATGTGTGGAGTACATCTGGACTGTACTTCTAGGATGGTATTTTTTAACAATGACCACACCTCTTCCACACTTTTTACCTTTATAGCTGGTCCTTTCAGTTTTTTTCTAACTATTTTTCTCATTTTATCAAAGTTTCTCTTTTGAAAGTTTATCACTAGAGCTTATTATCCCCCTTCCAGTCATTAAGTCAAATTAGATTATATTATGTTCACTATTGCCAAGCGGCCCTACCACCATTACCTCACTCACCAAATCCTGTGCTCCACTGAGAATTAGATCTAAAATTGCTCTCGTCGGTTCCTGAACCAATTGCTCCATAAGACAGTTATTTATTCCATCCAGGAACTTTATCTCTCTAGCATGTCCCGATGATACATTTACCCAGTCAATTTTGGGGTACTTGAAATCTCCCAATATTAGCGCACTACAAATTTGGTTAGCTTCCCTAATTTCTCTTAGAATTTCACTGTCCGTCTCACCATCTTGACCAGGTGGACGGTAGTGTACTCCTATCACTATAGTGTTCCCCAACACGCAAGGGATTTCTACCCATAAAGATTCGATTGTGCATTTAGTCTCATGGAGGATGTTTATCCTGTTGAATTCTATGCCATCCCGAACATAAAGCGCTACACTGCCTCCTGGGTGCTCCTCTCTGTCATTGCAATATAATTTGTACCCCAGTATAGCACTGTCCCATTGGTTATCCTCCTTCCAAAATGTCTCTGAGATGACAATTAAGTCTATGTCATCATTCACTGCTATACATTCAAATTCTCCCATCTTACTTCTTAGACTTCTGGCATTAGCATACAAGCATTTCAAAGTTTGTTTTTTGTTTGTAATTTCATTCTACTTTTTAATTGATAAGTTAGAATTTTTTAGCTCAGGTGAGTTTTTAGTTACAGGTACCTCCTACTTTTCTTATTATTGAAACCTCACTGTCGGGATGCCCTAATTCAAATGCATCATTAGTATCCTTTGAAGATACCTCCCTCCAAACCATGCGCTGCTGAGCGACTGTTGGCTTTCCCCTTTGTTCTAGTTTAAAAGCTGCTCTATCTCCTTTTTAAAGGTTAACGCCAGCAGTCTGGTTCGACCCTGGTTAAGGTGGAACCCATCCCTTTGGAAGAGACTCCCCTTCCCCAAAAGGTTCCCAGTTCCGTACAAAACTTAATCCGTCTTCCCTGCACCATCGTCTCATCCACGCATTGAGACTCCGGAGCTCTGCCTGCCTCTGGGGACCTGCGCGAGGAACAGGGAGCATTTCAGAGAATGCCACTAACAGTCTAACTTCAGTTAATCAAGCAGAGTGAGTCACTGTCTCTTGATTAACCAATGTTGGTACCTAATCAAACCAAATCACACTACCTTAACACCTTTCCAAGGTGAGTAATTGAACTGAACTGTTCATCCTATTTACTTAGGTATGCACTGCACCTAGATTATTTCTAGCTTCTGTCTACCTTTTTTTTGTTTTTTTGTTTTTAATATACAAACACTCTAACTTCTGATTATTAGCTGCCTTACTTACTGACTAAAAATACAAACAGTCTAACTTCTGTTTATTCGCTGCCTTACTGACTATTAAAAGCACAAACACACTAAATAATTTTCCCAAATAGTTAACTTTGCCCCAATACTTTTAAAAAAGAAAATTTCCCAAGCAAAAACTTACTGATTTCTTTCAGCCACCAGCAAGGTGATCCTCTCCTCTCAGTGCTCCCTATTCTCTCTTGTTTTCTGCCTTGAGGCCTTTGGGCCTATTCAGTCTGTTCCTACCCATGCATCCTTTGGGCTTCTGTGTACTTTGTTTGGTGTTTTCCTTGTCTGCTTTGTCTAAGTGATACCCTAGGCTGCCTTATTCGTCTTGTCCTGTCTGTTCCAGTATCCAGTCCTGCCTGTATAAGAGTCCTGCCCTTGCCTTTTCTCACGCTTGTCTTGCTAGTTCCAGGTCCTGTCCAGCTTGCTAACCCCTGACTGCTTGTCTTGCTTGCCTTTGTCTAAGCCTAGTCTCCAGCCTACCTTGTTCAAGCCTTGACTGTGCGGACTCACCACTTTGATGTACTGCTGCCATGGAGACCTACTGGCCCCAGATCCCGAGGGTTCAACCTGCGAGGGAGCGGGGTTGGCTTAGCGGCAGACCAGCCTTTGTCTTATCCCTATTTCTTCCTTGTATTTCCTTGCCGCTCCTTAGGTGGGTTTCCCAAACTAATACAATCAATCAAATTACATAATATGGGGCTAGGACAGCCCCACAACACTCTAGACTCCAATGCAAGAATGCATCCAGATCATGTAACCTATTCAGACTCATGAGGAAAATTATTAGATATTCCCTGAGTTAAACGCACAACTTTTATTGTCATAAAATGTTTCTTTTTTTATGAAAAACTCAACATCATCCTCCATCATACATACAGTCTCTCTATTTCTCTCTCTGTCTCTCTCAAACAACCCCGGGAGTCTGACTCTTTTTCTGTCTCTCAAACACTCCCCATCCCCAGCAGTGTTAAAGAGAAAGAGAAACTGATGCTCTTTAAGACATCTCAATCTCCCTCCCCTGTCCTCAGCAATCTCCTTCACTATCAATTCCCATTCTGTCCCCAGTCAGAAATCTTTTCAGAAGGCAGCAGAAAGGGGGAGGTATGAAAATGTCACTTTGAATGCATATACAGTGTTGCTCTCTGCTTCAACGGCAGGGGGAAATGTGGAAAAGAGGATTTGCATTCAGACAACATCCAACAAGGCAATGATCTGTGCAGTCTGGGGAAACAAGCATCGGGGTAACTTGCTTGATGTAGCGGTTACTACCCTTAACCATTAAGCCTTATGCTCACCTTTCATACAACTCCAACATTACTCTCTGCATCAATGACAGGGGGTGGCAGCAAATTTGAATCAAACAGTTACTAACAAGGGCCCTGAACTTGGTGGTTGATGAAACAGATAAGTATGGGAAAATAACTGTGGGAGCTTGCTGGGCAGACTAGTTGGGCGGATGGATCTTTTTTTGCAGACATTTCTATGTTCTATGTTTCTATGTTCTATTGTCTCTCCTCTCTAGGCAGCAGCAGCTATGCTGCAGCTCTCCTCCTCCCTTCCCTAGCATCTCCGTCTGGGCCAATCATATGGTAGCTGGCTTTGTCCTCTCACTTGTTCCATGCAGCTTCAGATGATATTGAATCCCACTCCAGGATGCTGCCTCTTCCTGTACCAATGCCACCTTTACAGCCTGCCCCAGCAGTGGGCCCCCAATGCTTCTGCCGTCACTGCCATTAAGAAAAGAGAGCATGTGAAAAGTTTGGCCCAGAGATTATTTTTCTTTCAGACACAGGCATGTGCATGGGACATTCTAGCTTTATCTGTACTCTTTGTTACCTCTTGTTTAGCATTTTTGCAGAGGAAAAATTTTAGTTACATTTAGTTCGTTCATTTCTTAGGTTTGTTCTAAAGTTAGAAAATATATATTTGTTCCATCATAAGCATGCAAAAAATTTGTAAATGGAAGTTAGGGTTTAAAGAGAAAAAAATGTTATGATTTGTTCTTGATCATAATAAAGATATCTGGGGAAAAAAATGTGCCCCTTGGTTTTATTCATTCATTTGTTTATCATTAAAGTTAAAGGGCTGCAGTCTATTTTGGATTCCGAAATTGGGGTTTTCGCATCAGTTCTAATGAAATTGGTGAGTAGACATCATCAGGAGGGTGAAGGCAATCCAACGCATCAACCCATCCAAATACTTAGGATGGTTCGGGCTATACATTTGCTAGATAAAGAAATAAGACTGTGGCAAATTGGCAACAAAGGTGTCATAGATGGCCTAAGGCAGCGTGAAGAGGCAAAGAGATACTAGCAGAGGCAGGAGTTCTCTAAGTCACTGCGAGAGGAACAAAGAAGCAGCAAGTATGGGAAGAACAGCCCAAGGCTTCAGGAGAGGTGACAACAAAGGTGGCGTGAACTCTCGAAGGCAGCACGAGAGGCAAATTGACACCAAGAGTGCCATCAACATCTTAACACACCATGAAAGGGGAACAAATCAGGAAAACTTCCAGGGCACCGACAGAGGGACAAAGCCGCAGTGCTGGAACTGTGTGCAGTTTACTCTTTCAGCACAGTTTGTGACAGAAACTGTGCCGGATCCCTGAGAGTAGGTACATTAATACCCTACTCCCGGCAGGAATTTTTAGGGTGTGAGGGGAGGGTCCGGAGGGGATAGTGGGTGTGATGCGGCATTTTTAGACTCTGTGTGTGTGTGTGTGTGTGTGTGTGTGTGTGTATGTGGGGGGAGGGGGGAGGGGAAGGCCCGAAGTCAGCATTTTAATTATAGATCCAGGAAAGGGGGTGCGGGTAGGGGATCCTCTCACAGAGACTGGGACATTTTCTTAAAATTTGAGAGGGGATTAGGGGTTGGTGGGGTGTATGTCCCTACAGGGCATATTTAAACATTTGTGGGGAAAGGCAGAGAATCAGATTGTAGGCCTTCTGTTTTTTTAAAGTGCTACTTAACCAGATATCTTTTGAAGTAGTGAGATATCCAGCCACACAAGGCTGGATAACTAAAACATCGAACCAGTTTTATTTAAACATAGCCAGTTAGGTTTCTTAGTTGTCTGGTTATATGTAACCGTATAACTTTAGGCAAGTATCTTCAGTGAGAAATTTCTCCTGAAAGGCTTTCTAAGAGTATACTGTAGCCGGGAAGATACTGCCCACTCTCCTTCCCCCTCCTCTCTCTGGGAGAAGTGACAGGGCTACAGAAGACATTAGGCACCGTACCTTTTAATTATGTTATTAACCCCATATATCTTAATCCAAGTTAATTCGACCTGTTCATTGTAAGACATTTGTCACTGTTATTGTTTAGAATGTAAACCGAATTGATCAATAATTCTGTTATTGGAAAGTCGGTATAGAAAAATGCTAAATAAATAAATAAATAAATAAATAAGATTACTACTTATTAGCTTATATATGATCCAAGAAGCCCAGAAAAGGACACTTGTTTATCTCAGAATCAGACCCTTTTATTTCAGTCATTTGAGATTTACTACTTCGAATAAAACAGTCATCTTATGCCTCTTAGATAAGAAACATACTACAATCCTTAACACAGCATACACTTATAATGATTAAAGCTTAGCACATCATAGGTGAACTCAGAGCAGTACACATAAGAGTAACCTTAATTTGCTTAGGATATTATTAATAACTTAGCTAAACATCCTTAATGCTTAGGAGATTAACCTTAGGCTCATCACTGCAGCTTGTTCTGGTCATTGAGGTGTGAGAGCTGGAGTTCCTGAAGGCAGCCTCTGTGATGGAAGCACACACTAGTTTCTCTGTCTCTGCAAAGCTAAGAAGTGTTGTCTGATCCCTAGAAGGGAAAATGATAACTTCTACTCTGCCTATAAAGTGGCAGGCAGGAGATTTCTCTTATGTGCCATGCTCACCAGAATACTGAAGCTTGTCCACTGGAGTGCAGGGAGGGGCAGAGAAGGATGTTGTCTTATGATGTTGTCTTATGATGAGGTTAATGGATCATCTTAAGTAGAATAAATACCATCCTTCTGATCACCTCTCCCATGCTGTTTTTAAGAGCCAGGATATACATATTCAGGAACTCATACATAATCAAACAGAAGCACAAGATGGCGTCTCTCCTTCCGTTTGAATTGCTGGACCCACAATTTCTTGCCTCTCTCTGGAGCGCATGCTCTCCAGTGCATGATTGGCCATATGACATGTGACCAGGGAGCTGACCACATGACAGAGCTGACCTCTCTGATAAGACCATCTTCCAGGCAACTGAACACACTCATACACACACATACACACAACTGACCTGTATTGTTTTAGGTCAGTTTTGTTTGTGGACAGAAGTTGTTATTCGTTCAGAGGGGCCTTGTTAAACAGCTACGCTAGCAGACTAGATAATTCACTCACCTATTGCTATTCTGGCCAAAGTTCATCCTCTCTGTATTTCTGCTGAAATACAGGTTAAGCATCCATATTGTGAAGTCAGAATTTATATTTTGCTGCATAGTAGTGAAACTTCTAGTATCTCCCTATTCTCTTGCTGAATATATGGGACACGTTATCTGGCTAACCTTATCCACTCACCTACTTACTGACTATGAACCTTATATTGTTAAAGATAAGAAATAACTTATTCTAGGAGCTGTGGAGGTAAATATAACATGATTGATATCAGTGGATGGATCGCTTTGCAATAAACCATGAGTAAGTAAAGCAAAAAAGGACACAATTTGATAAATATTATACTGGACAAAGCTTTATTCACATTATTAAGTTAATACAATTGATACAGACAAGACTAAGTTTTTGATGAATGGAACAGATTTACCTGTGTTCAACAGAATGATCAGAAACTGCTAACTGTAACACATTCAACTATATTATATTTTATTGAAAAAAAAAGTGGAAGAAACATGTTCATTAGTATAGTCATAAAAAATAGAATCCAATGATGTAAAACTGGATTGCAATCAACTACATGGACAGCTGTTTCAGCTCAGTAAGCTGCAGTCTGCCACTGTTTTCTAATTCAAAATAAACAAACAAAAAGCTACAGGCCATACACTGTTGGAGCCCTATTTAGGATTTAATGCTGTAGCACTATTGCTGAGCCAGATAATCAGTAGGAGAGGACTCTCGGTTTATGAGTCAGCAAAGAACCAGATGACCATCAGAAAAATGACAATTAAAACATTTGTCCTGTGGTTGAACAGGATTCAAATCCAGTAGGCAATTTTCAAATCCATTTACCAAGGCAAAGATGATTTACCAGGGGAAATTGGTCTGTCTGAAAATTACCTTCCATCAGTCCAACTAACAGCATGTGCAATCTTTCACAGCACACGTACTTCAAGCCTGACTGCGTAGACGCATGCCTAGACGTCTGTTTAGGTTGGGGCATGACAATAATTTATTTATTTATTTGTGGTTTTTTATATACCGAAGTATAGCGTTTTGCCTTCACTCTGGTTTACAGGATAACAACGATAATGTGCAGAGATTTGAATTTTTTTAATGCTTTTTAAAAATCTTGTTTATTAAAGAAAAAAATATTATATTAACAGGGCAATTTTGTAACAGTCTCCTTAAGAAAGGTGACAAAATAAATTATATGAAATTTCAAATTGAACTTATGTGTCTATATTCACTTTGAAAATTATGCCACCACAACTACCTGCACCCACACAAACACTACAAAAATATATGCAGATAAACTGTATATTTTTTTTATAACTCTTTATTTAACAACTTTTTCCCAGTACAAACAATACGATCTGAGGGTCTACTTATCTAGATTGCTTTGATTTGTATTTGTCAATAGGTGAAAAGATTCCTGTACTTTATGGGCGGGGTCGTTATTCGGGGATTAGACCTAAAACTGTGCCTAGGCCCTCCAGAGTTCTTACTGATCTCAGGAGAGATGACTCCAATCTGTTTTCTTCTACATCTCATTAAAGTTCAAGCAATACAGAAAAAGATACCTGTCATTCTAGATTTGGTAAATAGATTTAAATCTCGCCTTATGTGTATCACTGGATCTTGGTTACTTGAAACTCATATGCTTCTTCTCAATCAGTTACATGTAAATGGATACCAAATTTTTCTTGTTCTCGCCGCCTCAGACATGGTGGAGGAATTTTAATTTTAGCTAAAATTGCACATGGTTTATTTCCCATCAAATTGGAAACATTTCCCAACCTTGAACCATTTGCGGTGGCCAATTCTGAATGGGGTATTTGTGTCATATATATATATACATTGTAAAATAATTATCCTTCTGCTTTAGTTGATACCCTTTCATATTTTAATGCTGATTTCAAGGATTTCCTGGTAGTCGAGGATTGTAATATTCGTGTGGATGTGTACCTACATTCAGACAGCTGCAAGTTAGTGCTAAATTCTATGGAATCCCTGGGTTGGGCTCAACTAGTTAATCAGACCACTCATTCACAAGGGCATATAGTGGATTTAATTTTTGCAAAATCTTTGTCTCCAAATTTTCTTTTTTTTTTCTGTTTCTTGTAGTAATGTTCCTTGGGTCTGACCATAGTTTAATTCATTTTCAGGCCTTCCTGAAAAAATCCACACCTAGCTGTACTACTCATGAATTTAAAGTGTATAAACGTAATCATGTTGATCTAGATTTCCTTCTGGAAAAATGGATTCCAAAATTGCAGGATGTTAATATCACTAATGTTGATGATGCAGTCTGTATCTAGAAAGATTCTCTTTTAAATGTTTTAGACAAAATTGGTCCTTTAAAGCAGAAATGTATTAATAGGTTAAGGAGAGCACCCTAGTTCATCTTTAAACTGGGCAAATTTAAGCAGGATCTTAGAAAGTTTGGAGAAAATCAAAATTGCATTCTGGTCATGAAATGTTTTTAGCTAAACTTTGAGATTACCAGTATGAAGTTGACTGTCAGAAATGACTCTTTTTTACAACACAGTTTAATTCAGCTCCCAACCAGCCACATGAGCTTTTTTATTTAATAAAATCTTTGATTTTTTTCTCCCATGGCTAAGAATTCTCAAATTAGTTTGAATTCCCAAACTTTTGGCTTCTTTTTTTTTTTTAAAGAGAAAATTGATAAAATCTCATCTTCCTTTCCTTCTTTGCCGTCTTCCCCTGCTACCATTTATGCAACATCCATCTGGAATCTTTTGAGGAAGTTTGCTCCACTGAAATACAGGAAATTGTGGGCAAGTTGAAAACTAACTTATGCCCTTTGACTAATTATTTTAATGCTTTTATAAAATGTTTGAACAGTGACCTGGCAAGCTTTTTATGTTCCATTGTTAATATTTCTTTGACCAAGGGTCTTGTCCCTCTCTCTTTAAAAACTGCCTCTGGGAAATTTGTGCTAAAAAATGTTACTTTAGAACCTAATGAGATGAGTAATTTTCGACTGGCCTCAAACATGCCTTTTCTTGTTAAATATTTAGAAAAGATTGTTCTGTATCAATAGAAAGATTTTATGGATCAGAATTCAGTATTAGATGACCATCAATATGATTTCTGTCCCAATCACAATATTGAGACATTGCTTTTATCTCTTTTCAATGTTTTCTGGTGTGGGTTCCACTATGGGACTGAATATTTTATGGTTTTGTTGAATTTAACTGCATTGGATAAGTTTACACATTGGATCATAAACTACTTATCCAAAGATTACACATTGGATCATAAACTACTTATCCAAAGATTATGTGACATCGGGATTAGTAAATCTGTTTAACAATGGATGTTATCCTTTTATCAATATAGGACCCAGTAGATTATATCATTTGGGCAGCATTCTGTTTTCTCCCTCGATACTGGCATTCCCTAGGGGTCTGCATTGTCAGCCTTCTTGTTTAACATCTATATTGCACCAATTTGCAAGGTTTTAGCAAATCTTGATGTTGGATGGATATCGTCTTTATGCAGATGATATCCAATTTTATGTTCCCATTGGGGGTACTTCAAAGATGCTTTGAATAAAATCTCCAAATGTTTAATAACCTTGAAGGATTGGCTCACAGCCAATAAGTTATCTTTGAATATGGGGATGTCTGAAATTATTTATTTAGCTTGTTATCCATCTTCAGTTCCCCCACGTTCTGTGACTATACAGAACTACACAATTTCAATCAATACTCAGACCCGTAATTTAGGTGTGATCGTAGATTCTTCTTTATCATTAAAGCCTCATATCAGTAATGTGGTACAAAATGCACACTATTAACTGCATGTACTTCATAGATTTCACTCTTATCTGCAGGAAAAAGATCTAAAAACTATAATACATTCCTTGGTTGTCTTTGAAATAGTGAAATGCCCTGTATATTGGTCTCCCTCAATCCTCTATCAACACTTTTCAGTATGTCCAAAACTTTTGCTGCAATGGTAGTCTCTGTGGTCTCTATTTGTAAACACATTTACCCTTTGTTATCTGAATATCATTGGCTACCCATTAAATGGAGGATCAAATGTAAGATTTTAACTTATTTTACACGAGACCTAATCACTTGGGGGTACATATTCAAAGGACATTCAGCATTATTTAGCCAGATAAGCAGGACTTATGTGGCTAAGGAGCAGCCGTTGAATTTGCACCTACATTCAGCTCTGTCACTTAGCTGTGTAAGTCCCTTATATGGTTAAAAGTTAAACTCACAAAGAGTGGACATATACTGGGTGGATAGGGGTAGAGCAAGTTAGCCATATAACTTATATGGCTAGCTACCAATTTTCAGAGTTAGCTGGATAAGTTTACATCTAAGTTTAGATGCCCCATAGAGCAGACCTAAACTTTGCTGGGTAGACTGCTGGACTCCCAGAAACTTAACACCTGAACTGCATGCTGTTATCTGTGTGGTTATCCTTGATACTTTGATATCCACAGTGAGTTTGAACATTATGACTTTCTAATAAATGTTATTTGGTATTCAAGAATTAAGATCTCTGGTATTTAAAGCTGGGAAAGGAAAAAAAGTTTAATTGACTGCACTAAAGCTAAATGATTGAGAGCAGAGGTAGTATAGGTCTCAAATTGTTATGTTCATGGATAGATGTGAACCCTTGGGTTGAGATGAGCATTGACTCCACTCACAGGGAGGAGCCCTGTGAGCCTCACCATCAACAGGCGTGGTATCAGCAGTGTAGGACAAGGCTATAGTTAGAGACTTTATTATGAGGAAGGAAAGCAGAACCCGCGAAGTGGGGTTGTTAGTAAACACAGGTCTGAGCAAGGAGGTGTATCAGAGAGATACCTCAGCTGATGATCCAGTAGAGGCCCGCAGAACAGGGTATGCCAATGAGTTCCCTCTGTAAGTATAGATGATCTCAGGGGTGCAGATCCGGTAGTGGACCGTGGAGCGGGTACACCGAGTCATCTGTACAGAAGATGAGAAGACTGAGATATAGAACCTGGAACTGGAACTGGTAGCTGTAGCTTGAATACCCAGTAGCTCAGGATATGTAGGAAAAGGCTTCACCGAAGAAGGAGCGGTAGTGGCCCGGGGTACAGGGTAAACCTCAGGAAGGCTTCAGGAAAGCTTGACTGGTAGTAGTCTACTCTGTAAGAGGTACTCATGGGTGGAGGTCCAAAGTAAAGTCCTAAAGTAGAACAGGAGAGTTCCCAGGGTAGAAAGGCCCTCCGAGGAGTGGATAGCCAAGAAAAAGGAAGGGCCCCCGAGGAGCGGGTACCCAGAGTGTTCAGATACCCAGAGAGAAATCCAGAACAGGAACTCCAGTATAGAGCGGATTCAGCAAAGAGGAAACCCCTTGCTAACTCGTAGTTGCAGAGGGCCGATACAGCATCATGTTGACGTCATCCGGAAGGGATGTCCCCGAGGTTCCTGCCATGATGCGTACAAAGGAAGCACCTTAGGTGATTCCAGGTTCAAGATGGAGGTCGGTAGTGCCCACACTGTCCTGGGGACACCGGGGAGGTCGATGTTGACTGGCGAAGGTTGCCACTCTTCCCAGAATTGACAGAGAACGGAAAAAAGAGGTGAGCATGAAAGGTCACAGCCATCTGTGATTGACGGGTGTAACAGTAACACCCTTCTTAGGGCCCCTTCTCGGGGGTTTTGGTTTCCTAGGTTGTGACAAGTGAAATTGTCTAATCAGTTCCTTGTCAAGGATGTTGCTTGCAGGCTCCCAAGTATTCTCCTTGGGTCCAAATCCCTCCCAGGATATGAGGTACTCCCAGCATCTTCCATGTTTCCTCACATCAAGGATCTCTTCCACTTAGTATATGATGTCTTCTTCTACCAAAAGTGGTTGAGGATCAAGTGTCTTCTTTGAGAATTCTGATAGAATAAGTGGCTTCAGAAGAGAGTTGTGGAAGGCATTGTGGATCTTGAGGGTGGATGGTAGCTGCAGGCTGTAAGTGACTGGACCCAGGTGGCAGAGAATCGAGAAAGGCCCTATGTACCTGGACGCAAAGCGTGCGGAGGGTAGCTTTAAGAAGATGAAGCGGGTACTGAGCCATACCTTCTCTCCGGGTTGCAACTGTGGAGCTGCACTGTGATGGGCGTCGTAGAACTTTTTTGGCCTGTTGTCCTGCTTTCTGAAGAAGGCCTTTAGTATGTTCCCATAGCTGATGCAGTTCTTGCGCAGAAGCCTGTGCTGCAAGAGAGGATACTGATAAGGGCGTTGGTAAAGGAGGTAGAGGTTGACGTCCGTAAACAAGTTGAAAGGGTGATGACTCTGTTGCAGCTGACTGATGAGAATTCAATGTGAATTCGACCCAGGGGAGAAGCTCAGACCAATCGCTTTGTATGGCATTGACATAGGCTTGGAGAAATTGTTTTAGTGTCCGAATCGTCCTTTCCATCTGTCCATTGGCTTGTGAATGGTAAGCTGAAGTAAGATACAGAGATATGTCAAACTTTTTGCAGAAGGATCTCCAGAACTTTGCTGTGAACTGAACTCTTCTGTCAGAGAGGATGTGCTTGGGCATGCCGTGCAGATGGAAGACGTGTTGGATAAACAACTTAGTCAACTCTTGAGCGGAAGGTAATCCGGGTAATGCCAAAAAAAAAAGCCATTTTAGAAAACCAGTCTACTGTGACCCAGATGGTGTTGTTGCCATTGGACATGGGTAGATCAACGATAAAGTCTGTGGCGATGTGTGTCCACGGTTCGATGGGAGTCAGTAGAGGCTGGAGAAGTCCCCAGGGGTGACCGGCAGAAGATTTCTGCCTAGCGCAGGTAAGACAGGACTCCACATAGGCCCATACATCTTTTTTCATAGAGGGCCATCAGTAGTATCTCTGCAGTGTCGTTAAGGTCCTGGATTGTCCTGTGACCTGAAAGCAGGGAGTCATGAGCCCACTGGAGAATCTTCTTCTGAAGCGTCCGGGGCACCACCGTCTTCCCGGCTGGAACTGTATGAGTAGCCGATAGAAGTATCTTGGTAGGGTCAATGATATGATGCAGAAGGTCAGGAACATCTTCTGTGGAGAAGGAACGTGAAAAAGCATCCACACGGGTACTCTTATCCGCTGGGCGATACTTCAGGAGGAAATCAAATCGATTTGTCTGTGGTTCAACCTTTGCGCATGACGTAGGTATTCTAAGTTTTTATGGTCAGTGTAGACCGTTATATGGTGCTGGGCACCCTCGAGCCATGGACGCCACTCTTCAAACGTCAATTTTATTGCTAGAAACTCCTTGTCTCCTATCCCATAGTTTTGCTCGGCAGAATCGCTGAGAGAAAAAGGAGCAAGGATGTAATGTGTGAGTGTCACTGTGTTGATTAAGAACAGCCCCAGCTCTGATGTCTGAAGAATCTACCTCGACGATGAAGGTTCGTCAGGGATCTGTGTGGCAAAGACATGGTTCTCGGAGGAATGCCTCTTTGAGATCCTGGAAGGCATTTACGGCTTCTGGCGACCATTGAGAGGGGTTGGATCCCTTTTGTGTCAGGGCTGTAAAAGGCGCGGTCAAGGTGGAATAGAGATGAATGAAAGATCTGTAGTAGTTAGTGAATCCAAGGAAGCGTCTTAGAGCCTTAAGACCAGTAGGTTGGGGCCAGTCCTGAATGCTTCGGGTCTTGTGTGGATCCATTTGGAAGCCTTGACTGGATACTACGTAGCCTAAAAAAGGAATGGACTCCTGATGAAATGAGCATTTCTCTAATTTGGCATACACGTGGTTATCCCAAGGTCTCTGTAGAGCATTAATGACATCTACTTGATGGCTCTGGAGGTTCTGGGAGAAGACCAGTATATTATCTAGATTCACTACTACACATCGGTACAGCATTTCTCTGAAGATTTCATTCATCATATTTTGAAATACAGCCGGAGTTTCTTGGAGGAGAAATATAGCTGGGGCTTCTTGGAGGAGAAGTCCAGTACCTGCTATTAATTAAGTTGACTTAGAAAATAGCCACTGTTATTACTAGCAACAGTAACATGGAATACACTTAGTTTTTGGGTACTTGCCAGGTTCTTATAGCCTGGATTGGTCACTGTTGGAAACAGGATGCTGGGCTTGATAGACCCTTGGTCTGACCCAGTATGGCATGTTCTTATGTAAAGGGCATGACTAAATATTCAAAATGGCTGCCATGGGTATTTAACGCCATCTTCCATTCATCGCCTTGGTGTATTCGGACTAAGTTATATGCTCCTCTGAGGTCCAGCTTTGTGAATATTTTGGCTCCTTGGAGCCTATCGAAAAGCTCAGAGATCAAAGGCAATGGATAGTGGTCCTTCATGGTGATCTCGTTTAATCCACATTAATCTATACACGGGCAAAGAGATCTGTCCTTCTTGCCCACAAAGAAGAATCCAGCGCCGACAGGCAACTTGGAAGGCCAAATAAAACCTTTTGCCAAGTTTTCTTGGATTTAGGCCTGCAAGGCCTTAGTCTCTGACAATGAAAGCGGGTACACCCTTTCTTTGGGAGGTTCGGAGTTAGGCACTAAATCGATGGCGCAGTCAAAAGACCAATGAGGTAGTAGAGTGTCTGCCGCCTTTTTAGATAATACATCCTGATAAGATGAGTACTGTAATGGTAGGCCTGGAAGAGAGGTGGTAGTAGTTAAGCAAGGCATTGGAGTTACCTCCTCTAAGCACTTTCCATGACAGGCAGTTCCCCAATGAGACAGTTTGAGGGTGCTCCAATTGAATTGGGGTGAGTGCTTCTGTAGCCAGGGTATTCCGAGTACCACCAGATGTATAGCTTTATCCAGGATTAGGAAGGAGATGGTCTCAGAATGAAGAGATCCTGTGCGGAGATGAATGGGCTGAGGCAAATGAGAGACCTCACCAGGAAGTGGCTCGCCATGTATGGATGACAAAAGTAGTAGTGTCCAGATCGTGGGACAAAAGTAGGTATCTGGACCGTGGGAATTCATAGGTGCTCTACGAGTTGTCTGAGTATGAAGTTCCCATCAGCAGCAGAGTCCACTAATGCTAATGTGTGCAATTCGAGAGTCTCCGAGATAATCGAAACTGGGAGTGTCAGTGGAGGAGATGGAGAAGTTAGACCTAGGAGGAGTCCTCTGGCGGATCCTAGGTCTTTGAGTTTCCTGGACAGATAGGACAGGAGGGAACAGCGTGGCCAGGTTGTCTGCAGTACATACAGAGGCCTATCCTCTTGCAATGACGCCTCTCCTTAGCTGTTAAGTGGCTGCGGCCTAGTTGCATGGGTTCTTCCTCCTCGATACTGGATGCGAGAGGGGTTTGAGTAACAGGCACTGGATGGAAGCGTGGAACCGCTGGTGGTGGTCTTTTGGGGCTCTTTACGTCTTGTGACCATTCACGCAGCCGACGATCAATTCGCCCCATAAGGTCTATGAGAGAGTCCAGGGTTTTCGGCAGTTCACGAGTAGATGTGAATCGGTTATTTACACTTTCGAATAATAGAAGGACTAGGGGGCATTCCATAAAGTTAGCAAGTAACACATTTAAGACTAATCAGAGAAAATTATTTTTCACTCAATGCACAATAAAGCTCTGGAATTTGTTGCCAGAGGATGTGGTTAGTGCAGTTAGTGTATCTGGGTTCAAAAAAGGTTTGGATAAGTTCTTGGGGGAGAAGTCCATTAACGGCTATTAATAAAGTTTACTTAGGGAATAGCCACTGCTATTAATTGCATCAATAGCATGGGATCTTCTTAGTGTTTGGGTAATTGCCAGGTTCTTGTGGCCTGGTTTGGCCTCTGTTGGAAACAGGATGCTGGGCTTGATGGACCCTTGGTCTGACCCAGCATGGTAATTTCTTATGTTCTTATGTTAATTCGTCTTTAATATGAGTGTTCCAGGAAAATAGTCCGTGGGCAGCCCAGGTCCCAACATAGCTCCGAGGACAAGGTCTTGAACTCAATAACGTAGTCGTTCAAAGGTTTGGCACCTCGTTGTAAGTGCAGAAGTGCAGATCCATTGACAGTCTTGCGAGCAGGGTCGTCAAAAACAGAACAAGAAAGGGCTAGGAAGGATGTTAAATTGCTGAGAATAGGATCACTACACTTCCAGAGAGGTGAAGCCCAGGCCAGGGCTTTCCCGTCCAACAAAGACAGTATATACATAGTTTTGGACACTACGTCTGGGAAGTAGGTAGGTTGCAGGGAAAAGTGCATATAGCACTGATTCAGAAAGCCTCTACATAACAGGGGATCACCTGTAAAACGAGTGGGAGCTGGCAAGGGCACAGAGATGCGTGTTGGTAGCACGTGAGGCGAGGAGGTGGCTTGTCAGGCATCAGAGTAGAATGCAGCTGAGAACTTAGCTGATTAAAGGCATTAGTCAAAGTCTCTAGAGTCCTTTGTTGTTCGGCCAATCGTTGGGCCAGGCCGGGGATGGCCTGAAGGGCTGAGAGCTGAGCTGGTTCCATTTAATTAGCAAACTGTTATGTTCCCTCCGTAGGTATAGATGATCTCAGGGATGCAGATCCAGTAGTGGCCTGCGGAGCGGGGTACGCTGAGGAGTTTGTACAGAAGATGAGAAGACTGAGATACAGAACCCGGAACTGGAACTGGTAGTTGTAGCTTGAATACCCAGTAGCTCAGGATATGAAGGAAAAGGCTTCACCAAAGAAGGAGTGGTAGTGGCCCGGGGTACAGGGTAAACCGCAGGAAGGCTTCAGTAAAGCTTGACTCGTAGAAGTCTGTAAGAGGTACTCACTGGTGGAGGTTCAAAGTAAAGTCCCAAAATAGAACAGGAGAGTTCCCAGGGTAGAAAGGCCCTCCAGGGAGCAGATACCCTAGAATGAGGAAGGGCCCCCGAGGAGCGGGTACCTAGAGCGTTCAAATACCCAGAGGGAAATCCAGAACAGGAACTCCAGTGTAGAGCGGATTCAGCAACGAGGAAACCCCTCTTTGCTAATTCGTAGTTGCAAAGGGCTGGTCGGCTTAAGTACTGCATCATGTTGACGTCATCTGGAGGGGACGCCCCCGAGGTTCCCACCATGATATGTACAAGGATGCCCTCGTGCGCGCACGCCTTAGGTGATTCCAGGTTCTAGATGGCGGTCGGCAGCTTTAATCAGAGAAGCTTTAATCAGAGAAGAACATCTGCTTAATGTTTTTGGCTACTTCTAATTTACTCTGTGCTGCACTAGTCTCACTTATTGTGACGGTCACCAGAGGAAGACAGGATATGACCCTTTCTGCTGATTTTCTCTTCACTGGGGGAGGGTCTGGTTGTGAGTGGGAGACAGTGTAGAGAGTTGCAGCAGTACTAGTGATATTTTTGTTTCTAATATTGATAAGGTCCAAGGAATCCACTATTTTTCATACCATATTAGAAGATATCAATGACAAAATTCAAACTATTGTAATCAGCTCTTATTTTACAAGTAAAAAGTATGTTCATAGATCATCAGACTCTTATGGTGGTCATGATAGTCTTATCACATACAAAAACACTTGTGAATGCAAGAATGTGGAAATGTAAAAAATAATAGGTTAAAATATAATAAAGGAAGAAAACACTTCTTAATTAAGTGAAACTTCTTAAATGCCCGGAACTGCTCCTTATATCCCAACACCATCCCCCCAAACCCCTGATCTCTAATGACCCAGCTTACAGTGCCATATCATCGCTACCATGTGTAAGAGACCTGGGAGTCTTTCTAGATCAACAACTGAACCTAAAAAAACATATCTGCTCCATCCTTAAAGAAGGGTTTTTCAAGCTCAACGTCCTAAAAAAACTTAGACCCTTGCTCCATTATCATGATTTCCGGACAGTTATCCAGGCCACACTATTGTCTAAGCTCGACTACTGTAACTCCCTCTTCCTCGGTCTCCCCTCTTCCACCATTAAACCCTTACAAATGTTCCAGAACGCCATAGCTAGGGTCATCACAAACAAAAGGAAATCCGACCACATCACTCCGATACTCAAAGACCTTCACTGGCTCCCCATCCCTTCCCGCATCCTCTTTAAAACTCTATCCATAATTCACAAATCCATTTTCTGCTACAATTCTAGCTGGCTTGATGAACCCTTTCGCATCACTCATTCTGACCGACCTACCAGGGCCATCAACAAAGGAACCCTCTCTATACCCTCCCTTAAAAAAGCCCACCTCTCATCCACCAGGGACCGCACTATCTCCATCACTGGCCCTAGACATTGGAACTCCCTTCCGACCTTGCTCAGACTAGAACCATGCTACTCCAAATTTAGGAAGAAACTTAAGACATGGCTTTTCCAACAAGCCTACCCTGAATAACCCCTACTGATAGCCCCTCCCCTTACCCCCCCTTATTAATCCCCTGCTCTCATCTCGGACTCAGGCTATTAGTCCCCCCCTTGCTATGACCCCTTCATTCTCCCCTACAGGATCTCTGTATATAAGTTACCCTCATGTACATAGTTTTTCCTCTATTGAATTGTTGCACTTCCTTACTTTCTTCCTGCATCTCCTTTGTTCCTCCTCTCCCCTCCCCCCTTTTTTGTTCTTTGTACTTTTCCAGCTTTAAGTTACAATGTAAACCGGTATGATGTCTTGTCACTAATGTCGGTATATAAACATTTCAAATAAATAAATAAATAAATACTCAATTGTTTGTAAATTCTCTAAAAAAGACAACCACGTGATCAAACAATTCATAAATGAAAGAGAGGTGTTCAATGTTGTAATCTCTTCAATCAAGCTAGACTTTGCTCTTGCAGTGGCATTCAAGGTGTGTACATCACTCATAATATTCAACTCTCCGCTCCCAGGTTGGCGTTCAAAATGTGTGCATTACTCATGATGTTTAGCTCTCCAACACAGCCATTTTTTGTAGCTTGGATTTTCCGAAGGAGGCTTAATGCTGCCAAAAGGGGTAAGCTTATGTCAATCGTAATGAATATCATGAAGAATTGCTCCTCTTCCAAAGGCAACTATAGTTCCCAAGTTGTTGTTAAATAACCCACACATGCATTTCTGGAATTGAGTTTAAAACCAGTGCCAAGTAATTTCATATAATAAATTCATGTATTCATAAATTTGTGCAATGTCATTAAATAATCTTATCATAATAGCACATAGGATGGTACCTGTATTCCAAATTCATAGTTGCATTCTAAGTAGAGTATTAACTGTACAGTGGTCCAATCTGGAAAAGAATCGTGTTGATATCTGTCTTTTATTGAGCATTTCTAACAGCACAGTTTTTCCTAAAGCATGTGTCTTATTCGGTCCATATTTAAACAGAACCAGAACAGCTATTGCTTCAATCTGTAAGCATGCTTTATCACATGCGATCATATATTCCTGGGCTTACACATGGCCATATATCATTATATAAAGAATATTCACAAAATGCCCTGCCAGTTTACCTCTTAATTCAAACCCTGAGGTATTACAGTACACCACTCATAAATCCTCATTGCTCATGCCATAGTAGAGCTCTGGAAGTCCTAGATCTTGGTTCTGGGCCTAACCTAGACTTGGTCCTTGGTGACAGGGCCTGGTCTTGAACAAACCTCAGCATGGGCCTAGGCTTTGGGCCTGGGCCTTGGTAATAGGACCTAGCTGAATCTGGGCCCAGTCATCGTTCCTTGGCCTGGGCCGAGACTCGGGCTTCAGTAATGGAAATCAGCCTTGACCAGGCCTGGCACTGGACTCAGGTCTAGAATTGGGCATAGGCATTGTCTAGGCTCCAGCTTCTTTCCTGCTCCTAGGCCTTGTTGTAGGAATATGGCCCAGTAAAACCTACTAACTGTGAATATGCTGATAACATGGAATCTCAGAAGGACATTTGGGATGCTTGATATCTTTCTCTGAATAAAGAATGACTATTCTCAGAGCAGAGTGCAAACAAATAATTTTCTACACAAAAAAACAAGGACATTGAAAGACAGTTTTTCTGGAAAACAGACCCTTGCTAGACACCAGCAAGGCTGGGGTTTATGGCCTAGCTACATAAATCTACCAATCATAGCCTCAATACTTATCAAGGAGATGTTTGCCACTAACTTATGTTCAATGTCTCTCTGGCTGAGGGATGACCTGTGTTTGAGAAAAACCTGAATAAGAAGGACCAATGGCAATGATGGTCTTGAAGACAATTGTTTTTTATTAATAAGCTAAGAAATGCAGATCAATCCTTTTAGAAGGAAGAGAACAAAGAGAAAAAAAATTAACATCATCAAGGAAAGAGGAGAGGAGCTACATCGACCACTTGAAGCAGTCCGATACCTCCACTGCCATTCCTAGTCTTCAGGGTTAAGCAATCTTGGTGACCCTTCAGGTAGCCAGAATTGCTCCCTAATCTCCTGTGAGGTGCTACAATTGCAGAAGCCCAGCCAAGTGCAAGACATCAGAAGTAGTGAGACCGGATAACAGCATTCTCAGCCACCTTTGAGAAAGCTCCTAGGCCCAGCCTGCAAATTGGAATGTTTGGCCATTTACTGTGCATTCAGAAAGTATTCAGACCCCTTCACTTTTCCCACATTTTGTTACATTACAGCCCTATTCTAAAACGAATAATATGCGTTTTCTTCCTCCTCAATATACACACAATACCCCATAATGAAATTTGTGGAATTTAATAAAAAAAACCAAACCTGAAATATCACATTTACATAAGTATTCAGATCCTAGTTGAGCTCAGGTGCATCCTATTTCTGTTGATCATCCTTGAGATGTTTCTCCTCCAACTTAATTTGAGTCCACCTGTGGTAAATTCAACTGATTGGTCATGATTTGGAAAGGTGCACAAATGTCCATATAAGATCTCACAGTTGCAGTGCATGTCAGAGCAAAATCAAAGCCATGAATTTGAAGGAATTGTCTGAAGATCTCTGGAACAGGATTGTATAAAGGCACAGATCTGGGGAAGGATACAAAAAATTGCTGCAGCATTGAAGATCCTGAAGAACACAATGGCCTCCATTATTCTTAAATGGAAGAAGTTCTGAACCACCGGGACTCTTCCTAGAGCTGGCCACCTACCCAAACTGTGCAATTGGATGAGAAAGACCTTGGTCAGGGAGGTGACCAAGAACCCGATGGTCACTCTGATAGAAGCTCCAGAGTTACGCTGTGGAGATGGAGAACCTTCCAGAAAGACAACCATCTCTGCAGCACTCCATCAATTAGGCCTTTATGGTAGAGTGGCCAGACAGAAACTACTCCTTAGTAAAAGGCACTTGAAAGCCTGCTTGGAGTTTGCTAAAGGCACTTAAAGGACTCTTAGAGCATGAGAAACAAGATTATCTGGTCTGATGAAACCAAGATTGAACTCTTTGGCCTGCATGCCAAGCGTCATGTTTGAAGGAAACCAGGCACCACTCATCACCTAGCAAATACCTTTTCTTTACAGAGAGGGTAGTGGATGTATGGAACAGCCTCCCAGTGGAGGTGGTGGAGACAAAAACATAATCTAAATTCAAGAAAGCATGGGATAAACACAGGGGATCTCTGAGTGCATGTTGGAATTGTAAAGCTGAATTAGTTTGGTGGTTGGCAGACTAGATAAGCTATATGGTCTTTTCCTGCCATCACATTTCTATGTTTCTATGGAGTATGTGTTAGAGAGCTGGAGGTTCAGGTCTTCTATCTCAACCAGTATAGACTTCAAATTTTACTTCCATATAGAATTGGTTGAATGGTGCCATCATTAATTTTATTGGTATTTTTATTGGGTGGTTGAAACTGGCCAGGGGTTTCTTTATTGCATAGTAACATACTAACATACTAAATAGTAGTGACTACAGAAAAGGATCAAATGGTCCATCCAGATTGCCCAGCAAGCTTCTTATAGTAGTTCAGATACTACCCCCATATTTCTCTTAAGGATAGCAACTGCTGCTCTGTGCAGTTATTCCCAAGCCTTATGAAAGCCCATAAAAAATGTACTGCTAGGATCATTTTTACTGGGTGATGAGCCTTCTTGAAAATTCAGCCAGTGCTGACGTATTTTGCTTATGGAATTGGAATTAGAAGCAGTCCTGTGATTTTTCACTTCTGTCTGCGTATCAGTACCCAGACCATGAAAGTCAGGACCCATTGTTGGTTGTCATCTGAATCCAGTTCCTCTTCTACCCACCCCACCCCCACCGCCATCAAAGAAAGTAGTGATGTAGTTGCATCAAAAGCATCAAGGCTTATTGGTTAAGGGTAGTAATCCCTTGCCCTCTGATAAGGGTAGCAATTGCTGCTCTGTGCAGGTTACCCCTATGATCATCATTTCCCCAGACCATAAAATTCTGGGCCCTCATTGGTTGTCGTCTGAATCCAACTTCCCTTTTCCCTCTGCCATTGAAGCAGAGAGCAATGTTACAGTTGCATCAAAAGCACCAAGGCAAGGCTTATTGGTTAAGGTTAGTAACCGCTGCACCAGCAAGTTACCCCAATGCACCCTTTTCTTCATTTCCATCCTCTAGCCTTTAGGGCTCCACAGTGTTTATCCCATGCCACTTTGAATTCTTTGACTGTTTTTGTCTTCACCACCAACTTCAGAAGAGTATTCCAGGCATCCACCACCTTCTCTGTGAAGATATATTTTCTGGTGTGGTTCTGAGTCGTGTGTCGTCCTGCGCCCCCCCCCCCCCCCCCCCCCCCCCGAGTTTCATTTCATGGCCCCTAGTTCTACTAATTTATTTCCAATGAAAAATGTTTGAAGTTCGTTCACCATTAAATCCTTTCAGGTATGTGTATCATATCTACCCTGTACCTCCTGTCTTCCAGGATATACATATTTAGATCCTTCAGCCTCTCCTCATAAGTCTTCTGATACTGACCATGTACCATTTTGGTCACCCTTTTCTAAATCGCCTCCATTTTGCCTCTATCCTTTTTGAGATACAGGTTCCATAACTGAACACAATACTCCAGATGAAGCCTCACCAAGGACTTGTATAAGGGCAATATCACCACCTTTTTCTTACTGGTTATTCCTCTTTCTATGTAGCCCAGCATTCTGCTGGCTTTAGCTATTGCCTTGTCATATTGCTTTGCCGCCCTCAGATTGCCAGACACTATCACTTCAAGATCCCTCTCTTTGTCCATGCACATCAGTCTTTCACCCCCTCCATCACTTACAGCTCTTTTGGATTACCACATCCCAGATACATGACTCTGTACTTTTTGTCATTGAATCCCAGCTGCCAAATCTTCAACCACTCTTCAAGCTTTCTTAAATCACTGTTCCTTCTCTGTACTCCTTCAGGTGTGTCCACTTTGATGCAGAACTTAATATCATCGGCAAATAGATAAACTTTACCTTCTATCCCTTCTGCAATGTTATTTGCAAAGATATTGAACAGAGCCGGTCCCAATACTGATCCTTGTAGCACTCTGTCTTCTGTCAGTCAACCAGTTTGTAATCCACTCTGTCACCTTTGCACTGACTCCCAAGCTTCTCATTTTATTCACAAGCCTCCTATGCAGGACTGTATCAAAAGCTTTGCTGAAATTCAAGTAAATCACATCAAGCGCTCTTCCTTGATCCAATTCTCTAGTCTCTCAATCAAAAAAATCAATGAGATTTTTCTGACATGACTTTCCACTAGTGAATTTGTGCTGCCTTGGATCCAGCAACTTACTGGATTATAGATAGTTCACAATTCTTTCTTTCAGAAGAGTCTCAATTAATTTGCCCACCACTGAGGTAAGGCTAACAGGCCTGTAGTTTCCAGGCTCCTCTCTTTCAGCCTGCTCTTGGACCCACATTTTCCCTTACCCCTTATTCAGTAAGGGGAGGAAAACGCGCGTCCAACCCGCGGCACCTAATAGCGCCCTCAACATGCAAATGCATGTTGATGGCCCTATTAGGTATGCGCGCGGCATACAGAAAGTAAAATGTGCAGCCAAGCCTCACATTTTACTTTCAGAAATTAGCACCGACCCAAAGGTCAGCGCTAATTTCTTCCGGCACCGGGAAAGTGTACAGAAAAGCAGTAAAAACTGTGTACAAAAAAAGCAGTAAAAACTGCTTTTCTGTGCACCCTCTGACTTAATATCATGGCGATATTAAGTCGGAGGTCCCGAAGAGTAAAAAAAGTTAAAAAAAACAAAACAAAACGGTCGCTCAATTTTGCCGGCATCCGGTTTCCGAGCCCGTGGCTGTCAGCGGGTTTGAGAACCGACGCCGGCAAAATTGAGCGTGGGCTGTGAAACCCACTGACAGCCGCCGCTCCGGGCCAAAAGGAGGTGCAAGGGACGCGCTAGTGTCCCTAGCGCCTCCTTTTCCCTGTTTCTACCGCACCACCTCATTTGAATACTGAGTCGCGCGCACCGGCGAGGGGCCGGTGCTCGCGCCGGGAGAGCGGGCGTTCGTCCGCTCTCCCGCGGACTTTACTGAATCGGCTTGTTTGAGATTTTATATTATGGTGTGTTTTGTAGCTAATTTAAGGGTAGTGTGGGTTGCAGTGTGATTTAGTGTCATGTATGAAAATGTCACTTTGACTTGCTACCTGCCATACCTAACTTTATGCCCATTGCCCCCTCAAACATTTCTGCCCAGAAATGCTACTGGTTTCACTAGAGCCTAGAGCTGTTGGCATTTGGGCTTTATGCCAGCCCTGTTTGTTTGTTCTAGTCATTTTAAGTCGGCATCACTTTTTCTTTGTCTGGCAGGGTGTTCACTTCTGCCAGTCATGCTTCCTTTTCTGTTCTTTTTGTTTTGTCTGCTTGCCTGCTAGTTCTATCAATAACATCAGTTTCACAAATGGATAGAGAGATAGACAAAAATGAAAACATTAAGGGGATTTTTATTTCATAAAGGGGTCAATTTTCAAAACTGTACTAGCAAGAGAAAAGTCCTTGGGAACTTTTACCTGTGAATTCATGAGTTTTCAAAGATAAAGTGTGCACATGCTTTCATTTTTGAAAATTGCCCAAGGAAAACGTATCCACAGAGATTTACAATTGTTTTATTCTATGGATACTTTTTCTGGCTAACAAATCCCACATATTTTTGAAAATATAAAACTATGTGCATTGTTATCTCCTTTGACCTAACTCCATCTCAGAAATGCCTCCATGGGGGAGCAAGAAAGGATGCATTGATACCATCTTGATAGTGCTCCATTCCTGCCTATGCAAGGTGGGAGTTAGTGGCGAATTCCATCTGTAGCCTGTTGGAGCTTCCTGGTTGCATTGAGGCTGGTGATGTCACTTCTGAGGTTTCCCCCCATTTCAGATCAAATGCAGCGGCAGAGACTGGGTATCAAGAGAAGATGCATCAATGTCATCTTGATAGTGTTCCGTTCCTGCCTGTGCATTGTTATCTCCTTTGACCTAACTCCATCTCAAAAATGCCTCCATGGGGGAGCAAGAAAGGATGCATTGATACCATCTTGATAGTGCTCCGTTCCTGCCTATGCAAGGTGGAAGTTAGTGGCGAATTCCATCTGTAGCCTGTTGAAGCTTCCTGGTTGCATCCAGGCTGGTCACATCACTTCTGGGGTTTCCCCCATTTAAGATCAAGTGCACCAGCATGCTCCAGCTGGCAAAACAAGTCATGCTCCTAGGGGGCACACCCCTTGAAGCTGAAATGCTGCTTGTCCTTGTTCTTATAGAAACATAGAAACATAGAAACATAGAAATGACGGCAGAAGAAGACCAAACGGCCCATCCAGTCTGCCCAGCAAGCTTCACATTTTTTTCTCATACTTATCTGTTTCTCTTAGCTCTTTGGTTCTATTTCTCTTCCACCCCCACCATTAATGTAGAGAGCAGTGATGGAGCTGCAACCAAGTGAAATATCAAGCTTGATTAGTTAGGGGTAGTAGGGGTAGTAACCGCCGCAATAAGCAAGCTACACCCATGTTTATTTGTTTTACCCAGACTGTGTTATTCAGCCCTTATTGGTTGTTTTTCTTCTCCCCTGCCGTTGAAGCAGGGAGCTATGCTGGATATGCGTGTAGTATCAGTTTTTCTTCTCCCCTGCCGTTGAAGCAGAGAGCTATGCTGGATATGCGTGAAGTATCAGTTTTTCTTCTCCCCTGCGGTTGAAGCAGGGGAGAAGAATGGTTTCTGTAGTGAATGGTTTCGGTATGGGTAAGAATCATAAGGGCTCTATCAGGACCTTCCAACCCAGGCTGGCTCCCCCTCCTTCTTTTATTCAACTGACCATGGACTCATTTTCTGTTTCGAGGCCCCAGGCTGGGAATATGGATTAGGATATTGCTGATTCTGCTAATTTGGAGTCATTAGTCTCTAAGTCCAGAGGCTCTTTCTCCACCTCAAGCAATCATCTCTCCCAGTCCTGGGATAGGAGAAGAAAGTGGAATTGGAACTTCCACTCTCTTGTATCCTCATGGTGGGCCATTTCCAGGGGTATGGGATCCAGAAATGGCAACTCCATTGGGAAGAGATTTGGTCACTCAATCAAGGCCTGAAGTAATCACTCTTGAAGCGATATGGTCAGCTCTCTTGAATATGTAACAAATCTGTTTCCAACAGGATGGACTCCATGCTGACCATTGGAGAATTTTATCATAGATTGTTACAATCATTCTCTAGTGGTTAGGGGACAAAATTCAAGTATGGAAGAAAAATATATTGTTTTGCAAAATTGCATTGTTTCTTTAATTAAGGATAATATGATTCTACATTCTAAAATTGAAAATTTATCTAATTATTCTCATAGGTTGAATCTATGTTTTATACATTTTCCTAAATGTCCTCTGATCTCAGCTAAAGATTTGCTTAAAACATTTTATTTGGAGTTTTTAAAGCTTTCTCAGGAATCAATTTCTAATGTTGAGAAGGTTTATTACTTGCCTGATCGATGGCGTGTCACCACAACTGAGAGTATTGCAGATGATAATCCCATTTCAGCTGGGGATTTTGAACAATCTCAGAGTGAGTCAGAATTTGCAACTCTTGTGGTGACCTTCCTTCAGGAATCAGATAAGTATTTAACATTACGTCTTTTTTTTTTTTACTAAGTGGGGAAGCTTTGTTTATAGGAAAAAAATTGCCATTAACCCAGATGTAACTAGAGATATGCAGACCAAAAGGAAGCTATTTCATGCTTTGAAGCTTAGAGTTTTTGTTCTTAAGGCTCAATTTTTATAGAAATTTACATATTAATGTTGTATCAAACTCCAAGGAGTCAAGTATGTTTTCCATGAGCCTGCGCAATTAGAGATGTACCTGTCCCTATCACTTCAGGATAAGACCCAAAAGATTTATTGCCTCTTTTCCTATATTTAACCTTGTTTCTCTAACCCCCATTAATGTGGACTAAGTAATATCATTATATATATATGTTTTTATATCATTGATATTTTCTATTTGGTTTTAGATTTACTTATATATACTGACATGAGTTCTGTATTCAAGGTCTCTTGATTATTTCATTTTTGAAAAATTAATAAATAGATAATTAAAAAAAACAAGAAATGCCTCCATTAAAATGTGGGTAAAAGAACCCACTTTGTGGGACATCATATACTTTTACCTTCATACAGGATGGGTAATTTTCAGACAGCCTATTTATCTGGATTACTAGCATTTACCCATATAAATGGCTTTTGAAAATTGCCCTCCCTGAGGGCTTGTTATTATTTGTGATAATTGTGGGTGGATCTTTGGGCCGGTGGCAGATGACCATGCCCCTGGGGGAAGATCCCGAGAGGGCCACCGGTCAGGCTCAGAGTTGGGAGACAGACACACACTAGATCTTTTATTAAACTGTATAGTGAACCACCAGAGGTGGCAGTAGTGAGCTGGAAGAGCCCGGCTGGGCTGTAGTCCCTCAGGCACTGGAACAGTGATCCCAGGATGGCTGAGCTGTAGAGAAATTGAATATAGTGAGCAGGCAGAGTATGCAGAGTTCAGGAACAGAACCTTGATGGTAACACACCATAGTCTCTTGAAGCAGCCCAGAAGCTGGAATGGAGTAGGCCCTCGAGGAGTGAGTACCTGGTTCCAGGGAAAGCTCTGAGACAGAGATGGTAACCTACTGATGTTGTAGGCAGCGGTGACTTCAAGGCAGAAGTAGTATTCGGTAGCAGGTCCGGGAACGTGGGCCCTCGAGGAGCGAGTACCAGTTCCAGACTGCGACCTGAAAAGCAAGAGAGAGAGCGAGGCCCCCAAGGAGCGGGTACCCCTGGTAAAGTCCGAGGAGGCAGAGTACCAAGGTATGCAGAGAGCGAATCCCATCCACAGCAATACCTGGAGGAATCCCCCCTTGCTAACTCAAATAGCTAGCAAATACGAAGACCTTAAGTATCCGGTGAGGATGACGTCATCTCAGGTGGTCGCCCCTGAGGTTCGCGCCACAGCTGGTACTTGAGTCCGGGCCGCACCACGCACGCGCCATTAGGCTTCAGGAGAACATAACGGAAGGCAGTGTCTAGCCGGAGGAGGTCGGCAAGATGACGCTGCAGCAGCCAAACTTCCATCAACCAAAGAGGGAGTCGCAAAAGAGGTAAGGTGAGCAGAGTGGAGACATCGGGCAGCGACGGTCGCAACAGGGCTAAAATTATACCATAAAACCCAGCACTTCCGCCGTACTAGTATTTAACAACTACACCTGAAGGTGGCACTAAATTAATTGAGGCCCAAAAGACTTTATACATTTAGCAGCACTTAGTATTTAAGGTTGTAAAAACTGATGATCTCATTATCGTTCTCAGTGCATAATTAGCCTATGTACTAATTTTTACTAGAGATGTGCAGAGGCAAAACTTTTGTTAAGGTTTGTTCATTTGTTTTGCACGAAACTTCCATTTCTTTCATTTTCACACAAAAATGTGTATTTTGTTTATTTGTTTTATTTGGTTATCATTATAGTCAATGAAGGAAGCCATGCAGCCTATTTTGAGTTTCAAAATTAGGATTTTCTAATGAATTCTAATGAACTTTGTGAGTAAACAACATCCAAAGGGAGCAGAGAGCTCCAAAACAACAAGATAGCACCAAAAGTGGGAAGAATAACCTAAGGCATTGTAAAAGGGCAAAAGGGTACCAGCAGTAACAGGAGTTTTCCAAGGCACTGTCCATGGAGCAAGCAGCAGCAAGAGTGCCAAGAACACCTCAAGATTTCAAAAGAGGGCACCAATAACAGTGACATGAACCCCCCATAGGCAGCATGAAAGCGATAAAGCAGCACCAAAAGTGGCATAAGCATCCTAAGGCACCATGAAGGTGGAAAAAAGCAGCAAAGGTGCAGAAAAAAACCTAGGCCCTGAACAAGGGACAAAGCATGAAGAACCCAAAGCACCATGAGAGGTGCAAAGCAGCCACCCATAGTGGCAAAACCACAAAAAGGTATAGAATCTGGGGTATGGCGGCAAGGCAGAATGGCAGAAAATCCCCCAAGGTATAGCATAAGTGGTATACCAGCAAGGCAAAGTGGCAGCAAAAACCCCGAGGTGCAGATTCTTGGGGATGGCAGCAAGACAGCATTGTGGAAAGAAACCCAATATGGTAAAATAGGGGTATGCCAGGAAGGCAGAGTGGCAGAAAGACCCTCAAAGTGTAAAATAAGGGGTATAGAAGCAAGGAAGAGTGGTAGCAAGATTTCCAAGACGTAGCATTAGGGGTATGAATGGCAGCAAGGCAGAGTAGCAGCAAGATGCCCAAGTGTATCATGAGGAGCAGGGCAGCAAGGAAGAGTTTCAGCAAGACCCTCAAGGTGTAAAGTCTGGGGTATGGCAGCAAGGCTGAGTGGTTGCAAGACCCTCAAGGTAGTACAACAGGAGTATGTCTTCAAGGCAGAGAGGCAGAAAGATCCCCAAAGTATAGTATAAGGGGTATAGCAGCAAGGCAGAGTGTCAGCAAGACCCCCAAGAGTAGCATCATGGGCATGGCAACTAGGCAGAGTGGCATTAAGACCTCCAAGAAGCATCATCAGGAGCAGGGTAGCTTCACTTTGATTGTTCTTTATACTCTCTGCTTGCCCTCCTCTCCTGCTTTGGCTCTGTCCTAGTTACTACCCTACACAGGAATTTCTTGTTTGCTATACTTATTAGTCTAACTGAATCATTTTTCAATGGGCCATAGATCTGAATGGGAAACATAGAAACATAGAAAATGACGGCAGAAAAAGACCAATCGGCCCATCTAGTCTGCCCAGCAAGCTTCCACACTTATTTTCCCATACTTATCTGTTTCATCAACCTTGTTGGTAACAATTTGATTAAAGTTTCCTGCCATCCCCTTTCACTGATGTAGAGAGCAATGTTGGAGTTGCATCAAAGGTGAGCATAAGGCTTATGGTTAAGGGTAGTAATCGCCGCATCCAGCAAGTTACCCCAATGCTTGTTTGCCCAGACTGCACAGATCGATGCTTTGTTGGATGTTGTCTGAATGTAAATCCATTTTTCCTTATTTCCCCCTACCGTTGAAGCAGAGAGCAACGCTGTATATGCTTTCAAAGTGATGTATTAGGTTTAATTGGTTTAGGATAGTAACCGCCATAATAAGCAAGCTACCCCCATGCTTATTTGTTTATCCAGATTATGAAGTTCAGTCCTTTTTGGTTGTTGTCTGAATACAAATCCTCTTTTCCACATTTCCCCCTGCCATAGAAGCAGAGAGCAATGCTGTATATGTATTCAAAGTGATATATCAGGCTTAATTGGTTAAGGGTAGTACTGCGGTGATAAGCAAGCTACTCCCACTCTTATTTGTTAACCCAGATTGTGAAGTTCAGTCCTTTTAACTTTGGTTAACTTGTGGGTACCCTCTAGTCATTTTTGTAGTTGTATTTTACCCATTTGTTTCAAATGAATGAACATCCCTAATTTTTACCATGCACATACATACCTTCATATCATTAGTTATCTGGCTACTTAAAGGCTTTAGCTTATATGTTATATATTAGCAGACCTTAGTATTTTAGCATGAAAGCACACATATGTCAATAAGTGATATTCCCAAGCTGCTGTCTGCAAAGATAATGTTAAGGCACAAGATGCACTTTGGAATCTTCCACACTGCCTGAACAATGAACTATTCTGCACTGCAGTTCATAACACTCTCAGTAGGTTATCCTCATGGTAGATTTCAATTTAAACTTATGTAATTAAAACAGCATTCATAACCTTTGGCAGCAAGAATTATAATTGTCCTGAAATCAATTACTTTACATTCATACTACTCAAAATGAAAAATAACCGGTTAGATCCAATTTGCCTACTTATTAAGTAGTACATAGCCCAAATCACTGATGTTGGCATCCTACTTGATGTATACCTTGATATAGGATGATTACTAAATCTGCTGCTGCAAAATCAGCAATGCATTATCTCCATTTGATTACTGCCAAGAACCATGGCAGATGAATATTTTAGCATTTTTATTTATTTTATATTTAATTAGCAATTTTAACCAGACCGTTGCTGCATGCTGATTGGACAAAGACATCTTGATCATTTTGATGTAAACCTTCATGGAAAAAATACTGTATATGTCTACTTATCTACCCATGCAAATTGTAGTAATTCACCACAATTGTAATTCCAGGAATTAAGTTATCATAAAATCCTAAATAGCTTTATCCTTGTTCCCTAAAATTATGAAGATGTGCTTCTGTATTTTTCTATTGCTCTCCTCAGCACTGTTTGTTGGCATGCGCAAACCTATGTGCTTCTGTGTTTTTTAGTTCTTCTTGTCTGCATTCTTCATTTGAACAGGTAACTATATGTGCTTCTATAACCCTTTGTTGTTTTTCTTCTTGTCTGTGGTCTTCATTTACACATGCAGTTCTTTGCTCTTCTATTCCCTTTGATCTTCTTTTCTCTACTCTTGATTTACATGCACAAGTATATGAGGCTGATTCAATAAAACAGTGGTTCTCAATCCTGTCCTGGGGACCCCCCCAGCCAGTCGGGTTTTCAGGATATCCACAATGAATATGCATGAGAGAAAATTTGCATACACTGCCTCCATAACATGCAAATTTTCTCTCATGCATATTCATTGTGGATATCCTGAAAACCCAACTGGTTGGGGGGGTCCCCAGGACAGGGTTGAGAACCACTGCATTAAAACTCACTAATAGTTATCATATATGCTAATCCAGTTTTGCTTGCATGAAAAATAATATGCCATTCAAAGTCTTAAAATATACATCAAGACACCTGCTAATGTTTTAAGAATATAAGAATATAAAAAATGCCATGCAGGGTCAGACTAATGGTCCACTGAGCCCAGAATCCTGTCTCTGACAATGGCCAGTCTGGGTCAGTTGGAAGTACCCTGCAGATCTCAGAGTAAAGCCCTTCCCATATTGCTCACTCCCACGAGTAAATTGTGGAGACACCCAAATCTATTTGGCTAATAATTAATGGAGAGCCTGAAAATTGTCCAAACATTTTTTTTTAATTCAGATATGCTACTAACCTTGTCCGCATTCTCTGGCAACAAATTCTGCAGCTTACTTTGTTAATTTTGGGTTAAATATGCTACCATTTAGTTTCATGGAACATTGTCCCCTAGGCTTAGCACTATTTGAAACAGGAAATATCCATTCCCTATTAACTTGTTCCAGACCATATTATTTTTGAGATATGACTAGAATTGAACAATTTGTTTTCTCTTCTTTTTTAAAACCAATAATTAATTTGCACAGACAAAAGATCATACACCACAGAGGAAACCAAGGCAGCACCTCTTGAGGGAGCAGCTTTGGGGTCCAGACCACTCTTTGAATTAGGGATGAGCATTTTGTTGTGCGTCCCAGCCGCATGGGTGCCGCGACCGGGCCTGCTCACCTGGCATTACTGTCCACTAGCGCAGGCTTACCCGCTGCCGCTAATCCCAGTGTCTCCGTCACTCAATGCGGCCTCCCTCGGCATCTCCGTCCCTACAGGCCTTACAGTGGAGCTCGGCTCGGCCCCGCCCCTAGGCGTGCGCTGCTGACCTCACTATACTTAAAGGGCCCAGCACGGGAAACCTCCAGGAGGCGCGCCCCGATGGCGTCATCAGCCTTCCATATATAAGGCAAGGCTTAAACCCCTGATTCCTGCCTTGGCAATCAGGTCGACACTGTTGGTATAGTGAGTTTGCCTTCGTGTTCCAGTGTCTCCTATTCCAGTGTCTCCTGTTCCAGCATCTCCTGTTCCAGTGTCTCCTGCTCCCGTGTCCTTCTCAGGTAGTACCTATCCGGACTGACCTCTGCCTGCCTGACTATTCTTCTGCTTGCCGCCTGGAACTGACCACTGCCTGCCTGACCATCTGCCTACTGCCTGGAACTGACCTCCGCTTGCCATGACTATGCACGGACTGACTCCGGTATTGACCCCCGCTTTGGCTGACCTCTCTAGGACTGATATTCTGGCTTTGACCCTTGTGCTTCACTCGGACACTCTCTTCCGGACCCCAGTGACCATCGGGCCTACACACTTGGATACCAACCGGGGCTTCCACGTAGCTGGATTTGCAGGTGCTGCCTGTCTCATCCAGAGGACCTCTCTGAACTGTTGCCTTCCCGAGGTCTCTGGAGCTTCTGGTTCTGGTCTAGTCCACTCTCTCTGCATCAGCCACGCACCCTTGCTCGTGGTGGGCACACCTCTCCGATACCTCTCCGGGAGACCACCGGAGGCCCACCTAAGTCCAGGTGGGCCGGGTACCCCAAGGGTTCAACCTGCAGAAACCCTGGACTGTTGTTGGTGAAGCTTCAGCTAGCCTCTGTCTCCTTGTGTGCTGGTGGCAGGCGCTCTATGGTTTCATTTTGTTTTCAAATTAAACAAAAATATCCTGTCAAATCTAGATTTTTTTTCATTTGTATTCATTTTGGTGTTTCTCTCAAACTGTTGAAGGGGCCATCCCCCAATTCAGGTCTTCTCTGAAAAAATACTCTGTGGTAAAGGCTCACAGCAAGGTTTTCAATGTTGTATGTTTCTGAATTGTTCCCCTGAAGGTGATCTTGCTGAGGCAGTGATGTAGCTATTTTCTTTTTGCTTTACAGTGATGATATGGCAGCCTGGTGTGTGTGTCACAGTGTCTTCTGTTCATGCACACTATGATTATGTACATTGTTACCTCCAGTCCTCTACACCTATCTCTTTCTCACCTGTAATCCCCCACACCAGTCTCTCTTTCTCTCACTAGTCACCCCTTGCAACAGACTCTTTCACCACCTATCAGTCACCCCTACAACTCTCTCTTTCTCATCAGTATAGTCAGTCCCCCTCACACCAGTCTCTCTATCTCTCTCACTATTCACCCTCACACCAGTCTCTTACTCTCTCTGATCAGTCACCTCCCCAACCAGTCTTTCTCACTCTTACCAATCACCCCTAACCAGTCTCTCTTTCTCACCAGTCCCCCTACACATGTCTCTTTCTCTCTCACCAATATCCCCCACCCCAATCAATCTCTCTCTCACCAGTCATCCCCTCACCAGTCTCTCTCACTCTCACCAGTCACCTTTCACACCAGTCTCTCATTGTCTCCTCCAATCACCCCCTCATATCAGTCCCTCTCTTTCACCAGTCACCCACCACTTTGGTCAGTCTCTCTATTACATCAGTTACTCCTAATCTGTCTGTCTTTCTCTCACCTTTCACCTACTACCCAGTCTCTCTCTTATTCACAGTCCCTGCCACACCAATTTCTCTATCTTCCAACAGTCCGAACCAGTCTCACACACTTTCACTGTTGTGGGCATGGACTCTTGGACCGAGGTGGAGTTGGCGCCTCCTGCAGGGTGGAGCCCTGCAGGTCCCCACCATAGGCTAGCAGAATTGGATGAGGCAGAGGCCCAGCTTGAGCTTTAACTATTCCAGCCCTCATTCACCTTTTGTTGAGCCTTTGGGTGCCAGTGTTGTCAGGTCTTAGGTGGGGGCCTTTGCTAATGGTCAGAAGATCCATTGAAGAGGCTGGGACAAACAGGCAAATTCAGAATCAGGCTAGGGTCACTGGGAGGTGGTGATCAGAGATGTCCAGGAGGTAAGAAGAAGTCAGAGGGAGGCAGCAGTCAAAGGAGGTCCAGGAAGCAGGCTGAGGTCAATATTGGATTTCCATCCAAGGGAAGGCGGGACATATAGGCAGGACAGGAAGAAGAGGAGCAACACAGGAGGAAGGCACACTGAAGAACTGAAGGACAGAAGACTAACTATGAGAATTGATGGATGAGATGAGGACCACTAGAACTGAAGAACCAAGGCACTGGAACTGAAGACAGGAAGACAGGCAGGGAACGTTTAGGCAACTTGCATTACAAGGGCTGTAGGAGACCTGTTGCCAAGATGAGGAGGAGCTGTATCTGTAGCCTTTTATAGGCCTTTCCTTGTAAGGTCATCATGCTAGCCTTTTCCCGCCACGGGATCTTTAAATGAGGGACCATGGGCATGCATGCATCTTAGGAGGGCCTGGGAAATGCGATGGCAGCGTCTCGCCACAAAGCCTGTTGGTGGTGTTCTGCCCCACCGGAAGCAGCAACTCACCATGCTGAAGGACAGAGCAGCCTGGTGGCATTGGAAACCAGACACTATGCTCAGGGCTGGAGGTAAGAGGGTTGGTTTGCAGGAGAAGCCCACAGATCACCAATCACAACACTCACTTGTCATTCCCCACTCCATCCTCTGTCTCTCACACCAACCACCCTCCAATCTGTCTCTCTCTCACACACCAGTCCCCCTCCACACCATTCTTTTACTAGTAACCCCCTTACCCAACCAGTTTTTCTCTCTCTCTCATCAATCACCCCCAACCAACCTCTGTCATTCTCACCAGTCAATTCTTACACAAGTCTCTCTTTCTCTCTCACCAATCAACCCTTGCCCACAACCAATCTCTCTCTCTCTCTCTTCAGTCACACTTTACACAGTCTTTTACTGTCTCAGCAGTTACACCCCACTCCAATATCTCACTATATCTCATCAGTCTCTCCTCCAACCAGTCTTTCTTATGCTCACCAGTTGCCCCCGCATGCCAGTCCTTCTCTCTCCAGTCATCCCCTACTCCATTCCCTCTCTCCATCTCTCTTAGTCACCCCTTCCAAACCAGTCTCTTTGTCTCACCAGTCACCTGCACAGTCTCTCTTTCTCTCTTATCAGGCCACATGACAGTGGACAAACACACACCTTAGCTAACAAAGATAGTGTGATACTCCCTTCAATAATCAATCAATGACAGCAAATCATACATCAAGAACATTTTATTTTTGTGCTGACTTCCTGCCTTCCAAATACCACAAGTGCACCATTGCTGCAATATCTTCAGAAGGAGTGATGCACTTAAATTTATAATTTAGAAATGAGAACTGGCACTATGCAGTGTGTGGTTGTGTGAACCCATCATCAGATATTAATATAAACTGGAGCACTCACTGAGGTCAGTGGGCCATCCACCAATGGCCAATGGCCACATGCCACAAATAAAGGAGTCTCAAGCTAAAATTCAGGAGCGTAAGTAGACTTGGGCAGAACTCATAAGAGGGATTGACCAGTTATCGAAGGAGTTGGAGACAGTGAAGATAGAACTAAAAGATGCTTTGGACATCAATGCGGCCCAGCAGGAGTTAAGGATAAAGTTTGAACAGGAAGTGGCAGAGTCAAAGAAGATAATTGAAGAAGCCAAGAATCACAAACGACAAATTCAAGAGATAAGGACTTAACTGGAGAGGTTGGAGGATGAATCTCCACAACCCAGAGGATGCCACGCTATGCCTAGAGGTAGACATGCAGGTGATGATGGTTCAGGTTGACAAAGACATACAGGCCTGAGATTAGCATAATGAAGAAAAGAGGATGTTGATAAAACAGATGGAAGAACTTGAAGTAAAGCTGGGAGAAAGGGCAGACCAGCTTACTGAAGAACTTCAGAAGAATGCTGTAGAGTTTTCTTAAATGGAGAGTGAGGTCACAGAACTGACTAAAAAGGTCGATACATTAAAGGCAGAATTACAGGAGTCTCAAAGGCAAGTACAAGAGGAGACCAGCTGGAAGTTATGCCTGAAGTGGCAGATCCAACCTGTAGAGAAAGAAAGGAATAATCTGCGAGAAGAAAGAAGGAAATTAGTGGAAGACATAAAAGCTATAAACCAGAAACTAGACAAAAAAGACCTGGGATCATAGAAGGCTTGGAGAGGCAAAGTGATGCTTGCAGCAAAACTAGGAAATTATGATGACAAATCTGGAAGGTCAGCATCAGCTCATTGCAGAAATGAGAGAAGGAACAATCTGTCCAAATGCTAGCCAAAGAGAGTGATATCTTCACATACTATTGTGATGAGCAGGGTTGTGTGCAGGCAGAAGTCAGAGAAAACAAGGTTAGAAATACGTCTCTAATGCTATATGGGAAAGGCAACAGAATATCAGGATGAGTTACAGAGAGTGAACAGATAAATACAGGGTGAGCTGGAGCCATACAGGGGGCCATAGAGCATGAAGAAGGGCTCAAGGTCATACCTACAATGCCAAGGAAGGTAAATTACCAAGGCACAAAGACTGGAAGAAGATCCCTGTTAGAAAGTGAAGTTGAAATGCTGGTATAGTACTGGATTAGTAAAGTTGAAGCCAGCCAGGGATAAGCCAAAGTTGGAAAAGTTGATAGGGGAAGAAAAAGGGCTAAAATACCCACTACGAGAGAGGAAAGCAAAGCAATGATGGGAAGCCTTAGGAAAATTGTGCACAATAAAGACTGCAGGGGTGTCATACTCGAAAGGATATAGGTTTGTAGTGATCTGGAGCATAGGACATATGGGAAAAGGCTAAGTTTGCAAGAAATTAGGGTTCCTGTGACCCATTACCACAGCATAGTCAGCCAAAGGGGAGCTAATAAGACTGCAAGTTACAAGACCTTTTTTCTACAGGTACCCAGAGGGAAGGGTAGTAGGAAGAATGGAGTAGCTTACTATAATAGAGCCCCAGTGACCACTAGTAAAATTAGGAAAGGTAGAAGTTGGTGTGCCTAGAAAAAGTCTTAAAAATGAAATACAGTAGGGGTCCAGGTCAGAGAAAGTTAAACAGACACAGGTAAGATAAAGATTTGACAGCTTACAAACTTTTTTGCAAATACTCATCTGGGAAAGTCCTAAATGGAGACTAAAATTTTTAAAAGCAAGAGAGGTATGTAAGGAACAAAGGATAGGGGGAAAAACCTCTCCTTAAAACCCTTAAGAGGAGTTAAACTGGGCAAAACAGACACCTGTTGACTCACTGGAAGAGCGCTGTTTCTTGTAGTTTAAAACAGATTGGGAGGAAACAGGAAGTAAAACAGACTGGAAGCAGAGAGAGAGAAAGAGAGAGCCAGTGAGAGACAGCACTAGACAGGGAGCCAAGAGGGAAGGTTTACCTGGAACCAGAAACAGAGATGCCTGCAGTTATTGAATCTGCAAAAGGTTAATTTGGGAAGTAAATGCTATATTGCTCTTGGAAATTGGGCAGACCTACATCTGACTATTAATGTACCTTGCTGGAGTGATCCTGGTGTCTTAGGAGAGAAACTGGAAGCTGTAAGTATGAAGTAGACACTGATACCTGGAATAAAGCTGTTTTGAGTGCAAGTTGCTGGATTTGGGATGTGTTTTCCAGAAAACTGTTATCAGATCATGCAGGGCCCAGCCACTGATCTGTGACTGTCTTTTTATTTTTATTTTATTTTTTGAAAAGAGCAAACAACTAAATTGCATTTACCCACTTCACTCATGATTTTATAGACCTCTATCATATCTCCCCTCAGCCGTCTCTTCTCCAAGCTGAAGAATGCTAACCTCTTTAGCCTTTCCTTATGGGGGGAATCATTCCATCTGTTTTATCATTTTGGTCGCCCTTCTCCAGTACCTTTCTAGTTCCGCTATATCTTTATTGAAATGTAGCAATGACAATTTCACACAATACATTAGGGGTGGTCACACTATGGCGTGATACAGAGGTAATATGATATTCTCTATTTTATTCTCCATCCCTTTCCTAATAATTCCTAACATTCTGCTTTTTTGCTTTGGCTGTATACTGAGCCATGATGACGCCTAGATCCTTTTCCTGGGTGCTGACTCCTAATATGGAACTTAACATTGTATAATTACACTTTGGATTGTTTTGCCCTATATGTATCACTTTGCTCTTATTCACATTAAATTGCATTTGCAATATAGATACCTAGCCTCCCAGAAGCCTGGAAAGAAAGTGAGTGGGTTGTTAGATTTTAAGGCAGAGGAACTCAGACTCTGTGAAATAAAGGGCCACAAATTAAAAAAGAAAACCCCTTATAAAGTGACACCAAAACACTAGTGAATAAAACATAAGAATAGAAAATCAATTGAAAAAATGCGACCACTTCAATAGCATCGACATTTATTCACACAGCTGATAATTTTGGTGCATCTTTGTAAGAACACAACACAACCAAAGGACAAGAGACCTGTTTGCTGCTGCATTGGCTTCTTCTGATCCAGTCCCAATCCTCTGCTGTATTTGACTCTAGGCCAGCTTTGAAGTTTTGGCTGCCTGCCTGCCAAATAAGATGCTGTATTTGGAGGGGGCACTCCTATTAGCAGCTCATGCTTTTCATGAAACAACTTGCGGGCACGGAGCCACTGCCTGTCCTTAGATTCGCTTCTGCCAATCCAGATTGTCACTTCCGCTGTGATCAAATTGCGGTCCCTCCCTTCTTGCTGCTCTATCCCATTCCCCACTCCCCCTCCAGCTATACCTCCTCTCTATACTGCCCCTTTCCTTTGGTCACTCTGCTGATTGGCCCTTTCCTGCCTTTCTGTTCCCTCCTCATTCATCATCCTTATCCCCACCTCTTCTTTCCAACCACTAGTACTTCCCTGCTGCTTCATTCTGCTCTTCTGCAGCTTCCTGCCTCCAATGTGCCTACTAATACTCTGGTTCTCCTTCTTCACCAGTCCTTACTCACTTCTCTTATTCCTATTAGCTTTCACCGCACTTACATGTGTATCAAACCTACTCACTCCCCTGCCACTCACCATTCTCACTCCAAGGTCACTCACACACTCAGCCCTTTCACACTCTACAGAAAGACAGAGAGATAACAAGACAAACCCAACATTGACACTTTTTTTTCACATACAACTAGAAATAGTAAACAAAAGGAAAGGTACACATTAAAGAATCCACTGAAAGACAAGACAAGACAAGTCAAGCAGGCAACAAAATCTAACCGCTCTTTTCTCTTCAGAAAACAATCCTCCAATGCCTGAGTTCAGCACTCGACTATCTCCTCCCAGCACTGACAAAAGAGCAGATATTGGAGAATGGCCTTTATACTTGGAGAAAATATTGTGAAATATTGAAATACCACTTTATGCAATATTTTATTGCTTTGCACTATTTTTCTTTTTCACACAAAGTAATATTTTTGCATTTCCATAAACACACCTCTGTTTTCATTCCTAAATAATGCACGGTATTTGCTTTAAATAATGTTCAATAAATGCAAAAGTTTTTTGCAGGTTAGTATCTAAGAGCATAGCTTTCACATAGCTGCACATGCAGCCATATATGCATGTACATGGATGCACAAAAATCTACTCCTGCATTCTATAACCTGCACGTATTTCAAATATGCAGGTTATAAAATACGTGCAAATGCACCCTACAACATGCATGCACATGTGAAAAAATGCATGAATACATATTGCACTTATCCATTGACGCTGTCCCGAAGACTCGCATGCCAGCAGCCGGCCGGCGTGCGCAACTTCAGCCTGGGGACCTGAAGTAAGTTATAAAACAACAACAAAAAAAAAGAAAGATGGGTAGGGTTTAGGGAGTGGGGAGGAGAGGGGAAGAGGGGAAGAGGGAGGGAGTTTAGGTATGGGGGGTAGGGAACTGGGAAAGACCTGAATGCATCGCCGTTCGGAGTTTGCAGAAACTCTCCCCCCACATACGCTTGCGGATTGGACTTTCCAAACAGGATCACCAAGTCCCATAGTGAGTCTAATGTAACCACCTCTGGCTTAGGTAACAAAAGGCGCTTTATCTGTTATTCATGAAAATGTGCTAGTTGCAAATAGCATGCACCATTTCCTGAAACTGAATATCCCAAATACTTTTTTTTTTCTGAGGGATTGGGCATTTTTTTCATGGTAAAACAAACCAAAACAAAATTGCCCATTTTGGTTCAGATTGCTATTTGTTTCTAAATGAATAAACATCCTTAATGGTCAGTGATCTTCATTTTAATGCATAATGGGACAAACATATAGATCTATACATGTATACCCTAGATCAGTGGTTCTCAACAGGTGTGTCGGGACACACTAGTGTGTCACAAGGTCCCGGGAGGTGTGTCACAAAACCAGCAGAAAGCTGCTTTTTCCACATCAGTCTGGGCAGGGGTTGCTCTCGCTTCCTTTTCCTCTTCCTGTCCCAATGGGAGGTTGTTCCCTCCTCCTTCACCAAGATCAGAGTGAGATACCAACAACTCCTGTTCATATGGGCCTGGCAGGTCATCAACTTTATCTTCCCTTGCTTGGCCTGGTAGTGAGGCTGCTGATGCTCTCTTCATCCTATGGGGCCTGGATGTGAAAGCAGGAGCATGAGGGAGAGAGGTGCGTGCTATAGAAATCTACTGCCTACTTCCACTGCCTCCTCATCTTCTTCTTCTCCTCAGTGCTTCTTGCCCTCATCTGCTGTTGGTAAAGAGGGAGGGAGACTCTGGATTGGACTGAAAGCTTTTCTGCTGGCTGGGAGCCAGGAGAAGGGGGAAATGTGCTGGACAGGAAGGCATGAGAAGATAGGAAGGAAGGGGTGAGGGAGAGGAGGTTGGGGTTGCTGGTAGGGAGAGGTGAAGATGAGAGGGGATGGGGCTACTGGGCAGGGATGAGAGACGGAAGTGATGAGAGAGATAAAGGTGAGGGATGCTGGGTTGGGGGAGAGGAGAGGTTGGAGAATATGCTGCAGGAAGAGGTGGGAAAGAGGTGGTCAGATGTATGCTGGATAGGGAAGGGCAGGGATAATTTGGCAGGGGAGAGAGGGAGCATGGGGAAGAGGATGTGGGGGTAGGGGATGTCAGGAATGTTGGACAGGGATATAAGGATATGGATAGTTGGGAGAAGTGAGGGGTGCACGGAGGAGAGTGACTGAGTATAAGAGCCATAATGTGTTAGTTTGGGGAATGTGCATTTCTTCTCTCTTTGAACTTTGCTTAGTGTAGGAGGATATGTATTTCTGTTTCTAGTTCTCCAGTTTTGCCCTCCATGCAGAAGGTCTTCTTGGGGTTTCCATTCCAGTTTTTGTTTCCACATTTGTAACTTGAGGTGTTTTACTCTATATTTGGTGAAGTCAGGTCTGCCTGTGTTCTGTGTGTATGAGGTACTTTACTAGCATGTAGGGATTTGTATCAGCCTTTTTTGTTGTATTTTCTCAATATTATATTGCACTGGTGGTGAACTGTTGCCTTTTTATGGGAAGGGATATTGCTGTTTCATTTCTTGGTGTTAGTGCAGGTTTGTTTGACATGTACAGAGTGGGGTTTTATTTTTTTTTTTCCAGGTTTTACAATGCACCTGGTAGTAGAGGGAGTTTGTGACGCTGTTATTGAGATAATACCAGAATCAGAATATCTCTTTTGTACGGTGAGTTGTACAGGGAAAAGCCTTAGTTCTGCTCTGCACCCATTGTTAGGAAGCAGGGGACTCCTGTAGATGCAGAGCATATGCTGATATTTAATCCCATGAGGGTCATGTGCTCAGTGTGTCACGCATGTGAGCATCATCTCTCAGGTGTGTCCTGATAGAAAAAAGGTTGAGAACCACTGCCCTAGATGATAGGTGGGAAAGGGGAGATAGGATAGAGATATTTAACTACCTCCTAGGTATCAATACACAGAAGACAGGCCTCTTTTAATATAAAGGGTTCATGGCATGAAGGTAAAAGGGAGTAGACTCAGAAATATTCTATGGAATATTTCTTTTCAGGACAAGTGGTAGATCCATGGAACAATCTCCCAGTGGAGGTGGTGAAGACAAGGACAGTACCTGAATTCAAGAAATCATGGGGCAAGTACAGGGGATCTCTAAGGGAGCAGTAGGGATTGTAGAGCTGAGCAGTTGGCATGAATGGGCAGATCATATGGTATTTTCTGCCATGACGTTCCAAGGTTTCTTTAACTGTTAATGCTGAAGGGCATTTATGTCATTATTATCTTTTGACACTTATACAGTATTGAAAATATGCTTTTTTGACAATTGCTACTCAAATTTTTGGCCTCCAAAGATAATTTGGGTGACTTGAATCCATATTGAATTGATGTGATATTCTAAACACGTCTTGATTCGGTTGTTTTCTGGCCTCTGTATCATCTTGTAAATTACAATAAACAACTGAGGCCAGACTACTGTAAAAAGAGCAGAATACATATTTTGAACATGACAATATATATTTTAACTTTTTAAATACATGAAAATAGATGTTTTAACTTTATTTAAATATAAAAAAAATATCAGTATATTGCCTAATAATCTATGTTGAAGCATGTTTAGCACTGCAAATTCAAGGAAGTAATCATATATAGTAGTGAATGTAAACTATAAGATTATTAACCAAACTGCAAAGGACAACATGGTCAGGGATGTCAGAAGAGGAAGACAAGAAGGCAATACCCTGAGCAGCAAGCTGAGGGTCGCCCTGGGTGATGGTTTGCCCAGGAACTGCCCTGTAAGCAGTGTTAGTGCACGGAAGGCAGATATATTGGTCAGAACATCCTGATAACATAAAAATTTCTGCAGCCTTTAGATAAATACATTGACTTTGCCAACTGGTTGTAAAAACTGCCTATTTTCTTTTATTTGTTGCTTTATAGGACTTGGAAACTGATAGTTACCTAAAAGTCAGCTCCAAAATGACAGTTTTATTGTTTTCAGACCTTGTATGCACTCACAAAGCTATAGATTTACAACATTCAGTTTTTATGGCTTGCCAGAGTATATGAAAATAACCACAATAATACATAACCTTCAATCTGAGAGGAGAAATACAAGATAACAATCTTTAGACAGCAGTGGAAAGGAGGATAGTTATCATGTCCCATTGCTCTCCACAGTTTTAGTGGTTGAAATGAATTCACTCACAGCCTAATCCATTCGCTTTATCATTAAAATGACATATTTGAATTTTAATTCCTAATGTACTAGGCGGTGATAGAGGTGATCCTGACCTATTTTAGATTTTTTATATTAAGCAACTGGCAGTCTATCTTACTGCCATGTGAGTTGCAGGGTCCCAGACACATTATCTAGTGAAGTAAGAAAAGCAAGACAATGACAATGTAATTTATTTCAAAGATCGAAATGATACAGAAACTACTGGATTTAAATTTACAAGACATACTATAATAGGCATTTAAATCCTTTCACTCTAAAACTTGATTATTTCTGGCTTGTTTTATTCATCTAAGTACTGCTTATAATAAATCTAAATGGCACTCAATTATTTAAAAACGTAAAATTAGCAAAAAAAAAAAAAAAGTCAGTGCACGAAGACACCATTAACCACAATATAGCAGGCAGGGCTGAGCTGAATTTTTCCTAATGAGTAGTTTTGAAATGCTTTCAGGAAGTTACATGTCACATTTGATATAGCATGTCATGCTTTATAAGGTGTTTCCAATCATCAGTCCACTTAGGAAAGATATATTAAGGTGATGTAATTGAACAACGAACATCAGTGTTCGTGTTGATGAAAACAGTGCAATTTAAACTTACCATTTTAATGATGTCACTAACTTAAGGCTTCCCAAACCTGTCCTGAGGATCCCACAGCCAGACATGTTTTCAGGATATCCACAATGAATATGCATGATTGAATTTGCATATACCAATTCTCCACGATATGCAAATTTGTCTCATGCATATTCATTGTGGCTGGCTTTGGGGTCCCTAGGACAGGTTTGGGAAGCCCTGCACTAACATGACTGAATTTTCTTGATTGCAATCTTTGATTTAAAATACATAATCCAGATCTTTGTCAGACTTCCTGCGGTTTTCTTGACTATTTCTGATCCATTATTACATCAAGGAAACTGCACCTGATCATTACAACTAGGATAATGGGCAGGCTTTTAGTAAACTATATACTGAATATATATACAGTGTACTGTCTAGATCTATTGGCAAAACAGATATCTCCTCCTTCCTTTGACTTCCAGCTCAATCAGAATACATCTCTGCTGGCTATGGCATCATTAATCTTCAATCACTATTACCTAGCAGATTTCCCCCTATTTTATAAGCTCCCGAATTCAGTTCAGCTATTGGAATGAGGGGCCTCATCTGAGGGCCACAAACCACAGTTCCTTCCAGTATCCAGCTAATGTGTACCATAAGTCTAATCAATAGGTGTCATCATTGTTCAATGACTTAAACTCCCTCCCCTAGCTGGCCTGGGGAACAGAAAATACATTGTATCTGTGTCAATTTAAAAAATGATTGTTTCTTGATTGGGTCCAAACTGATGAGTGTAGTCTCTGTCAAGTGCAAAACTCCCTAAACATTTTTCAAAACTAAAATGTTGCAAAGATCGCCACTTTGTTCTTCCTCAGATTATGTTTAGTAGGGGTAAAACTGTTGCGTCGGAGGTGGATCCTTGTGCCAAGGTGGGGTTGACGCAACCTGTAGCAAGGACCTATGGGTCCCCACCGTCAGCAGGTGGAGTGGGCTGATAGGCAGAGGCCACTGGAGCTTCACCTATACCAGCCCTCATTCCCTGCAGGTTGAGCCTTTGAGTGCCGGGGCCGGCAGGACTTAGGTGGGCCTCAAGGTAAGATAGTAAGAGAAGGTGGTTCAGCCCAGAGACAGAAGGCGAGGGATGGAGTAGTCCTACTCTGGGCTGGATAAGGTTCTGGAAACTCGGTCACCAATGAGACAAAGGCAGACTGATGGCGCTTGAGCAAAGATAGGCCGAAGCCTAGTAAGTCCACGTCCAGGGAGTAGGCAAAAGAGGCGTCCAATCGTAGACTTGAGTCAGGACAGGCAGCAATCCAGGGGCTGTGGCAAGCAATGCTGAGGTCTGATCACGGAGATAGTCAATAGCGTAGTCAATCAAAGCTGAGGTCAAATCATGGAGAAGTCAATAGCGTAGTCAGATGAAGCGGTGGTCTGGGTCTGGAGATAGGCTGTAGCGTAGTCGGGCAAAGCGAGGTCAAAGTCTGTGTAATCAATGCGAAGCATAAGCAGGGTAGGAACAAGGAAAACACGAACCAGGAATGAAGAGGATCAGGAACAAGGAGTAGAGACAAATCTCTAGCAGCAACGAGTACTCGAGTAGCGAAGAGACCTGTTGCAAAGGCAACACTATTGTTCTATTTGTGGCATTGTGTGGACCCTTGGTCACAGTGAAGGTGACTCCTCCCATGGGGAGGGGCCCTGTGGGGAACCACAGCGATAGGCTAAATACAGAGAGCGGACACTTGTAGGTGGAAAGCTTTATTGTACTGCTGTAAATAGATGGTATGAGGCAGGAAGGAAAGGCACTGGAGTCCGGCAAGGTGCCAATACGTTCTGACAGTCTCAGATGTAGAAGTCTCACCCAGATGTTCAAGGTAGATAGGAACCCGGGATGCAGGCTAAGCTGAACCTGGTGGGTGGAGTTGGAGAACCGGATCATAGAGGTACTCACTGGAGCATAGTGCAAGCGTCTTCCTGGCAATGAAGATGGTGGGACCAAAGGTCCATGGTGCAGGATACACTGGACTGGTAGGCCCTCAAGGAGCAAGCACCTGATAGTAAAGGAGATCCTGAAATAAAGAGAGAGACCCCTGAGGAGCGGTTATCAAGTTAGTAGAAACCCCGAAGGGTAGTTGGAAGCGAGAGGCCCCTGAGGAGCGGGTGCCTAGAGCTTTGTCAGGAGCGAGATTCCCCGGAGGGTAGCAAGGCGTCTAAGTGAGCAGCTTACAGCGGTCAGAGTAGCTAAACCAAAGTCTTTGCTAACTCAAAGTAGGTAGCATAGTGGAGGCTTAAATACCTGGAGGTATTGACGTCATGTGGTGGGGATGCCCTCGAGGTTCCCGCCATGACGTGTACATAGGTGTCGGCAACGTGCGCGCGCATGCCCTAGGAAGCCAAGGGAAGGATCATGGTGGACTGGGACGCCCAAGCTGAGTTGGAGATACTGAAGGTTTTGGCACTCGGCACCAGAGGCAGCCATCTTGCTGAAGGAGGAGGGAAAGGGTAGAAAAGATGTAAGGCACAGCGGTCACAGTCATCTGCGACTGATGGACGCAACAGCTATGGAGCAGGGCCTGAGCTTAAGTACTATGCAGAGGTTGACTTCATCATCTGGGGCCGTGGCCAGGTTCCCACCTTGGTCCCTTCATAAAGATCAGCGATGCACGCGTGCGTGCCTAGGGAGGGGCGTGGCATGAGTGATGGCATCTCTCTGTGAGCCACGCAGAGAGGCCCAACAAGTGGTGGCATCAGGACCGGGAATGCTGGAAGCTGCAGCGGGGCCGGATGTTAGGTTTGCTGCTTGGAGTTAGCAATCCTGTTGAGCTTTGCTCCCCCAGAGGAGAGGAGTTAGTATCTGTTATGGATCTCCGTACAGAGTGGCAACCTGATATACGAGAGTTCCCCTGAAGGGAGTGTTGGCCATCTGTATGGTTCCTGCTAAGAAGTAGCAATTGGTTATGATACAGTTCCTGAGAAAGGAGATGTTAGCAACAGTTGAGTGTTAGACTGCAAGGTAGCAGTTTGTTGTACTCAGCTCTTGAAGTGTGAGAGATGAGCACTCTAATGTAGAATGGTGAATCCTTGGGCCGATGGCAGATGACAGCACCCCCAGGAGGATATCATGAGAGGGACCACCGACTAGGCTGGAGTATGGAGACAGACACAGATAGTTCTTTATTAGACAGGTAGTAGAACCACCAGAGGTGTCAGTAGTGAGCTGATGTGCCCAGCAGGGCTGAAGTCCTTCAGATCCTGGAACTTCTATCTCCGGGTTTGCTGAGCTGTAGAAAGAGACTCATAGATAGCGAGTAGACAGGGTATGCTGGATACATAACCAGAAATAGATGATACACTCACATAGATTAATAAGAAGGCTCAGTAGCTGGAGAGAGTTAGACCCTCGAGGAGCAAGTACCTGGTTCCAGGGACAGCTCTGAGAGAGCGTTGGTAACTCATAGTTATATATCTCTGTAATGGTTTCTAGGCAATAGAGAATAGTTTGTATATTCAGGAACAGGAGCCTCTAGGTGAGTACTGGTTCCTATATCCAAACTGAAATAAGAACTCACAATATCTGTATATGAAATAGCTTCTGAAAGAGAAAAGAGTCTTCGGAGGGTTTTAGGAACATAGGCCCTCGAGGAGCGAATACCGGTTCCTATCTGCAATCTGTAATAATAACTCACAATTTTTGTACCTGCGATAGCGTCTTAGACAGAAGAGAATCTTCAGAGTTCTAGGAACATGGGCCCATAAGGAGCGAGTACCGGTTCCTATCTGCAACTGGAATAGAAACTCATAATGTTCACGTCTGCGATTTCTTCCAGGCAATAGGGAGTCTTCTGAGCGTTCAGGGACATGGGTCCTCGAGGAGCGAGTACTGGATCCCGTCTTAGCAATCTGAAAACAAGAAGAGAGAGCGGGGCCCCCGAGGAGCGGGTACTCCTGGCAAGTTCGAAGAGGCAGAGCAGCGGAGAATGAAGCGGGTCGAGATGATCCCCACAATCAATCCCTTGCTAACTCGATTCATAAGCGTAAGCAAAGAACTTTTATGTTGGAAGTGGATGACGTTACTACAGGGGGATGCCTCCAAGGTTCGCGCCCTTGCTGGTACAAACTTCGGAGCACGCGCGCGTCATCATGAACATGGCGGATCCGCAGCGTCAGGCCAGCCCGGGGACTCCGGGAAGGAATGGCGAGAAGAAGCCGCGGCAGCAACTGTCCATCAGACCCAAAGGGAGTCGCCTCAGAGGTAGAGAGGGTGGAGCGAGGGCACGAACAGGCATGAACACAACACCGGAGGCACCGGGGGAGGCCCGAGGACGAAGCTTGTGGCCCATTGCCACCAGCGAAGAGGAACCAGAGGCTGGAGTTCTTAAGAAAATGTGAGAGGGCCGTGCCGCGGGTCTGCTGCAGATGGCTTGCATAACAGAAACTATCTAATGCTGGATATTTTACATAGTTGAGGTCTACCCCCATTAAAGGTGTGCAATCGTTTTTGCCGAATTGGAATATTTCAAAGAAATATTCCAATTCGGCATGGGTCGGAGGACCCGAACCCTGAGACGAATTTTCCCCGAACCTCGGGGAAAATTCGTTGTTCGGGTTAGCACGGGGGGAGAGGCACCTTTATTAAAAAAAAACAACACCCAACCCTTAAAATTTAGTTATTTACAACCCCCCCACCCTCCATACCCCTCCAAAAAAACTTGCCTAAAATCTGTGGTGGTCCAGCAGGGGTCCCGGGAGCAATCTCCCGCTCTCGGGCCGTCGACAGCCAGTAAACAAAATGGCGCCAGTGGCACTTTGCCCTTACCATGTGACAGGACTACCGTGCCATTGGTTGGTCCCTGTCAAATGGAAGGAGCAGTGATGGCCCACGCCATTTTCTAAGATGGCGCTGGCCGTCCATTACCCAGAATATTAGAATCTTGACTAATAGCCAATAAAAGAGATTCCAGTGCTAAATAGAAAAGATATGGTGACAAGGGACACGTCATCTAGATCATACCCCTGCCAAGGAAGAGTCTGGAAGAGATCAAATAGCTTACCATGAGATTACCTTGGGGGTGATGATGTAACAAGTGGACTCCGAAAAGAAATGTGCCATGAAAACTGTACCAGCATAGAACTGAAAAAAGATATTTCCATTCTAATGGGTTGAATGACTTTTTGGCTTCTAGGAAAAGAACACTATCTGTAGTTGAAGTATTCTTAGCTATGGTAATCAAATTAAGGAAAAGGTGAGCATTAGAGATATAATGATCTTTAAGATAGCCCGATTGGTCAGTGAGAAAGAGGCCACTGATGACATTCCCATTCTAATAGCTAGGATCTTAGCAAACAATTATAGTCTGTGTTAAGTAAGGAAATGGATTTATAATTGGAAACTTGCCTGGGTTCTCTTCCCAGTTTTGACAGCACAATAATATGGACTTCCAAAGAAAGGGAATCCAGAACATCATTATGCATTAGATCAGAAAAGTAACAATGCAAATTTAGAACTAAAGAAGCATGAAAAACTCTATAAAACTCAGCAGACAGCAGGGTCTGAATATTTCCCCATATTTAAAGAAAGAAATGCCTTGGAAAATCCTTGGAAAGGGTTGGGCCATAACACGAGAAAAAACATTGTCAGTAAAATGAGTAGTATTAGTTATTTTGGTATTATAGCGAGACTGGTAAAAAGAACAGAATTGCTCAAGAATCTTGGAACCCTTAAAAATCATATGGGAGCCATTCAAGTCTATTGCCTGTATTCCCTGCTTGTGCTTCCTTTTGTTTAGATAATTGGATAAAAACTGACCACACTTTCAGTCCTTAGAGTAATATTGAGCCTTCTGAATAAAGAGGACATTTCCAGTTTGCTCACTCAATAGCTTGTATATGCAAATTTCACTCTACAGAGTGAAAATAATAGTTATCTTTACTAGAGATATGGGCTTGCTCCATTTGCCAGATTTCAGATTGTAATCTCAATAGTTCACTCTTAAAGCTCTTATAGTTCACTATGCTATAACTCAATGATTCCCAACATTTTTTTGAGTTGTGGAGCACCTGGCAAAGAGTTCATTTCATTGTGGCACAATCATCATCTTTTCTTCCCTTGCACCTCACTTCTGGCATCACCTGCCCTTCCCTCCTCTTTTCTTCTTGCTATCATCACTCTCACTCTCCCTTTCCTTTTCCCCCACCCCTGGCACCATCACCTCCTCCTCCTTCAACCTCTTAGCATCATCATCACTTTATCCTCTCTTCCTTCTTCCCTTTTTTCCAATACGCTGTCATCATCACCTTCCTTTTCTTCTCCCTCCACACCCCCCTGGCATTATTACCTTATTTTCCTTTCCCCTGATATCATCACTTTGTTTCCTTCCTTCACACCCACTGCATTACCACAGCTTTTACCTATTTCTCCCTCCACCCCCTGGCAAAATCATTCCCTTCCCTTCCCTCTCCCCTGGCATCATTCATTACCACACCTTCTTTCCCCTAACCCCTCCCCCTCCACCCACCTGACGACACCATTTTCTCTTCCCTTCCCTCTTTCTCCCCATCCTTTTGGCATCATCATCCCTGGCATCATCACCTTCTTTCCTTCTCTCTCCCTCCACCCCTGGCATCATCACCTTCTCTCTCCACCTCTGGAATCATCCCCACTTTCTTTTCCACTCCCTCCACCCCTCTGGCACCATCATAATATTAATCTTCCTTCTCCCCTGGCATTATCATCTTCTCCCCTTCCTTCTCCTTCTCTCCCTGTGGTATATCACCTTCCATGTTCAGCCACCCAGCTCCTTTAGCCCTTGTCATCATCATCTTCCTTCTTTCCCACCTCCCTGTCATCATTAACGTCCCTCCCCTGTCTTCCCCCACACCCTTCAGCACATTCATCTTTCCCTCTCCCCACACCCCTTGACACATTTAGCTGTCTCTCCTCCAGGAGCCAGCACAAGTCTGAACAGCACTTACCTGCTGCTGCTACTGCTGCTTCCTCCCCTGCTTGCTTGCCTCTGCAATAGTAACAGCACGTGGCCAGCATGTCTTGCAAGAGACAGTTAGCAGAGAGAGAAGCAGCAGAAGCAGATAGGCATGGCTCTCCCACACCCTCTAATGGCAGGTCAGGAAGAGTGGAAAACAGAAGACTGCTGCTGGTGCCTCGTCTTTTCATACCCAACTCTTCTCATGGCACACCTGCAGGCCAGTCATGGCACACTAGTGTGCCGTGGCATACCAGTTGGGAAACACTGCTATAACTAATAATTGTATCCCTAATGGTTGCCTTGAACAGCTCCCATATAGTAGGAAAAGAAATTAACAGTCTCATTTTTAAGAACGTAATTATCAATAGATGTCTGGATATGAGACACAAACTTAATAAACCGTAGTGAAGGCATTGTCAGCTGTACCTCGGTATATAAACAAATGCTAAATAAATAAATAAATAAAAAATTAAGGTCCTCCAAGAGGCTAGCATTGAATCTCCAGGCCTGATCTTTAGGGGAGGCCTGAAACAAAGTCAGTGAAAGTCAGAGCAGCATGATGAGAAATAAAGGTAGAATGAATAACTGCAGAGGTGATAGAGGTATCACAGTAATAGAAACTATAGATAATCAATTCTAGAGTAGGAAGAATGAGGGAATGAAAAAAAATGTTAAATTCTTATCAGTAGGCTACAACAGTCTCCAGGGATCAGTGATATCATAACAAGACATAAAGTCAGAGATAATCTTCTGGGATTCAGAAATAGAAGATCTGCAATTAGATTGTTTATCTAATAAAGGATCCAATGGTTAATTAAAATCCCTCCCAAGTATGATATTAACATTGTCATATTCCATTATGTGGGAAAAATTCAGGGGTGTCAACATTTGGAGCATATATGTTTTAAAAAAGGAACTTTTTCACCACATCGTAACCAACACGGAAACCCATCTACCATCAGTATCCACAATATGAGAGAGAATATGTGCCACCAGTTGCTTTTGAAGCAAAATAGCAGCCCCCTTCTTCTTCTTGAGTGCAAGGGCAAAGACCATTTCTCCAATTCAGCCTTGCTGGAGCTTTAAAGGTCTAGATTCATCAAATTTCTATAAAGAAAGCAGAAATAGCGCCCACGATAAAAAAAAAAGTGTGTAGTTAAGCTAATTTTGCTGTATACTGCATTGTATAGGCAATTTATATGTGGCAAGTTGCATCTGCGTGCAGTGTGTTGCATCAGTGCATCATGCGTCATTTTTCGTGGTGTGCATAGATTAGTGCATGGCGCATAATTTTTCTTGGTTTATATATGCTGGCTTCCAGCAGCTGCCTCTTTGAGGGTATGTCAGGCATTTGGGGATAGGAGAGGAGAGGAAGTAGGTGAGTTGGTGGTAGTTGGTTGGAGATAGTTAGCAATTTCTGAGTGGCTTGTTTCTCATCAGTTTCCTGTGGCTTGTTTCTCATCAGTTTCCCTTTCCCTTGGTCTATTGTCTTGATCTGTGTGTGCGCAAGTGTTTTGTTAGTTTGTCCTGTCTGTCTGTTTATTTTTTTGTTTGGGTGAGGTGGAGAAGTGGTAAAGAGGAGGAGTGGTGAGGAGGAGGATTGAGAGGAGGAGTGGCGAGGCATGGTGGTGAGGAGGAGGATTATGAGGAGGAGTGGCGAGGCATGGTGGTGAGGAGAAGGAGTGGTAAAGTGAGATGGTGAGATGGTGAGGCGGAGAATTAGTGGTGAGGAGTGGTGGTAAGGAGTGGTGGTAAGGAGTGGTGGTGAGGATTGAAAGGATTGGTAAGGCATGGTGGCAAGGTAGAGGAGGAGTGGTGAGGCATGGTGGTGAGGAAGAGTGGTGGGATGGTGAGGCAGAGGAGGATTGGCGAGGCATGTGGTGATGTGGAGGAGGAGTGGCAAGGAATGGTGGTGAGGAGTGGTGGTGAGGAGGAGGAGTGTTGGGGCATGGTGGTGAAGTGGATGAGGAGTGGTGAGGAGTGGTGCGTTGAGGAATGGAGAGGATGCAGCATGTGAGGCAAGGGGAGAGAGAAGAGGAGAGGCATGAGGAGAGGAGGGAGGATGAGGGCAGAAGTGCTAGGAAAAGGAGGAGGAGGAGGATTAGAGATAAGGAGAGGTCAAGAGATAGGAGGAGGTGGGAGGACAAAAGGGATAGGCAGGCGAGTCCTGTGCCAGGAAGATGACTGGCTAGGGATAGATAGAGAGGGAGGGGAGTCGGTAGGGCAGGTGCAGAAGGTGGGGGAGGAAGGGAGGGGAGAGAAGAGTGGAAGCAGGAGTGAGGAAAGGGAGGACACCTGACCAGAAGTGGAAGTGGCACCCCCTTCAGGCAGCCAGGCACTGGGTGCATTCGTCTCAGGGCAATGAAGTTCAGCCTGGAAGGCAACAAAATGATTATTGCCAGGGTTCTGAAAAATGATTCCATGCTGTTCAGCAACCATGTGGCCAAGACTCCAAGGTCAGCCAAGGGTCAGATTTGGCACACCATCACCCAGGCAATCTCAAGGCACACTGACATGAGATGCAATGAGGAGCAAGTGGTGCACCAATACCAGGACATTAAGGTGAAATTAAAGTCCAAGGTGGCGAACTGCAACAGATACATGCAGCAGACCAGCAGAGGAGTCCCTTGTCCAATTGTGCTGATGCCAATGGAGGAGCGCTTCATGCAACGGCTGGGACCAGATATGTTTGAGGGCATGGCTAAGCGGCTGAGGGCATGGCTGAGTGGCAGAGGGCATGGCTGAGTGGCTGAGGGCATGGCGGAGCTGGAAAGTTCACCTCACCTGTAAATGACAAGGCTGCTATAGTTGTGCACATCATTTGGCATAAGATGTTCTCATTGATTGATATGCAAAGTGCGCATCTCATGCCAAATGGTCCATATGTGTATCTATTGGCTTTTTTTTGTTTCCACAGTTCTCTTCCAGTCCCAGCCATGCAGCCCCAGGGACCAGCAGTGAAGATCTGTGCAGCACCCAATCAAGGCCTCAATATACAAGCAGCTGGAAAGGAGCCGTGGTGTCCACCTGCATCACATCCCGGCAGGGCTAGTGCATATCAGGAGAGCTGCCAACGGGCAGACCCAGGCCAGGCAAAACCAGATGGCAGCCCATATTGAACCTCACCAGCGTCCTCACCCAGATTCTACAAAGAATGCTGGAGCCTCCACCAGTGCCTTTCCCAGCATCCCAAGACTCTATGCCACATAGCAGTCTCTGGCCCAACAGATAACCCAGGGGTAGGCCCCCCTCTCCAAAGACATGCCACCCCCAAGTAGCAATTCACGGTGTGGCAAAGGGATATGAATGGTCACAACTGATGCTCTGCAATGCCTAGAAACAAGGCTTGTTTAACAAGCCTGGCCAGGCCTCAGGAGAGAGTTCCTGTGTCAGCTTGATGGAAGAAGACTGCTGGACCCATCTTAATTACAGTGTACCTGTGCCAGCTAGATGGAAGAAGACTGTTGGGCCTGTCCTCACTACAGAGTTCTTATGCTAGCTTGCTGAAGGGGATAGTCAACTGTCTGCCACTGTTGTCCTTCTGCCTAGTTCTAAAGCCCTCCTTGATGCTCTGCCCATACTTCAGCCTCTTTGATGCAGTCTCTAGTCACAGTCTAGCTGCTGCCTCTTTTTATCATGTCTCATCGCCTGCTCCTGATGTTGGTGTCTGTCTCATCTCATCTCAGCTCATCCTGCTGCCGCCTCCATGCTGGTGTTTTATCTCATCTCAGCTCATTCTGCTGCTGCCTCCATGCTGCTGTTTCTTTTCCTGGTGCTGCTACCTCCTTGCTGTTCTGTCTTTTCCTGGTACTGCTACCTCCATGCTGCTGTGTCTTCACCTGGGGCTCCTGCCTCAATGTTGCTGAGTCTTCTCCTGGTGCTTCTACCGCCATGCTATGCTCTCCAGTCCTGGTCCTTGGCCTCCATTCTGCACTCTCCAGTCCTTGCCCTGCTGCCTGCTTCCTGCTATTTAGCCTTTGTTGCCTGTCCCCTTGAGTGCACTCTTTCAACATGGACTGTCTGGGGGCCTTTTGGCTTATATCACATAGTTGTACCACTATCAGCACTAACATTAGAGCTGTACTATAGCCTCTTCTGCTTCCTTTGTTCTTTTCTGTAATCATGCTTGTGCAAAAGGCTAAGATGCTAATACTGAATATGTTGCGTTGGCATTTATAACAATATATGCAGAAGTCTACATTCAATGTGGTCTTCTTTTCAGTTACAATGTCTTGTGCAATTACATATCTTGTCCTTGCAGAATGTGATTACCAAAGATGTTGACTTGCTATCAGTCTGTTGACATTTGTTGTGTAATAAAGTGGTCACAGGCTTAAAAGAACATTTTCTACGTGTCTGTTTTTATTGTGTGCTTTTTCTCTTAACGGTTCACTAGGTGAAAGTTTTGGGATCTATATGACCTTGCACGCTAGATTACCAGTGGCCATTCCAAGTAGGTACTTTTCTGGCAGGCAAGACATATGGCCTATGGCATACATCCAAAAGCTGATTTATGCTCCAAAGGAAAACAGCAAGAGCTAAACAGGAAGCTCCTTTCTATGGAGCTTCAGTATTGGTTCAGTTGCCTTCTCCAGAGAGCATACTTTTAGTTAACTGTTGGGTACATCGGCATGTATGTGAGCTGGTCACTAGCTAGCTAGTGTTCATCTCCAGACGCAGTCTGATGGAGTAGGTGTAGAAATGTTTGGTTAGAGGTGCAGTAGCTATGTCATCACTCTGTTGGGGACCAATGCATTGTCTAGCTATGCGAAGGTAATAGTGCACCTATTACAAACCATTGGTCTGTAACATTGTGAAGATATATTACCTCTGACCAAGCAATGGCCTTTCTTTCTGGCTCTGGCACCAAATGTTATCATTTATTTATTTTATTTATTTATTTATAGAATTTTCTTTGCCGACATTCGTGAGGCACATCATACTGGCTTACATTGAACTGAAAGGAGGAAAATAAAATTAAGTCTTCAGTCAGAGGACTACTTTAAAATGCCATAAATCCCTAGGTGTGTTTTATCTCTAGGGAGCATAATTGTGCAGCCGCAGGTGTCCAGGGCAGAGAGTAACCAATGAAAATGTAAAACCTGTGTGGTGTTAAGGGCAAGTAACACTAATCACCCACTAGATTTTATATTGGGACCGTTACTTGGGTCCTCATTTCATCTAAAAGGTAATCTGGACAAAACCCTTTTTAGGCTCACACTAAAAATGTCTTCTACTTGCTGGCTGCTCTAACACTGTGTCAGCAGCTGTATGACAACTGAAGAGGAGTGATGCAGTTGTGTAGATTAGACCAACCCCACAGCCCAAGAACAGACAGGAGGCCTGCTGTTGATTGGAAACAAGCAGACCGCCACAGACTGGCTGACCTCCCTGTACTGGCCTTGTATGTGGATCTATATAATACCTGAGGCATGCGTCTTACAGATATGGCATGCCATGTTTCAACCATTACCAATGAGCCCTGTCACAGCTATGGCATGCTATGTTCCAACCATTACCAATGAGGCCTGCCACTTATAGATATGGCATGCCATGTTCCAACTATTACCAATGAGGCCTGTCACTTACAGCTATGGCATGCCATGTTCCAACCCTTGCAATGAAGCCTGTCACAGCTACACCATGCCATGTCCAAACATTACCAATGAGTCCTGTCACTTACAGCTATGGCATGCTATGTTCCAACTATTACCAATGAGGCCTATTATTTACAGCTACAGCATGCATGTCCCAATTATTAACAATGAAGACTGGCGTTTACAGCTACGGCATGCCATGTTCCAACCGTTACTTATGAGGCCTGTCACTTACAGCTAACAACATACCATGTGCTTGCCAATTCCAATGAGGACTGTCACTTACAGTTATGTTCCAAACATTAACACTGAGGCCTGTCACTTACAGCTACATCATGCCATATTCAAAGCATTACAACTGAGGCCCTAGCCATAGATTGCATTACAAATTTACTGAAACACTCCTCAGGATTTTAAGACCTTTCTTCGACTATGGTATTCACCTTCTGGCCATTTCTTGCTCTTGCCATGGCTATCCATTCTTTTGCATACTTGTGGCACCGCTTCATGAACCATAAGTGAATTCATGGCTACTAACAGTTCTTTGTACTGTGCATTTGGGTACCTACCTACTACCTAGCTATGACATGTGAGTGGCTTACTCCATGACACAATCATATCCTACTGGACTGGTGGATCATCCAGGTGCAGCCATACTTTGACAGGAAGAGTCATCCTCCCTCTCTATGATTGTCTGCGTACTCCAATGGAATGATTGGTATCTCCCATGCCACTCTGCCTTAATACTTTGCCCATCATCCTACACCTTCAGATCCTTGTGCTGCTCAGCCTTGCTGGCATGTGCAGATTTTATACCTTTATATTTTTAATTATTTCTGCCTGTATCTTTCTGGCAGAGTCCAGCTCTTACACTTTGAGGACTTCTTGCCAATCTGGGGTGCTCTCCCATGCTTTTGAATTCTTTATCTTGAAACCACTCTTTCTGATTCTTGGTCCCTTTATCTGTACCTTGGGATTTTTTCAGCCACATTTTCTGATTCATTCCCTCTTTATGTTGCCTTAGGGTCCTGATGCCACTTTTGGTGCCACTTTTCCTCCCGTGCTGCCATCAACTATTCCTGACACTATTGCTGGGCAGCCATCCTCGTTCTAAACCTTGAGGTGTTCTTTCTCCTCTTACTGCTTCTTTGCTTCACTCACATTGCATTAGAGAACTCCTGCCAATCCCGTAAGCCTCCTACCCCTTTGCAGAGCCTTAGGCTACTTTATGCCACTTTTTTGATGCCACATTGCCTTTTTCTAAAGTACCGTGCAACCCTTTCCCCTTTTTGATGATTTCTTCTCCTAAGTTTCATTATAATTGATATAAAATTCACTATTCTAGAGCCTATTATAGACTGTAATAATTCTCTAGTATGTTTTAATGGAAAATGAATGGAACTAATGAAACAAACAAAAAAATTGTTTTCATATTGAAACTAATGAAACGAATATGGGTCCCAATGAAAGGAATGAACAAACAAAAATTAATTTTTTTGTTCAGCATATTCCTAGTAAGCATACATTTACCTATAGGAAAAAGAAGGAAAAGTAAGGTCAAGAAGGAAAAGCACATGCTGAGTACTTTGCACCTGCAGTTTAAAAGAGAATCCACAGGGAGTTTCTCTTTGAAAATAAACTTGCATCTCTACAAGTACAAAGTACTGATGGGCCTGCAAGCTGCTCCAGAGCTCTGAAAATTGTCTCGTTAGTAAATTGACCCCCATGTATGACTTAAAGAAGAACACCCATTATCCTAAGCACAAAACTCACAGTGACCGATGCATGGAAACCTATCCCAGCAGTCATCATATGCAGCATACCAACAAATCCATGATCTGAGAAACCATTTGCTACCACATACTCAAACAACCATGCAAGCATTCAAGGATAAAAGGAAAATATTCATAAATTAGAAAAAGAAAGCATACTGCATTTGTCTTAGTAGCCACCTATACCTGAACCCCAAAGAACATTTGGGTTCTGTACATAAAATTGTGTTCTTTAAAGACTCATTCAAATCTATAAAAATCAGATTGTACATAATTTATCTTAAGCTACAAACTGTACTTTTTATGAATAATATGTTTCTTGCTCAATAGATACATGCATACATACACAGATCAGCATGCTGATGAGATCATCCGTAGGTTGCCATATTTTGTTTGTTACTAAGTATAAATATACAGATGCAAAGGGGGATTTGCTGTCAGAGTGAAACAGACACACAGGCTCTAATTATGTCCAAAATGATTTCATCCAATTTTAAGCATTTTATTTTGTAAACAGTGGTTTTCTTAGTTCTATAAAATATAATAAATCATAGAGACAGATAATAAATAATATAAAATAATTGAATTCTTGTGCCAGGAGTGTTTGTAGTATTGAAAGCTGACTAGTTCTAAATACTGTATGCAGAAAATAGATGTAAACACCTTGGATTTAAAAGACTTGTTTCTAATTTTTATGTAGCCTCTGTCTCAGTCAGTTCTTGGCCAGGAACACACAAGAAGGGCCATGGTCCACGCAAAGCCCCGTGACCTTCTGAGGTTTCCACACGGGGGGGGGGGGGGGGGGGAGTTTACTTTTTCCAACGCCCTTAGCATTTTGTACTCTTGGGCTTTTCCTGCACACCAGTCACACACTCAACAAAGACCAGCTCTGTTGTTCAAAATAAAAACCTTTACTTGACTGATGGCAGGGAAAACAAAAAGTCCAAAAATAGATACACTTAAGGCAGTGGACCACAGCAACAAATCAATCCAGAAAAAATTACAAAAGATAAGAACAGTCTCCTTTTATTCTTCACATCTCTTTCCCAAAACAGGTCAGCTCTTTGGATCTGGTACCCCTTTCTCCCTGGGCTCTGGTATCTGTAATCTTTTCTCCAAAGTCCTTCCATCTCTCTTGACCTCTCTTCATTGAGTCCCAGGCTGATTGTGGCAGAATCAGTCTCTGATTCTGGTGAACCTTCCCAGGCAGACTTCTCTTCCTCTGGTACCCCCCAGTATACTGGTCCACTTAGTCTCCAGGGAAATCCTCTTCTCCTCAGGACTTCCACCTTCACTCTGGTAGTCTTTCCCAAGCAGGCTGTCCTTCCTCTGACACTTCCTAGTACATTCATCCCCAGTTTCCAGACCCCAATTCATCAACTCCAGGACTTGAAGGAACTCCTGACCTCAAATCCTCCTCTTCCACTTTCATTGGACTCCAGTACTTAGAATTTTCCCCTTATTGCCTCCAGCCCTTCTCCATGGAGAGATAAGGCCCCTTTGATGCCCTCTGTAAGGAGAGACCCATGATCCCTCGGCCATGAGCTAAGGCTGATTCGCAACTCCCCCCTGTATCACATGGGCACAGGAGTTTTGTTAGATCTGAAAGGCCCCCTCCCCCCCAGGGAGTAGTACACTACAATAATACACCTGCAATGCACTCACACATAGGGGCAGGGTCTGGATGGAGATCTCTGGCATTCTGCTGGCAGGATGACCTATCAAGGCCATATCCACTAAAGGGCAAACCACCCACAGGAGACAGAATTTGACACCCTTTTTACATCTCAGTAGGGATGTGCATTCGTTGGGCCATTCATTTCATTCAGTTTGGCCATGTGTGCTTATCTCCCAATTGGAAAGTATGTGCAAAAAAACCGATTGTGTGTACACGTTTGGGCAGGCGCCCACATGCATGCACACCAGCGGTTTTTTTGCATGTACATGCCAAACGCGAGATATGTGCACAACTGCCAAAATGAATTAAATGAATGGCTTTAAAAAAAACAATGAATGGGCATCCCATCATCTTAGTTCATTCATATGGTGGCTACTCTTTCTTAAGGAGGAATGTAATCCACAACAGAGCCAGGTGCTATGGTGGCATAGTCATTTTTTTTTATAGTTCTCCCTTTGCTATCCCAAAAAAATCAGATTCACAAATGATGTGAGATAAAAACTCTTTAGAAACTGGATATGCATGGCTTCAACATACATTAACATCACACATAACATAATCAAATATTACAATTATTTTCTTACAATATAACCAACATATCTCATCTTATTTTAAGGATAGACCTCATTTTTGTCTGGGTACACATAGGAAGTTTTAAAATTTTACATGTATTGTCTCACAAACTGCAGCATCATACTGTAAGAAGTGGCCTGGAAAAGCTAGTGCCTTCTGCTGTTCAAAAGGGAGACTCATAACTGTGAATTTCATTACACCAATGTTATCCTGCAATCCAAGTTTTGTGGTCCATATTCATTAAGCTGAGTAGTGGACAAGTTATCTAGTTAAAGTTAGCTGGTTAACTTTGTCCCATATATTCAGCAGGATAAATGTCCTCGTTGAATATACCAGCCTAAAGTTATCTGGCTATAGTTACCCGGATAACAAAAAAACCCCAACTATCTGGTGAATATAATGTAATAAATACAGAGAGTTTATCAAATTCCCCTACAGATTGTAAAATACAGCATATACATATAGGGGCAGCAAAAATGTAATTACACCAATCACATTTATATTCAAAAAACCCAAATTCAATCCACTAGGGGGCAGATTTTAAAAGGGTTACACGCGTATATTATGCGCGTAACTGCGAAAACCCGCTCCTGCGCGCACCGAGCCTATTTTGCATAGGCCCGGTGATGTGCGAAAGCCCCGGGATGCGCGTATGTCCCAGGGCTTGAAAAAAGGGGTGGGGTGGTCCAAGGGCGGGGCGGGGCCGAGGTTTCCGGCACAGCGGCCATGCCAGGGGTCGCGTGCCGGTACTCTGGCACGCGCAACCAATGCCTGCCCAGAGGCAGGCGCAACTTATTTAACAAAGGTCGGGGGTGGGGGGTTTAGATAGGACTGGGGGACGGGTTAGGTAGGGGAAGGGAGGGGAAGGTGGGGGGTGGGGGGTGGAAGGAAAGTTCCCTCCGTGGCTGCTCCGATTTCAGAGCGGCCTCAGAGGGAATGGAGAAAGCCATCGGGGCTCCCCTAGGGCTCGGTGTATGCAAAGGTGAACAAGTGTGCACCCCCTTGTGTGCACCAAACCCGGATTTTATAACATGCACGTGGCTGCACACGCATGTTATAAAATTGGGCGTAGATTTGTGTGCACCGGGTTACGCGCACAAATCTACGCCCGCGTGTACCTCTTAAAATCCGGCCCTATATTTTTATTATCTCTTACACAATCATATTAAATATTAAATATGTGTATAATATTATACCAAACCATCATATACATTCACAATTGACACATGAAAAACATGTTCCCAGTGCATTAAAGGATTTACACATATTAATCATAAAAACACCTAATCCCATATAGACACATAAATATATAAAGCCAGATTTTTAAAGGGTTATGCACGTATATCCGGAGGATTTCCGCGCGTAACTGGGCTTACGTGCACCGGTCCTATTTTCAAAAGGCCCGGCAACGCGCGTAAAGCCCCGGGACATGTGTAAGTCCTGGGGCTTTACTAAAAGGGTGGGAAGGGGGTGGGGTGGGGGTGGGGTCAGAGGCTCCAGGCACAGTGTGCATTTGCCACTGTGCCAGGGATCATGCGCCGGCAGTTGGCCGGCACGCACAACTTACTTCAGCCCAAGGCTGAACTAAGTTTTGCAACAAAAAAGAGAAGTCAAAAAAGGTAGGGGGAAAAGGGTGGGGGAGGTAGAGGAAGGGAAGGGAAGATGGGGTGGGGGGTACGGAAGTTCCCTCCCAGGCCGCTCCGACTTCGGAGCGGCCTGGGAGGGAACAGGGAAAGGCAGCGCGGCTTGGAGCGGGTTCAGCACGCGCAAGGTGCACGATTGTGCACCCCCTTGCATGTGCCGACCCTGGATTTTATAACATGCGCGCGCCTGCGTGCGCATGTTATAAAATCAGGCGTACATGTGCACGCGCCGGGTATCGCATGCACATGTACGCCTGCGTGCATCCTTTTAAAATCTACCCCATATATTCTTATACTACTCATTCATACATCCAACCATCCACATCACACATATATGGCCTAAAACCTCTAAAATCCACACCCTCCCAAATCCATGACACCCTCCTACATGTGAATGAGTAGTATAAGAACATATATGTCTATATGGGATTGGGTGTTTTTATGATTAATATGTGTAACTCGTGTAATGCACTGGGAACATGTTTTTCATGTGTCAATTGTGAATGTATATGATGGTTTGGTATAATATTATATACATATTTAATATTTAATATGATTGTATAAGAGATAATAATAAAAATATAGTGGATTGAATTTGGGTATTTTGAATATAAATGTGATTGGTGTAATTCCATTTTTGCTGCCCCTATATGTATATGCTGTGTATGTTTGAATATAGCCAGACAGGTTTTAGTTATTTTTTTATTTTTGTATACCGACATTCGATCTGGCATATCACATCGATTTACAGCGAACAAATGAACAAGGAGGACCAGAGTCTTCCTGTTTTACATTCAGACTTAGAGTCAGTTAATAACAGATATGAACTTAGAATGAATGGTCAACTTTAACTGGAATTAACAGAAAAATTAATTGATATTAAGAGAGAAATTAACATGAGTTGCTATTATAATAATTTCTTGTCATTGGATGTGTTTTTAACATGTTTAAATGTGTTAAACGTGTTTAAATGTGTTTCTGTGCCTGTAAGGTGAAGTAGTGAATTCTTGTTAACTGTGCAGCCTGACTTGGACTAAAATGCAACCAATGGGGCAGGAGCAACTGGGTATTGCTTCTGTCCCCAGGGTGGAAAATCCATCTTAAGGGGAATCCCGGGTGGGGGTGCCCCTCCTTATAATGACCCAAGGAAGGGGCCCCTAGTGGTCCCTTAAAGAAATATACCAGAACCTTTCACTAACCTTTACTCATAATAACACATCATAACCTATTAATAATTGGTTAAGTGACCTTCTTTGGAATTTCTCCAGAACTCTGATGACCAGAACCTGATTTAGGATCCTGTCATATAAATTTTAAGAAATTATTATTTTTTAATTAATAGCAAATAAACTAGAGAATTTTTGCTGAAAAATATGGTTAAGGCCCGAGTATAGCTGAGTTTAAGAAAGGTTTGGGCAAATTTTTGGAGGGCAGGTTCATTAATAATTATTAGTCAGGTAGACCTGGGGTTCTCCACCTCTTACTTCTGGAAGAGAATGGATCTCTTAGTTTGTGATCCTGATTGGCCACTGTCAGACACAGAATGATGACACAATGGACCATTAGTCTGATAGAGCATGGCACTTCCTGTTTTGCGGAGAGGCCCAGGAGTTCTTCCACTCCTTTGGGCTTCCAGCTCAATCAGAACTGGGGCTTGTTCATTTGCAACTAATTGTTTTCCCTTGTTTTATATCCTCTTCCCAACTCAACTAGTCCAGTCGTTGCAGTGACAGGCCTCGGCTGGGTGCCATGCATCGAGGCATCTTTTGGAACTCTACAAGCATAGGCCCTAAATCCTGCCACTAAGTGTCACTGTTGTGCCACAATTTGGACTCCCTCCCACTAGGGGCAATAGAGCCTGCATCTGAAAATCCCCAGCCCTGGATTGCCTGAAGAACAGAAGACCTTGGAATGCTGTAGAGGCAAGACTTGATCTGGGAGTCAAACCTAGACCCTCCACCTAGCAGTGTGCCACTGCCACTTAGCCATCAAGCCAACATCCAGCATCGCACTTCTTATGTACATAGGGCCTGATTTTCAAAAGCATTTACACACTTAAAACCGAGTTCTAAATGTGTAAATGCACTTTACCTCTGTATTAAAAATTGCAACAATATATGCCATTGAATTATCAATGGGCTCCACCTGGATTAAGTACGCTCAATGTGGGCAAATGGCATCTGAAAATCACTACAACAGTATGTCACATTCACATGTATAACTCCCTTACAAATTCACCTGGTACGTTCTGTGTATATCTTACAGTTGCACAAGAAGTATGTGCCAGCACACGTGATATATTTAGGAGCCCATCTGGCCTTGTGTAGCAGGATAATGTGCTACTTAACCGAATATCTTTAAAGATATCCAGCTAAGTAGCACTGTCATCACTCAAGAAGATAAGGTATGAGTGGGGCATTCCCCTCCCCTCCCCCAAAAGCATAATAGTAAAGACCTGTTAGGTCATGCTTTGTTAGCTCCTCCACGCCCTAAACCTTTTTAATGACTTTGGAAGGGGCCGGCATTGTACGCCGGCCCTGTCCTGATTCTCATGTAGAAACATAATTGGCCTGCTTCCCTCACTTCCCCCCAACCCCTACACAGAAGGAAGACTAGTGGCATCTGCTCCCCCATCCCACCTGATACTTTTTTTCTATGAGCCAGGAGCAAGGGACTCTCTGTCCTGCTCCCAACGCTTCCAGCGCTGCTCTGACAGGAGGTGTAAACTTCAACTTAAGCTAATGCTTTCAGTGCTGCCTCTGTTAGTGCAAGTGCTGAAGGCGCCGGGAGCGGGGCAGAGGGTCCCTTGCTTCTGGCTCAGATAAAAAAACATATTGGGCGGGATGGGGAGGATCAGGGCGATGAGGGGGAAAGATGCCACTAGTCTTCCTTGTGGGTGGGTTGGGGGGGGAGGGAGTGGTAGAGGCAGCTGAAATGATATCACTGACACAATACTCCATGAGGACAGAGCCATTTTTAAAGTCCTGATGCTTGGGCAGAAACAAGTTGGCTTCACTCCTGCCCTTAAGGATTTTGCAAGGTCGGCAGGAAAGTGGTAAGTGAGGGGTCTCTACAACCCTAGCACATTTTAACAGGAGGGTCGGAAGCTTCTGGGAAGGCCCAGAGAGGACCGGAATAGGCTGGGCCTTGGGCTGGTTTACATTTGTGGATGGAGTGTGGTTTGGCAGAGCACAGAGAGCCCGTGGTTTCAATTATGGTAAGGGGGAGGATGTTTACCTTTGGCATAGCTACAAGTGGCACTAGGTGGGTAATAGCCTAACTATTTTAGACTCAGGCCTACCCAATCAGGGCTGCCTGGCAGCCTGAGAAGAGAAACCCTGCAGCAGAATTGCCATAGATTCCATTATATTTCAGCTCTAGAAAAGGAGACCCTACAGTAAGGCCACCACAGATCCCATCCTACAGAGGTCCAAGGAGGAGAGGTTGTGCAATAGGGCTGCTGCCATTGCCATGGAACTTATCTTGTGGAGGCCCAAGACAAGGAAGCTTTGCAGCAGAGCCACTGGGGCCCGAGAAGAGGAGGCCTTGCATCAAGAAGAGGCCCAGAAGAGAAGAGGAGGCCTGATAGAGTGTGTGTATGTGTATATTTGTGTGTGTGTGTGTGTGTTGGGGGAGGGGGAATGGGAGTCTGGGTGTGAGAGAGAACATGAGAGTGAATGTCTGTGTGTATGCATGTGAGTGTGAATAGGAGCCTGCATGTGAAAGAGAGCACATGAGTGAGGGAACTTGTGTGTTTGTGTGGGAGTGGGAGTGAGCCTGCATGTGAGAGGGAGCCTTTGTGAGTTGGAGTAGGAGTCAGTATGTGAGAGTTGGAGCCTGTATGTATATGTGTGGTTATGTGGAGAAGCTTGCATGTGAGAGCATGTGTGTGTTTTAGATGGAGCATGTGAAAGTGAGAACTTGTGTGTGTGGGAGGGGAAGCCTGAATGTGACAGAGAATCTGAGCTTGAGTGTGGGAGTGGTAGCCTGTGTGTGAAAGAGACCATGTGGGAAAGAGAGCCTGTGTGAGAGCGAGACTTGAGAGTGAGATCATGTGCGTATATGTGGGAGTGCAGGCCTTTGAGGGAGCTTGTGTGTGTGTGTGTGAGAGAGAGAGCATGTGGAATTGAGAGCTTGTGTGTGTTGGAGTGGGAGCCTGCATGTGAGAGTGAGTTCATGTGTGTGTATCTGGGGGAGCAGAAGCCTGCATGTTAGATGAACCATTTGACAGTGAGAGCATCTGTGTGTGGGTATGGCAGCCTGTGTAAGAAAGAGCATGTGAATGTGAGAACCTGTGTGTGTGTGTGTGTGTGTGAAAGTTGTATCCTGTGAGATTGGGATGACAATTGGGAGGTGGAAGGTATTGGAATTGGGAGCAGGGGCAAAATTTGACTTTTCAGCTTTAGGGAGGGGCAAAGGAGGGGCTGGGGCCATCACCACGTGGATATTTTTTTTTTTTTTTACATTTTGGGGGAGTCAGGGCCACCTCAAGTGGCGGTCCTGTTTGAGACGAGGTCAGCGCTAACCCTTGCTCAACCTCCCCATTTGCCACACTTTTTTTTCCAGCCACTTAAAATGTGTGTTGAGAGCCTCAAGACTCACATTAGGGTCCTTGGCCTCTCACCTGACACTTCATGGTGAATGTTAAAAGCCTGATGCGCGCCAAATTCATGAGATACGCAAATATGTCCTAAATCACATAAGTGTGCAGCACAATAATTCAATTTAGTGCACACTAAAAAAAATGAGGGCCTGATTTTAAAATAATTTACATGCTTAAAAATGGGTTTTATATGTATAAATGCACTTTAGCTGTGTAAGCAGACTTTTGAAAATTGCTACTACATATGCCATTGAATTGCCCATAGGATATTCACATGTAAATGCAGTTTACACACATAAATGGCTTTTTAAAATTGCTATGATAGTATGTTACATTTACACGTTTAACTCCTTATAAAATGACCTCCTAAAAAGGTGAATTTTAAAAGCCCAACGCATGTCAGAACCGGGAGATACATGAATATGTCAGGCAGGCCCGCACCAAGCAGATTATAAAAGCCACCCAAGTAAGCACATATCTCCTGCTGTGCGCACAAATGAAAAGTTCCAAAAAAGGGGTGGGCGTGGCGTGGCCTGGGCGGGACATGTGCGTTCTTATATTTCAATTTCAAATTAGCACGTAAATACATGTACAAGCGCACCAGGGTCCCTTGCTATGTAACTTTATTTCTGTTATGGAAGACATATAAGTAATAAAATAAAGATAAATAGATTGATAGCGTTTTAAGCATCGGGGCTAACAGGGGAAAAGGGAGGCTATTAAATTAAGGGTATTTGAAAGTCCTATCCTTTACCTGGGTGAATTCGGAATGAACAGGGAAAATTGGTAATGGAGACATGCATGTCTGTTAAAATCACACCACTTATGTAGTAGAAGTGACCTTTGCATGCATAGGCGCACATCCACTTAAAATTGTATACCCATGTGCGTGAGTTCAGCCTATTTTATAACAGTCATGCATATATGTGCATCTATATAAATAAAAATGTTAGTTTGTACGTCGTCGCTAATCTCGCCAACCGCTTAACCGAATGCGTTCAAATTTGCACACAGCATTCACTTCCCATATGGGAAGGATCTTATACACTTACATTACATATAGGTCACACCTGTGACAGGTAATACAAGTTTAAAAATTGCTTACACAAAACAGCGACATCTGGTGGCCATTAGCACAAGCGCAACCTCTTATACCTTTCGCACACACTCACACACCACCCCCCACCCCCACACAGGGCTATTGTCTTTCATTCACACTCCCTCATAACACACAGAAATCCACACTCATCACACCACACACCCCCACCCACATGCCTGTCAATGTCACTTACTTCACCCACCCTCCCAAAACACACCAAAACACGAATTCCTGGCTGCTACATTGGGAAACAATAAAATAAGGTTTCGGGTTAATTTTTCAAAATTCAATACGCCATATACAAAAGTGCAATTGCTATGAGAACAAATTATGTAGGACCACTACCAACGGGATCTGTATAGCAATCAGACCCAACATAGGAGAGGTCACATTACTTTATTAATAATATTGAAGTCTCTCAAAAATTATATTGCCACGGGAAGATAAACCTATAAGTTCAAAACAAAGCCACGGAAAAGCTTTTGTTTAGATGAAAAATCATACGCAAAAATTGCAGTACTTAGCTTCAAACCGGGATCAAGGCTGAAATCCCGATGTGATCACGTTTCGGACCACCAAGGTCCTGCTTCAGGGGTCAAGTCTTCTAAATCCTTCGGAATACAGCTTCTAGAATTCATTCCCACGACGGCAAAACAAACTGGCATTTCTTCATCACAAACATTCTTTGGCGGTCTGTTTTCGGACCCGCTTAATTTAAAATGGCAGAACTGCAGGGTATATATCTATTTCCTACGGATATGACGTCAATAGTACGTCAATCCGTATTGAGGGCGGGTATAAAGTCCTCTAACAAGTCATCTACTTCACGTTAAAATCCTCCATTTTGTATTTGAAGTCTTCTATCAGGTCGTCTATATTTCCAGGTCATCAGCTGCAGGTTAAAATCCTGTGTTCGGTATTTGAAGTCCTCTATCAGGTCGGCTATGTGACGAAACATTATGAAAATTCAATCTCACAATCTCTTACATAGGCACATGATAAAGCTTTCAGATATTCAATCATTGTCTAAGAAATTTGACAGAAAACCACCGGTATCTTCTGAATAATCCAGGAAAATATATATATTCCTGTGTTAGAAAATTCAACATTCCTCAGCGTCTTAAACAGACCATCAATTATGATCCTCCATTTTGTATTTGAAGTCTTCGGTCAGGTCGACTATGTGTCCTCTGCCAAGTTATCTGCTTCAGGTTAAAATCCTCCATTTGGTATTTGAAGTCCTCTATCAGGTCAGCTATATGGTGAAACATTATGAAAAATCAATCTCACCATCTCTTACATAGGCACATGTTCTTGCTTTCAATCATTATATGAGAATTTTGACCTCAAACCACCGATATCTTCTAAATAGTTCATGGGAATATATATATTCCTGAGTTAGAAAATTCAACATTCCTCAGCGTCTTAAACAGACCATCAACTATGTTAAAGTGTACCAGTTGATTTTCTCGTTGAGTCCCTCCGGATCAACTTTCTGTAAGGTGAAAATCCAGTATTGTTCACGCTGATTAAGCCGTTGTTGGACATCACCCCCCCATATACATGGATACAGTTTCTCAATGATGGACCATTTTAGATCCACAAAATCGTGTTTGGCTGACATGCAATGTTGCACTAGGGGAGCTGTGACCTTGCAATTCTTGATGCAGCTGCGATGTTCAATGAGCCTTGTTCTTATCTTTCTTTTCATTCGTCCCACATATACAAGGTCACAAGGACATTGGGAAACCACACATTTAACACACCCTCCGATTTTAAATTAAAGTACCCTCTTCCACCCACCCACGCACTGCACTCCGATCACACACTTCACCTGAAACATGTCCGTGCTTCTCCGCCGGCACCACAGGAACGGTCCGGGACACATCGCATTCAGTAGGGCCGTCAGATGCCAGCAACAAAAATGGCGCCGGCGGACCTTGCCCTTAGTATGCTATACAGAGACAACAATAACGTCGGTACACCATGTGACATAGTAAGGGCAAGAGCCCGTCGGCGCCATATCCTCAGCGGACATTTGCCCTTATTAGGTCAGGAATCCTGATGCACCACTTTCACCGGTGAAGTTTTGTGACATGGCAGCCGGTGGAACAAACCCTAGCACACACCCTCGCCACCGGCTGGCAGTTTACACAGGTAGCCGGGGAGGAGCACGGTGGGGGACCGTTTTTATTTTCCGCCGCGTGTTTTTCACAGGGGGGGGCCATTCATTCTCCTCATCTCCTGAGAGGGGGGCTGTAGCGTGGGTTGCTCTATTTCGCCAGGTTGGGGGGCGGGGGGGCAGGAAGGTGTGCTTGCATATTTAAACTATTCTTTGCTGGTGCTGTTCATTTGGGGTAAAAAAAAACAAAAAAACACTCAAACTGTAACCTTTACTGCTCTGTTCTGTTTTTTCAACTTAACCAGGCTCAGCCACTGCAACGCGTGGCAGGGTACAGCTAGTATGTTATAAAATGGCTGTGTCCCTGGGTGTGGGCAGATGAACACTTATACATGTACACACACAGTCTGTTTAAAAGTTAACATCCCTGTGCACACTTAAAGTAAAAACAAAAATAAATGAATGCACATTCCTAGCAAACAACATTTGCATAAACCCTGTGATGAGGGAGTTAGAGTAACAAGAGAAAGCCAGTTGTTTTCTCTCCCTGAACCATTTTTTGGGAAATTACATGCATTTCTCAAAACATACTTTCAGATGTGCAGACAAAAAGAGTTTAATTAACAAAGACAAGGACAGAGAGGGGAGAAGGGCAGACATAGAGAGAGAGAGAGAGAGAATCCTGAACCTTCAGTTGCCCTTCTAATTATAGGAAAAGTATTTGTACTGCATTATTGCAACTATTGTCTTTGCTATATCTCTGTAATATTACCTTTGCTTCATTGCTTTCTGGAGCATAACCTAGCATTAGCAATAAAACACTGCTTATGCTGGAATCTTTTTCATTTGTGCTGACTCAGGGTGCGAGTGCATGAATGTGGTATGAAATACTTTATGTAGAAGTTTCTGTCAGGCAGGGAGCCTGCAGAATACTGGCTTCAAGATGTTGGAAGGCAGTGGATACAGAGAGAGAAAGATTTCTTTAGTGAACTAGATACAGACAGAAAGCATTTCCGGGCAGTGGATATGTGTCTTACCATACACACAAGGGTAGATTTTAGAAAAGTACGCCCGCGCGTATTTTTGTTCGCGCACCAGGTGCAAACAAAAGTACGCTGGATTTTATAAGATATGCACGTAGCCGCGTGTAACTTATAAAATCCAGGGTTGGGCGCGCAAGGGGGTGCACATTTGTGCACCTTGCGCGCGCCGAGCCCTGCGCGCGCTGCCCGTTCCCTCCGAGGCCGCTCCGAAATCGGAGCGGCCTTGGAGGGAACTTTCCTTCGGCCTCCCCCCACCTTCCCCTGCCTTCCCCTACCTAACCCACCCCCCCTGGCCCTATCTACCCCCCCCCACCTTTGTTGCACAATTCCCCGGCCTGGGAGCCATTTCAGAGGCCTTGGCCAAGCCCCCGAAATGCCCCCAGGCCAGCACCACGCCCTCGACACAACCCCTGGAACTCCCCAAATGTCGCGCTGCCCCCAACACGCCCCACTAGCAAAGCCCCAGGACTTATGTGCGTCCCGGGGCTTGCGTGCGCCGCCGAGCCTATGCAAAATAGGCTCGGTGCGTGCAGGGGGAGTTTTAAAGGGTTACGCGCATAATTTATGCGCGTAACCCTTTTAATATCTACCCCACAGAGTGGAACCTGCAATACCTCTGCAGAAGAACTTTGTAAGGAATGGGAAAATCTTGAGAAAAACGGTTCACAATAAAGTTTGCTTATCACAAGTTGGATATTTGTCCAACTCAGAGGCCATCCCCTTAAGACTGATCACATGGGGTGATGTGATTGGAAAGCCTGTGGGCATCTGTGTCTGGGGCTCCTACACTGGGTAGTGGGGTGTATAGCCCCACAATTTGCACAGGCATGCTGGAACTTGCACGGATTCTAGGTGCACTGTTTGGAGTTGTAGTGCCTAAAAAACTCAACTTCCTGTTTTCTGCATGGAGCCCTTACTTGGAAATGACTATGAAGACCCGCCCTCCATTTTAACCTTATGCTGCATCTTTACATTGACCTGTATCTATGTAATTAGTTTGTGATTATTGATGCTTGTCATTATATTATTGGTTGCTTCTGTATTTGCTACCTATCAGCCTTTTCTCCGTTGTCCCATCCCTAGTACCTGTTTTATGTATTTTCCACCTTTAGTTCGGATGTAAACCGGTTTGATGTAACCACGAATGCCGGTATAGAAAAGTATTAAATAAATAAATAACTAAAGAAGTGGGAAACCACTCTGGGTTAAATGGCTTATGGAGAGTCATCTCATTTAACCATAAATAAATAACTATGGGGACGATGTAATGAAATCTATGCTAAAATCATAGTTAGAATTTAGCATGAGTTTATTTAACACAGGTGTTAAGAAACGCGATCTCCGTAGGATGCAGTAAGATAATGACATGCAAATAGTCCAGGAGAAAAAAAAGCTCACTTTTTTGACTCATGGTCATCTGCATTTTAACCTCTGCAATTAAATCCCATCCCCCAAGTTGCCTGACCTCTTCACTGGACCTGATATGGTCAGGCTGGCTGAATGGGTCAGCCCAGCAGAATCTCCCTCCTTCCCCAGCATGCTAAACTGCACCCTCTCACAAAACATCTGACCCAGCTTGCCAAGCAGTCTAGATCCAGGTCTGGGTCCGGATTCATCCTACCTCCCTTCCTCTCACCTGATATGAAAATCAGCCCAGCAGGTCCAGGTCTGGTTCTGGTTCTGGATCTGGGTCCGTCCTCTTCACAGCCCCCTCCTTCTTCTCTTAAAAAATTAAATCATGTCATGCAAACTCCAGAGCTCTCCAAATCCCGCCCCCCCCCCCAACCTAGGAACTCCTGTTGGAGAAGACCTTACCTTCTACAGCAGGGCTGTTCCCTTACTGACAGCTGATTGTTCAAAACATGTAGATAAAATAACGTGGCTGACAAAATTCTAAATCGGCTGCATTATTTTATTTACATATGATTAAGTATACATGAGCTGGATTGCATAGATTTGCAAAATTCATGCATGCAAATGCCATGCAAAACAGCTTATTGTAATATGGGTGGTATTCTGGGGAAAAGTTTTGGGAATATCGCGCGATATTGCCGCAAAAAGGATATATTGCAAAATATTAGAGATGTGAATCGTGTCCTCGATCGTCTTAACGATCGATTTCGGCTGGGAGGGGGAGGGAATCGTATTGTTGCCGTTTGGGGGGGTAAAATATCGTGAAAAATCGTGAAAAATCGTAAAATCGCAAAACCGGCACATTAAAACCCCCTAAAACCCACCCCCGACCCTTTAAATTAAATCCCCCACCCCCAATGACTTAAATAACCTGGGGGTCCAGCGGCGGTCCGGAACGGCAGCGGTCCGGAACGGGCTCCTGCTACTGAATCTTGTTGTCTTCAGCCGGCGCCATTTTCCAAAATGGCGCCGAAAAATGGCGGCGGCCATAGACGAACACGATTGGACGGCAGGAGGTCCTTCCGGACCCCCGCTGGACTTTTGGCAAGTCTTGTGGGGGTCAGGAGGCCCCCCCCAAGCTGGCCAAAAGTTCCTGGAGGTCCAGCGGGGGTCAGGGAGCGATTTCCCGCCGCGAATCGTTTTCCGTACGGAAAATGGCGCCGGCAGGAGATCGACTGCAGGAGGTCGTTCAGCAAGGGTTCCGGCGCCTCGCTGAACGACCTCCTGCAGTCGATCTCCTGCTGGCGCCATTTTCCGTACGGAAAACGATTCGCGGCGGGAAATCGCTCCCTGACCCCCGCTGGACCTCCAGGAACTTTTGGCCAGCTTGGGGGGGGGCCTCCTGACCCCCACAAGACTTGCCAAAAGTCCAGCGGGGGTCCGGAAGGACCTCCTGCCGTCCAATTGTGTTCGTCTATGGCCGCCGCCATTTTTCGGCGCCATTTTGGAAAATGGCGCCGGCTGAAGACAACAAGATTCAGTAGCAGGAGCCCGTTCCGGACCGCTGCCGTTCCGGACTGCCGCTGGACCCCCAGGTTATTTAAGTCATTTGGGGGGGGGGGGGGGTTCGGGAGGGTGGGGGATTTAATTTAAATGGTCGGGGTGGGTTTTAGGGGGTTTTAGTGTGCCGGCTCACGATTCTAACGATTTATAACGATAAATCGTTAGAATCTCTATTGTATTGTGTTCCATAACGGTTTAAGACGATATTAAAATTATCGGATGATAATTTTAATCGTCCTAAAACGATTCACATCCCTACAAAATATATGCTGTTTAATGTGCGTTATAACCCTATTGCAGTTTGATGAATCTCCCTAATAATTTAGAAGAATAAAATAATCATGTTTTTATCCTGGGAACTTTACTGCCATATTTGTTATGTATCATATAGCAGCATAAATCTCCTGCATACTGATGAATGGAAACATTTTTGGGCAGATGCAATACAGTGTGCTCAGCTGAGCACAGAGTATAACCCACAGTTGGACATGGGTTTTATAGGGGCTCACCCCTTATGCAATAAGGGGATTAGCGCCTCCACAACTCATTTCCAACAAAAAGGGAAACTAATAGCGCTCATCACATGCATATGCATGTGAATGAGGCTATTAGCTATTCACTCTGAAAAACAAATGTGCATCTAAGACACACATTTTTGCACTCAGAAATTTAATGCCTGCCAGAGCAGGCGTTAATTGCTGAGCACTCCTAAAAGCAGTACAGAAAAGCAGAAAAAACTGCTTTTCTGTACAGCCTCCTACTTAATATCTCTGCGATATAAATTAGGAGTAGCAAATCTTTAAAAAAATAATTTAAGAAAAGCACCGGCAATTGAATGCAGGAAATGGATGCTCAGTTGACAAGTGTCCGTTTCCTGAACCCCTGCTTGTGTGCCATTTATGGAAACTGAAGCCGATAAATTTGGCGTCTGTTTTCCTAACCGGCAGATCACCGATGCTTGCAGGCTCCCATTATCAAGGAAGAGCTAGGGGCACACAAGGGACCCTAGCACCTCCTTGATAACACGACCCCTAATTTAAATATTGCATTTCACCCCCAGGAGGGGCGCCTGGGAGTGCATTACGAAAGTGGGTGCTGAGTGTTCAGCGCCCGCTTTCAGCACACAAATATTGCATCAGCCCCTTTCTTATTACAAAAATATTTCCTCTATGTTGTCAGGTGCATGAAAGAATAAATAAATGCAATAGCTATGTGTAATTGGAAAAAATGTTTGTTTTAAAATTTGTTTCGTGGAAACCCTAATTCATTTTTTTAGTTTCAAAATGAAATAAACATACTGGGGTACATTTTACAAAAAAGCGCGAGCGCGTACTTTTGTTCGCGCACCAGGTGCAAACAAAAGTACGCCGGATTTTATGAAATACGCTCATAGCCATGCGTATCTTATAAAATTCGGGGTCAGGCGCTCAAGGGGGTGCACATTTGTGTACTTTGCGCGCGCCGAGCTTTGCGAGCGCTGCCTGTTCCCTCTGAGGCTGCTCTGAAATCGGAGCGGCCTCGGAGGGATCTTTCCTTCCACCTCCACTCACTTTCCCCTCCCTTCCCCTACCTAACCCACCCCCCAGCCCTATCTACACCCCCCCTACCTTTATTCCCAAAGTTACGCCTGCTCGAGGCAGGCGTAACTCGCGCGCGTGGGCCGGCTGCCGGCGCGCCAGGTTCCAGTCCGGGGGCTGGTGCGGAGGCTGCGGCCATGCCCCCGGAACGCCCTGAGCCGGAACCATGACGCGCCGCTGCAAAACGCCCCCGACACGCCCCCGGCATGCCCCCCAAAGAAAGCCCCGGGACTTACACGCATCCCGGGGCTTGCATGCACCTCCGGGCCTATGCAAAATAGGCTTGGCACGTGCAGGGTGTTTGGGGTTAGGTTTTCGGGGGTTACATGTGTAACGTACGTGCGTAACTCTTTGAAAATCTACCCCACTGTTTTTTAGTTTGATTTGTTTTTGTTTGCCATTTGCCTATATTGGGCTCCAGAATAAGGTTTTTAAATCAATTCTCTTAAAACCTGTTTGAAGAAATCAATAGAAGGGGGAAATAACTTCAAGGTATCTAGAAAGACTGAGGAGACTGAAAAGTGGCATCAAAAGTGGCACGAATAGCCTCTAACTCCATAAAGGGGCAAGGGGGTACAAACATTGGCAGGATTTCACCAAGATGGCAGTGAAACCTCCAAGGTAGGCACTGATAAAGGGGCCAAGCAAAAAAAGAGTGGCTTCAAGGTTCCCGAGTACCATGAGAGGTGCAAAGCAGCTCCCCTAGACTGGCAAGGTCTAGGGGAGCTGCTTTATTCAGTTTCTTTTGCCACTGTGTGGGCAGTAGGCATTAGGCAGTGGGCATTACAATGCCACTGCAATCTTCACATCCTCAGTGACATAAAAACAAGCATGTCAGGGACAGGAAAAAGCAGAGAAGATGAAGAAACTTCCAATGTGTCAAAAACTGGGCAGGTTTGCAGTGACACTGGCAATGCAAGAAAGAATCAAAAAAGTAGTTCTGCACCAAAACTGAAAAGGGACTTCATGCTTGTTATATTGTTATACTGTTGTTTATTGTACAGATTGTACAGGCAGTAGGCATTGTACAGATTGTACAGATTGTACAGGCAGTAGGCATTTGCCACTGTGTGGGCAGTAGGCATTAGGCAGTGGGCATTACAATGCCACTGCAATCTTCACATCCTCAGTGACATAAAAACAAGCATGTCAGGGACAGGAAAAAGCAGAGAAGATGAAGAAACTTCCACTGGCAATGCTTTTGCCACTGTGCGTTCTGGGGTATGACAGCGCTCTGGGGTATGACAGCATGGCACAGTGGCAAAAGAAACTCTAAGGTGTAAGGTCTGGGCATGGAAGCAAGGCTGAGCAGCACAAAGACCCCCAAGGTACATGGCAGAATTTATATTTTCTTGCAGAATGGGTTTGCCAAATGTAAAGGTTATCATCACACATAGTACATCACATTGGTTTCTCTAATGATTGTGTTGTGGTTTTCCTGGAAAGTAGTGAGGGCTTCTTTACTTAGAGATCATTTCCCACATCACTGTGCTGCTTCAGCCTGTTCCAATTCCTGATTTTCTTGTTTTGCATGAAATCTCTGACACTAAGCTGTTTTATCACCTTCAGAACAATGAAATAATTTTGCTTCAGCATCTTTTGCCTTGTGCCAGTTTGTCTTTTCCTTCAGAATGATGGCTTTATGGGGCAAAAAAAAATCTGTACAATAAACAACAGTATAACAATATAACAAGCATGAAGTCCCTTTTCAGTTTTGGTGCAGAACTACTTTTTTGATTCTTTCTTGCATTGCCAGTGTCACTGCAAACCTGCCCAGTTTTTGACACATTGGAAGTTTCTTCATCTTCTCTGCTTTTTCCTGTCCCTGACATGCTTGTTTTTATGTCACTGAGGATGTGAAGATTGCAGTGGCATTGTAATGCCCACTGCCTAATGCCTACTGCCCACACTGTGCCCGCTGCCAGGCAAACAGTGAATTTCACACTCCCTGCACTATTTCTCTGATACAGACAGGCCTCACAATACAGCCTTTATGCTGCACTCTCTGCCATGCCCTCACTGCTCATTTATACCCAGTACTAGTATGCCTAGTACCCACTGCCCACACTGTGCCCACTGCCAGGCAAACAGAGAATAAATGACTAATCTCAAGTGTACCTAAGGCTTCAATCACCAGAAAGGAAAACAGAACAGCAAAATCTCTGACACCCACAGTCTTCAAGGTCAGCATCACTGTAACCGGTCCATAGCAATAGGTCAGACTAGCAAAATACTTTGCTGTGATACGTCATTCCTCTCATCTCCTTGACAACATGCCCAGCCTCCCCTTCTTTACACTGTATCAATTTCTAACTGTACACAGGCACCAGTTGCTCTCTCTACGATTCCTATGAGTCCATTGACTATGAATGAAACAAATTAAGTTTGTTTAATTCATGGGGCCCCACAAAAGAAACAAATTGGCCCCTATTCGTTTCATTTTCCTATTTAGTTTGGAACTAACGCACATCCCTGAAATGCAACTGAATAAAGCAGCACATCAGGAATCTCTGCTATCTGAAAAACTCAAGGTTTTGTGGCATTAAATGCTGCATGGTTTCTAGGCAATGTAGACTTCCCTCCTCTGATTATCAGAGCCTTAATGTAGTGCCATAGAAAAAGTTTCTTCTCTACTGCTCCTACAGTGCATTGGAAAGAGCCTGATGAAAAAACATGATGCACATAGAGCAATTTAAAATGATCAGATATTCTTTTTTTAAGTCATGCGTAGGTTCCAGATGATCCTTTAACTGTGCAAGTAACTACAGGATGGCATTACTGGGAAAGTAAGTACTATTTTTTTATAGCATCCTTTTCAACCTTATCAAAAATAGCAATTACAGCCTAGAAATATTCTCCCTCCTCTTTCTCAGAGTTTCCTTCACTCCAACAAATCTAAATGACTACGTCTTCCTAAAAAAATACAGCGGTGCTATGAGCCCCATGGGAAAAATGACTGCATGTCATAGGAAGACTTTTAAAATCAATATTTACTATGGGTGTGCACGTAAAAAAAATTGATTCAGTTTAGATTTTATGTTTGGTTTCATGTTTGGTTTTTTCAGTTTGAATCAGAAGATCTTTCATTTCACGCATGTCATTTTTTCATTTTAAAAGCCATTGAAAATTGCTAGGATATATGCTTTTAATTATCAGTAGGTTTTACTCATGCTACTTGCACTTAACACAGGTAAATGGGTTTTGAAAATTGCTACGATAGTATGTTACATTTACATTATCCTTAGAATATTACCCAGTCAGAGGATAACTTTCAAACAATTCAGTGCAGCCTCATATTTGTGCATATATGGCTGCGTAGAGATCTACTACAGTATTTTATAACATGTGTGTCTCTATTATATGCAAAGTCACCTCTTGCATATTCGTTGTGGCTATCCAGAAGATCCAAACAGTTATGGGGTCTCCAGGACTGGTTTGGGAAGTTTTGCTCTACCAGTTCACCCATTCCTTCTCCAAGTCATTGAGACCCTGCTAGTTCTTCACTCTGAAATGCCCTCAGTTCACTTAGTCCTCCCACACAACTAAAAGCAGACAATAGAGGATTGCACAAGATAATTATCAGGTATAAAATAACATGAGTAAGTTTCCTAAAGCAGTGGTCCCCAACCCTGTCCTGGGGGCCCACCAGCCAGTCGGGTTTTCAGGATATCCATAATGAATATGCACGAGAGAAAATTTGCATGTTATGGAGGCAGTGCAGGCAAATTTTCTCTCATGCATATTCATTGTGGATATCCTGAAAACCCAACTGGCTGGTGGGCCCCCCAGACAGGGTTGGGGGACCACTGTCCTAAAGTATGCATGCAAGTCTCTTATAAAATAGCAACTTGTGAGTTTACCTCTTGGTCCTGCCTCAGAATACCCCCTAGACTGCTTCTTTTTCGGGCACAAGAAAATAAATGTGCATGTACTTTTTGAGATCCATATTCAGCTGCTGTGCGGCTCAGCTAGTTAGACGTACAAACTTATTCAGCTATCTTAAAGTTAACTGGATAAGTTTATCTGGCTAACTTTAGAACAGGTCCACGGGCCAACCAGACATAGCTGGATACGTTTTCTGGCTAACTCTGAATATCGGAGTTTGCTGGAAAATGTATCCAGCTTACTCAGCTCTTTCCATTTACACTCCTGAAACACCCTTAACTTATCTGGCTAAATTCTAGCTGGCTATCATATTATCTGGTAATTATTTAGCTGGATAAGTGCCCACATCTTTCTAGCTAAATACTTTTGAATATGGAATTCTTGAAGTTTATAAAATAGAGTACGTGCAAATACAAGCTACTTTTGCATGTATGTGCTAATTTTACACATGTAAATGTTTTGAAAATTAACCCTAGGGATCGCATTTTCTCTCTCATAGGCTACTGATCTTTTCATTCATTTCATTCTGAATTATTCCTAAAAGGAGTTGTTAGCCAACCTGGAGTTTTATCAGCGATCTATCGCAGTATTTGGCACATATTAAAATTTTCAAGAATAGAAATAACTACTGTCATTCTATGCAAAAAAAAAAAGTCCCAGCCCAAAGTAGTTATTGAGCAGAAATTGCTATAATGAATAGTTTAAACATCTGTGAAAAGCAGGGTTACTTTTAATAAACTCAAGCTGTTCTCTACTACAGAGGCATCATGACCTAAGGATTTTTTTTGCATATGAAATTCACTCCCCACAAAGCACATTACTTCTCACAGACGCTTTAAAGAGATCATTGGAATACTAATGGCTTTCTGCCAAGGGATGTGTCAGACTTGCCAGCATAGTAATAGGAAGAGTAGCACTATTAGGTAGTTCATCTTCTTTCCTCTTTCTGCAAGTGAGGGTCCTCCCGTCCTAACTCTGTTCTCAAGATGGTGCTGTGGAGTGATAGCTAGGACTCCCTTCCCCTAGGGGCTGTGGTGAATGCTGCCTCCACTCCACTTCCAGCCCTAGTGAGCCCAGAGAGCACAGGCTTGTGCCAGGAAATGAACTCCTGTCCTCGGCAGAGTGATGCACAGAGCTTGCCACTGACCCACCAGGCTGGCCTTATTAGAACTTTGCAGTTAGTTATATTTGAAAGTGTACGACTGTCCTACATGTTTCATTGACTCTCTAATATATATTTGCTTACTAATATAACCTTTAATTCCAACTTGTCCATGCCTCTTAAATCAGCTCTTGTGGCTTTTCCATGCAGTAAACCGTATGGTATTTCACCCCTATTTGCATCTACTCGGTAATCTCCTCTGCTGCCTTTCCTCTGCAGTTTCTTAATTGGTAGGGGAAATTTTAATCTTGCTCTTTCCTCATTTCTCCCAGCAACAAAAATAGTAGCCCTGACCTCAGTGTCATAAAGGTGGTGGCAGACAAAATCATCTTCTTCTCTAAGCCTCTAGCTACGAGGGAAGATCCCTCTAAAGGTAGTTGCTTGGCAAAATGGTGCCCTAAGCAAGGGTTGCTTTTGGTGCTCTACTTACCCTTTCAGAAATGTGTGCTCAAAGGTTCACAGACTGACTTAAAGGGTACTGTGACACTCCCAGCTTGGCTCCCTGGGTGGTCACTCTGTGCACCCCTTGTGATGGTGCAAATCCCCCCCAATAATTTGGGAAGTACAGAGAGGCTAGTGACCACAAACAAGGTGACAGAAAACAAAAATCTTTCTATGTACATGCTTTGTGGGCTTTTCTTTTCACACTCACTTGCCCTTTCTTTAAGCCTAACTGAACAACTACATGTACCCTACTCTAGCACCTCCTGCTACACCACTAACTGTATAGAAAGCATTCCCATGGTACCAGACTCTACCCTTGAAACACCTGTAAAGTACCAACAGGCAAGGACAAAGAAATGACTCACTAATTTGTGTGACTCTTGAATTCAGTTGCCAAGTGGCTCTATATTTTCAGAATAGGTTAATGCAGTCCTTGATTTATCCAATTGAATTTTGGGACTTGTGCTTTAGACTTCCCTATTGCATTCCCATAGATTAACAAAAATACAAGTCCCTGCATGAAGTGGGGAAAAACCAGGACTGGATCAACCTGCCGTGAAAATGTTGAGCCACTTGGGAGCTCTAATCTTCAGTGGTAGCCCTATCTGATTTGTGCACCATTTCATATTTCTAACCAGAAATATATCTATATATAAGGGCAGGAGGGGTACATTTAGTGCCTCTTGAAATATATCCCAGGTCCTTACTCACATCCTGTATGTGCCTTTAGCTGGTTAGAGTGCTCACAAAATAATGATGGACATATCACTAGTCCTAGCCTGTCTGATGCCAGCATAGGGGTAGATTTTCAAAAAACGCGAATAGGCGTACTTTTGCTGGCGCATCAGGCGCCAGCAAAAGTACGCTGGATTTTAGTAGATAGACGCGGAGCCGCGCGTATCCACTAAAATCCTGGATCGGCGCGCGCAAGGCTATGAATTCTGTATAGCCGGTGCACACCGAGCCGCGCAGCCTACCCCCGTTCCCTCCAAGGCCGCTCCGAAATCGGAGCGGCCTTGGAGGGAATCCTCTAACGCCCTCCCCTCACCTTCCCCTCCCTTCCTCTACCTAACCCACCCGCCCGGCCCTGTCTACACCCCCCCTTACCTTTCTCCGGGGATTTACGCCTCCCGGAGGGAGAAGTAAATCCCCGCGCGCCAGCGGGCCTGTTGCGCGCCGGGACGCGACCTGGGGGCGGGTACGGAGGGGGCGCGGCCACGCCCCCGGACCGCCCCGGGCCGTAGCCACGTCCCCGTACCCGCCCCCAAAACGCTGCCGACACGCCCCCTAAACGCCGCGATGACCGGGCCCGCCCCCGACACGCCCCCGACACGCCCCCCTCGGAGAACCCCGGGACTTACGCGAGTCCTGGGGCTCTGCGCGCGCCGGTAGGCCTATGTAAAATAGGCTCACCGGCGAGCAGGGCTCTGAAAATCCGCCCCATAGTGTCAGTATGCACTGGAGGTGCAGTATTCCCTCAATGGGTTGAGTGCTTCATTGGGTGGCAGCATAAGGCCAGTATCACTAGAGAGGATACTCATAGGAAAGCTGAGGAGAATAATTCTAGGAAGGACTTATGTGAAGTGTAGAAGATTGAAGAGAGAAAGAAGGCTTGAGAAGTTGGGACTAGTATACAGATAGGTGCTAGAAATTGGACATCCTTCCAGGGAATGGGGAACAGAGTATGAGTCAGATTCCATTACAAGCAGCCCTAGACTGTAAAGAGAGTGAACATAACCTATCATCTACTGGGCAGACTCAGGGTTAAAGTACCTGTGTCAAAGACCTGAGCAATGTAGTGGGTCTGGAGGTGAAAAGAAAGGGTCTATACTGTGGCTACACTATACAAAAATATTTCATGGTTAGACATTCATTTCAAAGCTAACAGTAAGTAACACATTTTATTTTCTGTAACAGCACAGGTGTGCAGAGTGTGATATTGGAGAGAGTAAATAATAAGTAGAAACAGTCCCTGTGAGTTAAACAGCATAATGCATATGAAAATACTCTGCTTTTCCCCACTCTGCAGGATCCTTGGGAGCTCATAAGGCCTTATGCGGTCCATGGCCCTTCCAGTGGGCCCACATGCTCAGGACCTTCACAGCATGAGGGCATCCGGAATCCCCGGGCTGGCCTGACGCTGCGGATCCACCATGTTCCTGATGACATAAGGGCGCGCGCGTGCGCTATAGAGTTTGTACCGGCAAGGGCGCGAGCCTCGGGGGCGTCCCCCCGTAGTGATGTCATCCGCTTCCAACTTAAAAGGTCTTCGTTTGCTACTACGAATCGAGTTAGCAAGAAGGAAACTTCTCTGCTGCTCTGCCTCCACAAACTTACCAACGGGTACACGCTCCTCGGGGGCTCCGCTCTCTCTTCTTGATTTCAGATTGCTAAGACGGGATCCAGTACTCGCTCCTCAAGGGCCTACATCCCTGAAAGCTCAGAAAACTCCTTACTGCCTGGAAGCAATCGCAGATGTGAACACTGTGAGTTCTATTACAGATAGGGATCGGTACTCGCTCCACGAGGGCCTATGTTCCTAATCTCTGAAGTCTTCCTTCTGTCTAAGACGTTATCACAGATACAGAGATCGTGAGTTACTATTGCAGATTGCAGATAGGAACCGGTACTCGCTCCACGAGGGCCCATGTTCCTAAAATCCTTTTCAGACTCTCTTCTATCACAGAAGCTATCGCATACCTATTTCTGGTACATTACTATTTCATATTGTAGCTAGAAACCAGTACTCGCTCTGCAAGGGCCCATGTTCCTAAAACCAGTACTCGCTCCATGAGGGCCTATGTTCCTAAAACTCTCCAAAGACTTTCTTCTATTCCAGAAGCCATCTCATACACAGATATTGTGAATTCTTATTCCAGACTGCATATAGGAACCAGTACTCGCCTATGGCTCCTGTTCCTGAATATACTGAAGACTCTCTGTTGCATAGAAGCCATTACAGATATCTACAATTGTGAGTGTATCATCTACTACTGGTTATGTATTCTGCATACCCTGTCTACTCACTACCTATAGTCACTCTCTACAGCTCAGCAACTCAGAGATTGCAGTTCCAGTATCTGAGGGACTTCAGCCCTGCCGGGCACATCAACTCACTACTGCCACCTCTGGTGGTTCTACTTCCTGTCTAATAAAGAACTATCTGTGTTTGTCTCTGTACTCGAGCCTAGCCGGTGGTCCCTCTCAGGATATCCTCCTGGGGGCGCTGTCATCTGCCATCGGCCCAAGGATTCACCAATTTCCACTAAGTGTTTATTCCTTACACTACTAGAGCGGCCACACTATGGGAGCCTACCCACAACAGATCATTGACCCCGCCTACGGAGTATTACAGATTGCTAGCTCCTCCCCTTGAGGGAGCAGCATTGATCAGATTACTCACTCCTCCCCTCTGGAGGAGGTGATCCATAACAGATTGCTAACTCCTTAGCAGATTCACAACAGATTGCTAACTCCGCCCCCCTGGCGGCATGATCACTAACACCCTCCCCTCATATAGTATCCCTGTCTCTGAAACCCACACTCAAGCATGCCCCCACCCACCCTCTCTTATCTCCCATGCTCTCTCTCACACCCTCCCCACCCCCCTCTTACCAACCATGCTCTCTGACACCCCCCTCTCTCACACACAAATACTCTCTCACCGGCATCCCCCCCATGCTCTCATCCTCCTGCTCTCTCTCACCCTCCCTTCCCTGACACACATTCTCTCTCATGGCATGCCGCGGGACTCGCACTGTTCGCGGCGAAGTTGAAGGTCCGGTGCGCCATTCGCGGCGAAGATGAAGGCCTGGTGTGCCGTTCGCAGCACACGGGGGCCTTCCATTTTCACCTTGAACAGGAAATAGCAGCAGAGACCCCGGCATGCCGCAAATGGAGCATGTCCCGCGGTGAAGATGAAGGCCCGGGCGCGCCGATCATGACACCCAGGGGCCTTCCCTTTTCGCTGCGAACGGTGCGCCAGGCCTTCATCTTTACCGCGAACGGAGCATGTGCCGCAGGACACGCTCCGTTCGCGGCATGCCAGGGTCTCCTCTGTTATTTTCTGTCTGTCCAGCGATAGACAGGCTGTCCTTCCGGTTTTGAATAGTCTTCCAGCAAGGGAGGAAATTGGCGAGGTGAGGGAGGAAATCTGTGGGAAGGAGGAATTCTGCACAAAATCTGCATTCTGCAGTAGCGCTGAATTCCCCCAGGAGTACCTCTTGTAGCTGATGTTGTGACATGGCTGCTGTACGGCGTGTTTGAGCCTGCAAGGCGGCCAGGGAGCCACCTGCGCCATCTATCGGCGGGCTGGGGAACAGGAGCGAGCACTGATGGACGCACTACCAAGCCTGATATATTATGGATAGGCATTACATACCTGGGATGTGCAATCATTTTTCCCGAATTAGGCAATGTCAAAGATATTGCCTAATTTGGAATGGTTCGGGAGAACCAAAAAATAATTTAATTTTTTCCGAAATTTTGGAAAAAAATTCATTTTTGAGTTAGTGCGTGCTGACAGTAGTTAGTGCGCACTAACTCCTGATAGTGCACACTAACCCAAAAATCGGGGCCCCCCAAAAAAAAAACCCTGAACTGCGGGAAAAATGAAATTCCCGCAGGGGGGCCCTGAAACAAAGCCCAACACAAAATTTTTACCCGAAGCATATCTCTGTCACATACAATCACTTTATATGCCTTTTCTATATTAAAAGCTCACTTTGATGGCCTTCAGGATGCAAGGTGCCCAGCTCTTCTTCTCACAGCTGCCTCTGAAATGGTTTTCAGCACTATCCGTTTTGCTGCAAAGAATGTGATCTGACTGTTAAGCCTCTCAGCTCTCATTCTGGCCTGCTTCTGCTTCACTAGATGTTACAGGTCTCATCATTTGTGGCTCAGGTCGTTCCCACTCTGGTTGTTATGAAAGACCACTTTCAGCTTGTGGAGGATCTTCTCCTAAATCCTCTCTTTTCTGTATGAGCCCAATCGCCTGGACTCAGGTCAATACAGGATATTCTGGAGTTTCATGATCTCATGGACAAGATATTCCACCTCTTTGGGTAGGAAGTTAGGTTTCTTCAGTAGCACTCCCTACCTTCTGGACATGGTACAAGTTGTAAGACATGCACTGGAATCAAGCTCTTTATACCCACATGCACACATAAATGGTTCATATTTGCACTGAGAAACGACAGAATTACATGAGTAATTATTCCACATGTACATTTTTTAAATTAATAGCAAATGTAGAGACACATTGGTTTCCATTAAATAGCCCTAGCTCCCTACCCTTCCATTTAGTCAGCTAGAATGGATATAGCATTCCCTAGAGCGCCTCCCATGAGGTTGGCTGGATGGTATAATCCTGATCTTGTAAGGAAGGATGAGTCTAGGAATAGTTGAGGCAGTGTAGATTGGATTTAGATGAAGGAAGATGTATTTGTGATCTCCAAGTTAGGCCCCAGCTTAGCACAGAGAAGGAGAGGCACAGCCCTGCCAGGTCTTTTGTGAAGGACTGGAGGGAAGAAGGCAAAGAGAGGCATTTTTAACTTTTGAATATGTTTACGATTTTTGATTACCAGACTTGTACTCTCTGGGAGGCAGACAAATCCTCTCCAGGAGTGCAAGGGAAAACTGTATACCTTTTCACCCAGTCAAGAGGAGGTTACAGAGACTACAGAAAGATTCCAATATTGTTTATCTAAGACTGAGTTTTTACCACATTTTGAGAAAAATGTCTTTTTTTCTGACCCTTTTTTTGCCCAAGACTGGAAGTTAAGATCTGCTTTCTGAGTAGACCTTTCCCTCCAAAATGTTCGGGATATCATTGTTGAAGAAAGAGAAGAAAGACACCTGGAGACCCCCAAACAAAGTTTCCACCTCAGGATGCAGGTCCACAGACAGACTGGAGATTGGGACAGGCAACGTAGACCTCAGGTACTGTGGGAACCAGGGACCCTACACATGGTTAGGACATCCCGGCCAGTTTGGAATAACTATCCTTCCCCAATGGAGGATACAAAGATCTCAATGTTCCCACACTGAGGGATACTTACATAGGCAAAGAAATTATAAAATCCTATACTAAAACCTTCACTAAACCTGGATGTAATTAAACCTTAAGTTTCTTATACAACTTGATTGCTTACTATAATTCACAGTAAAATATTATTTAAACACAAATCCAGTGAGTCTTGCCTGGACTGTTCAGATACCTGCCTTTATGTGCTATGATAACATACACACACACACACACACACACACACACACACACACACACACAGAAGGTTTTCAGTACCTGGACCCAGAAGGTTAGCCTTCTCCCCACAGAAAATAATTCACCCCTTGGAGAGAGAAGATTTGAGGAAAGAGCAAAGGAGCTAGCCCAGTCAAAGAATTCTTTTATGGCCCTTTGGAATCAGGCATAGACATGTATTTGATTTTACTCAAGTATATTGCAGTAATACACATGCATATACATAGCCACTTTGACATTCTGGTATGTGCATAGGTTTTGCACTTGGGAGTGTATAGAGTTGGTCTATAAATAGGAGAATAGCAGGATCCATCTCATCAGGGACTTTCAGAGCCTGTTCAGTTTTTATCTCTATAGCTTTCAATGTAGGTAAGATCTGGACCAACTCTGCCTGCCCCCGATGACAAGAAACCTGCTGCAATCCCATACCTAGAAGGATATCTTGGATGTTAGGACAGCAAGGCATGTGTGGAAAATGATCACATTATTCTCAGAAGCATGGATTATATTTATTTTGGAAATGTTTTTAAGCCTGTTTTTTTTTTTTTTCTGTAAGGAGCAGAACCTTAATTTTCCAAAGACCTCTCTCTTAGGAAGGTCAGTACTCAAAAAAAATGGAGTCAATAACTCACAAAATTTCCATCTAAATGGATGGAGATTTACTTATAGTATGATAGATGGATAAGTGTCACATACAGCTCCTTATACAGCTAAGTACGATACATAAGTAGCATTATTTAAGACATATATGGCTATCTGACATATAGGGTCATTCAACAAGCTGTGTAAGGGCCTTACCGTGTGATAAATGGGTTTTTAACTCGCAATTGATGCGCGATGTTTATCACAACGTGTATTAGTATTTAAATTTGAAGAATATGCAAAATCAAGAAAGTTAGGCAAATGAAGGACACCTACTGCATTTTACAGTATAACATAGCATATCGTATGGTGCGATGCAAATTCAGAAAATAGGAGGAGTTAGGGGCGGAAAGTGGGCTGGGTTAGCCTGTCTGCGAAGAGCTATCGCACAGCTATAACGCCGATTTTAACTACACCTCTTTGGATTGCGTTAGCTGCCGTGACCGTGCGGTAAGGTTTCATCGCCATTTGCGATGTCTCCCGTAAGTCCTATTTTAGGTGAATTGATGGGTTGAGAGAGACCATTAACAATGGTCCCCTGGTGGTTGAATGAAGGAAATACAACAGGTCGGGCACTTATCGCAGAATTTGAAAATGGTATCGCAATTTGCGCTAACTTAGCTCTTTGCACAGGTAATTAGCGCAAATTGCGATAAATGCTATATTAGCATAAAACACGCCCCTTTTGCTATTGCATGCGGTATTTACTATTTACCGCATTTTGATAAATCCACCCCTTAATTTGGTATTCAGATGTAAAGCTCTAATGGGAGACATAAAATGTGAAAGATAACTGTTGTGCCCATTGGTTCCCGACGCCCTCTCTCCACCCTCCTTACCTCTTTGGCGCCTCCCTCTTCATCCACGGGAAGATTGGCTGCCATGGCATCCTTTTGCCGAGGACCTCCAGCATCCCTGGACTGGCTAGATGCTGCAACCCGCCATGTTTCCTGGAGGCCTAGGGGCGCACGTGCGACGCGGCCCCGTCTGAAGTACCGGCGATGGCGCGAACCTCTGGGGCGTCCCCCGAAGATGACGTCATCTGCGATGGATATATAAGGTCTTAGAATTTGCTAACAGATTGAGTTAGCAAGGAATGACTACGGACTTGCTTTGACTTTCCAAGCTATTCTGCCTCCTCGGACTTACTAAGGGTTACTCTACCTAAGCTACTCTGCCTCCTCGGACTTACTAGGGGTACCCACTCCTCGGGGTCCTCTCTCTCTCCTTTGTCTTTCAGGTGATAGTCTGGAACCGGTACTTGCTCCTCGAGGCCCTCGTTCCCAGACTTACTCGGTACTCTCTTCTGCCTGGAAGTCATCACTGCCAACTACATCAGTGAGTTACCATCGCTCTCTCAGAGCTTTCCCTGGAACCAGGTACTCGCTCCTCGAGGTACAGCTCCTGGGCTTCTATGAGACATTGTGTGAATGTTACCATCTGGTTCAGTACATGAACTCTGTATACCCTGCCTACTTACTATATTTCAGTTTCTCTACAGCTCAACCTCCAGGGATCGCTGTTCTAGTATCTGAGGGACTACAGCCCAGCTGGGCATTCCAGCTAACTACTGCCACCTCTGGTGGTTCAGTATACTGTCTAATAAAAGAAGTAGTGTTTGTCTGTCTCCATACTCTGAGCCTGACCGGTAGTCCCTCTTGGGATCTTACCCTGGGGGCGTGGTCATCTGCCACCGGTCCAAGGATCCACCCACAACTCTCCTAAATAACAAACAGATTGCTAATCCCAAGCAGACTGTTAACGTTGAACCGAACAGATTGCTAACTCCATGGATCCGGCACAACTGAATGCCTTGCAGGTCATACCGGGCCTGGCCCAGAACATTATGGAGCAGCAAGACACCTTGGAGAAACTTACTGCAGCATTTCATCAACTAAACACACCGAAGGTTCAAGGCACAGCCTCCAACCAAGAAGGTCAGTCACAGGAGGTAACTTTAAAGACTGCTGTACCACTGGCAGCTCCAATCCGCTTTTCCGGAGAAATCCTGAAGATCCGGGGCTTTTTGAACCAGTGCTGCATGCGAGTTAAAACCCATTTATCACACGGTAAGGCCCTTACACAGCTTGTTGAATGACCCTATATGTCAGATAGCCATATATGTCTTAAATAATGCTACTTATGTATCGTACTTAGCTGTATAAGGAGCTGTATGTGACATCCATCTATCATACTATAAGTAAAATCTCCATCCATTTAGATGGAAATTTTGTGAGTTATTGACTGATAAAGCAAAAGAAGAGCATGGAAACACTGAAATCCCATCCAGTCTCTCTTTCAAATTTTAAAACAAATGGAGAAAGAGAGCAGAGACACAGTGAAGCTGCTTTCCAGAGACTTTAGAAATTAACTGATGTGCCTGTGTTACAGCAGGAAGCTCTGGCAGTTCCCTCATACCACCAGCTTTAAGTGGATGTGTTAACACATATATAGGATCATTAATCAAAATGCGATATGGCGTCAACGCATGCAAAAATATAGTATCGTGTAGAGCAAATGAAAATTTTTGAGGTGGGCGGGATCGGGCAGGCTTAGTTAAATTAGGGGCCATATCGTGCTGTGCAATAGCATAACGCATGCTATTGCATGGTTTTAACACCAGAAATAACTACAGCGTTTTCCCTGGCGTTATGTCCAAAATGGCTATAACACAATTTGTGGTATTGAACTTTGGCCTGAGAGAGAGAGAGAGAGATATTTCTGGGGAGGGCCTCCCTGTGTGCACCTATTTATATCTCAATAGAAGGGTGACTTGATAGGTCGAGGTGATGTGTAAGTGGTGGTTTAGGGTTTAGGGGCCAGTTTCGCATGTAGAGTGAGACGAACCTTCCATCAAGCTAGGGTGAGAGAACATAGTAGACATTTCATCTTTGTGAGACTTTGCTCACTCCAAATGACGTAAAATCTTCACCAAAGTGTACTGTGCTGTTCGTATGTCTCACTCCACATCACCACTAACACCTCACCTCAACCTATCAGGTCACACTCCTATAGAGATATAAATAGGTGCACACAGTGAGGCCCTCCCCAGCAGCTCTCTTTCTCTCTCTCTCTCCCCACCCCCCCAGCCCAGGATGTGAAAAACAGGGATTCTTGCAATGTGTGGTAAGTTTACCATGCCATGCGATAATATCTATGCAAAGCAGTAAATTACAGTGTGGTGTAGTAACTTACAAATTTCCATAGCACCCCTTTTTCATAACGCATGTATTATTAATTTTTTTTTATGAATAATGGGGATAGAGAGATAGATAGACAGATAGATATTTAATGCTGGTTAGATCCCCTATAAAGAAATAGTAGGATACTTCTAGCAATGGGAAGTACCAAGGGAGTAATGAGCATTCTGAGTGAGGATCTATCTCCTAAAGGTGGAACAGAATATAAGTGATTATAAAAGGAAGACACCTAGAGTCCTTGAGGAAATATAATCCCAAGAGCATAGAAGAGGCAGCCAAGAGACTGTGGACTTCAGGTTTCCAAGGAGGGAAAAGATAGCTGCATTTCTCATCAATCAGGAGAAGATTGTTCTTGTGAGGAGTGAAAATCCAGGAAGGATCTGATCCCGAATCTCATAGAGAAGGAATTATAGTGACTGCATCCAATATCAAGGTACTTGAGATTAGTGTTGAGTGGAAGAAAAGAGGACATTCTTGTCTCCTTTGCGAACTTCTTGAGGAGTTAGAGCCTTGTGGAGAGCGTTTGGAGGATCCCAGCCTTTACCTTTCTACTCAGCTTGTTTAAGAAGCTGAATATTGTATTTCTGAACTGTTTTTCTTCGTTTTGTACTGCTGAAATGCCCATTTTTACCTTCAGTAAATTTTGTTTTGGGACACAATCCTAAGAATGTGGACTTTTTTGTGACTATGATTCCCTAGGTCTTACAGGTTAACCTGTCCCCCATTAACAGAATCCAGTTTCCACATGCTGTCTCAAGTTGAAAAGTGCTATGTAAATTGTCATGCCTTTTGGTATTGGCATGACAATTTTTTATGTGTTGCCAAAGAAAGTAATACATAAAATGATAAAAATAAAAAGGGAACATATTTACCTTATAGTAATACAAGTAAAATAAAATTACAGGTGTGAACTTCAACATGTTATGCAAACATTTTTTGCAAGCTTTTCCATTTAGCTAATTAGTTTTATGATTTACATTATTTTACCTTGTATTTTATGCTTGTTGACACTTAGGGGGTCATTTTCTAAAGGGATCGCAAGAGGGACCAAGAGTTCCTTTTCACATGCGATACCTAGATCGGGGCGGACTCGAGGCGGAGTCCGCACCTGAAGGGGAGGAGTCGGGATGGCATTGGGGCGGGCTCCGCGATGACTTCACTGATGGTGAAAGGTAAGACTCTTTATCACCGCCAGTAACACGCCCAATAGCACTACCTTTCACGGTGGCGCTATTGGGTGTGAAAGCCGGCAGCGATAACACCGCGGTGGTGCAATCGCTGCTGGCTGTCGCAGGCCCACCCCCCGTTATCGCCGGATTCTCTAAGGTCTGCAACCTTAGAAAATCCAGGCCTAAGTTTTAATTTCATTTTATTTTTTTGTTGGTCCTCTTATTTTTTTTTAACTTGTTTTTTTTTATTACGTTAACAGAATTTCAGATTTTATTTTAATTTGTTCTCTTTTATATTTAATTATGAATGTTTATCATTTAATAGTTATTTATTGATGAGTTATAATGATTAATGTATTTATATATTTTGATCTTTTGAATTATTAGAATTTTATTTTTCTATTTTATATGTTTTTGTTTATATTTTATGATAAATTCCATGTTATTTTGATTGTTATTTTTGTATGTTATATGAAGTTTTTGTTCTGTTTATTATATTTAGTTTTATTGTACATCACATAAGTTGCAATTGTAAGATCTGCAATCAATCAAGTTTGTAGAAATAAATAAATAAGTAAATATTTGCATATTTGAATGTAAGTAGCCTCTACCTGCTTATTCCATATTTTATAAAAGTAAAAAATATCAGATGAATTTTCAAATGAGTTACACAGATAAATGTAACATACTATCTTATTAATTTTCAAAAGCCATTTATGGCACATAAAGTAAATGTTAGGAAGCGCTAGGAGAGCGGTTCCACTTTCCAGGGGATTGTGTGTCCTTGGGCCATGGCTTGACCCCAGAGAAACTCCAAAGAGGTGCCAAGGCAGGCAAAGCATGGCCGAGCATGGGCTGGACAGGAGCGAGGCTGGACTGAAACAATGATGGAATCCAGAGTAAGAACAAGGCTGGAGTGAAGACAAGGATGACTGAAGAGACTGACCCTCCACCGGTCCTGCATGCTTCGGGAAGACCATCAATGCAATGGTGGTCTTATAAACAGTCCTCCGATCATTCCAAGCCCTTTCAGACCTGCCACTGGGTAACGGTAAGAAGCGGCAGGCTGGATGGAGGCCAGGGCAGCGAAGACCGGAACATGGAGATTCAGACGAAGACTCAGGAACAAGGTACTTGGAAACACAAAGACTCAGGAACGAGGTACTTGGATGCACAGATGAGACTCAGGAACGAGGTACTCAAAGAAAGGTTCAAGGTATTCAGAAGAGTCAAGCTAGGTTCAAGGTATTCAGAAGACTCAAGCTAGGTTCAAGGCATTCAGGACAGTCAAGCAAGTACTGTGATGCAGCGCGCCCTACACAGTCCACCCACCCCGCAGGCCACACTGGACTCAAAGAGCCTCTAGACGAGATGTGGAGTAATGAAACTAACATGTCTCAGAAGCTGTAGAGGCCTGCACCGGGGCACTCCCTACACAGCTGCCAGTGGCTGGTCGCAGACCACGCTGGTACAGCACAGGTTCTGGCAGAGTCTTTGGCATGGACGGAGCAAGCACAAGGAACTCTGTAGAACAGGGACAAGGACTCAAGCAGAAGTCTCCTGGAGGCTTGTGCTAGGGTAGTGAGGAAGGCAATGTCGCGGACCATGACATGGCACACCAGGAAAGGTGGTGAGGAGGAACCAGGGGTTCAGGACAACTGGACTGGATCACGGACATCAGGATCAGGAGACGGACAGCAGGACTGGATCACAGACTTCAGGAACGGAAGACGGACATCTGGACTGGAACACGGACATCAGGAACTCTAAGACAGACAACAAGACTGACCGTGGACATCAGGAGTGGAAGACGGACATCTGGACTGGATCAAGGACTTCAGGAATGAATCACGGACTTCAAGACGAGACATGGAGCTCCAACAGGAAACAAGGAACACAGGACCTTGAAGAAGAGCTGGAACAGAGAAAACTCCTGGAACAAAGGACAGGAACATCCCAGGAGCATCTAACTCCTTGCGAAGGCAAAGCCGGAATGAACGCTGGGCCCTTTTGTAGGGCTGAAGAGGACAGCACCCGGGGAGGAGCTAGAAGAGGGCCAGACCTGGCTGGCTCTTGAAATACAGAAGAGAGGCACGGGCCCGTGCCTAAGGAAATCCAGGAAGGGCAGGATCTTTGGTGGCGTCCTCCCAGCCACGTGAAAGGCTCGAAGAACAAGGCAAGCAGCGAAAGCAGCCCTGCCATGAAAATGGACGAAAGGCAGGCTGCAGGAGCAGCTCCATGCCATGAAGACTGAAGCAAGAAGAGCAGGAGGGCTGCAGGCACCAGCAGGGACAGCTTCCCTGCCGGGCAAGGAACCTGGCATCAGTGAGGATGGCTCTCTGCCGTCCAAGGACCTCAGGGGCAGCAGCGAGGAAGCAGGAGCGGCAGTCCCAGCCGTGTGGGGAGGCTCCCAGCGGCTCAGCCCTGCCGTGCAGGGCAGAAGACTGCCACGTTCGGGGAGCAGCGTCAACGGCCCGACTGGTCGCGAAGAGGTAGGGAGCCTGCCCGTGCTTGTCACGGGCAGGTTCACAACAGTAAATCCTATGTACCATTCAATGGCACATATTGTAGCAATTTTCAAGAGCCCACTTACATGGGTAAAGTGCATTTAGACATGTAAAACCCAGTTTTCCATGTGTAAATGGTTTTGAAAAGCAGGCTTTATGTGCATAGTTTTACTTTGGCATGCATATATAAGCATGTAAAAAAGGGTCAATCTAGGGGCATTTTGGGGTGGGACCAACATTTATGTGCGAAAGTTGCTATTTTAAAAGATATGCACGTAGATTTGCCAACTTACTCGCATAAATTTGCATGTGCCAATTATCCGGTATAAATTATATTGAATGTGTTTACTGTTTAGTACTAGGGATGTAAATCGGTTCCAGAATCGGTTCTGGTTTTGGCATCGTGGACCCACGGGAAATCTTTGTTTCCCGTGGTCCAGACGGGTTTTTTTTTTTTTCGGCTGCCCGAGCCGAAACCCCCCCCCTGACCCTTTAAATCAAATTATTTAGCATCCCCCACCCTCCCAACTCCCCAAAAACTTTCCTAAAGTACCTGGTGGTCCAGCAGGGGTTCCAGGAGCGATCTCCTTCTCTCGGGCCGTCGGCTGCCAGTAAACAAAATGGCGCCGATGGTCCTTTGCCATTATCATGTGACAGGGGCTATCGGTGCCATTGGCCGGCCCCTGTCACATGGTAGGAGCAATGGACGGCTGGCACCATGAGAAAACAGACAATGTAAAAGGGAAAAAGGAAAGAAGATTATATTGATTGAGAAACCAACCCTAGAAGTTAAAATAAACTCAAAAGGCTGTACATAATTTTTGGTGATGACGTAGAATAGCTTGTCCTTTATCCTGCATATATGGTATGTTCGGATTGTTTGAACTGATATTGGGACCACATCTGTAAGTTAGCTTCTACATGATCACACTATGGAAATCTAAAAACTTGGGTTTTTCCATGAGATATTTGTAATCATTAATTGGTTTACTAGGATTGGTTTTTGAAGCCCATATTTCTATGGTATTGAGGGCATAACTCTTGTTCAAACAAGTGGGTATTGTTCTCAAGAAAAAGTATGAAAGTTTCCATTTAAGTTCTGGTGTGAAGTAACCTAATATCAGGAGTCCTCCATCTGAGCTAGCCTGCTTCTGAGCTGCATTTGTTTGGGATACAGACTGCTAAGAGATTTATTAGATATTCCACTGCCCAGAGGCAGAATTTTTCTTCTTTTTGATGTAGTGATGACATTTTGAACATTTTTATTTTTATCTTTTTTTTTTAAGTTGCTTACATGCAATTGTCTGTTCTATTAGTAATTTGCACTGCTGCTCCTTAAAGATGATGCCAGAAAGCTTTCATTGCTTATCATATTGCTTTCATCTCGAAATGGTTTATAGAGTCAGTTTTCTGCTTGTGAGTCCATTTGTCTCATGCTATCATTGTCTATAAATAGGTTACTCTCTCTTCCCTATTTTCTACAGATGGAATCCCCTGTTATAATGCAACTTTTCATCTGTTGATGTACTTTTCTTTTAACCATTATCAAAGTTCTTGCTTTATTTGTGCATAATTTGGAACTGCTGTTTGCACTAATGAACGGTGTTAGCCCATCAGTTCACTACAGTATTAATCTCTGCAATGACTAGTAATGCAGCTGGGTCTGAGGGCACTATATATAGCAGGAATAGGCAACTCTGGTCATCAAGTACCACAAGTTTTCAGGATATCCACACAATATATTCATGAGATGCATTCGCATGCACTGCTTCCACTGCATGCAAATATATCTCATGCATGTTCATTGTCGATTGATATCCTGAAAATCCAACTTAATTGTGGCATTTTAGGACCTGAGTTGCTTACATCTCATATGATGTATACATACGATGCTGTATGATAGTTCTCTGGATGTTTCCAGTTGGGGTTTGGTACTTAAACCTGTTTATTTCATCTGATGAGTGTGAAAGTAATCCTTGCCCTACTGAATTTTGCTCTGACATATAGTAATTTTCTGTTTGGAATGAGGCTCAGTTTATCCCAGTTGGTCATGAATCTCTGATGGTGGGGAATTCTGAGCTCAACTTCAATTAAATATTTGTCATGTTGAAAAGCAATTTGCTGCTATCATCCTTGCAAGACTGGAATTACCTAATGATAACCCAACCCCTGTTGTCCTTGCATTTATAATTGATAAAGCATTATTACCTAGAGGAGACAGTATACATTCGGACAAAAAAGGACAAAGAAAATAACCCTCCACTCAGTTGACATGCTGCATAGTAAATATAATCTGAGGTCACATTCACTGGATATCATATAAGCAAAATATCTATTTTTGCTGCATTTGCACAATGTTATTTTCTTCTGGAAAAGAGCTGGAAACAGTAATTGAATGCTAAAAGCATTTCAGGTGACAACTCTGTCATTTGTACAAAATGGAAAATAAAACAGAGGTAAATAGCATTCATTATAAGAGTATTTCAGAAGTCCTGAATTGAGAGTTTCAAATAAAGTTTAATATTTTATTGACTTCATTCTATTATTTTGAAACCCATTCATTTTGCACCAACAAAAGCAGGCACTGAGAGGCTGTATTAAATTGTCATGAGCTTTTTTTTTTTTTTTTTAAAGATTGCTCAAAACTCATATGTCAGGAGAAGATGCCAAATTATTCCATTAGGAAATAATACTCCATTTCATACATAATATCCATTATTAGGAAGGGAAAAAGAAACCTGCAGCAGCTCCATTACCTGGTGAAAAATAAACACAGTCCCAGATAACTGAAGACATGTAGAAAGATTATAAAATTTAAGACCTAAGACCTTTCTTACAATTAAGAAAATGTTAAATCAGCTAAATTGATACCCTGCAAATAAACAGTCAAACAGCACCAAGTAAGTAGGAAGAGACTATATTGAATACAAAACTGTTGTTGTTTAAATTGATATATAGTTTGTACGCATTTAAAGACAGAAGTGCGCACTCTTTAAAAATGGATGTACCACATTCTTAATAGTGTACTGCAAGTCAAATTCATAGATCTATAATAGGGCCTGAAACACCTATTTTATGGACAGATTTCAGTTATACTACAGATACTGAGATACTAGAGATCATAAACAAGTTAAGTTCAGCATCATCACTAATGAACCCTTGTTCTACCCTTCTGTTGAAAGTTGTCTGCCACAAAATGATTGAACCCATTACTAAATACTTAACTTGTAATGACTTCAGGAGAAATTCCTACTGAACACCAAAAAGCTACTGTATATCCATTGCTACAAAAAAAAAACCCAACAGCAGCAGATAATTTAGATCTCTCTAATTTTTGTCGAGTATCTTCATTCTCATTCCTAACAAAGATCATTGAATGTTCAATTTTAAGATAACTTTCTGACTTCATGGACAGACATACCATACTCAATGAAGATCAGTTCAGGCTTAGGCAATTTCATGGTACAGAAACCTTACTATTATCCAATGTAGATGCAATAATAAGAAGTACTCCGTACATACTTATTCTCCTAGATCTCTCACAGGCTTTTGATGTGGTTAACCATGAAGTACTTCTAACACAGCTCACAGAAGTGGAAATAGCTGGCACAGTCCATAACTAGTTCTCTTCATATTTGTCTAACAGAACACTTCAGTATCTGAATGGTTTTCACTATCCACTTGATTACTGCAAGGATCTTCATTGTTTTCTGCTTTTTTTAACATTCACTTAAAACCCCTCTGCCATCTAGGACTCTCTTTTATAAATCATAAAATGACGACATGCAGCTTTTTTTTTCCCCACTAAAATCTACATGGTCTGATATACACAATTCCCTCATACCTTATCTCTCCAGTATCAAGGCTTGGCTGTCCCATAAGACTTATGATATTAGGGCATGCCACAAAATACTCAAGATCTGACACATTCAATTTTTGCAATAAAACAATACACATATCAAAAAAGGTTCAAAATTTAGGAGTAATTCTGGATCGTCTTCTTTTGAAGCAGCCATATATCTCATCCATAACACAACCATTATTTACAAAATGAAATATAGTGCATCATTTAAAGCTATTGTTAAACTCAACTGATTTCAGAACTATCCTTCAATCTTTCATTTTCTCATCACTCATTTACTGTAACTCTCTGTTCACCAGACTCCCTCAGACCACACTTATAGCACTACAAATTAACTTACACATGTAGATATGACAGCTTACTCGCATATATTTCCATTGCTCTATATCTGGAATAAGTGATAGTAAATGTCTTAAAAGTGAATTACTGGCTGGGTGGAGGGTCTGGGTGAAATGGGGGGACTTCAGGCTGAAGATCCAGGATGGTTTCGATGACCTGCAGACGGATTGGGCGAACTGGTAGACTAATTGGTAAAACTGATAATTTCATTGCCGTACACATGTTAGAAAATCTCTCGACTTACACATAAAACCTGACTTATGGTGGGGTAAATGTGTGTAAATCATCATGAGCATATTTTTAAAGTTAGATATAAAAATACACATGTATAGCAGTTGCATGCCAACTTATCTGGAAAAATTCTGATCTATCCAGCTAAATAGTGGTTTTGAAACTGGCACTTATCTGGATGAATTGTGATTTATCAGGCTTAGAAGCTGCAAAGCTGCTACTCAGCCAGGTACATTTTAAAAGCACAGCTTATCTGGCTAAGTCAGATATATAGTCTAAAAATTGCTACTTATCAAGCTAAGGCCTGGATTTATCAAAATGCACAAAATATTGCCTGTGATAGAAAAAGGGGTGTGTTTTATGGTAATAGGCAGTTTATTGCAATTTGTGCTAATACCTATGCAAAGAGTTAAGATACTACAAATTGTGATAATTTTTTCACACTTTGAGATAAGTGCCAGAATTTGGTTTTTCCTACATACAACCACTGGGGGGGCCATGTTTACTATCAGAGAGAGAGAGAGAGAGAGAGAGAGAGAGAGAGAGAGAGAGAGAGAGAGCACCTAGCCATAATGCCCTCACCCTAGATAGGTATTATAGGTATTTATATCTCTATGGGAGGCCCACCTAGTAACTCAAGGTGAGGTTTAGGTATTAGTGTAGGGGTTAGGGGCCACTTTGACATTCAAAGAGAAACATACAAACAGAACAGTGCTCTCTTGTGAAGATTTGAGGACCTTCACTCAAAGATGAGATTTGTGCAAAGTTCTCTCAACCTAGCTTGATGGACTCTCTACCTGGGTAACATCAAATCTTCACAAGAGAGCACTGTTCCATTCGTACTGCTTTAAAAGGGAATACTCAGGTTGGTTACAAAGCTATTCAGCATGGATCAAACATAGACATTTTCGACATTTAGGAGAAAGAATTACTGCAGAAGCCTAATTATTATTCTCTGCTCTACCATAGGCTGAAATAGGATTCTTCACTCCAATACATGCACAGCTTTTATTAGGGATGTGCATTTGTTATTTTTTATTTTTGTCTTTAGTGCGCACTAAATTGAGATAGTACGTGCAATTTAGTACATGCTAACTCGATTTAGTGCGTATTAAAACAAACAAATAAAAACAGAAAGTAAAATAAAACAAAGCAATATATATATATATATATTTTTTTTTTTTTTTTCCGGTAATACATCCCTACCTTTTATCTGGCTCTCAGAGTGCTATATTTACACCTGTCTCAAGTCTCGAAGCTTCCTGCCATAACACTGCTGCAGTTATATAGCCCCCATTATAATCAAAGGGTGCAGTTTTAACACTTTATTCTTTTCATGCCAAAAATAGAAAACTTACTAAAACAACTCTTACTTTATAAATATAAATTGCCATCAGAAAGTAAGTGTAAAAACCTGTTATTGTCATACAATGCTTCCTATGCAGTACCATAGCAAAAGCTTTGCTGAAATCCAAGTAAATCACATTGAGCATTCTTCCTTGATCCAGTTCTCTGGTCACCCAATCAAAAAAGTCAATCAGATTTGTCTTGCAGGACCTTCCCCTGGTGAATCCATTCTGCTTCAGGTCCAGCAATCCACCGGATTGTAAATAGTTCACTATCCTTTCCTTCAGCAGAATCTCCATTAATTTTCCCATGACAGAAGTGAGGCTAACCAGCCTGTAGTTTCCAGCCTCCTCCATGCTAGCATTCTTATAAAGCAGAACCACAACCGCTCTTCTCCAATCATGCGGCACCACGCCCGTTTTCAGAAATCTATTGAACAGGTCTTTCAGCAGACCTGCCTGCACATCTGTAAGCTTTCTCAGTATCCTAGGATGTACCTTATCAAGCCCCATGGCTTTCTCCACTTTCAGGTTTCCTAGCTCTTTCTAAACATTCTTTTCTGTAATTGGGGTTGCATCTACTCCACTCCCATCCATGGTCTTGCTAATCAATAATGATCCTTCTCCACGGTCTTCTTTATAGAACTCTGAAGTGAAGTCTTTGTTTACTATTTCTGCTATTTCTTTGTCTTTCTCCACACATTGGGGCCGATGCAATACAGTGCACTCGGCACTGGGAAATTATTAGCGCTCATCACATGCAAATGCATGTGATTGAGGCTATTAGTTATTCACTCCCGATGCAAAAACAAAATGTGCGTCCAATACGCACATTTTTACACAGATATTAATGCCTGCCCCCCAAAAAATGTACAGAAAAGCAGAAAATACTGCTTCTCTGTACTTCTTCCGACTTAATATCATGGCGATATTAAGTCAGAGGAACAAAAGAGAGTTAGGAAAAAAAAATCTCCCTCCTTGACAGTGAGCCCTGTCTCACCTGCTCCAAGTTCTCTCCCCCTGAGGGAGCTTAGGGCAGGTCAGAAGGAGTGAATAAATCAATATTAATGTGTCAGACCCTTAATATTAATTTATTCATTCCTTCACTTATTGCTCATTGGTCCTTTTCACTGACATTTCTCTCCGACCTTTTGCTCCTGCTACAAAACCAGCAAAGAGGAAAAGGTGAAGGTGGTGGCGGCATATTCTCTCACTCAGTTTCAGTTTCTTATGGATTGAGTTGGCTTCCACTCCTAGCATGTTCGACCAAAAAAATCTCTTTTAAGTTTAGGGGCACTTTTTACTCATTGCTATTAGTACTGCTTGTACTTCTTACAGGTTGCATTGGCTCTGCAGCCACACCCAATCCTCTTCCCAAGCCATTTCTTTCTCTGCCCTTCCTTCACAGTTGTGTTATAGAATCTGAAGTGCCTACTGGGGTTTTGATAACAAAATAGAGTTTGATAGTGCTGCTGCACTAACAGTACCACTTTAGTTCTGAATGAGTGTGTCTTTCCTGCACACTCACATTTGCAGACTGAGTTCACTTCAGTACTGAGCAAGCACTGCCAATTTGCCAGAGTTAGCAACTTGCTAATGCACAAACTCAGTCTCTTCTTTTCTAGGGATACCCCTCACAGTATGTACAAACATGTCTCTATCTTATACACACACACACACACACACACACACACACACACACGCACACACACAAACAGTGTATATATGTGTACTTTGCTGACTGTCACCTTTTGTATACACACAAAAAACCTGTTAGAAAGAGACCAGGAAGACTGGCAAGGCTGTATTGCAGTGGTATACTGAAGGTGAAGGTGGGGAGCCAATGTATTTGGATGTAGGGCCATGGGGGGGATGCTGATGGCCACCATAGGAAAACCCATGCAGCTACTAGTGGACCACATCCCACCAGAGGCCAAAAAACAGGGAGAGAGGCCGCGCGGCCACTAGATGACCTCATCTCACCAGCAGCTAAGCAGACAAGTGTGCTCTTTTCATCGTCTTGCTGGCCCTATGGTATAAAAAGCTTATGAGGGTTGCACTTTCTCTATGCTGATCGCGCAATGCAAAACATCAGTATGGAGGAAATGCTAGCCACATACATTTTTAATAATGGGGGGGCCTTCACAGAGGAGGCAACAGAGCTTCAATGGCTGTGACTGGCTTGGCTCCCCCCAGCAGGCATGCAGCAGCAATGACAGTGGTAGCAAAGGACTGAGAGAGGCTCTGAGGTTGCCAGGAAAAGAAAGAGATGAAACCTGCATTCAGTATGTATTTGTGTGTGTGAGAATGAATGGGTTCCTGCCTGGGGTCTATGCGTGTGGTGTGCTTTTGTGTATGTGTGTGAGGGAAAGAATGGGTGTCTGCCTGGGGGTCTGTTTGGTATGTGTATGTGAGAATAGGTGCCTGCCTAGGGGTCAGTGTATGAGAATGAATAGAAGCCTGCCTGGGGGGAGGAGGGGGGTGATGGAGCTGGTGAGTGCATATGTGTGTGTGGTGTGTGCATATGTGTGTGTAGTGTGTGTATATGTGTGTGTGTGTATGTGTGTGAGAGAGAGAGCCAGTAAAAGAACACATGTGTGTGTGTGTGTGTGTGAGGGAACCAGTGAGAGTAAGTTCATGTGTGTTTGTGTGTGTGTGTGTATGTGAAGGAGCCAGTGATCTCAGCTTATGCAAGGCAGTTCCTAGTTCTAGGCCAGAGTCTGGGCCTAGGCCTGATGCCACGGCCTGGTCCAGAGGCCGGGTCCTGATACCTGTGCCTCAGCCTAGGCTGGTGCTGAGCAAAGATCCAATGCCACAGCTCAGCCTGGAGGCCAGGTGCTGACACCGGGGTCTTGATCAGCACCCAGGCCTGATTCTGAGGCCCAGCCCAGAGGCTAGATCCCAACATTGAGGTCTCAACACAGACCCAGGCCTGGAGGAAAGGTCCTGACACTTGCATCAGCCTATGCCAGGGCCTAGGACCAAACCTGATGCCACAGCCTTGCCCGGAGGCTGAGTACCGACACTGGGGCCTTGACCTGGACCCAGGCCTGAAATAAGGACTTTGCCCAAAGGCCGTTTCCCAATGCCTGAGCCTCAGTCTAGGGTGGGGCCCGGACCTAGGCCTGACAGTGCAGCCCAACCCAGAGACTGGATCTCAACCCCTTTGGCCTCAGCCTAGACCCAAACCCAATATAATTGGACCTCTTCTTTCTTTGTTTCTTCTTCAACTGCATTATCCACTGGGGTGAATGTGCTGGAGTTAATTAACTCTGGGCCTGGGGCCAAGCTGAGGACACAGTGCCAGGCCTGGGCCTGGGCTCCATCCTTGGCCGAGGCCCAGTCATCAGGACCCAGCCTCCGGATTGGGCCTGGCTCCGGGTCAAGGTCCAGTCATTGGGAACTGTACATAATTTTCTGTACTTAGGGCCAGGCACACAAGAACACTTAGACTCAGTAAACGGTATAAAGTAAATTTTATTTGGCATTAAAAGTGTTCCCGGGAGATGCTGCATACTGGGTGTCCTTTGTCTTTCAAAACAACCAGCATCTCATAGGATACAGGAAGTGACCCTTCTTTTATAGTTAAACATACAGTATTGCCGAAACGTCTAGAATTACGTGACTGCCCAAAGACTCATTTACAGAGACACATCATGCTGTGGTCATGACAACCTATCCTCTGAACTGCCCTGACAGGTTTTACCAGGTGTAGCTCGTTTGCCATCACTTTCCAGATACTCCTTTTGTCCTGTAAATGATCTTGTCCAGTGAGGTTTCAACAGAATAGTGCCTGAAGCTCCCGCCGTTGGTTTCTTCTGATCTCCTTTTGATCTTCTGTGTTGTGTAAACAGATAGTAGGTCTGTGTTCTGAATAGACAGTAGGCCTGAATTCTGTTGCTGGTGCCAGGACTTTAATTAAAGCTGTAACCTTAGGGAATCTTCGTTCACCTGGCTCCTGTCAGTAGAGATAGGCATCTGTGAGCCACAAGCTTGTATTTTGGTTTCATGAGAACCAAGCTTTCTTGTATTATGAGTTAAATATTGCCATTGATGCCCACCTGGCCTTTAATTATAGGCTTTGGAGAGCATTCAAGTTTCCCAGATCTTCCACATTCTTGAGTCAGAAGTTCACTGTATTTCAGCAGTGTCAGTGTGAATCAGCCAGCTGAGGATTCTGGGACTGGCTGAATGAGCCAAAGTTCTGAACAAGAGTTCTGAATTATATCAGAACTGGCCTGGATGCTTCCATGGATACCCAATGGATCAGGTAAGTGATTGTTTGAGGGGGTCTCAGGTCTCAACTGAGGTCCAATGTTGGCCCGAGCCTAGGCTGAGACCCCAGAATCACACTCAGGCCTAGGCCTCAGCCTCTGCTTTGGACCTCGGCCTATGCACTAAGCGAGGCCCTGGCTTTAAGCCTAGGCCCAATGCATTCTTTTAAAATGAATGCAATGAATAAGGTTCATTTCATTCAGGGGCCCTTGATTCATTTCAGGTCCCCCCGAATAGAACAAATTGCCCTTATTTATCACATTTTGCACATTAATTTTAAATCAATGCACAGCTGTAATCCTTGCCAGCCTCTACATATTCTCCCCTATACCTCTGAATCTCACAATATCACTTGTGCACATATTCCTATCTGTAACAAATCTAAAAAAAAAATGCCTTGTCTATCTCTTTTTACCATATTTGCTATCTTTTCATCCATTTGCATGATCTCCCTCTTTCCTAGCTTTTCTAGATATTGCCATTTGTCTTCCTCTTTCTGTGATCTCTTCAGGTTTATAAATGCTGACCTTTTTTCCTTATATTTTCAGCTACTTCTTTAGAAAACCATAGTAGCCTCTCTTTCCATTTATCTTTACTTATTATCCTAACAACACGTTTTTGTTTTGCCTAGTACTCTTCTATTTCCCCTATATTTCCCCATTTTAATAAATCTAATATTTCTGAAGTCACCATTTAGTTAACTTTTCTGTCTGCATTCTAATAATTGAACCACACCATCTGGTAATCATTGGATCCCAAATGATCATCAGTCACATCAGAAACTCATCCATAAGCATCAGGTCCTGCATTACCCCCTCCTTTGTGAGTTGCATTACCAGTTGACAGAACAGTAATATGGGCAGCCAGGACTTACACTCCTTCCGCCTCGCCCTTTTACAATCACAACACTCCCATCCCCCATCCCATCCCTCCTCCTTCCTTCAGAAAATACACAATCACAGTATTGGAATCCAACAGGCCGCAGCTTTATTGTACAACATAGGTGCCCGAGCCCTCAGTACCCAATCTAGGAACTCAACTGACCATCCACCACCTCCCAGCAAGATGATCACTACTAGCCAACCGGCCATCCACCACCTCCCAGCAAGATGATCACTACTAGCCAACCGGCCATCCAGTTCCTCCGTTCATTGAACTCATTGTCCTGGCCCCCGTCACCTCCCAGCAAGGAGTCCCGTCTCTGACAACTGCACCCAGCTGTCTGCATACATTATAACTTGCCGAAGTCAACTCAAATAATAGCATTTCACCCCAAAGGCTCGGGCAACCCGCCCACACCCCCGCTGTGACTAGAACAAACCAATTTTACAATCAACAAACAGAAGGGCGGGCAGGAGAGAAGCAGCCACAGCAGCAGGAAAAACGGCGCGAATGAGCATTCGCGCCGCTGATGCTTATACTCCCCCTACAGGCATTTGCCTGTTTACTAACAACCCTCTCTCCCCGCTAATGGGCACCCTACATTTGAATTTGAGGAGTGGCAGGGGACGAATGAACTGTCCCCTGCTCACAGCCCTCCCCCCCCCCCCCCCATGGCTTTTCTAATGTTCGCAGGGAGCACTGCTCCCTTCATTTGCTAACTCCCTCTCTTCATTCCCTCCCCTCCCCCCTTTCGCTTTTCCTAAGCTAGGGCCAGCTGCCTGGTGAGCCTGGCACCATATTACCTTGGCCAAACAGGCACAAGGCCTGCATAGCCTCCCATTCTCTCTGGAGAGAATCCAGGATCTTCCTGCTTCCAGATAACACCACAGTCAAGATCTCCCAATCAGCCTACCTACGATTGAAATCACATAGCAAAAGTGCTTCTCCTTTTATAGAAATGTTATGAATATCCTCCTTCATATAACTATCTAACCATTTTTTTTTCTGTCTGCGATGGAGGTCTGTATAGTACACCAATATAAATAGATGTTCCAGTCCCTCGTTCCAGATTTATCCCACTGTACCTCCTCCCTACCTCATAAGCCCTGCAGTTCTTTTGTTTTAAACTTGTTTTTTTTACATATAGTGCCATTCCTCCTCCCTTTCTTCCTATCCTGTCCTTCCTAACTACATTGCAGCCCGGTATAACCATTTCCTCATCACGGTTTTCCATGTACCATGTCACTACAGCCAAGTCAGCCTCTTCCATGACCGCCTCTAAACCTGGGACTTTATTCCCTATACTGTGAGCATTAGTGGACATAACTTTCCATAGGTACCCTTGTTTCCTGTTTCTCTAAGTGTTTAAAGATTCACCTACTTCAGTTGTTTAGCTTAGGGCTTTGTTCATCCACCCCTGAATATCGTAGTTTCAATCCCTCCTTAGTAGGTTTTCTGATGCAACTCTTCTTGCTTTATTGCTCTGCACCGATGCTTTGGAGTTTTAACCCCAGGGCTCCTTTTGCTTTGCATCTTTCTTGTTGCCTTGGGGAGGTTTTGCCTCTGCTGCTCCTTTCTTCAAAGTTATTTTCAAATTCCTTTATGTTACTTATAACTATTGGTTTCATCATGCCAACCCAGTGCTACCACCCTCGCTGAATCTCTCATGGTTCCTTGGGGTGTTTATGCCACTGTTAGTATCTCTTCACCCCTCTTTTAGTGTCTTGGGGTGGTGATATCGCTCTTCTTGCTGTGCTACTCCTCTGCACCTATGGTTTGGGGTTTTATTTAACACCGGTGCTTCATTTGCTTTGCCCTTCTTTTGGTAACTTGCCATATTTTTGCCTCCACTCCTACTCCTTTGCCTTTTACTCAGGGCCTTGAATGCCAGGATTGTTTACACAGGTGTTGGCGATCTGCCATACCAATCCAGCTAACCATATCATCAGTTTGAATCCCCTGAGCACACTGTACAGACCTTGCCCACATACCTCTAATGATTGCTTTCTCTCTTGAACTGCTTCTTCAAATTTGTTTTCCAATTCTCTTACAGCAGTGTTTCCCAACCCTCTCCTGAAGGCACACCTAGCCAGTCATGTTTTCCACAATGAATATGCATGAGATAGATTTGCATACCCTGGATCTCTGATATATGCAACTCTACCTCATTCATATTCGTTATGGATATCCTGAAAATCCGACTGGCTAGGTGTGCCTCCAGAAGAGGGTTGGGAAAAACTGCCTTACAGTACTTACTAGGGATGTGAATCGTTTTTTGACGATTTAAAATATCGTCCGATATATTTTAAATCATCAAAAATCGTTAGGGCCACGATACAATACCAATTCCCCCGATTTATCGTTAAAAAATCGTAAATCGGGGGAAGGGGGAGGGCAGGAAAACCGGCACACTAAAACCCCCTAAAACCCACCCCCCGACCCTTTAAATTAAATCCCCCACCCTCCCGAACCCCCCCCCCAATGCTTTAAATAACCTGGGGATCCAGCAGTGGTCCAGAACGGCGGCGGTCCGGAACGGTCCCCTCAATTGAATCCTGTTGTCTTCAGCCGGCGCCATTTTGCAAAATGGCCGCCGCAAAATGGCGGCGGCCATAGACAAAAACGATTCGACGCAGGAGGTCGTTCCGGACCCCCGCTGGACTTTTGGAAAGTCTTGTGGGGGTCAGGAGGCCCCCCCAAGCTGGCCAAAAGTTCCTGGGAGTCCAGCGGGGTTCAGGAAGCGATTTCTTGCCGCGAATCGTTTTCCGTACGGAAAATGGCGCCGGCAGGAGAGCGACTGCAGGAGGTCGTTCAGCGGCGGTGCGGAACCCCCGCTGAACGACCTCCTGCAGTCGATCTCCTGCCGGCGCCATTTTCCGTACGGAAAACGATTCGCGGCAAGAAATCGCTTCCTGATCCCGCTGGACTCCCAGGAACTTTTGGCCAGCTTGGGGGGGCCTCCTGACCCCCACAAGACTTGCCAAAAGTCCAGCGGGGGTCCGGAATGACCTCCTTCGTCGAATCGTTTTTGTCTATGGCCGCCGCCATTTTGCAGCGGCCATTTTGCAAAATGGCACCGGCTGAAGACAACAGGATTCAATTGAGGGGGCCGTTCCAGACCGCCGCCGTTCTGGACCACCGCTGGATCCCCAGGTTATTTAAAGCATTTGGGGGGGGGGGTTCGGGAGGGTGGGGGATTTAATTTAAAGGGTCGGGGGTGGGTTTTATGGGGTTTTATTGTGTCGGCTCACGATTTTAACGATTTTCACGATAGTTTACACACCCAAACGGCAACAATACGATTCCCTCCCCCTCCCAGCCGAAATCGATCGTTAAGACGATCGAGGACACGATTCACATCTCTAGTACTTACTAACTTTTGATCTCATCCAATATTTAGCTTTCAATGGATTATATCACCCATTTTAGGCTGCACTCCTAAGCAAACCAACTAAGTGAAGGCTTGATCCCTGTAAGCCATGGGCCGCTACTGGCCTAACACTATCCAAGGTCTGAGCCTCAGTCTGAAGGACTTGGGCTCCTGAGTGATCTCAAGGAAGCAGTCTTCTGTATGTCACATTTCCTCCACCCACCAGATGGGAGGGGAAATTGGTGCTGGGCTCTCTTTTTGCATGGGGGGTGGTGGTGATTATTAACTCAGCACAGGCACAGCAAAAGATAAGTCAGTCTTCAAACCTGAGCCCCCTCTCAAGCCCCTTCTCTCTTTGATGTCATAGGAAAACTACATCTGGCCAGTTATAGCCCTCCTCAAGAGATTTCTTCTGGCTTTGCTCTGCCCAAAGAAAGGATGTTCATCATCTTCCATATTCTACATGGGTTGATTATTCTTTTACCAAAATAAATAAAAAACAATATCTAACCATGCACATGTGTAGGCAATCAATGTAATAACATGAACAAAAATGCTATGCTTAGGATCTTTTTAATCAAAACTTATTCGTAACATTAAATTTGAATGACATCACATCCTAAATTCATCAATAATATCAAATATAAAGACAACACGACTTCATATACATATACACAAACAAATATAAAACCCAAAAGAAACCCCCCAAAACTCCAAAACCAATTACAAAAATATGCCCAAAAATACTGAGCAAAAATACAACATTTTTCAATGGTCCTGATAGTAAGAGCAACAATTCTTGTCACAGTATTTCAATAACATCTTCTAAAAGGAATCTTTATACTGTCATAAAGGAAACATATAGTAACATAGTAACTAATGACAGCAGATAAAGACCAAATGATCTATCCAGTCTGCCCAGCAAGTTGCTCATGGTAATAATTGCCATTCTGTGGTTATCCCAATGCCTTCTCTTAAAGGTCGTAGCTGACATTCTGTGCAGGTTACCCCCTCAAGTTCTCAGTTCTTGCAGTCCTAGTATTTCACTTGATTTCTGGGCCAATGGGGATGCTCTGCATTGCCTTATTTATGTCCACACCACTCCTCATCTGTCTGTAATGTATCTCTCTCAGGTCCCTCATCGTTCCTCCTCTGTCTTCATCGCTATCTAGACCCACACTGCTCTGTGTCTGTCTGGTCTCTCTCAGGGCCCTCTGCGTTCCTCTTCCATCTGCATCTCTTTCTGGTCCCTCGCCATCCCGTGCCACTCCTTCTGATCTCTCTCTCTCTTTCTTTCTCTCTCCCCTCTGGTCCCTTGCTGTCCTGAGACTCTATCTGCTTCTTCTTTATTCCCATCCCAAACTTAACTGCTCCACAGGTTCTAATGCCATGTGGTGAAAAGTAACATCAGGTAGCAACAGAAAAAACACACTGTCCAGGCTATACTGCACTGCTCTAATTCCATAAATTCATGGGCTTCACACGCAATCACCTTCTTCAGGGTCAATTCAGACTACCTCCTAATGAGGAGGACTACTCCACAGGCCACCCCTTGAACCTGATATCCTGCTGCTTTACATCTGCTGCACCGTGGACCAATGCCCTCTCCTGTTTCCCCTGTCCTGAACGAGGCGGGCACACTGACCCTTGGGATCTCTATGTTGCTATTGTACTGGGTCTGCCATAATCCTCATTCCATATAAGCAATGGCCAGGGGTCCTTATACTAAATGAAAGAAATGGGATTCCCAGTTGAACCTCTGAAGAAGTATAAAATCTCTGTTGCCTCCCTGCCTCTCTCTCTTGCCATTGCTGAAAAAAAAAGGGGTCTCATAAATAATAAGTCACAGTAGTGAAATCCCGGGCTCAAATCTAGCAGTCCAAAATACAATCCAACTCTAGCATGGCAATGCAAACCTAACTGCAGCAAACTCAGTTCAACATGTTTCGCCTTGCACAAGTTTATTCAAGGATTTCTTGTTGCCATGAATAATTGCCCACACAAACTTCTTCAACAACTGCTCATCACCACTTAATATCTCAAAATGCCATAATTCTGAAAATGAACATTTAAAACATGTACACAACAATTTTCACAAAATTTCAAATGTATAGGGAGATATACTAAGCCATGACCATTTATCACAGGAGGAGCCAAATATCATGAGAGGGCATTTCTGTGATATTGAGCCCATCCCCAATAAATTATTACAGCAAATTCACGGTAGCGATTTTTTTATCGTGGCACAAACGCGTGACAAAAAATTGCACCACAATACAGGTCTAATTGCATGATGGTGGCCCACCTTGGCTAGGGCCATCCCTGCGTTAAAGGGACAAGCATCCTAAATCTCCCTCCCCTCCCAAACATCACAAATAATCCCCAGGGTTCTTTGAAGACCCTGCACCACTCCCCTGCTTCCATGCCAGGTGGATCGTGCCCCCCACAAGCCAAAAAATGTGTCATTATAAATGCATGGCAAGGGTCCACCCCTTCCCAAACCCCTCCCCTCTTTCATATTAAGTGGTTCCCGGCACTTCAAATACTCCACTCCCTTTCAAACCCACCTCCCCCTCAGCAGCCCCCATCCCTTCCCCCCTCCCAGATCAAATACAATAAACTGCCTGGGGTCTAGTGAGGGAGAACATTCTTGAGGCTGAGCAGCCCACCCGTTTAAGCAATGGTGGTGGCACCATATCCCAGGACCGCCATCGCATGTTGGGCAGGGGGGCTTTTGCTGCCACAGTATTTTCCCCCCTGAGTGAAAAATACCACAGGATTCAAAAAGTTGCAGGGATTCACAAAGCCGAAGATTCATTTACTGCAACTTTATAAGTCCCACAGTATTATTTTCTAGGGGAAAAATTACCGCTGCTTTGTGAATTACCCCATATGCTTGAATATCCCGGATAACCTTAACCTGCGATAATCATAAAATTCTCCTAGATAGATTAAATGAAATAGGTATCAAAGACTCTGCACTAAAATGGTTTGACTCTTACTTAAAGAACAGATCTTTTAAAGTAAAATTTCATAATAAAGAATCTCAACCAATTGATCTTCAACATGGTGTACCCCAGGGACCCTTTTTAATATTTACATGCTTCCTTTATGCAGAATTTTATCTGGTTTCAGTTTTACACATTTTATTTATGCTGATGATGTTCAAATTTTAATTCCAATTGAAAAATCAATTGATCTAACACTTAAGCTTTGGGATATATACCAATCTGCCATTCATAAAGTACTAACCAAAATTAATCTTTCTCTGAATGCAAAAAAGACTGAAATTTTATATAATTTTATATAAAATTTTATATAAAATTAACCCAGACAAAAGAACTTGAAATTCAGGAAGCTGTCAAAAATTATCCCATTTCCCTGGAGGTACGAGATCTTGGGATCTTCCTTGATTGTGAATTGACACTGAAAGCATGCATTAAAAAAATCATTAACGACGGGTATTTTAAATTGAATGTCCTTAAAAGATTGAAGCCTCTCTTATTCCCAAAAGATTTTAGAACAGTTTTACAAGCTCTTGTTTTGTCAAAATTAGATTACTGTAATTCAATGTTTTTGGGCCTACCAGCGAATGTGGCATGACCATTACAGCTATTACAGAACTCAGCAGCTAGACTTTTGACAGGAACTAAAAGATCTGATCACCTTACGCCAATATTGAAGGACCTCTATTGGTTGCCTGTTAAATACAGAGATCAGCATAAAGTTCTATCGCTAATTCATAAAACCCTCTACAACGAAAAAAATAGAATGGTTAACCTCAACATTACATTTTCATATCCCATCTAGAATTACAAGATCAGCAGGTACAGGGATGCTATCCATACCTTCTCCTAAAATTGCTCATTTAAATAATGTGAGAGAAAGGGCTATTTCCATTGCCGGGCCCCAGTTGTAGAACTCTCTACCCCAGGAACTAAGGATGGAATTTGACATTAAAATATTTAAAAAGGGTATTAAAACATGGCTATTCAAACAAGCCTTCCAAGAGTTTTAATCTAAGGATTATATTCCCCTTTAATAAAAATATTTAGTTAATTATATTATTTCTGCTCTTACTGGTCTGCTTCTTTAACTGTTTAAATTTTGTTTAATTATTTTACTATTTTATTTGTTTTATTAGTTTAGTATGAAACTTTGTATCTTCTTTTCTTTAATTTTTGGAAATGCAAATATTTTGAAATGAATATTTAACTATTGTAAATCGATGTGATATGTTCTCATGAAACTTTGGTATCTAAAAATTAAATAATAATAATAATAATAATCAAAGAATATCACCAGTCTTGCAAAAAAAAAGCTTCTGTGTGGGCATCATAGCACAGCCCCCCCCCCCCCCCAAGTAAAACCAGTGCTAGCCCCGACAGCTGATCTCCTCTTCTTGAACCCCTCAATATATGTATGAAACTTAGCAGGCCTTTAAGATGAAAATAATCACTCCTTCTCCCTCCCCAAATGTCCAAACATTAATTCAGGGAAGGACCGCAGCATAAGGCCACCCTTCCCTCCTTTTCCCTGGTCAATCCCATCTTAAACCTATCCTACCCACCCACACCCCGAAACCTCTTATAGCAACCGGGAGCTTGGAACTAGTGTCTGGCTCCTGGCTCATTCAGCACTGCTCTGACAATATCCCTGGTCATATAAGCTCCCGTCATTGCTTTAAGAGCAAGCCTGGATGTGCCAGGAGGCAGTCACTAGTTCTAAGTTCCTGGTTACTATAAGAAATTGGGGAGTACAAGTTGGGGGGAGGATTAGGGTGAATGTGGTGATTGGTGGCAGAGGATTTATTTATTTATTTGTTTGTTTAGAGGCTTTTATATACCGGTATTAGTGGGGGACATCATACCGGTTTACATTCGAACATTTAAGCTTGGAAAATACATATTAACAGGGAGGTGAAAACTGGGAGGGGGATAACAAGATGCAGTATGGAAATATAGATTAAAAGCAAAACAACAAGAAAACAAGAAACCTTAATATTAGGCATGTATAATCACATTGTGAGGGGCTTATGGACTGACAGGGGGAAAATCTATTCTGGATATGCTCTTTTAGATCTATTCTGGATAAGCTCGTTTAAATAACCAAGTTTTTAGATACTTTTTAAATTTAATCATGCATGGTTCAAGACGCAGGTTGGAAGGCATGGAGTTCCAAGGGCGGGACCAGCAATTGAAAAGGCACGGTCACGTGTGGATGAGAGATGGGCTATCTTCAGTGAGGGTACAAGTAGGGTGCCTTTGTTGGCATTTCTGGTGGGTCGAGTGGACTGGGGAGAGTCAAAAGGAATGTCTAGCCATTTGGAGTTGTGGATGGTCTTATCCTGCAGTCAATCCCTTAATACATTTTTGGACTTTGCGGGGGGGGGGGGGGGGGGGGAGAACTTATGGGCCTAAAGGCCCTTAACATTTTATGCATTTGTTTGATGGCTTAGTTTCTCCTCTGCTGCTGCTGCAAATATTCAGACTAAGTCACACACTGTGCCCAGTCCAGGTGGTATAAGACAGCTTTTGGAAGGACTCAAAGGAAGAGGCTCAGGAGAGAGAAGAGGAGGAGTTATTGTGTGTAACGGGTCTGCTGCACAGAGAGGGGCCCAGCTTTCCATGCCTTGCATGCTGACTTAAGGGCAGTGAGTGCATTCCTCCTCCACTGAGTCTGCTTGTCTCAGCTGCCGCTTCTTTTGCCAACCACCTAGAACTGTAGCTGGAGTCCCTATGTAAGTCCACCCTCCCAAGCCTACACCCATGGACATTATTCTAGGGCAGAGCTAATTTAAGAGTGGTGAGCATGCCCAAAGTGTCATGCACCGGTGCAGTAAACACTTTTTTCACGTGCATAAAGGAGCACAACAAAGGAGCTTGTCCCTTTGTGCATCCCTTCATGAGTACTGATTGTTCTTGGATTTTCTGTCTGATTATAGTTTATTTTCTTGTTTATATTCTTATCATTGTGTTGATTCCTCTATTGCAATACTTTTGGGGCATGGACGACATGTTGGAATTTGTCATATTAGATAGCTCAAATTTTCCAAATCTAGGTCTAATCTTATAAGTGTTCTTCTGTCTGCTAAGCCCTCATTGATGTTAGTTGATATCTCTGTCTATCTAATTAATACGAGAGCCATTGACATAGAATTGCTTTGTATTTTGACTTCATAAGGAATCTCAAATCAGATATTTTATGCATCACTGAGACATGGCTTCTTGATACTGATCCTGTTTTACTTTTACAGTTGTGTAGATCAAATTATTCAGTTTTCTCTAAGCCATGGTCTGTTAACCAAGGAGGTATGTTAATTTTAGCTAGAGATTTGTATTCTTTTTTAATAGTAGAGCCTGCCATTTCTGGCAGTTCTGAAGTGATTTTGGTTTATGAATAAATCTTTTGGGATTTGTTTATTTTATAATTCTTCAGGCATTTTAGCTGCTAATTGCTCTCCAGTGACTGAGTCTCTTAAGGAGATTAAATTCGAGTTTAGCAACATTATTGTGCTCGGTAATTTTAATCTCCATGTTGATGAGCTTCCATTGTCCTCATCGTGTGCTAATTTTTTGGCAGTTATGTCTGTTCTAGGATGCAAACAGTTTGTGCACAGGTGAACCTGTCATTTTGGGCACTCTTTGGATTTGATTTTTCTTAGTGACAGATTGTTCTCTCCTTCATTTCATAGTCACAGTGTGCAGGAAATACCTTGGAGTGACCATTATTTAATTTCCTTGAAATTGAAGATCAAATTAGATCCCATTGTTCAAATTATTCAAATGTTTTTCATGTGAAACATGGACATGTGGATCCTGAGATACTCCATGCAACATGATTGCCCCAGGTTGATAATAGGCTCTCTTTTACTATTGATTTTGCGGTTGACTGATTAGTAAGCTTCTTACTGGTCTTGGTTTACACTATTGTATCTATGCTGATGATATTGAGTTTTTCTTTCCTATTACATTTGAACCTAATACCATCATAAGTTTGATTATACTTTATCATAATCTTAGGGCCATTGAAGGTTGGTTAACTAATAATAAGTAGGCTTTAAGCATCACCATCCTTTCCTTGTGACTTACAACTTGAAGGGAGTCACAATTCTAATTGTACAGGAAGTTAGGAACCTGAGTGTTATTTTTGATCATCAACTTTCCTTTAAACTTCATGTTAAGGCTGTTGTGCACAGCTCACTTTTCAAACAACAGATGCTTTAAAACTTAAAGCTTTTTCCTAGTCATTGAAGATTTCTGTACTGTCCTTCAATCCCTCACTTTAATGAGTCTTGATTACTGTAAGGTCTTCTGGCTTCAACCCTACATGTTACTTGGAACAAGCTGTAGATACAGTTGCCCCACTGAGCTCTTTGTGAGTCAAGAAATCTAAGAGTTCCTTGGTTTTCACCTGAACTCAGAGCTGCTAAGGCTTACATGTGTCACCTTGAACGTCTTTGGAGGAAGTCACTCTATCCCATTGCTTTGACAGCATATAATTGGGTTTGTCATTTTATCAGAACAAGGTCACTGAATGTTGAGCTCAGAGGATCATGGGTCCATCCCATGGCCCACTACTCTTACCTCCACCTGGGGCTCATCCTGGCAGCCTTCCCATGGTACAACAGATCCTTCTGTCTGGGATGTGGCCGCCTGCCGTGGCATGGCTAGGCTGATGCTGCCATGGGTCCTGCTGCTGAGCCTCCCTAGCTACGTGCTTGCCTGACTTGCCAGGACCTAAAGGACCCATGGTGAGAAATCCTCTGTGGTGCTCTCTGATGACATCATGGGTCCTCCTTTATAAAGAGCCTTCCTGAACACCCCTCCAATGCATTGGCAATAGATCATCTCTGTTGGAGAAGTGCCTTGCTTCTGCATTCCTGATTCCTGGTTCCTGATTCTTGCTTCCTGGTTTCTGATTCTGCTTTGTGTCTTGTTCCTGGTTCCTTGGCAGTCTTGTTTTGACTTCTGAGTTCTTGTCTTTGTGGTCAGTCTTCCCTTTCTCTGCCTTCAGCATCTCATATTGCTCCTGTGATTTCTCATCCTTCCTCCTCCTCTTCGTTTCTTGTCTCATCAGATTGGACTTCTGTCTTTGACCTCAGATTGCAATTTTGGCTTTGACTTTGGATTGAACTTCAGGCTTGATCTCAGATTGGACCTCAATACTACTTGACCTCCACCTGCCTCTGACCACTGCCTGCTTACCATTACAGCTCAAATTCTGCCTACACTGTCCACTGCCTGAACCGCAACACTGAGTGAACTCCACCCGCTTCTGACCACAGCCTGAACCTGACTCTGTTTGCCCACTGCCTGTACTGACCGCTGCTCATCCCGACTCCATTTTCTTCACTGTGCTGGCCTGCACCCACTTCTATGCAAAGGATCTTCACCTCCACAGAAGCCCACACCTAAGTCCAGTTGGCCCCGGCATCTGAGGGCTCAGTCTAAGGGGAATGAAGGCTGGTATTGATGAAGTTCCAGTTGAGCCTCTGCTCCATCCAGCTTTGACTGCCGATGGTGGGGGGGGGGGAATGCAGGACTCCTCCCTGTGGGTTGTGCCAGCTCTACCTTGGCCTAAGGGTGCACTTCTGCAACACTGAAGCAAAGAAAGCAAGCATTTACAAAGTTATTCAGAATTCTAGTAACAGTTCAAGTGAATTGTTTTGAGCTGTCTCTTGTCTCACTAACAATGGGTCCTGTATAGTTAATACATCTTTACAAGAGGGCCATTAGCCTGCCTCATTGAAGCAGGCCTTAATTCAACCATCGTTAAAGAAGTCTAATCTTGATCAGTCTGGTTTGTGTAATTAACAGCCAATATCTTCTATATTTTTTGTACCTAAGATCACAGAAGCAGCATTTTTTTTACACAGTTTCATGATTTTTGGACACCCATGGTATATTGGAAACTTATCAATTTGGTTTTAGCCCAAAATACAATATGGAGGCCTTATTTGTTTCCAGTCTTGATGTCTTCCACTGTGGTTTTGATTCTGGAACTGACTTTATTCTGATACTGATAGATATATCAGCTGCATTCGACACTCTGGATCATGGCATACTGTTGGAACATTTTGCAGAGCTTGGTATTTTGGTAAGTGTTCAGTCCTGGTTTCAATCCGATTTATCAGAATGCCTACAACAAATATGCAGTAACTCTCAAACATCTACCCATTAGCCCCTTTCCACTGGGGAGCCACAGGGTTCATCTCACTCTGCTGCAGTTTAATATCTTTCTTAGATCAATTTGTATGCTTCTTGCTGATCTTGGTTTACATGATTGTATCTGTGCTGATGATATTCAGTTTTTCTTTCTTATAACATTTGATCCTAATACCATCATCAGGTTTGTCCCTGATGCTGGGTTGTAGGGCCAGAGTCTTTTAGGCACAGGCTGGCTGGAACAGCTGGAATTGACTTCTCCTGCAGTGAGTCATCTGGGTAGGGCTGCATCTGTAAGAGTGGTTTAACAGGAGACAAAATCAGGGATGGAGAGGAGACAGTAATCTGACCTGGAGTTAGTGCAGCTAGTCTGGAGTTAGTCTCAGGTATTAGAGAACTAGTAGCTGAAGAGAATTTGGGAGGTCAAGACAGTAGTGTCTTAGTCTCCAGGAAGAACAGGCACCCACTGTGTGCTGCTTCTGCAGGTGATGCTACATATCACCATTTGTTGAATGCCCTGGTACCTTCCCTCAACAGATGACCTTAAAAACTGTGAATACACTAAGCAAAACAAAAATTCTTTATCACTTTAAAATGATTCCAGACCAGGGATGTCTTACACAATCTTTCTCTTCATCCTTGAGGACTGATGCTGGCATTGGAGTTGAGGTTAAGGGCAGACTGTGATTAAAAAAAAAAAAAAGGCCAGGGGCATCATCCACACTATCTACCTGTGCTGCCTGCATTTCCTGGAGGTTGCTCTCAGCACTATCAGTATAATCTATTTGCCTAATCACCTCACTGAAAGCTATGATGATACTAACTAGACCTCCCAAACGTTCTTCAGCTACTATCTCTATCTTCTAATTAAGAGAATTCCAGAAAAGATTCTTCCTCAGAATCAGTTGTTGAAAGTACTGATTCCTTTATCTCAGAAGCAGTAATCATGGAGGAGTGTCCTGCAGGCTTTGCATACTGCACTTCTGCCTCCCCTGTTCTTGCCTCTCCCCTGCAAATGCCAGCCTTGGATGGTTCTCCTGCCTGCTTCAAAACAAGAGGTAGAGCAACAGCCAATGGTAGCACTTGCTTTCCCAAGTATAATATCTTATAACTTAAGCTATTTCCCACTTCTGGCTTTCTGTAGCTAGAAAAAGTCTCTTTTCATTTTAAGGGCAGGACTCCCTTTTTTTTCAATGCTGCTAGCATTGCTTGTATTTATTACAGGCTGGGCTGGCTCTACAGCAAATCCTTTGCCCCTGCAGGTCTTCCCTTTCCTTGCAGTGACATGGTAGAAGTTAAAGTGCCTACTGGGGTTTTTTTAATATCACAATAGAATTTATTGGTACTATACTAGCACTCACAGTACCACTTTAGTACTGAATAAGTCTGTCAGTCACATACACTCAATCTAATTCACAGACTGAGTTCACATCAGTGCTGGAAACAGTTGAGCTCTCATAGAACAGCGATCCAGGGTTGGGAAATGGGGGACTCTTTGATAGTAACTGGTAGGTGGGAGGGTATCTACCTTGGGGGGGGGGAGCTGTTTGTGGAGGGGAGAAGGGGTAATTTAATGAATTTTTAGGGGGGAAAGGTGAGGGAAGGCCTGGAGGCCCATATCCAGTAGGGATGTGAATCGTTTTTTGACGATTTAAAATATCGTCCGATATATTTTAAATTGTCAAAAATCGTTAGGGCCACGATACAATACCAATTCCCCCGATTTATCGTTAAAAAATCGTAAATTGGGGGAAGGGGGAGGGCAGGAACTTACTTACTAAACCCAGCATCTCAACATTCAAGAAAAGACTCAAGACGTGGCTGTTCACGCAGGCCTTTCCTAACTCCAACATTACTTAACTCCCTTCAATCAACATACTTCGCTAGTAATAGCATTAATAGCCATCCCTTATAATGTTATTATATATATATATATAATTATCTGATCTTCATTTTCCTTCTTACTCCAAGTTATTGATTCCCTGTTACATGTAACTGCTTTTCTGCACTATTGTTCAAATTGTAAAGTTTATTTTAATTGCACCCCTGTTTCTTGTGAACCTGCATGATGGGACTATCGTCTTGAATGTTGGCATATAAAAAACTTAAATAAATAAAATAAATAAATAAACCAATGGCAGGAAAACCGGCACACTAAAACCCCCTAAAACCCACCCCCGAGCCTTTAAATTAAATCCCCCACCCTCCCGAACCCCCCCAAATGCTTTAAATTACCTGGGGGTCCAGCGGTGGTCCGGAACGGGCTCCTGCAATTGAATTGTGTTGTCTTCAGCCGGCGCCATTTTGCAAAATGGCGGCCGCAAAATGGAGGCGGCCATAGACCAACACGATTCGACTGCAGGAGGTCGTTCCGGACCCCCGCTGGACTTTTGGCAAGTCTTGTGGGGGTCAGGAGGCCCCCCTAAGCTGGCCAAAAGTCCCTGGGGGTCCAGCGGGGGTCCGGGAGCGATCTCCTGCCGCGAATCGTTTTCCGTACGGAAAATGGCGCCGGCAGGAGATCGACTGCAGGAGGTCGTTCAGCGGCGGTCCGGAACCCCCGCTGAACGACCTCCTGCAGTCTGTCTGGACACATCTGAAAAAAATGCTAACTTTTAAATTTAAGAAGGACTCAGAACTTTTGTCTGCCACTTTTGTCTCTCTAAATAGCTATAGTTATGTCCTTACTCCTTACAGTCCCGTAAATCTCAGTAAAATGGAAATGAATTGCAAAATATTATAGCATAACTTTGGGTTGGGTTGGATGTGAAACCTTTATCAGATGGCTTGGCACATCAATGAGCTTAAAAAAAAGGCCTTCTAAAACATTTTGCCTTGGAATGTTGTTTGCACAATGTATAAATGATCAAGCTTCATGATTTCATAAATATTTAAAGTCCTTTAAATATTTTAAAAGAATGAGATTTAAATAGGGACATGTATTTTCTCATAAGGAGTCATAAGGGAAATGAGTGTTGTACTACAAAATTGAAATCCTGACCATATTTGATTTTGGATAAGAGTAATAGCATCCATTACTACTTTTTCTTTTGTTCATGCCTCAGTTCCAAAGGAACTAGAAAAAAAAATTGCTTTGTCACGTCTTTTTCTGCATGCTTCTTTAATGTTATATGTGCTTGCTTATTATTGTCATTTATAAGGTGCAGATGTTTCTCCGTTGTACGAAGCAATCTGCTTCTGCTATACAAAATAGTGTGGCTGAAGGGCCTCATGCAAGTTTTCGTGTTTTCCATGGCAGTTTGTAGGCAGATTTCTGACAAAGATTAGAAAATGCTTTAGTGATTTGATCTACTGTTAATTCTGAGTCCTATTTGTCTACCAGCTCAAAATCATCAGCGAGAGTTTTAGTCAGTCCCAGTTTTTATACTTCCATTCAGTAGCATTCTATGTTTTTTTTATCTTTACTTTTGTTAATACAAAATGAATTTTAAATCCCCAAATTCTTAGACGATAACTTTGAAACAGCCACGCAGGCACACATATACGTGTGTATGCCGGCTCGTGCCGAAGGACACAGCTATATTATAACATATGAATATAGATGCATGCATGGTATAAAATAGGCTGTATGTGTGTACATGTGTATGATGTGTACACAATTTTATATGGATGTGTGCATGTGTATGCAAATGCTACCTCTACTGCATAAGTGGGGGGATTTTAGTAGACACGCTCGCCAACACAATTACGTTTCCTCAGTTCATTCCCAGTTTGCCCATGTAAAGGACAGGACATCCTAACGGCCCTAGTTAACTAGCCTGCCTCTTACCCTATTAGCCCCAACCCTTAAATCCCCACTAACCTCTTTATTTTTTTGGTTTCAGGACTTACACGCCCATCCATAGCAGAAGTAAAGTTATGAAGTAGGGGACCTGGCATGCGCTTATGTGCAGATTTCATTGAGAAATCTAGAAATGTCCATGCCCCACCCAGTCCACGTGCATGCCCCACCTCATTTTTGCAAAAAAAAAATGTGCGCATGCCGGGAGATATGCACGTGCTCACATGCTTTTTAAAATCTGTGCGATGCGGGTTAGCCCAACGTGTGTGCATATCTCTTGGCTTCGGCACACGAAGGGTTTTTAAAATTTGCATTTTAGAGTTGGGATTTAAATAGAAAAGAACGAGGGCTGTTAGGAAGTGGCACAGATTGCTTGGAGTTAGTTTCCAGATTTGCTATATTGTATCTTAAGTCTGAATGTAGGAAAAATTAGCGCTTATTCCAAAAATGACTTTTTCTCATTCTCTGCCTTTGGAAAAATCTTTCTTGATTAAGGTCTATTTTTTCCTAAACTTTATTGGGCTCCTTTGCCTTCCATTTTTCCCTTCAACATGTAAATTTGATCCAAGGCAAATCCCTTTCATTCATGTGTGTTTCAACCTCTCCGAATCTAAATATTAGTGATAGCATAAAGGTGAACATGATTTTGAGCAAATCAAATTTTTTGGAAAGACATAGTTTAATGCAAGAAAGAAGGAGAGCATGACATAAGTTATCAATGACTATAGTTTCTCTCTTGGAGTCTGCTTGTGAAAATGCTAAGAAATGTGAATTTTGCATATCCTATATGTTTCTAACAATGGCTATCACCTGGGCACCCAAAATATTACCACTACTACTCCTATAAGGAGTTGTCCCATGGTTTGACTGAGCCTCAATAGGGGCAATTTTCTGCAGCTCACATTTATGCAAAGTGTGAGATACTTTTATACCTGTGGACCTTATAGCCAATTTTCAAATGGAAACCAATTTCGTTTTTCGTTTTTGTAAATTGCCTAGAAAGGTGCGCAGGCAGTTTGGTGCTCATGTACCTTTCAATTCTTTTATCTATGGACAGCAAAAGTGGGATAAAACTCTTTTGCATACATGAGAAATTTCAAATATATGTGCATTATTTACTCTCCTGGCCTAAATGCATCTCTTTTTAATCCAGCTAATAGTATGCACAGCATGTTGTAAAACATACAATTATTTTTAGCAATTTTTAACCTGACAATCTATCCAACTAAACACCCTTTGAAAATTATCCATTAAGGAGTAAGTTAAAGAATGGCTGCATAATTGCAAATGATTACATTTGAGATGTATTATGTGTGGAAAATTATCATGTAGTGCATAGTTTGTATTCACACATATGCTAATTTATAAACATCAAACGTATGTGTAAATTTTCGGTTTTGCATGCACATTTACCTGCACACAAAAAAAGGTAATCTAGAGGTGTTTCTTGGAGGGTTCAAGAGATGTGCATGTAAGTTGCTTTTTTTTTAATAAGAGATTTATTCAACTTATTCATGCAATTTTACATGTGCTAATTACCTAGCGCAATTGATATCAGAAAGATTTGTTACCTGCTATTTTTGGGTGGGAAGTCTAGGTGAACTAGGAGGAAGTTAAGGGTGAAATATTAGGAGGGTCTCAGTGAACTGGAGATGGACTAGGTGAACTGGAAGAGGTTATCAGCAAACTGGTAAATTCAAGTATGTGCACATAATTTAAAATATACCTGCCTTTGTGTAAAAATCAGGGTTTTACGCATACATGTTATATTCCTCACACATAAAATATATGCATGTATGTTTATAAATAGATAAAGTACATACTTTCCCAAACATAAAATATAGAATAATGCACAAGGCCCTCACCACAATTCATAAAACCATATACAATCAGCAACAACTAGACCTCCAGATTCCTCTCAAATTATATTCATCCTCAAGACCTATAAGAGAAGCGTACAAAGGTACCCTGCAAGTTCCCCCAACAAAAGCCACGCGACTATCATACACCCAAGAACGAGCATTCTCTACAGCAGGTCCAACTATCTGGAACAATATGCCCACTGAACTCAGACTAGAACCTTGCCTTCGAACTTTCCGCAAAAAACTTAAGACCTGGCTCTTCCTCCAGGCCTTCCCCTAACTTTCTAAGCCATTAATTGTCAACCGGACAGGACTCTGCTTTACCGGCTATCGCCCCGCTATGTTTAGACATTATAATTAAGCCGCCGTTTCTTTTGTTTCATTGCCTTTTCTAGTTCTCTTCAGTTACACTGTCCTATACCTCTGACTAGCCTAGCCTCCAAGTTAACTACCCTTGTTATATGTAACTTCCGCTTCTAGTGAATTGTTCTTGTTTAAGTTATACCCTTTGTTACATGTAAACCGATCTGATATGACATTTTTTCATGAAGGTCGGTATAGAAAAGTGTTAAATAAAATAAATAAATATTGGAAATCTTTGAATTGTTAAAAAGCAATTGGATTGTGAATAAATGCAGGAAGACCTTGCGAGGGTGAAAGATTGGGCAGATTAAATTGAATGAGGACAAGTGCAAAGTGATGCACATGGAGAAAAGTAACCAACACTGTAGCTACACAATGTTAGGTTATATATTAAGACTGGAGGTACCACTCAGGAAAAGGATCTGGACATCATAGTGGGCAATACATTAAAATCCTCGATTCAGTGTTGCGTCCGTCGGTCGCAGACGGCTGCGATCACTCTGCCTTACCTCTTTTCTACCCTTTTCCTCCTCCTTGGGCAAGATGGCTGTCTCCGGTGCCGAGTGCCGAAACCCTCGGCGTCTCCAAACTCAGCATGGGTGTCCCAGTCCGCCATGCTCCTTCTCGTGGCCTCCTAGGACGCGCGCGCACACGTTGCCTACACCTATGTACACATCATGGCGGGAACCTCGGGGGCGTCTCTACCGCAAGATGTCAATAAGAAGTTGCTATACTGGGTCAGACCAAGGGTCCATCAAGCCCAGCATCCTGTTTCCAACAGTGGCCAATCCAGGATAAGTATCTAGCAAGTACCCAAACACTAAGTAGATCCCATGCTATTGATTCCATCTGTCTACACACTAGGAAAACCTTTTTTAAACCCAGCTACACTAACTGCACTAACCACATCCCCTGGCAACAAATTCCAGAGCTTAATTGTGCGTTGAGTAAAAAATAATTTTCTCCGATTAGTTTTAAATGTGCTATTTGCTAACTTCATGGAGTGCCCCCTAGTCCTTCTATTATCCAAAAGAGTAAATAACCAATGCACATTTACTTGTTCTAGACCCCTCATGGATTTTAAAGTCAGGAAAATTGGCTCTTACCTGCTCATTTTCGTTCCTGTAGTACCACAGATAGGTCCAGACTCCTGGGTATTTAAGCCTTCGCTATGCTACCTACTTCGAGTTAGCAAGGACTTCGGTTTAGCTACTCTGACCGCTCTAAGCCGCTCGCTTAGACACCTTGCTACCCTCTGGGGAATCTCGATCCTGACGAAGCTCTAGGAACACACTCCTCGGGGGCCTCTTGCTTCCAACTACCCTTCGGGGCCTCTACTAACTTGACAACCGCTCCTCGGGGGTCTCTCTCTCTTTATTTCAGGATCTCCTGTACTATCAGGTACTCGCTCCTCGAGGGCTTACCAGTCCAGTGTATCCTGCACCACGGACTTTTGGTCCCACCATCTTCAGTGCCAGGAAGACGTTTGCACTACGCTCCAGTGAGTACCTCTATGATCCGGTTCTCCACTCCACCCACCAGGCTCGGCTTAACCACACCGCGGGTTTCTATCTACCTTTAACATCTGGGTGAGACTTCTACATCTGAGACTGTCAGAATGTATTGGCACCTTGCTGGACTCCAGTGCCTTTCCCTCCTGCCTCATACCATCTATCTACAGCAGTACAATAAAGCTTTTAGCCTATCACTGTGGTTCCCCACGGGGCCCCTCCCCATGGGAGGAGTCATCGCCACTGTGACTAAGGGTCCACACAATGCCACAAACACAACATTCAGTGTGTGGCAGGGTCAAAAAAGCAAACAGAATGTTAGGAATCATTAGGAAAGGAATGGAGAATAAGAAGGGACTTCAGACTGGTATGGAGGAAGATAATGTCTCCACTTAAGGTTTATGAGGAGGGTGACATGGTCTTATACAAGGGTTTAAAGCACTTTAATATTCATTGGAGACAGGGTTGATGTAATTATTTATGTGTTTATTCACTTTTATATTTTATTTTTGTGTTTCATTAGTCACTTTTTATTAATATAGTTTATCATAATTGATTTTATTATTTGATATTTTGAGGCATTTTTTTATATAATGTGACCATTATTAGCTGTCATATCTGTAGAGTATACATTTATGTTTTTTTATATTATGTACATACCTGTTGCGGTTCTGGCCGTGAGCACCGCGGCCAGGCCCTGACCTCCGGGCTCCCGGACCTGCTTCCGCTTCTGAAGGCCTAGTTTGCAGCCTGTTTGGCGGCGTCCCTGCTGGGGCTGCACCGCTGCGAGGTCTCCCATGGATGCCTTGCTCCTAGGCTCGCGCACGCGCACCACTTGGGCACTTTTCTAGGCCGTTTCCCGCCAGTAGTGATCCCGCCCAGTTTCTGATGTCAGACACCGCGGCCTTGATAAGCCGGCCGAGGCCATCAAGTCTTTGCCTTGCAACTGGTTTACCTCCCGGTGCCCGCTTGCGCTATGCCCCGGAGTGACTCGCCTTGCTTCGTCGCTCCGTTCCTGCCTGCCTGCTATAGTACCTGCTTGGTTCCTGCTTGCCTGCCATAGTTCCTGCCTGGTCCCAGTACCCAAGTCCTGCTACAGTTCCTGCCTGGTTCCAGAACCCGAGTCCAGTTACAGTGTCTCTCTACTGTTCTAGTCTGGTTCCAGTCACCTGTCCTGATCCACAACCCGCCTAATTCCCAGCAGCCGAGCTCCTACGGGCTCCTCCCGGGGGAGCACTAGCTTCCAGGGTGAAGAGCATCTATGTCCTGCCTGAACATCTGCCTCCTGGCCTGCTATACACTAGAGACATTGTCCATCTTTCCCAGTCTCCAGCAGGTCAGACCAAGGGTCCACTAAATTGAGACTCCCATAAAACATACCTGTGTAATCCGCTGCAAACTATGGAACAATCGGGTTATAAATAAAAGCAAATAAATAAATATAAATAAATAATGCCACTGTATCGCTCCATGGTGAGGCCATACCTGGAATACTGTGTACAGTTCTGGTCGCTGCATCTCAAAAAAGATATTATTGCACTGGAAAAGGTACAGAGAAGGTGAAGCAGCCTAGTGGTTAGAGCTGTGCAGCAGGGAAACCCAGAGTTCAAATCCCACTTCTGCTTCTTTTAACCTTGGCCAAGCACTTTAACCTCCATTACCTCATGTTCAACCAGGGCAGTTAACTTTCAAAACTTCTCATGTGCACCCATATGTGCACACAAATAGTATACACAGATTATAAAATATGAGTAAAAACCATAAGCCATGCAAATTTGAACTTATCCAGAAAAGTAACAGCACTTATCCAGACAAGTTCCAATTTATGTAGCTAAGTAGTGGCACAAGGAGGATAACTTTCAAACCTGCTGAGTAAACCCATAAATGTGTGTATATGGAGCACAGTAATTTACTACTGTATTTTATAACCTGCGTGCTAATATGTGCAGGTTATAACATAAGAGTACCTATGCATGTATACATACTCATGTATGAACAAACTATAAGCCACGCAAGTTCAGACTTACGCAGAAAAGTAGCAGCACTTATCCTGATAAGTTTTGATTTATGCGGCTAAGTAGCATCACTTAGCCAGATACATATAAAAAGCGCTACTTGTCCATTTAAGTTGCACTTTTTGGACTTAGCCAGGTATGCAAAATAGTCAGAAGAGTCTAAAAAATGTGCTATTTATCTGTATAAGTCTAAGTAGCAGCACTATTTAGCCGGAGAAGTCAGCATTTAGCCGGATAAGTGTGTCAAATGATATTTCAAACTTTGAAAGGATACTTGAACAGATTTTACTCACACAATTTAGATGCATTTACTGCCATAAGTTAGCTTTTACATGAGCAAGTCAAGGAATTTTATAGCCTGCATACAGCAATGAAATTACCAGTTTTACCAATTAGTCCATCTGCAGCTCGTGAAGACCCTCCTGGCTCTTCATCCAGAAGTTCCCCAATGTCACCCTTCATCCAAACATTTTTTTTTCACTTTTATGATGTTTACGATCATTTACATTAGATATTGAGCAGAATTAAATATACGCAAGTAAAAGACTTATGTGTGTCACTTTGGCAGGCTATAAAATAGGAATATAGACACACATAAATGCTTGCCCCTAGCCAGAATTTCCCTGGCCCTTTTTCATACACTCAGATTTACTCACGGTCCCTGATTTTAAACATGTATATTGCAGTTTTAAAATAGAATATATATATATATATATATATATATATATAACTCTCCAAAGTTTGGGGCAGGTTACATGAAATCATTCACAATAATAACAAATAATCATTACAATTACAAACAAGAGTCATGAATTCAATGATTCAGATGCCTAGAAAGTGTGAACAGGGATGGATTGGGATGGGTCAGGTGCCTATATTTTGCTTTATTAAGACCTCAAATACCTTATTAAAAAGGAATGTTTTAAGGGCTTTCCAGGATGCCTTCAGATTGCCAATTTAATGTAACTGTGAGTGTAGTGAATTCCAAAGTGTAGGATTTGCGATTGAAAATGCCTGCTCTCTGGTTGACTTGAGATGGGCCAATTGGAAAGAGGGAATTTCAAGAAGCTGTTTGTTTGATAATCGCATATGTGCTATTTTACACATGCAAATGCTATTTTTTACATGTGCATCTTTTGAAAGTACACCTCTTAGATTGTAAACTGTCTGGGAATATGGAATACTTGTTACTTGTTGCGCTATGTGCTAGTATTCTATTCTTACATACTTTTTCTATTTCAGTATCTGATACCATGCAAGACCATCCCCTGAGGCAGAGTTTAACTCAAAACACGGCGCATGTCGGGATTGATGGGATTTGTTTCACTAGATACTTCATGAAATAATTGAACACTAAAGTTAACAAAGATAAGTGGTTGCGCAACATTATTTTTATTTGCAAAAAAATCACCAAAAAATGCAAATTGAACTTTGGGACCAATGATTATACATAAAGGGCCGGATTTTAAAGGATTTACGCACATAGGGGGGGGGGGGGGTTACGCGCGCCGGACCTATTTTAAAAAGGCCCGGTGATGCGCATAAAGCCCTGGGACGCGTGTAAGTCCTGGGGCTTGCAAAAAGGGGCGGTCCGAGCGTGGGCAGGGCGGTCCAGGGGTGGAGCAGGGGCAGGGCCAGAGGCCTCCGACATAGCGGCCATTTGCCGCTGTGTCGGAGGATCACGTGCCAGCAGGCTGCCAGAGTGCTCAACTTGCGCCTGCCCAGAGGCAGGCACAAAAGGAAAGATAAAGGTCAGGGAGTTAGAGTAGGGCTAGGAGGGGGAAGGTTAGGGGAGGTCAGGCTAGGGGGAAGAGAAGTTCCCTCACAGGCATCTCTGATTTCAGAGCGGCCTGGGAGGGAAAGGGGGAAGGCAGCATGGCTCAGCGCGTGCAAGGTGCACAATTGTGCACCCCCTTGCGCGCACTGACCCCTGATTTAAAATCTACCCCAAAGCATTGAAGGTCTACAGTACCAGTAATGCTTAGTATAATGGTCCTTCAGTATTTATGTTTGTAATATTTAAGTCATTTTTCATCTGCCTGTTTTGTGACTCTATTTTGTTTATTAGATTTTTTGGTTGCTATGAATTCAGCACAAGCACAAACACATTCTACAACTAGTAATCTGACATTACATACCTTCCGTTATACTGATGATCAGATTGCTTTGGCTCTGAAAGATGGTTCTCTTTTAGAGGATTCTGAGGAAAATGTCGCCTCAACATCATGGCCAAAATTACTAAATATCCATAAATGGCTCATTAGATCTGAATTACACAGTGCTAGTTTATTACTGTACGTTAAGCAGCACATGATTCCTAGAGGCTTGCAGATACAAAAAGAACCCAGTTGTTCGTAGACTATAGTGACTTTATTGAAAAATGAACTGCCATTCTAAATAAATGCTCTTTAGACCTTATGGACTTAATTGTTGAAAAAACTAAAAAAGTTTCTGAAGAGCTAAAAGTCACTGTGGAAGAAAATAAACAATGTCTTCAAACTTCAGTACCCATTGATGTTTTTGATAAAAATCTACGTGAACACTCTCAGCTGATAGATCAATTCAGGTTTTCATTGAGGGCTGAAAAAATACTTAAGATTCATCGGGATTAATCTGATTACAAATTGAGTACAATATATGTTTGGCATAAAGATAAAAAACAATGAGTTACAGCAAGACATGTTTCTTTCGCGACATCTTCTGATTCATCAGAGGTTAGGACTTTTCAGCTTGGAGAAGAGACAACTGAGGGGGGATATGATAGAGGTGGTTAAAGTCATGAGAGGTCTAGAATGGGTTAATGTGAATCAGTTATTTACTCTTTCGGATAATAGAAGGACTAGGGGGCACTCCATGAAGTTAGCATGTGGCACATTTAAAACTAATCAGAGAAAGTTCCTTTTCACTCAACGCACAATTAAGATCTGGAATTTGTTGCCAGAGGATGTGGTTAGTGCAGTTAGTATAGCTGTGTTTAAAAAAGGTTTGGATAAGTTGGAGGTGAAGTCCATTACCTGCTATTAATTAAGTTGACTTAGAAAATAGCCACTGCTATTACTAGCAACAGTAACATGGAATAGACTTAGTTTTTGGGTACTTGCCAGGTTCTTATGGCCTGGATTGGCCACTGTTGGAAACAGGATGCTGGGCTTGATGGACCCTTGGTCTGACCCAGTATGGCATGTTCTTATGTTCTTATGAAGAAGTTAATAATACTGAACTGCAACCTTCCTTTTTAGACCCAAGCCGGGGTTTTCAGGCATTTCGTAATGCACATCGAGGCAGGTAGTTACATCGACCACCAGATCCTCAATGGTGACATCCTTACACCAAGTCACAGTATAGCCAGAACACAGACCAGTCATTTTAAATCTTTCGGGTAAGACAATTACTCATCTCCAGATGTCAGCTTTAGAAAGAGGATTATCTTTTGTTCTCACATATAAATATAATCCGTTTCAAAGTTGCATTGACTTATACAAGTTTTTAGGCTTCTTCAAATTGTTTTTCTTTTTCCACTCTTCGGACAAAATAGTTATCTCAGTGGTACAACATAAGTCTATATGCCTACTAAAGGTTCCATAGACCCTGCAATAAAAATCTTTATGGAATTTGTTCTTAAGAATCTTGCCTTGCTGGAAGTAAAGAAAGAACATATATATTATAACTTGCTCAAATTTGAATGGAATGCTGTACAACAATTATACAGTGACACCTCATTGGTTATCAAACCGTCAGATATAGGTAGCAGGATTGTTATACAAAGTAGCTTCAGTATGAAACTGAAGTCACCCAATTATCAGATCAATGTATTATGAGAAACCTGAAGCAGATCCTTCACATAATATCATGCATTTAATTGCTACTACACTTGAAAATGTTAAGGATCTGGACATTCTCACCAGTCGTGAAAACATTTATTGCAAAAATATCCTAAGATTCCGTTTTTTTACATTATTCCCAAAATACACAAAAACCTAAATAATCCACTGGGGCACCCAATTGGTTCATTGATACAATCTCGTTGAGAACCCTTATCTGTCTTTATAGATTCTTTTTTGTGTGAAGCTGTGCAATTGGTTCCATCGTATATTAAAGATACAACACAGATGCTGTTTAAGTTGGAGTCCCTTCAGTCAGATATTTCTTCAAGCCATCTTGTAACTCTTGATGTACAGTCATTATACACTAACATGCCACAGGTGGAGTCCTTACTCATCATAGAAAAAATTTTGGAAAATAGACCAAGACCTCATTACATTCCTACTTTTTTCATTGTCCAATTAGCAAATATCGCTTTATCCAAAAATTATTTTCTATTCAAAGATATATTCTAGTTGCACGGTAAAGCTACGGGGGCCACTATGGCTCCCACTCTGGCTAATCTGTATGTCTCTAACTTTGAAGAGAATAAAAGAACTTTCTTCCTTACCTTTTATTAAAAACAATATTGTGGGCTGGTCAAGGTACATAGATGATATTTTCTTTCTATGGCAATCTTCAATAGAGGAATTAAATCTTTTTTTTTAAATGGCTTAACTCTTTGGATCCTCATCTTCAATTTATCATGTCTCATCATACAGATCATTTGGTATTATTGGATATCATGATTATAAAGGAAAATGATAAGTTGACGACCACTATATTCAGAAAATCTACTAATTATAATAACTTTCTTTGTTTCAACAGCTACCACCCGTATTCCCTACGATCCAATTTGCCAGTAGGTCAATTCCTGAGTCTTCAGAGGATGTGTGCTAATAAGGAGGATTATATCAAGCAGGCAAAAAATCTTTGCCATGGATTTTTACAATGGGGTTATCCCATGCAGGTGTTACAGCCGGCCTATGAAAGTGCTTTAAATGCGTGCAGACACTGGCTTTTGAATAAAAAAGAAACAGAAGAAAAAGACAAAAGTTTGGTTTATGTTGTCCGTTTCTCTAATAAATCACAAGGCTTGGTATCCATTATACGTAAACACGGTTGTGGTCTTGGTCGCGGCACCCGTGACCGGGACCTTACCTCGATCTTCTGGGTTTGGGACTCAGGCTCGCTGCGGGGGTCCGCCGGGTCCCGGGCCTGTTCTTCGGCGGCGTTTCCGCGGGGGCAACGCCCCCGGGATGCCTAGGCTCTTTGCGCGCGCCCTCCTCCTAGGCGCGCGCGCAAAGAGCCCAAACTTATAGGCCCCTTCCCGCCACTTGATGCTCCGCCTGCCTCAGAGACATCAGACGCCAGCAGGTATGTAAGGCCGGTGCCTGCCTCGGTTAGATGCCTTACAACGAGGTTACCTTGGGGTTCCTAGTTGCTGTGTGCCTTGGAGTTCGCTAATGTTTGTTAGTATCTCGCTTCAGTTCCAGCCTGGTTCCTGCTTCTGTGCCTTGCTTCAGTTCCAGCCAGGTTCCAGCCTTAGTATCCTGCCTCAGTTCTAGCCTGGCTCCTGCTTCTGTGCCTTGCTTCAGCTCTAGCCAGGCTCCTGCTTCTGTGCCTTGCTTCAGTTCCAGCCAGGTTCCAGCCTTAGTACCTTGCTTCAGTACCAGCCAGGTCCCTGTCTCAGTATCCTGCTTCAGTTCCAGCCTGGTGTCTGCCTTGATCCCGGATCATCATCTCCGCGTCCCCGCTCACCTAAGTCCCAGTGGCCGGGCTCCTACGGGCTCCTCCCATGGGAGTCTTGGCTTCCAGGGTGAAGACATCTTCACTGATCTCCTAAGTCCCAGCGGACGGGCTCCTACGGGCTTCTCCCAGGGGAGTCTTGGCTTCCAGGGTGAAGACATCTTCCTTGTTCTCCTAAGTCCCAGCAGCCCAATTCTCACAAGCCCCTCCTGGGGAGTACGGGTTTCTAGGGTGAAGGTCCACTCCTTCACTTGGTCCAGTGTCCACCTCCCGGCCTGTACCTCTCTCCACAGAGACAGTGGTCCACCTATCCCAGTCTCCGCCAGGCCGGCCCAAGAGTCCACTAAACACTCACAACAAACACTGGCATGTTTGGCAATTGCACTCTATTTTTAAGGAGAAACTTGTAATTGCCTACACAAGGGGTAAAAATATTAAAGATGTGCTGGTAAAGTCAATGTTTAATGTACCTGATCGGGACTCCATCTTCGGGTCATGCCCCCTGTGGACAATGTTCCATGTGCAGCACTACGAGTCAGATACTGTCCTGGAAGAACCCAGGCTCTGGTCAAGTCTTTCATTTAAAAGGACAGACGAATTGCTTATCAAGAAATGTTGTGTATGTAATCCACTATCCTTGTAATTTACTTTATATTGGACACACTAAACGCATGATTAAAATATGATTGTCAGAATATAAGAGCTGTTTGTCTACAAAACAATTGCAAGCTCTGATGGTCCCTCAATGCTTAGAAAGATCACATTCTTTTGCAGACCTTCATTGGTGGATCACTGAACAAGTGCTAACTTCAAGCCAGGACTTAAATTCAGATTAGAAACTTAACTTGAGGGAGCAATTTTGGATTTTTAATGCTAACACTGTTTCCACTCATGGCTTAAATGTCAAAATTGACTGGTATTCTTTGATTTGATTTTTGAGTGAAACACTGCATTATAGTTTATATGGCAACTACTGACATCATGCCTTATTTCTTAGCCAATAGAATATTTCCTATACAATTTAGATGCCAATAAATTGATGGAATGTTTCTGTTAGAACCCACAGAACTGGTGAAGGTTATAAGAATGGTGGGTATGCCTTGTTACTTGTTGAGATATGTGCTAGTATTCAGCTTACATATTTTTTCTATTTCAGAATTTGATACTATGCAAGACCATCCCCTGAGGCAGAGTTTTAACGTGAAACATGGCGTGTGTTGGGATTGATGGGATTTGTTTCAGCAGATACTTCATGAAATAACTGAACACTAAAGTTAATAAAGATAAGTGGTTGCCACATTTTATTATTATTTATTTATGTATTTTCAAACAAAACTAGATAGCATTTTACAGCATTGTGCAGTTGTTGCTGTCCTGTGGCCAGGACCTGTATTACCTGCTCCATTATATCTCCTTTTAGAGACAGCTCTCAAATGGATAAATCACATGAGGCAGCACAAAAAAAAAACACCTGCTGGCCTGTCCAGCCCAAACTTACTACTTGACTCGTGACTGCTCAGGCGGGGATAGCCCCCTTGGCCAGCTGTAGTAGAAATTGAAGTCAGAAAGACCAGGAAAAGCCTCTGCAAGCAGTTTATTTTTCTTCTTCTTGGAGGCTGTGGGTTTTTACTTATGCTTCCTGCTTAAGTAAAACAAATCCCCCAACTGACACCACGTGAGGCATATTTGGGCCTGCTGTGGTCACAGGAACAGGTTCAGGAATACCACAAGACTTAACTAACTTGATTCAGGTGCAATTGTTTATTTACAGTGTGTCACGAGTACATAAATCAAAGTAATAGCTCACCTTTCATCAGGCACACATATTAGGTAGACATACAGCATACAGATATCCCGTGAAGTCCTACCAGCTCCCCTGAGGCCCCCTCTAGCCCTCTAGGGCAGGATTCTTATGGTAGGGTAAAGGGAACCTCTCTTCACCCAGAATGCCTGGGTTAGATACCTGAACTGGGCTCCTTAAGGTAGAATAAGGGAGTTGTCGGTACACTCCGACACAATCCCTTACATGTTGTTCATTTTAATTTTGCATTTCTTCTTGTTTCATGAATGATAGTTATATCAACTTCTCAATAGAGATTTTCTAACTACAATGATAAAGTCAAAAAGGCTCTATAGAAAAGTTAGTATGATTGCTTATTTTAAAATTTTATGATTTGGTTCTGATAAACAATCTCAAACCAAAGTAGAATAAAAATCAATCATGATTATTCAATATAAACAATATAAAATCTAATAACTAAAGCAAATGAAATCACAATACAGTACAACCCATATAAAATCTGAAAAAATGCTGGTATAACAATACAATAAAAGCAGTACAGAAACAACAGAGAGATCAATATTGAAAGCAATTTAGATGGTTAATTCACAAGTTATCCATCTAATTGGTAAGTTTTAAATATTGAGCCACTTATCAGTCTAGATTTTAGTTGGATAAGTCATTATCCATCTAAAATCTAGTTGAATTAAAAAAAGAGGTGGTACAGGGGATTTCAAGGGAGGAGTTAAGTTATTTGGCTATCTTAGCCAAATTTCTCTTTTATTTGGCTAAGTTATCTGGGCTTGTTTGGCTGGATAACTTGCTACTTTAACTGGATATCTTCAAAAGATATCCAGTTAAGTAGCGCTATAAAAATGTGAAAAAAAAGTAAAGTAAGGGGCCTGAGGGCTGTTTGTCTCCCTACCCCCCCCCCCTCGAATTTCATTAATAATTCCTAATGTCTTCCTAAATGTCATAAACATATTCTGGGTTTGCTGGTCGGACTCTCCACCACATTCCCCAGTTCTAGTAATAATGTTAAATAGTAGGGATGTGCAATCGTTTTTTGACAATTAGGAAATTCGTAGGATATTTCCTAAATCGTCATGGATCAGGAAAACAATTAAACAATTGCATTTTCCCTAAATTTTCATTAAAAAATCGTTTTTCGGCTTAGCGCACACTAACAAAAATAATAAAAAGTAACAAAAACTAATGGGTTTTTGTGAAAAAATATTTTTCACGAAAAAAAAATGCCGATCCGTGGGAATACGAGATTTTCCCGCGGCCACATGAACCCGAAAGCGGAAACGATTGGGCACCCGATGCACATCTCTATTAAATAGTGCTGCTGCCATACCATCCCACCCACCCATAGTCCTAAAGTCCTATGGTGCATCCTGCACTCCTTCCCCCCAAAAAAAAGAAAAAAAAAAAAAGACCTCTGCATCACCTCTGAATCAAAAAAAATCCATGCTGGTAACAGCATATAACTTACCTGCTCCTGGCACTCCAGCACTGCTTGTAACAGAAGATGTCCAGTTAAAGCAAGTTATCTGGCTACACAAGGCCAGATAACTAAACAACCTAACTGGTTATATTTAAATATTTCCAATTAGATTTTTTAGTTATCTTGATACATGTAGCTGGATAACTTTAGGCAAGTACATTCAGCTGGAAATTTATCCCACTGAATATCCGGGACAAGTTATCTGGCTACCTTTATCCAGAAAACTTGTCTGCTCACCGGCTTACTCAATACAGACCTCCAAAAGTTAATAATGAACGTAATTCATAAATACAAGTTGGTTTGTGAAAATAATCATGTCTTCAAATTCTTCTTAAACATCAGGTAATGTTCTTTGGTACACATAAGTCCACTGAAATTAAATTCCAGAACTACAGATCTCTATATATGAAAATGCAGAGCAATGAGTCACCTCCACCTGAAATAGCAGAAGGAGGAGGAACATGATGCAAGCCCTGCTGAGAAGAGCAGAGCAATCTTCCTGGAATTTAATGGTGTAAATCACCTCTCGGATATTTAGGACTAATCTGTTTGAGACACTTAAAGATAATGCATAATATTTTAAGCTTGGCTCTCTTTGGAACAGGCAGCCAGCCCAGTAGAGCTTCTCCAATACTGGCAAGATATGCTCATACTATGCTATACCTGTCCAAAGTCTGAATGATTACCAAAATGAAGCAACAAGAAATGCAAAAAAAAAAAAAAAAAAGTGAAGAAAATATAAGTGATTTACTTACACAAGAAGGAAAAGTAGAATAAGGCAAGAACAACCAAGATTTTTTAAAAATATCTTTCACTGCTTTTCAAGTTATGGCAGGCAAATAGATGAAAGGGAAAGAGGCCCACCCCAAAATTAACAGTGTGCTTTTAAAATTTGTAAAACACACTGAGGGTAAAATTCCAAACTCTTTCTAGCAATAAAAACCTGTATTACAACATGGAAATGGGGGCTTTGAATCTTGCTGAACCTGTCTGATGGTAAAAGTATATACACATTGGTCCTAAGTGTTCGTACTTTTAAGCATGGACTCTGGAAGTATTTCTGGGGGCAGGAAGAGGAACAACAAGCTTATGTTTGAATATTCAAATCTACACTTGCTGCTTGTGATTAAAAAAAAATACTTGCAGAAAAATCAGGCCCAATCTCTGTAGAAAAGGTTTCAAGGGGCAATAAGGAAAGTAAAAATGAGTGTGGACTTTCACTTTGATAAGCTGCGCGCTTCACAGGTAAAATATAGGCAATTTAGACTTTTTACTGCACCCCAGAAGATTTTGGAGGGAATATTCAAAGAGTTACATGCGTGAAAAGTAGCATATATGCAATGTAAGCAGTCTATACTCACGTAACCTGTATTTTATAAACCCTAATAGGTAGATTTTAAAAGAAATGCGCGGGCGACCATATGCGCGTGGTTCCTGGCGTGCAAACATGTGTGCACTGATTTTATAATATGCACATGCTGGTGCACGCACGATATAAAATCTGTTTGTTACCCATGAGCACATGCATGCCCAATTTTATATTCGCGCACGCATGTGCGCACGGGTGCCGACTCGCGCGCACAATAAAGGAGTGGACTGGGAGTGAACTTCCTTAACACCCTACCTACCCTGCCTCCCTTTTCCCCTCTTCGCCCCGACCTTTAAAACCCCTGTAACTTTTTTTTTTTTTTCCAAAACATACCTGCTCTCCGGAGCAGCAGTAAGTTGCGCCTGCTGGCCAGCTGCCGGCATGTGCTTCACTGGGACAGTGCCTAATAGTGCTTTCCTGGCCAACCCCCGCTCACACCTCCCTCACTCTCGCCCTGCCCATACCCCACCCCCTGCCCACCCCCTTTTTTTAACCGGCTCTTTTGCACATACCGGGAGAAACATGCATGGTCGCGGGCCTTTGAAAAAGCCCACGGCATGGGCACAGCCCGGCCACTTACATATCTCTGGATTTTTACACGTGCCAGCGTTTAAAAATTACCCCTAAAAGTATTTACATATTTTACGTTTCACACACACATCTACATGCAAAAAAAGGATCAGCCTGGGGTATTCCGGGGTGGGGCCAACAGTTACCTAGGTACATAAGATTTGCCATACTGGGTCAGACCATTAAGTCCATTATCCAACAGTGGCCAATTCAGTTCAAAAGTACACAGGTACCTGGCAGGATCCCAAGGGGTAGATAAATTCCAAGCTGCTTATCCAAAGGATAAGCAGTGGATTTCTGCATCTCCATTTTAATAATGGTTTATGGACTTTTCCTCCAGGAACTTATTCAAACCTTTTTTAAATGCAGCTTTATTAACATCTTTCACCACATCCTCTGGCAATGAATTCCAGAGCTTAATTTTGCATTGAGTAAAAAAATATTTTCTCACCTAGCAACTTCATTGTGTGTCCTTTGGTCTTTGTATTCTTTGAAAAAGTAAATAACTGATTCATGCTTACCTGTTCCTGTCCACTCATTATTTTATAGACTTCTATCATACGTCTCCTCAGTCATCTCTTCTCCAAGCTGAAGAGTCCTATCCTCTTTAGCCTTTCCTCACAGGTGAATCGTTATATGGATAAGTTGCTATTTTAAAAGAAACTTATGCACATACATTAGCAACTCACTCCCATAATTTTACACCTAATTATCTTGCATAATTGATATCAGAGTTGTTTATAGTATACTATTGGCTGGGTGGGAGATCTGGGTGAATTGGGGACAGTTCAGGCTAAAGAACTAGGATGGTCTCAATGACCTAGAGAAAGCCTAAATGAACTGGTGGAGGAATCAGAAAACTAGTAATTTCAATTACACATGCATGTTTTAAAATTCACTGACTTCTGCATGAAAATTGGATTTTACGCAATCAAGTCCTACCCTTTTTTGCACATAAAATATATGTGCATACATTTATAAAATTGAGAGAAAAAGTACTCATTTTCAAAGCATTACATTTATTTGTGCTTAAGCATGCATATGCGCATATGTCACTGAATAGAGATATGCGTATTTTATAATATGCGTTTATCTGATACGAGTGGGTTATAAAATACTATCTTAGATTTCAAAGTAGCTGCACAGAGTTGTTTGAAAGTAACCCTCCCTGGCTGTTGGCTGCTAGAGATGTGCTTCGTTTTTAGGAATCGGATCGGGCTTCGGTCGACCGATTCGTTTAAAAGTTTAGTTTTTCGCGTGTGATTTGGTTTTTTTTACGAACAGAGTTAGTGCGCACTAACAGGGTTAGTGCGCCCAAAGTTCCCGTTAGTGCGCACTAACTAATGCTAGTGCGCACTACCAAAAATTGCAACTTTTAAGTAAAACGTATCAATTTTTAAGGAGTTCGTTAGCTAAATGTACGGTTCTGGGCTCCCACTGGTTCGCACCACCTGGAAAACAGCCAATGGGAATGTAGAATCAGTATTTTAACTCATCCGTAGTTAGTGCGCACTACCGCTGGATAGTGCGCACTACCGCTGGTTAGTGCGCACAAACGCGGATTAGTGCGCGCTCTCTTGAGCATGCTCTGTGAGGTCCCCAGAGGCCATTTTGCTGCACGCACTAATAATTATTTTCTTACTACGTGCTGACAGAGGAGAGCAGCAGTGCCAGTGAGCTGAAGCTGATGAGCACAGTGTTTGAGCTGTGCACACACGTCACAGAGTTACAATATCATCAACTTCAACTTTACCACTGTAAGTGTATAATATAATAAATATATAAGATTCTGTTTTAGTTTTTATACAGTATTACTTTACTATTAGTTAGTTGGTTAAGTTAAATAGTTAATGCACTTTTTTTTCGGTGAAATAGCATAAAATAATATAAAAATAATATTAAATGAAGTTACTTACATTAGGGGAAATTAAAAGTTTAACACACAAAAGTACTTCATTTAATTTTATGCTAATTTAGTGAAAAAAAAGTTTAACAGAGATTGTCAGTGTCACACAGACAGCTCCCTCCCTGCCTGCATTACGTAGTGAGAGGCTGGCTGGCTTCACAGACAGGGGGGGGGGAGCTCAGCTGCCTGACCCTCACTCCTCCCCTCCCCCCATGTCCCTGCCACTGAACTGAATAGCGTACTGTCTGTCACTGTGAGGGTGAGGGCCGAGACAGCTCCCTCCCTGCCTGCATTACGTAGTGAGAGGCTGGCTGGCTTCACAGACAGGGGGGGGGGAGCTCAGCTGCCTGACCCTCACTCCTCCCCTCCCCCCATGTCCCTGCCACTGAACTGAATAGCGTACTGTCTGTCACTGTGAGGGTGAGGGCCGAGACAGCTCCCTCCCTGCCTGCATTACGTAGTGAGAGGCTGGCTGGCTTCACAGACAGGGGGGGGGGAGCTCAGCTGCCTGACCCTCACTCCTCCCCTCCCCCCATGCCCCTGCCACTGAACTGAATAGCGTACTGTCACTGTGAGGGTGAGGGCTGAGACAGCTCCCTCCCTGCCTGCATTACATAGTGAGAGGCTGGCTGGCTTCACAGACAGGGGGGGGGGAGCTCAGCTGCCTGACCCTCACTCCTCCCCTCCCCCCATGTCCCTGCCACTGAACTGAATAGCGTACTGTCTGTCACTGTGAGGGTGAGGGCCGAGACAGCTCCCTCCCTGCCTGCATTACGTAGTGAGAGGCTGGCTGGCTTCACAGACAGGGGGGGGGGAGCTCAGCTGCCTGACCCTCACTCCTCCCCCCCCTCCATGTCCCTGCCACTGAACTGAATAGCGTACTGTCACTGTGAGGGTGAGGGCTGAGACAGCTCCCTCCCTGCCTGCATTACGTAGTGAGAGGCTGGCTGGCTTCACAGACAGGGGGGGGGAGCTCAGCTGCCTGACCCTCACTCCTCCCCTCCCCCCATGTCCCTGCCACTGAACTGAATAGCGTACTGTCTGTCACTGTGAGGGTGAGGGCCGAGACAGCTCCCTCCCTGCCTGCATTACGTAGTGAGAGGCTGGCTGGCTTCACAGACAGGGGGGGGGGGGGGAGCTCAGCTGCCTGACCCTCACTCCTCCCCTCCCCCCATGTCCCTGCCACTGAACTGAATAGTGTACTGTCACTGTGAGGGTGAGGGCTGAGGGCTGGCTTCACAGACAGGGGGGAGCTGCCTAGCCCCTCCCTGCATTAGTGTGTGAGCTTCTGAACAAACAGCTGTCCTATAGCACATACTTTTTTTCATCTTCTTTTTTATTTTCTCATGGTAGGATGGAACGTGAAAGGGAGTCCGGTGAGGACAGGGGGAGGGAGTCTGACTCCTCCCCACCGTCCTCCTCCAAGGTGGCAGCAAGGTCCAGGAAGCCCCGCTTTACCCAGGGCGACGTGGACCTCCTGGCCCGGCTCATGCTCCTGGATGAGAGGAACCTGTACACCCCCTCAGGCAGCAGGCCTAACCTGCAAAGGGAGACTGCTGCCTGGGCCTCTCTCCAGGAGGAGTTTTGCCGGCGGGCCTCCTACCCTCGTGAGGTGGAAGACCTCAAAAAGAAAGGTGAGAAATAATAATGTTGATCATATTATTCAATTATAAATTATGTATATTATTTTGTCATTGAAAATTAAATAGAGTATGATAGTAATACTAGCTACAGTAGCAGCTACTAGTAGCATACAGTGAGTTATATAATTATAATGTAATAATTAACTACTATAAGTAATAAAAGTTATAATGTTAAGTAAATATATTTTAAAAAAACAGAAATACTAGTAGCTAGCTACTAGCTAGCTAGCTACTAGTGTACCACCCTTACCCTATACTATACTAGTATTAATACTTAATAACTAGACTACAAAGGAAATAAAATTATCTGTGGTATATTATTGATATTTATATTTATCTTTTTGAAATGGTGGTATTTGGGATTTTTTGAAAGCCACATTGAAATATAAATAAAATAGTATTTATGTATAACTAACTTTTGTATGTTGCATAAAAAATAATCTAGTAGGTCAAGGCAAAACATGGGCATGTTGTAAAAATTAATCAATGTTATTCTTTTTCCTGTATATTCCTCTAATTTTCAGGTCGCCATCTGCGATTGCACGAGGGTAGGTGGCTCGAGGAGGTTCGCCGAACCTTGCCCCGTTCCGTGCCTGGTAAGTTGTTTTCAGAATACTACACAAGAACAACACACATTACACAACTATTCAATTAATTGTAATGGAATTTGTGTTAAAAATGTTTCTTTACTATAACAGTGAATGAATCATTGTGTCTGATCTCATTCTTGTTTTTAAAATTCTAACTGTTGTTCTCTGAATTTTGATTTGTCTTGTACAGAACAACACCCAGGTAGGGACGAGGCGGGGCTTCCTGGGCCTAGTGGGAGGCAGAGCTGTCACCAGAGGAGGACGGAGGCAGCAACAACAAGTGGTCTAGGTAGGAAATAATATATCTTGGCACAGCCAGTACAGTAGTATATATTATCTGAGGCTGAAAAACAAAATCTTTTTTTTTTTATATCAGTCAGTTATAGTGGCTGGGGATTGGGAATGGGGGGATGTGTGTATTTATTTATTTGTATATATTAAATGACACTGAGTGGCTATGATAGTAAACTAAAGAATTGAAGGTGAAAAAAAAGAAGAGGTTTGTAGTGTATCTCCTACCATCATATTCTGTGTAACCTGAGATTGACTATTATTTCTCCTTCCAATCCTTCAAATTATGTATTCTCTCTAATCTATGTTGATAGATTTGATATCCCTCCACTCTCCCCCTCACTCCTTCTCCCCTGCAATGGACTCCTCATTTTTCTATAATCCTCAAGGTCAATAAACTAAATAAGGGGTAGATTATTTTATAAACTTGCTCACACGCATCCAGTAGTATTTGCTTTTTTATTTGTCATATCTGACTATGTAATGTATGTATAATGTATAGTTCTGTGTCTCATGTTGAATTATTATTTATTTTAATTTCTTTATAGGACCACCAGAAAAAGCTGCCAGGAGCCAGCGGCCCACCACTGCCACCAGCACCACCACCAGCACCACCACCAGCGCCACCACCAGCGCCAGTGCCAGCACCAGCACCAGCACTGCCGTACTTCCTCCAGGATCTCCTCCAACATGTAAGTGCTGCTGTGCACAATATTCAAAGTTGGAGGAGATCCTGCAGGAAGTACGGCAGTTCAAGGCGAAATATGATGCCGACTTCATGATGTTGCAGCAGAGGGTCGGAGAGGTGCAGGCCAGTGTGAGCAATGTGGAGAGGAGGTTGTTAGCCCTGGAGGAGGCCCCTCAGGAGCAGAGGGAAATGGCTTCTCCTCCTCATGAGATGCCTCATGAGGAGGAGGTGCCAGTTCCCTCTGCTTCAGAGGAGGTTTCTCCAGTGGCGACACCCTCCTCTCCACATGAGCCTGACCCTGCTGCAACATCATGAAGTCAAGGCATCATATTTCGCCTTGACCTGGGCTGCTGGCCTGGGTTTTTTTTTTTGTTTTGTTTTGTTTTTAAAATGTGTGCATGTACTGTGGTGGTGGTGTGAAATATAAATGTTAAAATAAATTTGTTTATATTGGAAATGTTTGCTTGTTCTTTTTTATATATTATTTTATTAGTCATTTAACTAATAATTATTATTCCAAAATAATATAGTATGGTACTACTAAATTACAAAGAGCAGACATGTACGGATGTATGTCTATTATAATCCAACACATTTCATTGTTTTAGTAGTAGTAACTAAGTTAGTCATACACTTCCATACAACATTCAGTCTGGCTGAATTAGCACAAGTTGTATACTTGTGAGCAGTAGCGCCAACGTCAAGGCTTCAACCGTGGCTACTGACCATTCACACATCTTTCAACCTGGCCAATACAATATTGTGCACTGTGTGCAGTGTGTGCAGCACTCAAGCTACTGCAATGACTCACACGTCAATGCCAAAAATTGCTCCATGACCAAGACAGCCATTTGAAGCAAAAAATGTAATGCTTGTGATACTAAAGTAGGAGTAAGGACTAGGAGAAAGCAGACTCATGAACAAAAAATCCTTCAGAAATGTACAACTTCTGGGTGCTCAGTTTTCTCTTTTTATTACACTCAAGGGTGTCTGTATATATTTGGTTAATCAATATATTGTTACAGTAGTGGATATAACAGACAGTAACAGTTTATATCCAACTAGTAGCTAGTAGTAGTAGCAGCTACTAGTTGGATATAAACTGGATATCCAAGTAGTAGCTAGTACTTGGATATCCAGTAGCTAGTAGCTAGCTACTACTAGTACAGCCACTAGCTACTTAGTTAGAGTATCAACCTCTCTGTGCACTGTAAGTGCAATTTAATATTGTATTGGCCTGAAATTCTTTCATACTTCATTCACACAATCATGCTGTCGGAGATGGACGCTGAGGCAGAAGAACCCAGCGAGGACTTGCCTGCCTCAGAGGTGGACATTGGGGGAAAGGAGCCTGGGAGTGAGAAGCCTGTGTTGGAGACGCAGCAGGACAGAGTGTTCATGTCTTGTGACTCCCAGACTGGCTTCTCCTGTGGGCCACAAGAGGCAGCAGCGGCAATGTTGTGGCCGCTGCTGCCTCTTGTGGCCGGGCGCCCCAGCAAGCGATGCGGGGAGCACAGCTGCATAGAGCCAAGCCTCTCTTCCACCCCTTGACCTTGGATCTCGGCCCTCGACAAGAGACTCACTCCTCCCAGTCACAGGGAAAGTTCGGATACCCAAGCTGTGGAAAGTTCGTTTTGATAAAAACCAATTGCTCGACTAAGTCTGGAGACAAACGTGCACGGTGTGGACTCACTATGTTCCCTGTCATTGAAAATACTCTTTCACTTTGCACACTTGTTGGCGGGCAGGAAAGAAAGTGCTGTGCTAGTATTGCAAGATCAGGCCACATTGAAGCTTTCTGTGCCCAATATCTCAAGGGATCTGAGTCCATGCTCTGAATTGGCTCAGACAGAAAACTCTTAACATGCAGTTCTGAAACATTCTCCTGCAGGTAGGACTCAGTAGTAACTCTTCTGCCAACAGCTGATGCGATTGCTTGTGACATGGCAGGCAGTTCATTAAATGTGGAATGACTCATATTTTGATGTGTTATGGAAGGGGTAGGGGAGCAGCTGATCATACTAGTACTTGAGCAGGATGGAGTTGGAGACTGAGAGGATGATACTAAATCTTTTTCATCGTTACCAGTGGAACAGACCCTGTTAGACATTATGTTTTCAACCATTGTAATCAACTTTTTTTTCCAATGTGTAAGAGCATTGTTCTTGAGAGCAATACTGCCTTTCACACGTGGGTCACACATCGTGGCTAACATATAGCAATCCCTTTGCATGAGAGGTTTCAATCTTTTTTCAACTTGCTCTTTTAAGCATTTAACAAGCATTAACACTTCCTTAGAGAAATCTGGATGATGCAGAAATTCCTCTAATACCTCCTCCAGATAGTTTATTACAGGGATGACACCACCCAAAGTGGCATTAGCTGAACTCAATGCATCAGTATATACTTTGAAAGGCTTGAGGACATGCACCATGTGTGCAATGTTTGTCCAGTCCTGACATCCAAGAGGATTTTCCAATCCAATTTCAGTTGCCATTGCCAAATCATGAAGAGGTGTCTGCTGTTCAGACAACCTCTCCAACATAAGATAGGTGGAATTCCATCTGGTAGGCACATCCTGAAGAAGGTTGTGCAAAGGTGCGCCAACTGCTATTTGCCTCTTTCTGAGTTGCTTCCCACTTTTTACACTACGATTGAAATGCCCAGCTATTTTGCGACACTTTTCAATCAACCGCTTCAGGAGTTGACTACTACAACTAGTAGTACCACCTTCCTTGCCACTAAGCCCCAAAGCATCCCTCACTATCAGATGCAGGGTATGTGCAAAGCATCGGATGCCGTTGAATCTACCATCAGCCAGAGCCTTAATAATATTGGAACCATTGTCAGTAATGAAAAATCCATTTAAGCATTCCATATCACTGCTTCTAAGGAGCCCATTCCATTTTTCCATCATCCCCTGAATTGCGTGTAAGATATTTTCGGAAGTATGTCTCTTGTCTAGCACTTGAGCATGCAGTAAAGCCCAATGGTATCCTGGCGAAACCTTTTTGGAGCTGCTGCCACTGCCACTGCCAATGCTGCTAGTGCTTACAGGTATTAATGCCTCATCCAGCTGCCACCAATGTGCTGTTAGAGATAAATATGCATGCATTGCATTCATACTAGTCCAAACATCAGTGGTGAGATGGATGCTCCTCCCCTTTGCCCTTGCCATCATAATCTGCATTTCAGCACGACATTTTCTGTATAGGGAAGGAAGCACCTGACGGCTAAATGTACTTCTTGAAGGAAGTTTGTAGTAAGGGGCGAAATAATGGAGCATCCGCTTAAATCCCTCATTTTCTACAATCTGCAGCGGCTGATCATCCAAAGCAATCATTAGAGCAATATGTCGTGTACCCACTTTAGACATTGCCTGCTTCCTGCTCTGTGACATTGCAGAAGAACACCACCCCATCTGCTCCATGGTAGCTTGCCGCTGCTGCTGGGGATGAGGAAGAGGAGACTGCTGCTTCTGCAGATGCACACAATCTGTATCTTCTTTATCTTTAGTACTACTACTACTTTCCTTCTGTGGCTGCTTCCCTGTTGCTTTACTTGAAGCCTGGGCAAGCACAGTGGGACCAGCTTCTTCTGCAAGCAACAGTGCTCTATGTTCTCTTTCAAGGTGATATTTCATGTTGCTGTTAGTAAGATGTCCAATAATTCTTCCACGGCTCACCATCTTTTTACAATGGATACATTGTCCAAATCTCTGGTCAGCCACAACATGATAATGATTCCAAATCTTTGATGTCCTTGTACTGTTCCTTACTCTAGGCTGGATACTTGTCATTTTCATACTAGTAGTAGAAATAGTAGTAGTAGTAGTAGTCACACGTGGATGTTCAAATGGTGTAGGGGACAGGGTACCAGCAATACTGCTGGCACTGGCAGTAGTTGTTTGTTTTGCAATCTGACTAACATTGTCATTGCTTCTGTTCTCCTCCTCCTCCTTCTCCTCAGAATGTTTACTAGCCAAAAACTCCTGATCATCATCCTCCTCCTCCTCCTCCTCCTCCTCCTCCTCAATATCTGATTCATCATCATCATCCAATACTTTCTGTAGCACCATTCTTTCATCTAATCTTTTCACCTTTCCCTCAAATTTTGCTCGTTCCTTCCCTTGCAACAAGTTTCCTTGCACTTCTACATCCTCTTTCTTCTCAAAAAATCGCAGTTTTTTCCTAGGGACTGGCAGACAGCTCTTTCCAGTAGCACTATCACTAGCAACACGTTTTTTTCCAGAGGGTACTGGTAGGGGCATTATGATTCTGTGGTCAAAGAAATATATAATAAATATAGTACATTAAACAAGTTAATAAATTAGTTTGGTATTCATTTTTAAAACTTTATTGAGCTAATAGCATTAGCTAGCTAGCTATTGCTAAGGCTACCCCCAGACCACAGGACAAAGAAGGATATAGTGATTATTTATTAGTCAGTGAGTGACACTGACAATTGATAATTTGATATAGTATACTTACTAATATATTATATTGCAATTTATACCATGCATTGGCCAGAGCATCAAACTGCAGCAGACTGAGACTGAAACTAGGCTGCAATACTTCAGTTCACTCATTACACTAGCCTCCTGGCAGGACTGGCTAGTGGCTAGGCTTTTCTGCATTGAGGTTAGAGAAGTCCTATTCCTATTTTTTCATATCCTTTTCAGGCCTATTCTGTTCTTTGAACTAAAATAACTTCTCCCTCCCACTTCAAGTCTTACCCACAGATCTCACACACAGGAGCAGAAGCCTCAAGCCAAGCACAAGATACATAATATAGGATATTGGACAGACTATTGGCCAATTATAGGTTTAGTAGTAGAATTGATTTGATAGTAGTGACTCACTGGCTTTAATAGCTAGCCAATATAGCCAGTGACACTAGGCTAATAGCCAAGCTAGCTATTAGCCTAGTGTCACTGGCTAGGGCTAGCTAGCTATAAACACTATTAGTGATAAATCTGGTAGATTACACATACATCTATATAATATTGATAAATATAATATTATATAATTTTATATCTTTATAAATCTATTAAAACTCTACTGCTGCAATGTTCAGAAAGCAATCAACGCACCTACCTTAGTACCTTCACCTTGTCCTTTATAAGCAAGCCCTGCTGCTGGACTGGAGTGCTGGTGCCTGCCTATGCCTAGGCTAGGAATGCTGCGAACGAAGAGCTCACTCAAGAAACAGAAAAAAAGAGTAGAGCTCAGCTCAGCTCACTGGTTGTGGCTATTGGCTATTTTGGCTAGTGGCTTGGCTGCTACCAGTAGCTAGCTATATGCTACTGTGGCTAGTGGCAATGGCTGGCTACTGGCTGGCTGCTAGTATCATAGGCTGATACTAGTATCAGCTAGCTAAGCCAGCTAGCAGCTAGTACCCCTTAATAACAATAAAGGCTGTATAATATTAACTAACTATCAAATCAACAGCTGCAGCTAGCTATAAACTGATTGACTGATGTTTTCTCCTCAAACCCACAAAACAAAAGCAACACATAAGCAGAGCACCCCTTATTATATAGCTATTATTGCTACCTATTGACTAAAAGTAGGAGGGAAAATAAACCTATTAATTTAAGTGGCCAATTCAAAAATGATGCAAATGAATATTATGCATAATATATCAAACAAATTCTAGTCACATGATTGATGACATAATCACAATATCCACAGACACACTACTACAGTAGGATTAGAACTTCAAGCTAATAGCTCTATCCCCCATTCCCATTCCCCATCCCCCATATAAAACAATCTGTAAAAAACAGCACCTTGGCTGTTGGTAACCTTGGTAATGAATAAAAAAACAAGAAGACACCCAATAGGAATACATATTCAACCTTCAATTTTAAAAAAAGTGTCAATTTAGTATCAATTTACGTTAGTGCGCACTAACATATATCACTGCGCACTGCCATGTACCTAGTGCGCACTAATAATCCGTTAGTGCGCAGTACGGTGAGGCGCCATGTACTGCGCACTACGTCCAGCGACTGCGCGCTAACGGATAGTCCATGCGCACTAACATCCGTTAGTGCGCAGTAATAAAAAACCGACTTTAACCCGAAAATTCGTGGAATTTTGATTCTTTTTCCCAACTTCCCCAACAATGACGAATTAGACAATGTCGTTGGCATTGGCTAAATCGTGAAAAACGAAGGCACATCTCTATTGGCTGCAGCTTATTTATTTATTTTATTACTCACTCTAAGTGATGTATATTAAACTCCAATTCTTATTACTTAGGTATGGTGGGATATGGCTGGGCTCCTCCTAGGACCTATGGCTGCTGTTGTCAAGGACTAGGAGTCTGATTTTTCAGTTGGATTTTTTTGTTTGCATAAGTCACTGTTACTATCATCCGATTTTCGAACTGTTACACAAGCCTTAATATTATCGAACTTAGACTACTGTAATGCATTTTATATCGGATTACCCTCATCTTCACTACATCCTCTCCAACTTGTCCAAAACGCTACTACTAGACTAATTTTCAACTTACCAAGGAAAGAACACATCACTCCCGTATTACAACATTTACACTGGCTTCCCATAACTCATCGTATAAAATACAAAATCTTGACCACTATTCATAACTTGCTTTACAACCCCAATTCTGTATGGATCTGCACCATGCTACATATATACAAACCCACAAGACAGTTACAGTCAACAGACAAATGTTTACTAGAGATTCCATCAATCAGGACAACCAGTTTGGCTTTGACAAGGAAAAGAGCCTTTTCGGTTATTGGCCCGACCCTGTGGAATTCCATTCCTGATTCGATCCGGATGACACCCAACCGCAATGAATTTAAAAAGTTGCTTTTTTATTCAATGATGCCTATAAATATAATATCTGAACCTAACTCAACGTCGTTTTGATATTTGCTAAAATCAACAAGTTTGTTTTATTTTGTTCTACTATGTATGTAAGTTTCTCATTGTTCTTACTATGTACGTAAGTTTATAAACCGCCTAGACGGACATGTAAGTGCCCAAGTGCACGGTATATAAAAAACTTTTAAATAAATAAATAAATTAATTAATTAATAAGTCTTATGTATGGTGCACTAGAAATTAAAATTCTTATAGGCTTTTTTTGCTGAGTTCTTAAATTTGATTTTAAAAATAATAAAAATAAATTTAAAAGATACTATAAAAAGATTCAGTGAGAAGTATTATAGAGAAAAGCACAGAGATCCACCCTTGACAAAGGCCACAAGAGTAATTCCCCCTGAAGGATTCACTTTGCAGGAAGGCTTATATGCCCCTTTTAAATCCCAGTTTCTGTAGGGCTTTTTATCAATGACGTTTTATAAAGAAGCACTGTGGCAGATTTGCCCCTTCTCAGTAATAAAATTTAATAAGCAAACATTATAGCAGCGCTGCTTTCTCTCACCTCAGGGTTTTAATAGGTGCTACAGAGCTCCTAGGCAATACGGTTCAAAACAAACACTGCTGCAGTCTACAGGCCATAGAATCAATGGGAAACAACAGGTGCAGGTAAAAAATGTAACTAAGAAACTAAAGCAGCCATCCCTTCTCTGTGACCTCACTACCTTGTCAGAGCCTGGGCAGGGCATATAGGCAAGAAGTCCACCAACACAAAATATCACAGTGAAGCATTTTCCAATCTAGCCTACTGCTGCTCTCCAGATCCAGTGATACTGATCCTCAAGTCTGAGCACATGTGAGAAGTACTGTGCAAAGTGTGCATTTCTTCTGTAGAGACATTGTCAGAAGGGAGCCACGACCATTTCCTGTCAAGGCCCCTTTAAATCTTATCTTCAGCCTTGCACGCGGCTCTAAGGCAGCCAGGAAGGGGGAGGAGTCAGCTCAGCCCCGCTGGGCTCTGGGGCCAGCCTGGGCAGCAGCCAGGCCGCAGGAAGAATGCCAGAGGAGGCTCTCTGCTCCTGTAGGAGCCTCCGGGCCCACCCAACGCCACGGCCATAACATTAGGGAACCAAGGATTTGGTGCAAGAAATAATGGTGTTGGAGCCACTTGGCAATAGTGAACACAACATTAACAGTTTTGACTTAATAACTAGAGGGAGCACACTAAAGAAATCTAATGTGACAGCATTTAACTTTCAAAAAGGTGACTATGATAAAATGAGTAAAATGGTTAGGAAAAAACTGAAAGGAGCAACTGCAAAAAATAAGAGTTTAGCTCAGACATATACATTGTTTAAAAATACCATTTTGGAAGCCCAGACCAGATGATTTCCACATATTAGAAAAGGTGGAAGGAAGGCTAAACGACTAATGGCATCGTTAAAAGGTGAGGTGAGAGAGACTATAATATCTAAAAGAACATCTTTCAAGAAATGGAAAAAGGATCTGAATGAAGAAAACAGGAAACAGCATAAACACTGACAAGACTGATACAAAGCATTGATAAGGAAAGCAAAGAAAGAATTTGAAAATAAGCTTGCAGTAGAAGCAAAAACTCATAGTAAAATTTTTTTCAGGTACATTTGATGTAAAAAGCCAAGGGAGTTAGTTGGACCAATAGATGATCAAAGTGTAAAAAGGGCACTTAGGAATGACAAAGCCATAGCAGAGAGATTAGATTAATACTTTGCTTTGGTATTTACTGAGGAAGCTGTAAGAGATATAAGCATGCTAGAAATGATATTCAACGGTGATGATTCAGAGGACTTGAAACAAATCTCAATGAACCTGAAAGATGTACTTGGGCAAATTGACAAACAAAGAGTAGTAAATCACCTGGAACAGATGGTATGCATCCCAGAGTGCTGAAAGAACTGAGAAATTAAATTGTGAACCTACTTTTGGTAATTTTTGGACTATCAGAAACATCGTTTATGGTACCTGAGGACTGGAGGGTTGCCAATGTAACACCAATTTTTAAAAAGAGATCAAGGAGTGATCCAGGAAACTACAGACCAGTGAGTCTGACATCTGTGTCAGGCAAAATGGTAGAAACTAACATAAAGAACAAAATTGCTGAACATACAAATAGGCATACTTTAAGGTGACAAAGCCAACATGGATTTAGCCAAGGGAAGTCTTGCCTTTCAAATTTGCTACATTTCTTTGAAGGCATAAACAAACATATGGATAAAGGTGAGACAGTTCATTTAGTATATCTGGATTTCCAGAAAGCATTTGACCAAGTCCCCCATGACAGACGTTTTAGGAGATTAAAAAGTCATGGGATATGAGGCAGTGTCCTATTGTGGATTGCAAACTAGTTAAAAGATAGAAAACAGAGAGCAGGACTAAAAAGTAAATTTTCCCAGTGGAAAAGGGTAAACAGTGGAGTGCTGCAGGGATCTGTTCTGGGACCACTGCTTTTTAATATATTTATAAATGACCTGGAAATGGGAACAATAAGTGAGGTGATCAAATCTGATGATGTCACAAAATTATTCAAAATTGCTAAATCACAGGATTGTGAGAAGTTGCAAGAGAACATTGCAAAACTGAGAGACTGGGCATGCAAATGGCAAATGAAATTTAATGTGGACAAGTGCAAAGAGATGTACTAAGGGACGAGAAACCAAAATTATGTCTGCACATTGCAAGGTTCCACATTAGGAGTCACCACTCAGGAAAAGGATCTATGTGTCATTGTTGAAAATACGTTGAAATCTGTTCAATGTGCAGCAGCAGCCAAAAAGGCAAATAGAATGCTAGGGATTATTAGGAAACGAATTGAGAATAAAACAGAGAATATCACAAAGCCTCTGTATTGCTCCATGGTGCAACCTCTTCTTGAGTATTGTGTGCAGTTCTGGTCACTGCATCTTAAAAAAGATATAGCAGAATCATAAAAGAGAAGTACAAGCAAAATGATAAAGGGGATGGAACAATTCCCCTATGAAGAAAGGCTAAAGAAGTTAGATCTCTTTAGCTTGGAGAAGAGATGGCTGAGAGGGTTATATGATAGAGGTTTATAAAATCATGAGAGGACTAGAGAGGGTAAATGTTAGGGGTGTGCATTCGGATTGACCGCATTAGTAAAACGCAACTCATATTTTTTTTTTACTTAAAAAATTGATTCGACATAAACGATCGGATTTCCCACATATCGAACATAGATATGTTCGATATGTGGGAAATCGCGATTGTTGAGCCAAAATAAAAATTTAAACCCCCTCACCCTCCTTAATCCCCCCCCCAGACTTTTGGCCAGCTTGGGGGGGTCAGGAGGCCCCCCCCAAGCTGGCCAAAAGTTCTTTTTGGGCCGAACGAGCCGTCCGGCGCAAACGAGCCGGGAATCACGTGACGCCGCGTCACTCGACGTGCCACCGACGTCACATGCTTCTCGCCAAGGATTGCAGAAATGACGTCCTCACTCCTCGCTCGATCACCAGGGAGTTGTGGTAAGTCTGGGGGGGGGATTAAGGAGGGTGAGGAGGTTTAAATTTTTTTTTTGCACATATGTACATATACCCAACTCATTGGATTTTTTTTATGTCCATATTGGCCGCAAGTGGGACCCCCTTTCGGACATAAAAAATATGAACATAAAATTTTGCTCTGCACATCCCTAGTAAATGTGAATGAGTTATTTACTCTTTCAGACAATAGAAGGTCCAGGAGCACACCATGAAGTTAGCAACTAGCACATTTAAAACAAATCAGAGAAAATTATTTTTCACTCATTGCCCAATTCTCTGGAATTTGTTGCTGGAGGATATAGTTAGGGTGGTTAGTGTAGATGGGTTTAAAAAATGTTTGGATAAGTTCCTGGAAGATAAATCAAGTTGATATAAAAGTGAACCAAAACCGAGAGATACATGTACAAGTTGGGTGGTGTATGCTGGGTGGTTTCAAAAAGCCACCTGTGTACACGTGTATCTCCCTCTATGTGCACAAGTGAAAAATTCTGAACAAGGGATGGGGTGTTGGCATGGTCTGGATGGGGCATGGGCATTTCTGAATTTCACCTTGAAATCTGTGCATAAATATTTACGTGCAAATTGGCGTGCCAGGGCCCCTGCTGCATAACTTTACTTCAGCTATGGATGGCATGTATGTCATATAAGAAAAAAACTAAACACATCAGTGAGGTTTTAATAGTTGGAGCTAACAGGGGAGAAAGGAGGCTATTAAACTAGGTGGGTTTAGAAGTCCTATTACTTGCCTAGGAAAACTGTGAATGAACTGGGAAAACTGGTAATGACATCAGCGTCTGTGTCTTTTAAAATCCCCCCACTTATTTATTTATTTATTTTTAACTTTTATATACCGACATTCCTGTATAAAATACAAATCACACCGGTTTACAATAAAACATAACTTCGCCTGTGAGCGTTACATAGAACAATCAACAAATTATACTAAAAAGCATACATTACCTTTGTCAGAAATGTAAAACAATTATAAAGAAGAAATTGTTAACAAGGGATAAAAGATAACAAGGGGAATATTTAAAACTAGGGGATGCACGAAGGGGTGCACAAAGGGGAATGCCCCTTTGTCACGCCCCTTCGGCGAGCGACGCACGGCGCGCGGCGCCTGCTGGCTTGGCGCTTTTAACGGATCAGTTTCGTGAGCGATGACGTCGGGGGAGGGGCGGGTCCCTCAGACCTTTTATTCTTTTCAAATTCATCATCTCTTCCCAGTTTCAGTGCTGCTTTTTTTCTTTTTTCAATTTTTTTTTGTCTTTTTTACCTCAGATGTAATCAGGTGTTTTCCAGATAGTGGCCAGCTCTCCCCCTCAGCGGCACCTGCTGACTTGGCGCTTTTAACTTATGCGGTAAAAGTGGCATTTGCATGCATTGGCGCGTGCCCATTTAAAATTGTACGCACATGTGCGCTCATGCACCTGTTTAAAAGTTACTATCTTAGGGGGTCATTTATCAAAATGCTATATGGTGTTTTCCCATGCAAAAAATGCCTTTAATGCATAGTGTAATGCAAAGTCTTACCACCACTAGGTTGGGGGGAGGGAGAGAACAAGCCTAGCTATAATGCTCACACACTAGATAGGTATTTATATTTCAATGGGAGGCCCACCTAGTAACTCGAGGTGAGGTTTAAGTATTAGTGTAGGGGTTGGGGGTTAGGGGCCACTTTGACATTCAAAGTGATACATACGAACAGAACAGTGCTCTCTTGTGAAGATTTGATGATCTTCGGAGTGAGGAAACTCACCCAAAGATGAGATTTGTGCAATGTTATCTCAACCTAGCTTGATGTTACCCAGGTAGAGAGTCCATCAAGCTATCGCATGCAATATTTAGTGCATTTTGATAAATCTAGGCCTTAGAGAATATCCACTGCTATTGCTGGCATTAGCATGGAATCTCTTATATGTTTGGGTACTTGTAACTGTTGGAAACAGGATGCTGGGCTTGATGGACTCTCAGTCTGAAAAGGTATGGCAGCTACTTATTTAGATATTTTCTTATGTTCTTATGGAGGTCATCCACTGTGGTAACTGACAAACAGATTTCCTCTAATTTAATGAGTCACTATCCATTCCAGCTTATTATGCTTCCATTTAAACACAGAGTTTTCCAGATTTAAAGTGAACATACTCATAATGCTAAGCTACCTCCAGAATTCAACTTTAAATAGCCTATAAAAGTATGAGAAACTTCGGACCATTTTTTGTGGGGAAGGAAGGGGGATTGGACGTTCATAAAAATACTTTATTTTTTTGATGACTGTTAGTATAGGGATGGAAGTTTCCAAACCGGTGCACGGGTGCACTTTGGCACTTTGCCAGCGCACACCCAGACACCGTAGCCATTTCATAATTTGCACACATATTTTAAAATAGACTGACCACACACACACATGTGCACACAATTTTAAGTGTGTGCATGCCCAGGCACGTAAATTGGATTTCTACCACCTAAGTCAGAGTATTTTAAAACTGGTGCATGTCCATGCCATGAGCAGCTTCACCAGTTCATCCAGTTTTGAGTTGGGTCCTTCAAAACCCCCTGGTTTAATAGCCTGTACTGCCCCCAGTTACCCCAGACCCTTTCAACCCCTTTGAATGGCAGTTATACCTCCTCCATATCAGAAGTAAAGTTATATGGCAGAGGAGCTGGGCATGTACATCTCTTGGCCATACCCTGAAATACCCATGCCCCTCCTACCCATGACCATTTTTTTAAAACAAGTGAGATATGTGCACATCCGGGCAACTTTTAAAATTTGGTCTGCGCACATAAGACCCCACTTGTGGGCACATCCCCCAATTGAAGTGCATGCCAGGCTTTTAAAATCTATCTCCCACTGTATACTATGCCACGAATAAACATGCGTGTCACATTGAATCTTTGCTTACTTATTTCTTCATGACTATAATCAGTCTAAATTACAAGGCTCAGCACTTATACAAAATGTTCTTTGTTTTTCAACAATAATAGAAAATTTTGCTATGCTAGCTTTCTATAGGGGAGGGGGACAGTCTTGTAAGAAAAATGTGAATTGACTACACACATGGAAAGCTGCTGACTGATCAGCTGCATGCTTTGAAATGATCTATAATAAAATGCAATCATTTTTTGTCCACTTCAGTCACTGTAGATTCTGCTCTTACATCCATCTTCATTTTCCTAACTGCCCAGATTGTTTTCTGGTCTGGCTTCCTCAGAACTCTGAACACCATTCTGAAAACCACATGGTTGCCAAGTCCTTCAGACCCCCTCATTTTCTTTTTTTTTATCTGTGAATCACATTTTTCACTTCCAAGTCTTCTCTAGTTAATGAGGCAATGCTAGACACGATTCTTCAGATTTCCAGTCAGTACCGTGAGCTGGCAAGAAATGCCATGAAAATGCAGACATTGTTAAAAAAAAAATCAGTTTCATTCCTTTTTATGTACAGAAAGATAAACAGCAAGATGGATTTCTGTAAAATTCCATGATACACAGTTTATCTATGACGCGGTTTTCAGTCAATTACAGATCGAGACCAGGGACATTTTTCAGAGGCTGTCAGGCAGTGCTCAACCAGTGACATTCTGCTCTAACATTCACCTCTGAGCTAATTCTGTACATACAGTATACATTTATGAATAGTGACCTTCATTTTCAGTTTTTATCTGACTTTTCCTGTGAATTTCAAAGCTATAACAAAACATTCAGTGGAAAAATGACTTTGATATAACACACAGGAGAAATATCATAGAAAAATCATTTTTCCCCACTGTCATTTTTTTTTTTTTGGTTATAACTTTGAAATTCTCAGGAAAAATGAAATAAAAACTGAAAATGGAGGTCCCTGTTTCTGAAGCCTTGTGATTGTAAAGAAAATTGAAATCATGGTGAAGGAAAGGTACTCTGTAGAATACTATTCCATTTTGATTCTGAGGTAATGGCTTGCTGGAGGAGGCCCCTAGGGGATCCCAGGGGGGAGCTTGTTGGATTATTTCATGAACTTGCACTAGCAGATATCATTGTCCCAAGATCTTGATGTTTGGCAATATAAAGGGAATCCAGTTAAGATATTAAAAAGGCTAAAAGCAGCTGTTGGGGAATTCTGAAGTAAAAAGGGAAAAATACTTGACAACCAGGTCTCCACCACTGAGGAAGTAAGATTTTTATTATAAACTGTTTTTTTTTTTTATATGAGACAGGTGATTTATTTATTGAAAGGAATAAATAAACTAAATTATGGCATGTATATGGTGACAAAGCACTGCACCACACAGGTTTGGTTATAAGACAGGGAAAAGGCACAATACGCTTTTATGTGAAAAACAGAGGCAACCATATTGGGAATAAGCTCACTGGTTTATTCCAGCATTGTGTAAGGGCCTGGCAAAAGCAACATTGAAAAAAGACATTAACATGTGCAGGGTTGCTTCCCCAAACTTCTCCAGTCCCCAGGAAAGCACTTTTCTCAACAGTGGAAAGACAGTGCATTCACTGTTTGCAGCAGCTAAAGATACAAATATGCTTATAATGTATGCATAAAGGCTGGGCAGCGCCTAGATGACCATTTTGTGCCCAGAAATGCATTTTTACCCATGTGAAATGCATAGAAAATGACTGTCTGTATGTGTCCTATGAAAAACATTTTTTACTGCATTTCATGTTCAGTTAAGGTTCTTTAGAGACAATTTTTTGGTGAGATACTGAGCGCAAGAACATAAGAGCATAAAAGAATTGCCTTATTGGATCCATCAAGCCCAGCATCCTGTTTCCAGTGGAGGCCAATCCAGGTTACAAGTACTTGGCGAGTATCCAAACATTAAACAGGTCCCATGCTACTGATACCGGTAATAAGCAAGGACTATTCCCTAAGTCAACATAATTAATAGCAGTTTATGGACTTCTCTATCAGGAACTTATTCAAACCTTTTTTTAAACCCAAATACACTAACTGCCTTAACCACATCCTCTGGCAATAAATTCCAGAGTTTATTTGTATGTTGTGTGAAAAAGAATTTACTCTGATTTGCTTTAAACATATTATCTGAAAGAGTAAATAACCAATTCACATTACCAGTTCAAGTCCTTTCATGATTGTATAGACCTCTATCATATACCCCCCCCCCCCAGCTGTCTCTTCTCCAAGCTGAACAACTCTAACCTCTCTAGCCTTTCCTCATAGGGGAGCCATTTCATGCCCTTTATCATTTGGTCACCCTTCTCTGCACCTTCTCCAATGCAACTATATCTTTTTTGAGATGTGGCAACCAGAATTGTACACAGTATTCAAGGTGCGGGCTCACCATGGAGCGATACAGAGGCATTATGACATTCTCTGTTTTACTCACCATTTCCTTCCTAATAATTCCTAACATTCTGCCTAGATCTTTCTTCTGGGTGGTAGCACCTAATATGGAACAAAGCATCATATAACTACAGCACTTGACTGCATTAAATTTCATCTACCGTTTGGATGTCCAAGCTTCCAGTCTCGCAAGGTCCTCCTGCAATTTATCACAATCTGCTTGTAATTTAACTACTTTGAATAATTTTGTGTCATTTGAAAATCTGATACCTTGCTCATTGTACCTCTTTCCAGATCATTTATAAATATATTAAAAAGCACTGGTCCAAGAACAGATCCCTAATGTTATGAATCAGAAGGTGGACCCCTGTTCCGAGGTAGAGTCAGCGCTACCTACAAGGAAAAAATCCCCTTAGGTCTCTACCATCAAAGGGCGAAGCCGAATGCTGTAGCTGTTGAATGAAGACTTCACCCTGGAAGCTCGAGATCCCCCCCAGGAGAAGCCCATAGGGACCCAGCTGCTGGGACTTAGGAGACTCCCCGAAGACTGAAGAAAGGTCTGCATGCAGACGCCTCCTGCGGGTCATGGGTTCCAGACGGCTGGCGCCTCCAGCAGGTCGTAGTAGTCTTGAGGAAGGAGTCACAGAGGTCCGCGGATTCGGAACATAAGAAGCCTGGCCGCGGAAGCGGCCATAGGAGAAACCGAAGAGGGCTGCCTGCACCGCAGGAGCCCTCGTCGACGCCCGATGCCTCGGGTGAGTTTATTATCACCGCGGCCGCTGGCCCGGCTCTGGTTGCGGCCCGCCGTGGCCAGTGGCCATCACACCCGGCCCCGGTCCTGGGCTGCCACGGCCAGTGGTGCTAACACCTAAGGCTCTTCACTGTTTACTGTTACATTTGCTGGCTCATGGACTGCCCCCCATGAGCTGGCTCACTTACCCTGTGCTGCCCAGCCATGCCGGTACTACCACATCATGTGGCCAGGAGCACCACTGCACGACATCGCTAGGAGGAACTCCGCTGCCATCACCATTGGGGCCTTCTCCTAGGCGAGCGCGCATAGCATGACCAACCTATTAAGGCCCCATGGCAGGAACAGACTTCCCTGGGGCTCCCTGATGACATCTCACAGCTGTGAATTTAAACCCTGACCATGCAACACAAGATTGCCTCAGCAATGGGTCTCCTGCCTAGCAGAGTGAGTTGCTGCTCCCTCGTCTCTTCAGCCTGTCTTGTCTCTCCAGCCTTCGTCTCCTTAACCTTGTCTTGACCTCTCCAGCTTTGCTTCACCTCTCCAGCCTTGCCTTCATCTCTTCAGCCTGCCTTCACTTCTCCAGTCTTGCATTTGCCTCTCCAGCCTCACCTAGCTACCTCATTTCTACCCTCAGATGGATTCCTGGTTTTGACCTCAGCTTGGACTTTCATTATCCTTGCCTGCCACCTGCTTTTGACCTCGGTCTGAACCTGGATCTATTCTTCTGCCTACATCACAGAGACTGCCACCTAAGACCTGCCATCTCAACCCTTGGGTTCTTGGGGCCAGCAAGTTGAAAAAATGCCTCTTCAAGCAAGAACAACTACCCTTCCGAGGGTATATCATTGTTATTACTGGCCTACTCATGGATCCCGTGAAATAGAAGGCAACCCTGGACTGGCCCCAGCCTGATGTTATTCATGCCCTGCAATGATTTCTGGGCTTTGCCAATTTATCTCTGGGTACTCCACTCTTGATGCACCGCTCATTGCCTCAACATGCAAAGGTGCAGACCGCAGAAATTGGACCCCAGAGGCTGTCAATTTATTCCAGACATTGAGGCAAGATGACTGGGGCATTCTGCTACCATGGGCAGAATTTTCACATAATAACTATAACTATAGTTGCACTGGAGAAGGTACAGAAAAGGGCGACCAAAATGATAAAAGAAATGCAAGTGCAAGGTGATGCATATAGGGAAAAATAATCCATGCTGTAGTTACACAATGTTAGGTTCCATATTAGAAGCTACCATCCAGGAAAAAAATCTAGACTTCCTAGTGAATAATACATTGAAATTGTCAACTCAGTATTCTGCGGCAATCAAAAAAGCAAACAATGTTAGGAATTATTAGGAAGGGAATGGTGAATAAAACGGAAAATGTCATAATGCCTCTATATCGCTCCATGGTGAGACACACCTTGAATACTGTGTACAATTCTGGTCACCACCTCTCGAAAAAGATATAGTTGCATTGGAGAAGGTGCAGAGAAGGGCAACCAAAATGATAAAGGGGAAGGAACAGCTTCCCTATGAGGAAAGGCTATAGAGGTTAGGGCTGTTCAGCTTGGAGGAGAGATGGCTGAGGGGGGATATGATAGAGGTCTTTAAAATCATATGAGGTCTAGAACGGATAAATGTGAATTGGTTATTTACTCTTTCGAATAATAGAAGGATTAGGATGTTCTCCATGAAGTTAGCAAGTAGCACATTTAAAACTAATCGGAGAAAATTATTTTTCACTCAACGCACAATTAAGCTCTGGAATTTGTTGCCAGAGGATGTGGTTAGTGCAGTTAATGTTGCTGGGTTTAAAACAGGTTTGGATAAATTCTTGGAGAAGTCCATTAACTGCTGTTAATCAAGTTTACTTAGGGAATAGCCACTGCTATTACTGGCATCAGTAGAATGGGATCTATTTAGTATTTGGGTACTTGCCAGGTACTTGTAGCCAGGATTGGCCACTGTTGGAAACAGGATGCTGGGTTTGATGGACCCTTGGTCTGAGCCAGTATGACAATTTCTTATGTTCTTAAGCAGTGCCACTGGTTCCTCCCTTTTCCAGATCGTGTATGGTAAACACCCATGGGTGATATTCCAGCTGCCTCTCACCATGGACTGCCTAGCAGTCTAACTCATGGCCAAGGATCTCCATGACCTCTGGACTCAAACCAATCAACTGATGTTACAGGCAGCCATTCAGGCCAAGAAATATGCAGACATTAAACACTGACCAGCATCACAGTTCAAGAAGCCAATCTTGTATGGCTAAGCACTCAGCATCTATGTCTCTGGGATCCTTCACTTCACCTGGCACTATGATTCATTAGACCATACCCCATCCAAATGCAAGTGGGCCCTGACATATACCAGCTGAAGCTCCTCAATACATTTTGAATCCATAACGAATTTCACATCTCCTTATTAAAACCACTAATCCTTCCCTGGCCCTCCAGAAAACCTCCCACTCCTTTGGATGTGACTGTGGAAGAAGACACACAGTTTGAGGTAGAAGAAATCTTGGATTCATGTAGGAGGCAGAATAAACTAGAGTACCTCATTACCTGGAAGCACTTTGGTCCAGAGGAGAACTCTTGGGAGCCTTCCACCAATCTGAAAGCACCACTTCTGATAAAGGAGTTCCACAATTTCCCTCCAAACCTAAGCCTCGGACCCTGAGAAGGGCATTAGGAGAAGGGGTACTGTTACATTTGGCAGCTTGTGTGCTGCCTCCATGAGCTGGCTCACTCACTCACCCAGCACTGCCCAGCCATGCCATTGCCACTGCTCCATGCGATCAGGAAAGCCAGCACCATCATCGTCAGGGTTTTCTCCTAGGCAAGTGCACATGGCGCATGACAACTTATGAAGCCCCATGGTGGGAATAGACTTCCCCAGTGCTCCCTGATGACATCACATGGATGGGTATTTAAACCCTGCCATGCAGCACATGAATGCCTCAGCAACAGGTCGCCTGCCTAGCAGAGTGATTCGCTGCTCTGTCATCACTTCAGCCTTGCCTTCATCTCTCCAGTCTCTGCTATCTACCTCATTCCTACCCTTGGATGGATTCCTGATTTTGACCTCAGCTTGGATTCTTGTTATTTTTGCCTACAGCCTGCCACCGTTCAAAGCCTGGGCTTTTGTTACACTTGTCTGCTGCCTGCCTCCGACCTCAGCCTGACTCTGGACCTACTCGTCTGCCTGCATCCCAGACACTGCCACTTAAGATCTGCTGGCTCCCAGAACCCAAGGGCTCAACCCGAGGGGAAAGGTGTTGGTACAGGTGAAGCTCCAGTTCAGTCTCTGCACCGTCTGCTCCTCCAGTTAGGGGTTAGGACCTAAGGGCCCTCTCTATAGGTTGCGTCAACATCAGCCCAACACAAGGGACTACATTCTTAACATTTACCTCTCTCCACTGAGAAAACTGACCATTTAATCATTCTTTCTCTTTTAACCAGTTTGCAATCCACAAAAGGACATCACCTCCTATCCCATGACTTTTTAGTTTTATTAGAAGCCTCTCATGCAGGACTTCTGAAAATCGAAATACATCTATCGGTTTACCTTTATCCACATGTTTATTAACCCCCTTCAAGAAATGTAGCAGATTTGTGAGGCAAGACTTCCCTTGTGTAAATCTTTGGTAGCTGTGTCCCCTTAACCCATTATGTCCCAGTGTCCTATTTAGAGGACAGCTTCTTAAAAATGTTGGGACATAATGGATTAAATCATATCTACCTATATGTTCTGTGATTTTGTTCTTTAGAATAGTTTCCATGATTTTTCCTGGCACTGAAATTAGGTTTACCAGTCTATAGTTTCCCGGATCACCCCTTGAGCCCTTTTCAAATATTGGGGTTACACTGGTCACCCGCCAGTCTTCAGATACAATGAACGATATAAATGTTAGGTTACAAATTACTAGTAATAGATCTGAAATTTCATTTTTTAGTTCTTTCAGACCTTGAGGAAAAGAAATGTCACTAAATATCCATATGTACCCCAATATTAATCTCACCCTCCTGTGTTAATTTTATTATATTAATTTTTGTTTGCTTCAATTGAAAAATAATGTAAAACGGAAGAAGGTAAGTTTCATATGTTTGAATGCATGCCTTCCTCAGCCTTGCTTCATTTCTGTAGTGTAATCATTAACTTACCTCCCTCCCGATCCCTTTATTTATATATCTTCTTTATCTGAAACAATTTATTAATTAATGATTAAAATGTCCACTATATAGTGCCAATGTTGGCTTTTTTTTCTTTTTACTTTTTTATGAAATATTTATAGTCAAAACGCCAATTGTTTGCTATGGATTTCTGTCGAAAAATATTCTCAATGAATTTGTTCTCTTGTGAACCCCGTTTAGGTGAAAAATTATTCCGACTAAGAAATGTCCGTATTAGATGCCATAATAATTAATTATTGAAAATGTAAGACTTATCTCCCAACACAGCTGTGTTTCGAAAAGATGTCCTTTCTTCCTCAGTGGAGTTTATGTCTGTTCTTTAATATGCGCTCTCAGGTTCCTCGAACTCTTCTCTATGGCGTGCTGTTTAGTTATTTCCTGCCTCAAGTTGGCAATCGCTGGTAGTAGCGTGCTGGTTTCCTTAAGCTAAACAGCTCTGAATGGCGTTCTTGCCTCAAATTGGCAAACGCTGATCCATGGCGATGTTGATTTCTTTCTCTCAGGCTAAACAGCTCTGAATGACGGCCATCATTCAGAGCTGTTTAGCTGTGAGATTAATATTGGGGTACATATATATTGTTTGGTCTCACTTTAGCGGAGATTGGGTGACTAAATATCCATAAACATCAGTACAAATATGTTTTTTTTCAGAGCATGACTTAACAGGCTGACCAACAAAGAAACAGCAAAGTATATTTAGAGAGAAAACATTTACTAGGGTGTCTTTACCACTATATAGAGCACATTCAGCAAATTCTGGTACAAAATGGAAGATTATTGTCTCTGCAACCTCGATGACCTTGAGAATTGAAATTGTTTAGCTGCATTCCACCACCCAGAGCTGCACCAAGTCATTGGAATAGATGAATTACTTGTTAGGCAATGACCATTCTGTGTGCTTACAAATAACAGGCAGCCAGCTGTGGGATACAGCATGCATTCTTTCAAAGTGGTGCAGGACTTGGAGAGGATGAGTGCTGTCAAAATGAGGGCACACTTATTGCTCCATTCCCTCAGCTCTGTTTTATTATTGAAACATCAGAGCACTTAGTCTTACTTCTTTTACTTTCATGTTTTTTCTCTCCTCCTTATTTATTTGATTCATCTTGAGCACTACAGTCGCTGACTTAGCAGTATCCACTCTTTCCGCCACTTGTTTGATTTTCTTTTACTGTCAAATTACCACCCACTGTCATTACTGTCATTTACCTTCAAAATCCTGAGGGAAAAAAATTGGTACATAAACAACACTCTGAGTTTAGACCTCAATTCACAGTTCTGACCCCATCTACAGTCTGGCTGCCATCCCCACTCAGTCCTCTGTGCCCTGTCTTCTACTAAGCATTCTTGTCCCTTTATTGCATTACACTTTAATCAGCTAGCAGATGTTTTGCTTGGTTTATATCCTGCCTTGTGTTGTTGTTTCTTTTTTCTTTCCTTTAAGGAAGCAAGAAAAATTCAAACATTAAATATTATAAAGCAGTGACATTAAATAACAGTGGTGAGAGGGCAATCCTTCCATGCATCTTTCAGAAATGTTAAACTATGAATAATTTTTACCAAAACAAAATTGTCCCACCAAGCAATTGGATTATTTTTCAAAATGAAAAGGAGTCCATACAATATCTATAAAAATCAATAAATATTGGAGGGAAAAGATCTCAGAATTTATGAGCTACATGATACAATACCTAGCTCCAGTGCTCGATTATTGGTCAACAAACCTCCATTTTCACTTTGTGCTAATTGCTTATGCTCATATTTTTATGTTTTATATACTTTTCTTATTGCTTACTATTACTGCATCAATTTAGTCATAAAAGTTAAAATTACAAGAAATGACTTATGTCTAAATATTTTGTCCTAGATGAAAACACAGAAACTTCCTGAGAAAAATCGATGGATGTCAGACACACTGACATGGCCAGCGTTTTGCTTTAATGCTGCTTCAGAATTTCAATCCTGCTGAAATATGCTCTCAATATACTTCATTGCTTATAGACCTGATCCAGATATAAACTTATCTACAGGCTTCCATACTATACTATATGGGGTTCCCAACCACTTCGGTTGTGCATTCCCGAAATCAACCTCCATAAAGTCTGGGGACCCCAGTCTACCCCCCACCACTTTCTTCCCCGTCCCAAAACCTGTCCCCTCATTAGTCCCTCTTTCTCCTCTAATCCCATTCTTATCAGCACCCCCTTTCTTTTCCCCATCCTCTGCCATTTCCCATTGCTTTCTATCTTGCTCCCCACAATCAGTCCCCACCAGACTCTTTCTACCCTCTATCCATTTATTGGGGTAGAAAGAGTTTATTTCGCTTCCCCACTCTAATCAGTCCTTATCAGCCTTTCTCTTCCCCTCTCATCAGTCCCCCTCTTCACCCCAACCTCACCCATCAATGTTTCTTTCCTCAAACACCTTCCCTCATAGTATTCTCTTCCCCTCATGGCCTCTTTCCTAGTACTGTCCCTCCTCCTCTTCTCCCCCTCGCTCCACCCATGGCCATACTATGCATTATTTCGGGGCAGATTTTCTCCCTCGCTCTGTCAGGTTGTTGAACCATTAGAGGCAGTGCCAGAGCACATGCAGCAATGGCAGGAAATACTCCTCAGGAGTCTCACTCTGCTTTCTTCCTTCTCCAGCCGAATGGTGTCTAGTAGCAATATTTGAAGCTGTTGGTGGCTGTACTCTACTCTTCCCCTCCTCCTCCTCCTCATCACAGATTTAATCTCCTCATGGCTGCAATTGGGAACACTCTTTTCCTCCTCCTCAAGGCACAGGTTTGGGCTCCTCGTGGTAGAGCTCAGCTATGCTCTTCCCCTCCTCATGGTGTAGGTTAGGCCTCTTGGTGGCAGTAATCCTCTGTGATCTTCTTTCTTCCTCAGTAACGGTTTGGGCTCCCTGATGTGGTGATCCATCGCAATCTTCCCCTTCTCCTCTCAGCATGGGGAAGGATTTTTGGCAGCTGTGACAAGCCTCACTCTTCCTTTCCTCAATCTGGCAGCAGGAAGTACAGGATCTGGTAGTGGATCAGCACTCATAAGCAGCTGTGGACTTAGAGCAGAGTTTCTCAGGGGATGGCCCATTTTTGCCGCAGTTGTTTACATCTTCTTGCAGACCCCTGTGTGGACCAAAGGTTGGGAACTACTGCTATATGCAAAATTGGTAGAATCTGTTATACTTGCTCAGAAATTTTATAAGTTAAGCCAATATCCAAAAATTGTAAACACTGTTACTAGTTTCTGGTATTTAATGGATTATACACAGAATGAAAAAAACAACTATTCAACATAATGCTAAACATACTCATGGCCAACAAGCTACATTTGGGGTACTGTGTTTTGATGTGTTTTCATTTTTCATTTGTTTAATTTTTTTTATCAAAGTTTTTTGTTTTGTTTTCATGTTAGTTTGCACACGATCTCATTTGGTTTAGTACATACTAAAAAAATTAGAGGATAACTTTCAACAACTGCACAAACTTATATAAGCAAGTAAATGAATGTGTGAAAATCTATTCCTGTATTTTATAACCTGTGCATATATGATATGCTCAGGTTATAATATATGCAAAAAATGTACCCTGCAACATGCGTTCACATGTTAAAAAATGTATGAATACATATTACACTTATCCAGATATATTCAAATTTATCTGGCTAGAAAGTGTCACTTATCCGGATAGATTCGGTATATCTCGCTTTGTCCCCCTGACACAGCCAGATGCAAAACACGGCCCCTGTTTCAAAACTGTGAACTGTAATTTGTTAACCAATTTACACCACTGGTGTGACTGCATTTTCAATAAAAGTGTGTCCTTTTGAGATATATTGATCAGGTCTTTATGTTTATCACGCATTAGTTCTTGTTGCATTAACTTTAAAATGGGTACAGGGGTGCATCTATACATGTATATATTGGCGCGCTGCCAGATATGCAGCAATTTTATATCCTGTGTGCCATACGCGTGCATGTTATAAAAAGCCCTGGTACACATATATGTGTGCAAGAAAAGGAATTTTATAACATCCAGGTCATGACCAGTTTCACCAGTTTGTCCACCAGTTTGTCCAGACTAGAGCTAGGACCCCCAGTTAACCCAGTTAATCCCTCAAACACTTCATAGATGCCTGGAAACAGTTTCATTAAGACTTATACTTTATCCATAGTAGTAGTAACTTTGTGCTGAATTATACTTGGTACTAGGGGTGTGCATTCGTTTTCACTGTATTGGCGATCTGCAACGTATATTACACTATTCGTAGTATTCGTGGGGAAGCAAAACGTATCGCGATTCCCCACGAATACACGAATCTTCCCTGAATTATACGGCCACCTAAATAAAAATTTAAACAACCCCCCCCACCCTCCTGAACCCCCCCAAGACTTACCAAAACTCCCTTGTGGTCCAGCGGGTGGTCCGGAAGCCATCCCCTGCACTCACACTCTCTGTGCCAGTTTCATCATGGCGCCAATAGCCTTTGTCACAGGGGCTACCGATGCCATTGGTCAGCCCCTGTCACATGGCCATCGGCGCCATCTTGTGCTCCTACCATGTGACAGGGGCTGACCAATAGCACCGGTAGCCCCTGTGACATAGTATGGGCAAAGGCTATCAGCGCCATTTTGAGTACTGGCATCGGACGGCCAGCGTGCAGGAGGTTGCTCTGGGACCATGTTGGACCCCCAGGGACTTTTGGCCAGCTTGGGGGGGGGGCCTCCTGACCCCCACAAGACTTGCCAAAAGTCCAGTGGGGGTCCGGGAGCGACCTCTTACATGTCGGACATCCGATGCCAGTATGCAAAATGGCGCCGATCGCCTTTGCCCTCACTATGACACAGGTACTGACGGTCGGCCCCTGTGACATAGTGAGGGCAAAGGCGATTGGCGCCATTTTGAATACTGGCAGCAGATCTCCTTTGCCCTCACTATGTCACAGGGACCGACCATCCACGCATTGAAACTCTGGAGCTCTGCCTGCCTCTGGGGACCTGCACATGGAACAGGGAGCATTTCAGAGAATGACACCCTAGAAGTTCTGGATTTCAGCTTCCTACCTAAAATCCTAGGTATGATGGAACTCCAGTAGGGCCTAGGACATAGAGCCAAGTGCTCTTGAAATAAAAAAAATTACAAATTCCTCAGCTGCTAAAAGGCAAAAGCTGAAGCCTCAGTTTGACACTTAAAATCATTAATCACAGACTCCACATGTTACAGCCTGATTTCCTAGCTGACATTCATGTGTATCTGAAGATATCCACATGTACATCAGATGCATAGTTTCACATGGGCCTGTAAAGACATAGGAGACAGCACTGCTTCAGCTGTTTCTGAGGCAGTGCTGATATTGGAGTGCTCATCTAGCAGCCCTTCACTTACATCCTTTTGGAAAGTACATTTCAAAGATAGTGGCAATCCAAACTTATCACAGGTAATTGCAAGCTAGCATATCTCATTGGGGCTGCACATGACCATACACAGCTGAGCCCTGCTACACCTAGCAAAGCAAGCAGTCAACTCTTATGTACAGATGGTGAGGGCCTTGGGCCTTCAGCTGTCATGTTGGTTATTTTAGCTGCTGGGGGAGTTTAGACAAGGATGCTGGTATGACTATCTGATGGCTGATTGGAAATAGGATGTTGTCAAGCCTTCACTTGTAGTAGAAAGTCATGTCAAAAATGTATAGGTTAGAGTATATTTAGTGTTGACTACAATAGCACCCACATGTCACCTAACAAAAGGTTCACTTCATTGAACCCAAGGTAAAGCTGTGTTAGAAGCTATTTCCCTAGCCTGTAATGTCACTGGTAGCCATTGAGAAATATAGAGTTGTCAATGTGCTGCATGGTCCTTTGCCTGTCCTGCTCAAGGCTAGTCATGTTGACCTACTTTAAGTTCGTACATAGAAAATAGGCAGAGTAAGGGATATTTTTTCCAATTGGTAGTAGCTGTTACACTCCTCATCCTATCTGTGGCCACCTTTAAAGCACATAGGCTGAAGAGTCCCAGGGAGCAAAGCTTGCAGAATGGTAATTTTCCAAGCAGAGTCGCCATCTTTCTGCTTTTTACTGGTTTGAGGCCCTTGCTTGTCCACATAGCAGGAAAGACTTGTGATACTCAAAATAATCACAAAGGGGCTAGTGAAAGATAACAACCCAAAATATGCAACATTTTTTCACTTGAAATAATGTTACTGTGAACAGTATCTTGGATTCACAACATGAATATATGGAGGAGAAAAAGACCTCAGAAATCTGGCATACTATGGGCCTCATTTTCCAATATCGCATTGGTATCGCATGAGATACCAAAAAGGGGTGTACCTTATGCTAATAAGCATGTGTATCAGCTATGCGAAAGGCTGTTATCGCAAGTTGCGCTATTAGCCCAATTTGGGCTACATTGCCAGTATATCGCGGTTCACGATGTCTCCTGACAGGCCTGTTTCAGTATGATTTGGGAGAGAGAGAGAGAGAAAGCCTTGCCATAGTGCCCCCTCCCTAGGCAACCTAGCTTGATGGACTCTCTACCTGGGTAACAACAAGCTAGGTTGAGAGAACATTGCACAAATCTCATCTTGGAGTGAGTTTCCTCACTCCGTATGTCATCAAATCTTTACAAGAGACCACTGTTCTGTTCATACGTCTCACGTTGAATGTGAAAGTGGCCCTAACCCCCTACACTAATACTTAAACCTCATCTCGAGTTACTAGGTGGGCCTCCCATAGGGATACAAATACCTAACTATGGCAAGGCTCGCTCTCTCTCTCTCTCTCTCTCATCATCATACTGAAACAGGCCTGTCAGGAGACATCGTGAACCGCGATAAACTCTTACCGGCCTGTAGCACACAAAGTAACGCAAATGAAAGAGGTGTAGTTATTGGCCACGTTAGGAGCTGCCCCAACTCCGCCCCGCCCCCTGAATACAAAATTAAAAATTTGCATTCGCAAATCGCATTAACTGCTGTTAGCGTGGTTTGCAGAATTATCGTGTGCGGAAACTCCTTGGAAAATGAGGCCCTATGTTAGCCAACTTTGGTATGGCAGTATTTTTCTAATCATTGGTTAAAAACCTCCAACCAACCTATTTTTAATCATCTATTATTATTCATCTGTGCAATTTATTTTTTATATCATTTTTATGTATATAAGATAAAACGTATCTTGTATTGACTGTCCATTCTGGCAAACCAAAAATCCGACAAAATCCACCGCCAACGTTGGCCAATCATTTTGCCAATAGGTTGCCTCAGGATGGAACTCAAATTCTAAAAATAATATAAAAGTTGAACTTCCAAGAACATGCCTATAGATACACGAGTGATATCTAATATTCTTTTACCAGAAAATACAAATTAAATATTGAAGTTCCTCTCGTGTCACTTACTTTTGTTGCCAATCCAAATTCTTGCCAAATTGATTGGGCCCAATTATTTTGTCAAATGATTCTGTTCTAGAAAGGTGTCCATTAATGTTGATACATTCCTTAAACCATTTGTTTGTGAGATGGATTCCTACATACAAGATACAACCCATTTCATTAATATTCTACAAGAATTGGAAGTTGATTGTACATTGTATTTTTTGGTAATTATGGACATCAAATCCCTATATACCTCGATTCCACAAGAAGATTCATTACAAGTTTTAAAATCAATATTGGATAAAAGACAGCAACCTCATACTGTACCAACAAATTTCATCATGCAATTAACCAGAAATGTACTTACACAAAATTATTTTGTTTTTGAGGCCTTGGACAAGGTAGACTTCAACAGACTAGCTCCCACTGCTGTACTAGCCTGGGTTGTGGATCTGTATATACCTGCAATAAGAGGTATGTACAGATCCTCTACCTAGGCCGGTACAGGGGTGGGAACCAGGGGTGGGAGCCAGTCTGTTGAAATCTGCCTTGTCCCAGGCAGCAACAGGCAACGTCGCTTTCTGCTCCAGGTTGTTAATACATAAAAAACCACACTTTGAAATGTCTGTATGCCAATGCCAGAAGTCTAAGAAATAAGATGGGAGAATTAGAGTGTATAGCTGCAAATGTTAAGATTGACATAATTGGCATCACAGAAACTTGGTGGAAGGAGGATAACCAATGGGACAGTGCTATATCAGGGTACAAATTATATCGCAATGATAGGGAGGATCAACTTTGTGGGGGTGTGGCACTTTATGTCCGGGATGGTATAGAGTCCAACAGGATAAAGATCATACAAAAGACTAAATGCTCAGTAGAATCTAAATGGGTAGAAATCCCATATGTGTTGGGCTGAGAATATAGTGATAGGAGTATACTACAGTCCACCTGGACAAAATGATCAGACAGATGATGAAATGCTTAGAGAAATCAGGGAAGCTAACCAATTTGGCAGTGCAATAAAATGGGAGATTTCAATTACCCCAATATTGACTGGGTAAATGTAACATCAGGACTTGCTAGAGACATAAAGTTCCTGGATGTAATAAATGACTGCTTAATGGAGCAATTGGTTCAGGACCGAACAAGAGAGGGAGCTATTTTAGATTTAATTCTTAGTGGAACACAGGATTTGGTGAGAGAGATAATGGTGGTGGGGCCACTTGTCAACAGTGATCATAACATGATCAAATTTAAACTAATAACTGGAAGGGGGACAATAAGTAAATCTGCAGCTCAAACACTAAACTTTCAAAAGGGAAACTTTGATAAAATGAGGAAAATATTTAGAAAAAACCTGAAAGATGCAGCTGCAAAGGTTAAAAGTGTTCAACAGGCATGGACATTGTTTAAAAATACAATCCTAGAGGCTCCGTCCATATGTATTCCACACATTAAGAAAGGTGGAAGGAAGGCAAAACGATTACCGTCATGGTTAAAATGTGAGGTGAAAGAGGCTATTTTAGCCAAAAAAACATCCTTCAAAAATTGGAAGAAGGATCCATCTGAAGAAAAAAAGGATAAAACATAAGCATTGTCAGGTTAAGTGTAAAACATTGATAAGACAGGCGAAGAGAGAATTTGAATTGAAGTTGGCCGTAGAGGCAAAAACTCATAATAAAACATTTTTAAATATATCCGAAGCAAGAAACCTGTGAGGGAGTCGGTTGGACCATTAGATGACAGAGGGGTTAAAGGGGCTCTTAGGGGAGATAAGGCCATTGGAGAAAGACTAAATAAATTATTTGCTTCTGTGTTTACTAATGAGGATGTTGGGGAGATACCAGTTCCGGAGATGGTTTTCAGGGGTGATGAGTCAGATGAACTGAACGAAATCACTGTGAACCTGGAAGATGTAGTAGGCCAGATTGACAAACTAAAGAGTAGCAAATCACCTGGACCAGACAGTATGCATCCTAGGGTACTGAAGGAACTCAAATATGAAATTTCTGATCTATTAGTTAAAATTTGTAACCTATCATTAAAATCATCCATTGTACCTGAAGACTGGAGGGTGGCCAATGTAACCCCAATATTTAAAAAAGGCTCCAGGGGCGATCTGGGTAACTATAGACCAGTGAGCCTGACTTCAGTGCCGGGAAAAATAGTGGAAACTATTCTCAAGATCAAAATCATACAGCATATAGAAAGACATAGTTTAATGGAACACAGTCAACATGGATTTACCCAAGGAAAGTCTTGCCTAACAAATCTGCTTCATTTTTTTGAAGGGGTTAATAAACATGTGGATAAATGTGAACCAGCAGATGTAGTGTATTTGGATTTTCAGAAGGCATTTGACAATGTCTCTCATGAGAGGCTTCGAAGGAAACTAAAAAGTCAAGGGATAGGAGGCGATGTCCTTTCGTGAGTTACAAAGTGGTTAAAAGACAGGAAACAGAGTAGGATTAAATGGTCAATTTTCTCAGTGGAAAAGGGTAAACAGTGGAGTGCCTGAGGGATCTGTACTTGGACTGGTGCTTTTCAATATATATATATAAATGATCTGGAAAGGAATACGATGAGTGAGGTTATCAAATTTGCGGATGATACAAAATTATTCAGAGTAGTTAAATCACAAGTGGATTGTGATACATTACAGGAGGACCTTGCAAGACTGGAAGATTGGGCATCCAGATGGCAGATGAAATTTAATGTGGACAAGTGCAAGGTGTTGCATATAGGGAAAAATAACCTTTGCTGTAGTTACACAATGTTAGGTTCCATATTAGGAGCTACCAACCAGGAAAAAGATTTAGGCATCATACTGGATAATACTTTAAAATCGTCGGCTCAGTGTGCTGCAGCAGTCAAAAAAGCAAACAGAATGTTAGGAATTATTAGGAAGGGAATGGTTAATAAAACAGAAAATGTCATAATGCCTCTATATCGCTCCATGGTGAGACTGCACCTGGAATACTGTGTAGAATTCTTGTCGCCGCATCTCAAAAAAGATATAGTTGCGATGGAGAAGATACAGAGAAGGGCAACCAAAATGATAAATGGGATGGAATAGCTCCCCTTCGAGGAAAGGCTGAAGAGGTTAGGGCTGTTCAGCTTGGAGAAGAGACGGCAGAGGGGGGATATGATAGAGGACTTTAAGATCATGAGAGGTCTTAAACGGGTAGATGTGAATCGGTTATTTACACTTTCGAATAATAGAAGGACTAGGGGGCATTCCATGAAGTTAGCAAGTTGCACATTTAAGACTAATCGGAGAAAATTCTTTTTCACTCAACGCATAATAAAGCTCTGGAATTTGTTGCCAGAGGATGTGGTTAGTGCAGTTAGTGTAGCTGGGTTCAAAAAAGGTTTGGATAAGTTCTTGGAGAAGTCCATTAATGGCTATTCATCAAATTTACTTAGGGAATAGCCACAGCTATTAATTGCATCAGTGTCATGGGATCTTCTTAGTGTTTGGGTAATTGCCAGGTTCTTGTGGCCTGGTTTGGCCTCTGTTGGAAACATGATGCTGGGCTTGATGGAGCCTTGGTCTGACCCAGCATGGCAATTTCTTATGTCTTATGTTCTTATGTGAGGGCTAGGACAGGATCCAAGGCATAGCAGAAGCAAGCAAGAAGGTGCAAGGCATGGGAATCTCTGTACACTGTGTTGGCTATCCTATATGAAGGCTATCGTGAAACATGACTCTTTTTGATTTGCAATCACTATGAAATCATCAGGCCTGCCGGATCTCATTGGTGTTAAGTTTACTTAGTGTATACTTTGTCTACTACAATCTATTGCACCTATTGTTCCATTATGACTATGTGGCCTAACAAGGCCTAAGTGGTTTCAGTGAGTAAGAGTGACTGAGAACCACTGAGTAAAAGAAAGATAGAGATGAGACCAGCTTTAAACATTCTGATGGTTCTCTTCCATGGAAGGGGAAACAGTAAATGAGGACTAACAGGCAAAGTAGCATTGTATGATGCTTTGCTGAAGCTGGCTGCCAGTCTATGTGGTCTCGCTGGCTCCTGCAGGGGGACACAGGGGACCCTGGGATAGATCTAGATTGACGTATACTGGGATACATGCCATAAAGCAATATTATGGAAGACACAATATAGAGGAACTATCTCAGTGACTCTGAGTGGGGTATACATTAAAGCTCCCCCTGTTTTGTCCAAACAGCAAAATCTACTTTAGAGAACACAGCAGGTAAGACATATGACTTCATTGTACCTCATAAGAACATAAGAACATAAGAAATTGCCATGCTGGGTCAGACCAAGTGTCCATCAAGCCCAGCATCCTGTTTCTAACAGAGGCCAAACCAGGCCACATAAACCTGGCAAGTACCCAAACAATAGGGATGTGCAGGGAAAACGTTTTCGTTGCGTACGTGATATGTATTCGTGGGGGGTCAATTCCATTTCATTGTGCCAGTGTCTGATTCGCAGACACTGGCACAATTTAGCCTTATCTGCTCTGCTTCAGGGTTCTTTACGTTTTTCTTTCCGTCGTGGGCAGTAACTTCCGTGATCAACTCGTACATACGAGATTCAGCAGGAATGCGGTGGGTCTCTCGGAGGACGGGCTGTCACAGCCCCTGTGGTCGCTGCACAATGTGCAGCCACACTTCTGTGATTTTGAGCTTTAAACATCCCGACTCTGGACAGATTTTTCATCTTCGTGGGGTGTCTGACTGCACAACTAAAGGGGTAGTTTATGTGATACGGTGCCCCTGCCCCCGTTTATACGTGGCAAAACTAAGAGAATGGTGAAAACTCGTATCATTGAACACTGTTCTAACATTAGACTCCTTAGAACTGACGAACCCCTTGTGAACAGTATTAAGAGTAAAAATCCACCTTTGTTCCCTAGCATTTCATCATAATCTCCTCCCCTCGCCGAGGGGGGAACGATCTCCAAAACTAAAAATGACAGGTCAGAGATAGAATGGCACAACTGGATCCAATGAGACACAAGGTGGATTTTTACTCTTAATACTGTTCACCCTCACGGGCTCAACAAGGACATTGAATGGCATTTATTTGGTTAAACTAAGGGGGCGGGACTATTTTTGAAATTCTCGCGATGGCATCTGTTTTGGCGCCAAGGCTTCTTCTTTAAATATGTTGACAGGATGAGGGCGTTCGCGCTCCATGGTCCAATTTAAAGGTATGCATTTACACTTTTATCTTGATGTTATAGTAGCCTTCTGTTTCTGTTCCAATTTGATTTTATATGTTTGTATTACAGAATTTATAATTACTGTGGTCCCTCCCGATGCAGCCACCAGCGAAACACGGGACCGTGTCGGGGGACTGATACTTGTCTGTCTACTGATACACTTGTAGAGTTGCCGTTTTCTAGTGACTGTAAGAATAAATTTGCATTAGTACACTTTATACATTTTGTGGAACTGTAAATCTTTTCCTTGCACGTTGTGTTGTGGGATAATTGAAATCTCCCATTATTATTGCACTGCCAAATTGGTTAGCTTCCCTGATTTCTCTTAGCATTTCATCATCTGTCTGATCATTTTGGCCAGGTGGACTGTAGTATACTCCTATCACTATATTCTCAGCCCAACACACATGGGATTTCTACCCATATAGATTCTACTGAGCATTTAGTCTTTTGTATGATCTTTATCCTGTTGGACTCTATACCCTCCCGGACATAAAGTGCCACACCCCCACAAAGTTGATCCTCTCTATCATTGCGATATAATTTGTACCCTCATATAGCACTGTCCCATTGGTTATCCTCCTTCCACCAAGTCTCTGTGATGCCAATTATGTCAATCTTATCATTTGCTGCTATACACTCTAATTCTCCCATCTTATTTCTTAGACTTCTGGCATTGGCATACAGACATTTCAAAGTGTGTTTTATTATGTATTAACAACCTGCTTTTCAGTTGTTAGGGATAATTTGGAAATCTTTAGCTCAGGTGATTTTTTTTACCTATAGGCACATGGTCTTCGTTTGCTTTTATTGGAACCTCTCTGTAGGGATGCCCTAACTCTCCTGTTTCATTAGTATCCTTCAAGGATACATTTCTCCGAACCAAGCACTACTCAGTGACTGTTGGCTTTCCCCTTTGCTGGTGTGTTGGGAATTGCAACTGGTGTGAGAAGTCATGTCCTGCAAACATATCTGGAATCTTCTGTGGCCAAGAGAGAACGGCAGCATCTTTCACACCACTGTAAGTTTACGATCTTGCTGCCAACACACTGCATGGTATAAGATACTAGAGACCAGGGTCTAGCCTGACATGAGCCTTAAATGTCCATGCCCAAAGTCCATTCCACCTTTAATTTTGACACTATATGAACCCAATAGCACTTGCTGGAAGGCACTGGAGTCGGAGGGTCCCAGCAAGGCAAGACGAGAGCCAAGATTGAGTCCAGGCAGAGGGTTGAAGGCAGGCAGCTATAGGCGAGGTCAGGTCCAGGATCACATCAAGCCAAGGAAGTCCGTCCGAAGGTAGGGCAGGAACAGGAGTTGGAGCAAGAACTGGAACTGGAACAGGTACTGGATCAGCAATGAAACACATAGCAGAGACACATGGCAGCCTGTTGCCAAGGCAAGCTCTGTAAGGCAGAGCTTGCCTTAAAAAGTCCTAGACGATGAAATCATGAGGGAGAGCCGGCAGCCCTACCCAGCCGCGGGCCCTTTAAACCAGCTAGGGAGGCAAGCATGCGTGCCTAGGGACTGAAATGAACTGGAGCCAATGGCAGTGGCCCATTCCTCAAGGAGCGACAGCAGCAAGCATGCTTTGAAAATGGAGAGCTTCGTCGGGGCTACTTCCCCCTCATCACCGGGGAATCGGGGCCCGCTCCCACTGCGGTGGCGCAATGTTAGGTGAGGGAGGCCTGTCGCGGGCTCCGTGGCTGGCTGACATAACACTTGTATGTCTGGAGAAGGAAAAAGTGCAGGATAATTTGCAGTGACAAGACATAAAGGTTCTATCATGATCCAAAGCTGCACTTGATTTATCTCTGTAGGTTACAACTTTATGACTTTTGTGACAACCTTGAAGTGAAACAGTTTACACATACAGTGAGAGGAAATCTGTGTGTTTGGGTCAGAAAATAAGTACCCAAACCTCCCTCTTTGTCTTAATAGAATAGGGGTACTGAATTGCCATTTGCTTTTTGGAGCCATAGCTATTATTAAGTGACACCAAACTGGTGAGACAAAACTTAGTATACACTTTAGTTTTCCTAAACAGAAGGTTTATCACATTAGCATAGTCAGGATTCCTGTTTTTTATTTATTTAAAGTACAGCATAAGAGAAGTACATTTTGTTAAAAGAGTTTCTGAGATAGCATCTATTAGTACCTTTCAGCTATTCAAGCAGCGAACGCAAACAGCACCCTCTATCATTGATCTCCAGCCTCGGCGAAAGGACAAAACAACCAGCACACCCTAACACCGGCTCGTTGCACTCAAATTTCTCAAATAAGGACACAAATAAATGTACACTGATACTTTGGCCACTAGAAAGTCTTGTTAGATTATAAACCATTTATACCTTCAGAAGGTTTTAAAGAAAAAGGAAGGGCACTCACTGACTGAAAAAGTGAAAGGAGACAACAAGAGAAAGACAGAAACAAATAGTGGTAACTTATAGAGATGTGCATTCGTTTTCCCTGAATTAGGAAATTTCAACAAAATTGTCTAATTCGGCATAGTTCGGGGGAACCGAAAAATGAATGGAATTTTTCAGAAATTTTGGAAAAATCCATTTTTCTGGTTAGCGTGCACTAACTCCCGATACTGCGCACTAACCCGAAAATCGGGGGCCCCTGAAAAAAACCCCGACCTGCAGGAAAAACAAAATTTCCCAAAGGGGCCCCAAAAATGAAGCCTGAAATGATTTAAAGAAAAGAAACACATCTCTAACTTATACTTACCAGAGAAGTCTCCTAGTAATCTGTTCAAAATATCATTCATCAGCTGGTTTCAGTAACAACATCTCAAAAAAGAATTTACACAAATAATCAGCTTCATTAAGCAAGTATTGATTTAAAGCTTCATCTTTAATAGTCCATTGTTAAAGGGCAGGACTAATAGAGGACTTATCTGGTAGTTATCTTAGTTTATATTCAGAACCAGTTTTGTTAGTTCCTGGAGATAAGAAAAATAAGAAAATAATTCCTATTGGTTAACATGTATATGAACATCCGTTATCCTGTTTTGTTGTTAAGATATTATTCATGGAAGATACAACATTGATAATCCTTGCTTGAAAAAAAAATTAATCAGTTTTAGAATATCTTGAATGCTCTAAAGGGTGAATTGCTTCACGCGCCAATACCGAGAGATACATGCGTGGCCGGGCTGTGTGCACGCTGTGGGCATTTTCAAAGGCCCACAGCCACATGCGTATCTTCTGGTACGCGTGGAAGAGCCAGTTTAAAAAAGGGATGGGGCAAGGGCAGGCGTCACTGGGATAGCACCATTAGGCATTGTCCCAGTGAATTGCGTGCCGACAGAGGGGGAAGGCAGAATTCCAAATTACAAATGCAAAAGTTAAATGTAACCAGATAAAAATTCTTAAAAGGTGATGATTTAGACCCGTGCATGGGTGTCCGTTGCTGCGCGCTTGTCCTAAAATCTCCCCCTTGCACACGCGAGTCAGCACTTGTCACATATGTGCGTGTGAAATAAAATCAGGTACGTATGTGTGCACAGGTAGCCAATTTTGTAACATTCATGCATCGGCACATGCATGTCATAAAATCGGTGCCTCCATGTGCGCTCACCGAGAACCGCATACACATGAACGCCTGTGCACAGGTCTAAATATTCACCTTTAAGAGTTTTTATCTGGTTACATTTAAATTTTGCATTTGTAATTTTGGGTTCTGCCTTCCCCCTCTACCCCTGAGGGACGTGCTGGGTGGGTTTTGGACCCATTTTTCCATTTTAAGGGAGACTCAGTTGGAAGGAGAATTCACTTTCTGCCCTCCCCTTATTGGTTTCCTTCATAGGGTGACTCCTCTAATAACATCTGAAACCCCATTGTCATTATCTTGTCTCAGCCACTGTAGTGGAAGGGGGGGCGGGGGTCACCATATTATGCCAAAAGGGCAGGGGGGTAGATTCAAAGCATACTTTGAAAAGCTCCAATGGAATCCAGACGTTCTGATTTTGTCTGATTCAAGATGGTGCTGCTGTGGTGGAGTCCCATGAAGAAGCTTGCTGTGAAACAGATTGGGCTCAAGCATCTGCCGCTTATGGTTCTGGCTTTATATACCATGGTTTGTATGTGCCGCTAGTGATGTTTACTGTTTGATTTAACTTCTGTTGTGAAGTCTGCTGTTTCTCTGTTCTACGGACAACAAATTAATTTGTTTCTTTTTGAGGATTCCATTAGAGTTTTTCAAAGTATGATTTGAAGATCATTTGGAAAGATCACATAGTAGAGATGTGCATTTGTTTTTGCCGAATTGTCTAATTCGGCATGGTTCGGAGGACACGAAAAACGATCAATTTTTTTCTGAAATTTAAAAAAAAAATCGTTTTTCGGGTTAGCGCGCACTAACTCCCATTAATGTTAGTGCGTACTAATGGGAGTTAGCGCGCACTAACTCCTGTTAGTGTGCACTAAACCGAAAATCGGGGTTCCCTCCAAAAAAAGGCCCAAACAACGGGAAAACAAAATTTCCCGTGGTGGGCCGAAAACGAAGCACAAAACGAAAATTATACCCGATGCACATCTCTATTATAGTATGGCCCCTGAACTAATTGATTGCTGCTGCTGCTGATGCGATGGAGAAGGTACAGAGAAGGGCAACCAAAATGATAAAGGGGATGGAACAGCTCCCCTATGAGGAAAGGCTGAAGAGGTTAGGGCTGTTCAGCTTGGAGAAGAGATGGCTGAGGGGGGATATGATAGAAGTCTTTAAGATCATTAGAGGTCTTGAATGAGTAGATGTGAATCGGTTATTTATACTTTCGGATAATAAAAGGACTAGGGGGCATTCCATGAAGGACCCAGGGGGCATTCCTTGAAGTTAGCAAGTAGCACATTTAAGACTAATTGGAGAAAATTCTTTTTCACTTAAAGCACAATTAAGCTCTGGAATTTGTTGCCAGAGGATGTGGTTAGTGCAGTTAGTGTAGCTGGGTTCAAAAAAGGATTGGATAAGTTCTTGGAGGAGATTTCCATTAACTGCATCAGTAGCATGGGATCTTCTTGGTGTTTGGGTAATTGCCAGGTTCTTGTGGCCTGGTTTGGCCTCTGTTGGAAACAGGATGCTGGGCATGATGGACCCTTGGTCTGACCCAGCATGGCAATTTCTTATGTTCTTATGCTGTGATGTGTTGCTAACAGCTTTCTGAATCCAATTTTGGATAATTGTTTTAGCTTTGTTTTGTTCCATAGGAGCTGTAGACTATTATTTATTTTAATAGAAGGGGTTTGCATATAAGTTTTGTGTTTGTCGTGTTCTGGATTTTTGAGATATTTATAAATATTGATATTGCACACTTTTTTTTTTTATTTGCGGCAATTAAATTACCAGTTTTACCAATTAGTCTACTAGTTTTCCCAGTCCATTAGTAGGTAATCAAGACCTTCCTGGCTCTTCAGCCTGAAGTCCTCCCATTTTACCCAGACCCACCAACCAGTCAGTATTTCACTCTTAAGATGTTTTACGATCACTTGCACCAGATATGGAGCAGGTGTAAATATACGCAAGTAAACTGCCAAATCTACAAGTGTAAATTGCTTATAAAATAGCATCTTACACACTTAAATGTTGGCTTCAGCCCAGAATACACCAAGTTAGTCCCTTTTTTAACCTTGCAAATTTCTTAATATATATATGCATATATATATATATGCAGATTTTTATGTGTACAAATTTTGAAAAGTTACCTTTATGTGAGTACTAAAAACAAAACAAACAAACAAAAAAAGCAAATTAATGCACATCTCTAGCAAGAGAAAAAGCCAAGCTGATCTATATAAAACCCACTAACTGAATTTAATATATACTCCATAAAACTATTGTTTATAAATGCTAATGCATCATGAAAACATTCAAAATTTTGAAAGTATTACCAGGTATGCCCCTTGTAGAATGCACAAATCATATCATACCCATAGTCAGCGTGCTTTCTTACTAACTGCAAATTAACACACTCAAAATAGCAATCACCAACTTGCCAGCTTCGACCCAAACATTTAATATTTTATTATATTTTTAGTTGACAACTTTCATACCACCTTTTCTAAACGCAGCCTGAAGAGGTTTGCAAAGAAATTGCAAAATGCAATACAAAGGATAACCTAAATTATTTATACATCTCATTCCTTGGCATATATCATGGTAACTATCAATCTATACATATTTAACCTCTACTCCATTCACAAAACAAACATTAACTACAACTTTATTTTTGGAATATATATCTGTTAGAAATTAACTAAAAGGTTAAAGTTTAAGATTTAAAAAGTATGATGCCCAATTATTTTCAGCCGGAGTAGGTGACCTATGGACCTGAAAGCTAAAGGAGGTGGAGGTACATGCTAAAGGCTGAATATTTCTCTAAGTTGCATAATAGCTTTGCACCAGCATCACTTCTGATGCAGAGAGGCTTCTCTCAAAGCCCAGCCTATGTCAGGTAGTCCACCCAAATTTGGGAAGGGTTATGCATGAAACTTTTAAAGATTTTTCCAGCAGAACTTTTCTGTGCAGCTGTAAAACCAAAAATAATTTTTTTTCACTGTGTTGAGACCTTGTGTTATAACTTTATGACTTTGGAAAGATGTATCATACACCATGTCTTGCTATGTTCAAATGGCTCTTAACATTTTTACCAGTGTAAACAGAGTGGATTCTTTCAGTGCCACAGTTTCCTTTGTGACAGTCATCATTTTTTTTCTATTTTAGGTGTTTGGTGGTATCTTGGTCTTTCCTTTTTGTTATATTTCTGGAAACTTAACCCAGATCCTTCTTGAAATCGGTGATATTGATATAAAAATGTAAATGACAGCAGCAAGAATGCAGAATCTACATAACTCTATACATGTGCTTAATACAAAAAAGGATACTATCCAATACTAAGTAGACTAGAGGATAGGTAGACTGTTATACGTTGAGAGATGTTCTATAAAAGAACATCTTCACACACTTGGAAAGAGATATACAGATTTGGAAGACAGATATAGCAGGTCAAGAATCTGTAGTATTGCAGTCTCAGATGGTGAAGAAAGAAGAGCAATTATATTTGTGCATGAACTACTGCAGCACTAAGAGAAACAGAGTGGATAAATAATGCCAAGTTCTGAAATAAGAAGGACACGCTGATCCCCTAATTTCCCTCCCAAGCTGGGGCAGAGGCCTCAACCCCCTCCTAATTAATCTCTTATATTTTCAAGATAGAAAGTGGATTTTCAAAAAAGCAAGGGTGGTTGGAAGGCTTCAGTTAAAAAAAATCTGATTATAATGCTTTTCCCAGATTTTAGTGTCAAAACTCAAAAGTTCAGTGCTGCATTCATCCTGGTTAAAGTGAAGCTGCATTAAATGAATATTAAATTTGCTCTCCAATATCCAGTAAGGCTTAGAATTAATGTATGCTACTAAGCCACAACCTTTCACCAACATGGCTGCAGCCAATAGTTTTTTGGATAATATAGCAAAGTACAAAGCCTTCCCCAGACATGTCTGAATGATTTTTCTACTTCTTTCCTAGGGCCAATATATGCCTTTTAATTTTCTCTTCCTTATTGAGTATGCTATGATTTCCTCTCAATGCACCACTTTAGTTATTTATTTACCAAAAGAAAAAGGGATCTTGTATATACTCCTGCAAACTCATTCCATTTACCTATTATAAACGTTTGAAACTGAATGCCAAAGGCTAAGTAGTGAAGGAATTCTGCATTCTATTTTATTTATTTACATTTGAGGATCTTGTATATTTCAAAAAGACTAGGGGATTTACAGCAACATAAAATATACAATATAATAAAATAAAACTATTTTAGAAAATAGTCATTAAAAATTTCAAAACAAATAATAATTAAAAAACAACAACATAAAAATGACTCACTAAAATTAAGGTCCACATTCCTTATTAACAGCTTTTCCCTTGTAGGCATATGATCTTATATAATTAGGGGGCCTATCTTGGCAGATGTCATGATGTCAAGCATGATTGATAAACACTAATGTAATCAGACTTTTTTTTAATTGTAGCTAAGCGTTTAATATTTTCTAGACAGAAATAATTACATTTTGTAGATATTTAGTGGATATCACGAGTCATTGTTATGAATAATTTTTATTTTGTTTATTATGATGTTTTTAATATGTAATTCTAATAATGTATATATAACTTGTAATCCACTTAGGACAAGTTTTATTGTATAATATATGGGCTATAAATAATTTAACTAACTAAATAAAGTAAAATTTATTCTGGATTGTGATGCATGAGCTCTGGAGAAAGGAAGGCTTTCTTTTCACAGCCTTCTTCTTTCCTTCAGAAACCAGCTGTGCCAAAGTGCCCAAGACAGTTTTTTTTCCTCTGTCTGGGTTTGCACTGCACCACAGTGCATCTGTACAAAGTAGGCAGGTGGGCACTTTGTGGACTCTGTGGCTGTCAGTACAATACTAGTGCACACAGAGCAGAGCAGTATCTTTCATCTTTACTGTGTATACTAATGTGAAGATGAAAACAGTGTATTGTCTCTGTGTGTATAGTTCACCCTTACACACCGTACGGTAGATTTTAAAAAACTGTGCCCGAGCGTACTTTTGTTCATGCGACCGGCGCAAACAAAAGTACGCCGGATTTTAATAGATATGCCGTAGCCGCACGTATCTTTTAAAATCCGGGGTTGACGCATGCAAGGATGCGCAAAATTGGCAGCCTGGTTGTGCCAAGTTGCGCAGCCTGCCTCCGTTCCCACCGAGGCTGCTCTGAAATCGGAGCTGCCTCAGAGGGAACTTTCCTTCCACCCCCCCCCACACCATCCCCTCCCTTCCCCTACCTAACTCACCCCCCAGCCCTATCTAAGCCCCCCCTACCTTTGTTGGAAAAGTTACGACTGCATGAGGCAGGCATAACTTGCGTGCGCCGGGCCGGCTGCTGGCGCGCCATGTTCCAGTCCAGGGGCTAGTCCAGAGACCACGGCCATGCCCCTGTAATGCCCCTGGGCCAGCACCACGCCCCCCGGAATGCCCCAAATGTTGCGCCGCTCTCGACATGCCCCCCGACATGTCCTCCTAGCAAAGCCCCGGGACTTACGCGCGTCCCGGGGCTTGCGCACGCCACCGAGCCTATTCAACATAGGTTCGGCACATGCAGGGGGAGGTTGGGGCAGGTTTTCAGAGGGTATGCGCGTATCTTATGAGCGTACCCCTTTGAAAATCTGCCCGACAGAGAGATAGATTTTAAAAGTGTTGCTCATGCAAAAATGGCCACATATGCATTTATGTGGGCCACATGCGAGCAAAGCAAATTTTAAGAAGCCATGAAGTAAGTGTGTACATATCTGAGCAATTCAAGAATAAGGGGTGGAAAAAGGGCAGGGCATGGGCATTCTGGGGCAGGGCCAAGTCATACATGCATAACTCCAAATTTTAAAAAAGCTGACCATGGCATGCATCAGTGTCTTATCTGCATAATTTTACTGCTGGTGTTGATGAGGAGCAAGTCTGGAGATCTCAAGTTTTAGGCCTTTCGCACAGTATGAGGGTTTGGGGTCAAGTGTGGGGCTTGCAAGAGGAAGAAGCAGAGGGGTTTTGAAGACCTCACTATCAACTGGACAAACTGGTTGACTAATTGGAACAACTGTTTTTTCCTCTCATGAGAATGTTTTAAAATTCACCTGCATATGTGTGTAAAAGCTACTAAAGCTCGGGCCAGAGCAAGGGTTTGCTGTTACCCTAAGCAATGATGTCATAGCATCCTGTGTTCTCTCTTTCTCTCTCTCACTTTTGATGTTCCCAAAACCTATCATGCATACATACCAAGTGAGCAAGCCCAACCACAAACCTCCACTCTGCATGCACCCACTCTGAACTCTCCCCCACATCATTTGAAAATGCTGCCCTCACATATGTCACTCATACATCATGCATATATCACCCTTGCATACTTCACCCTCCCGGTATCCTAGGAGTTTGCCTAATCCACCTAGTCCTTCTGCCAGCCCTGACTAAAGTCCTAGCAGAAATATGTGTGGAACATTTACTCGAGCCACCTCTTAAGGTTATGTACACATATATGCGTGACAGGGGTATTTTAAATGATATGTACAAACTTGTGTGCACAATATTAAATTGCCATGTATCTCTGCTTATGTGTGTTTATGGGTGCACATGCATTCCTTTTAAAATTAGCCAGAAAGTGATCAGTCAGTTATATTATTCAATAACATATACACTCATTCACTTTATTCAAACTAATAAAGATGAAAACATCCTTATCATTTAAATCCCAGTAGGAACTGAATCTGATAAATATAATCCCATCATGTCAGGGAAAGGCAGATGCCAAGGAAAGTCTGTACATGGCAGAGGAGACCCTAAAACAGTGAGTCCCCCACCTAAAATAAAGAGGGAATTTTTTATTCAAATCACAACTGGCAGAAGAGACAGGCAGTTCCATCAAGAAGAAATTGAATATTGAGAGGCTGTGCCACCACCACCTGTTTCTCTCTTTGTTATTTTGGAGAGGAGAAAAAGGGCAGGCAGTAGCAGTAGTGGGGCACCACCATTAGAGGTAGAAGTGCAAGTCCTAAAGCATCAGTAGCACAATTATCTTTAATTAGTGCATAATAGGCAGTAAAAGCAGTAATGACAGAAGCCTCATCAAAATCTGAAGTTAAATCTCCTTTTAAAGGATTCCCAGAATAGGAGATGGGACACCTGAAGACACTAGTTTTGGAGGATTACTTACTAGTGTCTTAGACTCCACTTCAGTGATGGAGGTCGAGAGAGAGGCAGAAGTTGATGTTAGTGAGGGAGAGCAGGCGACAGTCCTGGAACAGATGATGAGTTATGCCTCTGCCACTGTTTCTCAGAGTCCACCCACCTCCACCTCTACTTCAGTGCCAGCTTTATCCAACCCAATGATGCAGAATCATGAAAGAAATCTGGGATCTGGAGTCACTTTCAAGTGAGAGAGGACCCGGGTTTGGCTCAGTGTAATTATTGTGCCAAGAACATCAGCTGGGCCAAGCAAGTGGGCCATTTAACAAATGCTGGAATGTTGGCTTACCCTCTGAAGCAGCTTCCACTTCAGCTGGGGATGATTGTAGAAGCAGTAGTCAGGGGACCCCCTTCTTCCATCTAAGGGACACTGTTTTAAGCTGCTCCCACACCCTCAGTTCCTTCCACTAATCAGGCGGCAGACCAGCAGTTCCCCACTATATGTCATAAATGGTAAACCATAATGGAGGAAATAGGGTGGTGTTTGGGAGCACTATTTTGAGGAAAGAAGCAGACAGCATCTAAATTGGTAACAAGGTGCATGGCCCCTGCAAGTAGTGAAGGGATGGGTTTCAAGCATTTGCGGTGGGTGGTAGTGCCACGCTATAAAGTATCCTCCAGAACCACCTTTAGTAGAAAGGTCATTCTCAGCCTCTACAAGCAGTGTCATAGTTGCATCCAGGTGCTGCTGGCCAAAGCAGAGAGAAGCAGTGTGCATTTCACTAGTGACATCTGCACAACTACAAACATTTCACACTCTTTCTGCTTTCTGAAGACAGACTGGTGGGACCTGGTGGCTGAGGCAGGGGGAGGAAGCAGCTCCACAGGGAATGGATTATCAAGGTGTAGGTGGGTTTTGCTACATACCCACTTGAAAAATGAGGCCTATACCTTGGCCAATATTTTTGCAGTCAGTAGATAAATCCTGGAGGGCTGGCAGCTGGACAAGAGAGCCAGAATTCAAAACACAGGTTTTTGTGTGATGACAATTCTGGAGATAAATGAATGGCTGTATAGATGACGTTAATGTGAATATTTTGGCTTCCTGGATGATGGGATGATATTTCAAGGACTGCTGAGCAGAGATGGGATCCACTTGAAGCAGTGAAGAGTCTTTCAACACAGACTGGTAAACCTACTGAGGAAGGCTTTAAACTAGAATAATCAGGGATGGGTGAACAAATCCCTAAGGTAAGTAAAACATTAAATACTCATATAGAAATAGGAAATATGAGAAAAATATGCAATATTTGGAAGGCTATGTACACTAATGCTCACAGTATGAGGAATAAAGTCCCAGATCTAGAGGGAGTAATGGAAGAAGCTGATTTAGATAAGATATAGTGGCTGTCACGGAGACCTGGTAAACAGAAAACCATGACTGGGATATAATTATACCCAGCAACAATCTATTCAGGAAGGACTAGATACTACTAGAGATGTGAATCGTTTTTGAACGATTAAAATTATCGTCAGATAATTTTAAAATCGTCCAAAATCATTAGAGTGCATGATACAATACAAATGCCCACGATTTATCATCAGGGTCATTTGTATTGTATCGTTAAATAGGGGGTGGGAAAACCGGCACACCAAAAAAACCCTAACACCCACCCCGAACCTTTAAAACAAACCCCCACCCTCCCGAACCCCCCAAAATATTTTAAATGACCTGGGGTCCCGGCACGATGATCCCGGCGCGATGTCCGTATGGCATGGTCGGCGCCATTTTGCTGTACGGCAAAACGATTTGAGTTTAGGAGGTCATTCCCGAACCCCCGCTGGACTTTTGGCAAGTCTTGTGGGGGTCAGGAGGCCCCCCCAAAGCTGGCCAAAAGTCCCTGTGGGTCCAGCGGGGGTCCGGGAGCGATCTCCTGCACTCGTGACGTCGGGTGACAGGAACCAAAATGGCGCCGGCGCTACCTTTGCCCTGTCATATGGTAAGGCCAAAGGGCCACCGGCACCATTTCTTTTAACGCAGCCGTGGCCCGAGAACGGGAGATTGCGCCGGGACCCCCCCCCCACTGGACCCCAGGTAATTTAAAACCTTTTGGGGGGCTTCGGGAGGGTGGGGGATTTATTTTAAAGGGTCGGGGTGGGTTTTAGGGTGCCGGGTTTCCCGCCCTCCCCCATCCCCCGATTTACGATTTTTTGACGATAAATCGGGGGAATTGCTATTGTATCGCGGCTCTAACGATTTTTGATGATTTAAAATATATCTGACGATTGTTTTAAATCGTCAAAAAACGATTCATATCCCTACTATCTACCCTCCCTCTTCCCCTCTCCTCCCCGACCTCTTGAAAGCCCTACCTTTTTTTTTCTTTGTTTTCGAACTTGCACCAGCTCCTGAGCTGGTGAAAGTTGTGCACACCAGCAGGCTGCCTCCTTTTAAAATGTGCACAGCACGCGCAAGGCCCAGCCACATGCGTAACCCCATTTTTTACGTGCGCCAGCCATTTAAAATCGGGCCGAAATTGTGCAGTTGAATTTAGGACAGAGTGCAGTGGAGAAAGATGGCTTGCTGGGAGACCTGTGAGGAGCAGGTTGAAATAGTCTAAGCGGGAGGAGATGAGATAATGGATAAGGGTTCTGGTAGTGTATGCAGAAAGGAAAGCATGGATTTTTGGCAATGTTATAAAGAAAGAAACAACATGTTTTAGCAGTGATTTGGATATGGATAACCACAGTTATCCACAGAAATGGAGAAAGGAGGAAGAGGGGAGGTGAGCTTGGGAGGAAAGAGAAGGAGCTTCGTCTTGGCCATGTTGAGTTTAAGGTGGTGGCGGGACATCCAGACAGCAATGTCAGTCAGGCAGGTCGAGATCCAGAACTGGATTTCTGGTGAAATTTCTGGTGTACATAGGTAGATCTGGGAATCATCAACATAAAAATGGTATTGAAAGCCATGAAAGGAAATCAGAGTACCAAGGGAATTAATATACAGTGAGAAGAGAAGAGGGCCCAGGACAGAGCCCTTAGGCACACCAATTGATAGTGGAATGGCAATAGAGGAGGAACCACCAGAGGAAATGCTAAATGTATGGTGGGAGAGGTAAGAAGAGAACCAAGACAGGACAGAGTCCCAAAATCCAAGTGAGGACAGAGTATCAAGGAGTAGGTGGTGATCAATTGTGTCAAAAGCAGCAGACAGATCAAGGAGGATAAGGATAGAATAAAGACCTTTGCTTTAGCCATAAACAGGTCATTGGAAACTTTTGGCAAGGACTGTTTCAGCTGAATGTAGAGACAAAAACCAGGCTGGAATGGACTGAGAATGGCTTGAGATGTAAGAAAGCCAAGACAACAGTGGTGAACAGCACAAGGGACTCAAAGCCCTTTAAATACTATGGGGTAGATTTTAAATACTTGCGCGATCGCGTACTTTTGTTCGCGCACCAGGCGCGAACAAAAGTACGCTGGATTTTATAAGATACGCGTGTAGCCGCGTTTATCTTATAAAATCCGGGGTCGGCGCGCGCAAGGGGGTGCACATTTGTGCAACCTGCGCGCGCCGAGCCCATCGCGCGCTGCCTGTTCCCTCCGAGGCCGCTCCGATTTCAGAGCGGCCTCGGAGGGAACTTTCCTTCGCCCTCCCCCCACCTTCCCCTCCCTTCCCCTACCTAACCCACCCCCCCTGCCCTATCTAAACCCCCCCCCCTACCTTTGTCGGCAAAGTTACGCCTGCTTTCAGCAGGCGTAACTTTGCGCGCATCGCCGGCAGCCCCGCTCCGTCCTCCGGTCCCAGGGGCTGGTGTAGAGGCCTCGACCACGCCCCCAGGCCCGCCTCTGAAACACCGCGGCACGCCCCCGAAATGCTGCGTCATTTCGGGAACGCCCGTGGTCACGCCCCCTCCCGCCCCTTTTGGAAAGCCCCGGGATTTACATGCGTCCCAGGGCTTTACGTGTGCCGGTGGCCTATGCAAAATAGGTGCGCCGGCGCGCGAGGGCCCTGCGCACGTAAGTCCGGATTTACGCGCGCGGGCCTTTTAAAATCCGCCCCTATTCTTTTACGCCTTTGGCGCCGCGTGCCAAAGGAGCGCGGGATAGGGGCCTGCCCCTTAGCGTGCCCCTTTGTGCTTCCCCTTCAACCACCTTCTGTCCCCTTCCCCCCCCCCTCTTCTTCCTCTTGCTCCGTTCCACTTCCTGGCCTCCCCTCAACCCCCCCCCCCCCACACCCCCAGATAATTCCTCACACTCTTCACTGGCTCATCTTCCTCACCCCCCTCCAGATAGCCACCTCACTCGCTTCCTCCTCATACCTCACCCCCCCAAGCAATCTTAACAAGCCCTCTGCCTCATACTATCCACCCACAGCTTTGATTATACTATCATAACAATAACCCCACACTCTCCCCCCACCCCCCACATCACTGACCACCCCCTCTACCTTGCCTCCAACGCTCTCCCATCTCTTAATTCTTCTCAAACCTTCCAGTAACAACCATCATGCTCACACATGCTATCTATATCCTCAACCAATGGTCCCACATCCATAAGAAGCCTCTATTTAACTCACATTCTCCACGCCACAGAACCTTACTTCCCATCATGCTCTCCCCCTTCACACAGTTTCTATGCCTAATGTCCTTTACCCTCTTACTCTGCAACTCGCAATCTGTCTAAAAAAAAATGCCCATTCTCAACGACATCCTACTAGATTCAAATCCTGACATACTCGTCCTAACAGAAACCTGACTCAAGGAAACTGACACTGTCCTACTGAACCAGCTACCCACACACAGCTATGACATATTCTCATTCCCTCAAATAAAAAGAAGTGGAGGTGGTCTCCTACTGGCAGCAAAAAAAGAGCTGAGATTTGCATCTTTCCCTGCACACACAATACCCAAGCTAGAAATTGGCCTTTTTAAGTCATCTCACTTACAAATTTGTCTTATTTACACGCCCCCAGGCATCCTTGAGAACAATCCTTTACCTCTCACCGAATTTATAATGCAAAACACTGACCTGGATAACCCTGCCATTATCCTCGGGGACTTCAACCTCCATGTTGACACCACTCCTTGTATACCCTCTTGCAAAGCCTTCCTCTCAACACTCAAAGCTATGGGATTCACCCAAATAGTCAACACTCCCACCCACAAAGCTGGTCATACACTTGACTTAATATTCATCAACTCCCACATCCAATCCAACGCCGCCCCTTCTTGTAATCCTATACCCTGGTCTGATCACGCACTTATAACAGCCCCACTCTCGATAATCCGCAATCACCCAGACCCACTCTCCAACAAAACTATTCACTTTAGGAAACCATGCAGTAGAGAAGACCTTATCACCACCTTCTCCAACAGCATAGATAAACTTGACTGCACCAACATGGAAACGGCCATCTCTTCCTGGAATGAGATCACCTCTAACATAGCCCATTCCCTATGCCCCCTCATCACTAAAACTCTAAATACATCCAGAAACACAAAAAAACCCTGGTACACTACCAAACTCAGGAATCTTAAACATGCCCTGAGACACCTTGAAAAGAAATGGTGCCAAGACCCCACTCCAGCCCTCTTGGCCAACTACAATTCCACCCTACACAAATACCGTACTGCAATCCTTAAAGCCAAAAAAGATTTTTATGCTATCAGAATTCATGACCTACAATTTAATGTGAAGGCTCTCTTCTCTTACGTCGCTGAGTTCACCAAGCCTCCCATTCCTACCCCTACAGACTCGGACACACAATCTAAATGCGATAAACTCGCCCTCCACTTCAGTGAAAAAAATCTCAGAACTCATACTACACTTTCCATCCACAACCTTTCAGCCCATTCCCCTCACAATTACCTCACAGACTCTCTTTAATTCCTTTGAACTGACCTCCTCATTAGAAACTGAAACAATACTCAAAAAAATGAAACCAGCCCGTCACCACCCCTCTGACACTATACCCACCAAAGCCCTTCTATTTATCCCTAGCACCATAGCAAAACCTATTGCTCGTATCATGAACTCATCACTTTCCTTGGGAATTATTACCGATATCCTCAAGCAAGCCTCCATCAAACCCCTACTTAAAAAGCCCAGTCTCGACCCCAATGACCTCCCTGATTTACACCCCATCTCTAACCTTCCATTCCTATCCAAAGTACTAGAAAAAATAGTCAACACTCAGCTTTCTGACCACCTTGAAAAACATAACATCCTCTTCCCTTCTCAGTTCAGATTCCGTAAACTTTACAACACTGAAACCCTCCTACTTTCCTTCTCTGATACCATTCTAAAAGGCTTTGACAAAGGTCACTCATACCTACTGGCACTTCTTGATATATCTGCAGCCTTTGACACGGGAAACCACAACATACGCCTAACTCGTCTCTGTGAAATCGGTATCTCTGGCACCCCCTTACTATGGTTCAAATCCTTCCTCACCAACAGACTCTACAAAATTAAAATTGACGACCATGAATCCAAACCTATCCACCTACACAGAGGTGTACCCCAAGGATCCTCACTGTCCTCCACCCTCTTCAATATTTATCTACTTCCCCTCTGTCAACTCCTCTCTGACCTTGACCTCGCCCACTTCATTTATGCGGATGATATTCAAATACTCATCCCCATTACTGACTCCCTAACTGCCACCCTTGAAAGATGGGAAAACACACTATCATCTATAAATAGCCTCCTCACCACCCTAAACCTTGCCCTCAACTCCTCCAAAACTGAACTACTCATAATCTCACCGCCGCATCATTCCACTAGTAACCCCCCAAAATCTCTCCTACTCACTCCAAGCACGAGACGTAGGCGTCATAATAGATAATTGCCTCAATTTCCAAAAATTCATCGGCTCGACTATGAAAGACTGCTACTTTAAATGCAACACTTTAAAAAACTCAGACCCCTCCTCCATCTTAGTGACTTCTGCACAGTTCTGCAAGCCACTATTCTTTCCAAAATAGACTACTGTAATTCCCTCCTTCTTGGTCTACCCAAAGCCACAATTAAACTGCTGCAATTGCTTCAGAATGCTGCCGCTAGAATACTCACCAATTCCTGAAAATTTGACCACATCACTCCCATACTCAAAGATCTTCATTGGCTCCCCATCCACCACCGCATAACGTACAAAACACTCACCATCATACACAAAGCCCTCCACAATCAGAACATGCACTGTTTGAAAGACTTGATACATTTCCACATATCCAACAGACTTACCAGATCATCACATAAAGGTACTCTCCACACTCCATCCCCAAAACATATACACCTCAATGCCACAAAAGAGCATGCCATATCCATTGCTGGCACTAATGCCTGGAATGCCATGCCACCAGAACTCAGACTGGAGCAGTGCATGCAGAAATTCAAAATAAAACACTAAACATGGCTATTTAATAAAGCCTACACTTAACCTCCATATATATTATTCTTCCTTGTATTTCCTCCCTCTAAAATAACTTGCACCCCCACAATACCCTCTTATTCCCCCCCTCCTTCAGCTTACCACACTAATTACTGGAAACATGCTTTTGTGAATAACTTTTGACTCTGCTATTCTTCGTCCACATGTTATACAAGATATGGAAACCCGACTGTATATAATTTTTCTATTGTTATATTTGCTATGGTTATATACCTTTTATACTTCCTACTGCATTAATTTTCTTAATTACTTAGCATGCCTTTTCTGCATACCCTATGCATTTTATGTTCACATCTCACAGTTCCTTGTGCCCCTGTTTTTTGTAACTGATTTTATTTATTATTATTTATTTATTTATGTATTTGCATTCTTTTAATATTCCGATGCTCAAGACAAAGTCTTATCGTACCGGTTTACAGTATAACCAGGGGAAAAAACCAATAACCAGAAGAAAGAAAGTTACAATGAACAGGGATTACAATACAGGACAATTGAAAGAGGAAGAATTAGTTTAACAAAGCTCTCCTAAGAGTAAAACGATATAGTACACCATTGATTAGCATGGATAATTAACTGAGTGGTTCAAGCATAACAGTTCCTTTCAATAGTGGTTGGGGAGTCGATTTGTCAGGCGAAGGCTTGTGAGAACAGCCAGGTTTTCAATTTTTTTTCTAAAGGAGAGCAGACAATGTTCCTGGCGGAGGTCAGCGGGAAGTGTGTTCCATAGCTGTCGTCCTGCGGAGGACAGTGCCCTTTTTTGGAGGGACTTGTGACAGATGGATTTATAAGGTGGCGCCTGGAGAGTTCCTTTGTGTGCGGCTCTAATTGGCCTGTTGGAAGTATGGGGTTCGAGTGGGATTGTGAGTTGAAGTGAGGTATGATAGATGGTTTTATGGATGATGGTCAGAGTATTGAACAGTATTCTAAAGTGGATGGGAAGCCAGTGTAGGTTTTTTAGTATCGGTGTGAAGTGGTCTTTACGTCGAGAATTTGTGAGGATCCTGGCTGCAGCATTTTGCAGCATCTGTAGAGGTTTGGTTGTGGAGGCGGGAAGGCCGAGCAATAGCATGTTGCAGTAGTCGATCTTTGAAAATAGTATGGCTTGGAGGACTGACCGGTAGTCATGGAAGTGTAGGAGAGGTCTTAGCTGTTTTAGAACATGTAGCTTTTAGAAGCATTCCTTTGTGGTGTTGTGAATGAACTTTTTGAAGTTCATTCTGGTGTCCAGAATAGCCCCGAGGTCTCTCACTTGGGATGTTGATGGAAGAGTTGGGTTGCAGATGAGGGGGTTGTTATCAGTAGGAGTGATGCTGAGGAGTTCAGTTTTGGAAGTATTAAGAACCAGGTTGAGCCTAGAGAGTAGGAGGTGGATGGAGTGGAGGCAGCTGTTCCAGAGTTTTAGGGTGCTGGAGAGGGGGTCTGTGATTGGGATTAAGATCTGTACGTCATCCGTGTAGATAAAGTGTGTAAGGTTGAGACTTTCTAGTAGCTGGCATAGAGGTGGTGGCAATCATTCTAGTAGCTGGCATAGAGGTGGTGGTGCAATCCAGGTGGTGACCTGGATTGCAAATTGGTTGACGGACAGAAGACAATGTGTGATGGTAAACGGAACCTTCTCTGAAGAGAGAGCGGTTTTAAGCGGTGTACCGCAAGGATCGGTGTTGGGACCGGTCCTGTTCAATATCTTTGTGAGCGACATTGCGGACGGGATAGAAGGTAAGGTTTGTCTTTTTGCGGATGACACTAAGATCTGCAACAGAGTGGACACGCCGGAAGGAGTGGAGAGAATGAGACGGGATCTAAGGAAACTGGAAGAGTGGTCGAAGATATGGCAGCTGAGATTCAATGCCAAGAAGTGCAAAGTCATGCATATGGGGAGCGGAAATCCGAATGAACTGTATTCGATGGGGGGGGAAAGGCTGACGTGCACGGAGCAGGAGAGGGACCTTGGGGTGATAGTGTCTAATGATATGAAGTCTGCGAAACAATGCGACAAGGCGATAGCAAAAGCCAGAAGAATGCTGGGCTGCATAGAGAGAGGAATATCGAGTAAGAAAAGGGAAGTGATTATTCCCTTGTACAGGTCCTTGGTGAGGCCTCACCTGGAGTACTGTGTTCAGTTCTGGAGACCGTATCTACAAAAAGACAAAGACAAGATGGAAGCGGTACAGAGAAGGGCGACCAGGAAGGTGGAGGATCTTCATCGCATGACGTACGAGGAGAGATTGAAGAATCTAAATATGTACACCCTGGAGGAAAGGAGGAGCAGAGGTGATATGATACAGACTTTCAGATACTTGAAAGGTTTTAATGATCCAAAGGCAACGACAAACCTTTACCATAAGAAAAAAATCAGCAGAACCAGGGGTCACGATTTGAAGCTCCAGGGAGGAAGATTCAGAACCAATGTCAGGAAGTATTTCTTCACGGAGAGGGTGGTGGATGCCTGGAATGCCCTTCCGGAGGAAGTGGTGAAGACCAGAACTGTGAAGGACTTCAAAGGGGCGTGGGATAAACACTGTGGATCCATAAAGTCAAGAGGCCGCCAATGAAGAGTGGGTGACTCGCCAGAATGATGGCTACTGCCTGGAGACAATACCCTTAGTCAATAAACATACACATGGTTACTGTGACTCCAACATCACTCTAAGATTCAACAGCATGAGGAAATGTGGAAAAAAGGATTTGCACTCACAATGACGGGAGTAGCTGGCTTGTTACGGCGGTTACTACCCCAAACCAAATATCCAGATTACTACCTCCACCTTCCTCTATTCCTGATGCCTTTCAACTAGCTTGATCACTCCATTCTTATACTTCACTTTCAATGCATATCCAGCATAGTTCTCTGCTTCAACAGCAGGGGAAAGAAAAAACTGTTACTTCACACATCCAGCAGAGCTCTCTGCTTAAACGGCAGGGGAGAAGAAAAAAGGGTTCGCACTCACAAAGCGGGGAGTAGCTGGCTTGTTACGGCGGTTACTACCCCAAACCAAATGTACCTGATACTTCACTCTCGACGCATATCCAGCATGGCTCTCTACTTCAACGGCATCGGAGAAAGACTGATACATCACGAATTTCCAGCATAGCTCTCTGCTTCAACGGCAGGGGAAAAGAAAAACTGATACTTCACGCATATCCAGCATAACTTCAACGGCAGGGGAGAAGAAAAAAGGATTCACACTCACAAAGCGGGGAGTAGCTGGCTTGTCACGGCGGTTACTACCCCAAACCAAATGTGCCTGATACTTCACTTTCGATGCACATCCAGCATAGCTCTCTGCTTCAACAGCAGGGGAGAAGATAAACAACCAATAAGGGCTGTATAACATAATCTGGGTAAAAACAAATAAGCATGGGTGTAGCTTGCTTATTGCGGCGGTTACTACTCCTACTACCTCTAACTAATCAAGCTAGATATTTCACTTGGATGCAGCTCCTCCACCGCTCTCTACATTAATGGCGGGGGTGGAAGGGAATTAGAACCAAGAGCTAAGAGAAACAGATAAGTATGGGAGAAGAAATGAGGGAAGCTTGCTGGGCAGACTGGATGGGCCATTTGGTCTTCTTCTGCCGTCATTTCTATGTTTCTATGTTTCTATGTTTCTATGATATTAAACAGGGTAGGGGATAAAGAAGAACCCTAGGGCACTCCTGATTGGAGAGGATGGGGTGGGATCCTTTATCATTTATTTTGACTTTGTAGTGGCGGTTGTTGAGGAAGGATTTGAGCCAGATGAGTGCCGATCCTCTCATACCAATTTCTGCTAGCCGGTTGATGAGGATTGAGTGATTTACTGTGTCAAAAGCTGCTGAGATGTCGAGAAGAGCCAGTAGGTACGATTTGCCTTTGTCAAGACCCATCAGGATTTTGTCTGTAATGAGAGTAAGAGTGATTCTGTGCTTAAGCATTTCCGGAAACCGAATTGAGAGGGGTAAAGAATGTTATGGGAGTCAAGGTAATCTATGAGTCTGTTGTTGACCAGTTTTTCCATTAGCTTGGCAATAAATGGTAGGTTGGCGATGGGGTGGAAGTTTACCGGGTTGGCTGGATCCAAATTAGGTTTTTTTAGTAGTGGTTTTAGAGAGGCTGTTTTTAATGCGTCCAAAACAGATCCTTGAGTAAGGGAGCAATTTATAATGTCGGCCAGCGGTTTGGCTATGGTGTTAGGGATGGTCAATAAGAGTTTGGTAGGTATCTGGTCTGTTGGATGTGAAGAAGGCTTCATTTTCTTGATTAAAGATTCGATCTCCAGTGAGGATGTGAGTTCGAATGATTCCAGCTTCGGTTTATAGGTGGATAGGGACGGGTTTAGGGCATGAGGTGGCTGGATGTTTGATGTGGTTATAGTAGAGGTCATATTTGCGAGTAAATTTTTTATCTTGTTATCGAAGAATACGGCCAGTTCTGTAGATTTGTTTTGGGCTTCTTCTTCTGGGATGATTGGAGGAACCGGGGTGGTGAGGGTTGCGACATATGAGAATAGAGTCTTAGGGTCGTACATGAAGCTATGGATTTTTTTAGCGTATAAATATCTCTTAGTTTGAAGAATGGTGTTCCTGTAAAGGTTCATAGCTGTTTTATATATGGCCTGGGAGGTAGGAGAGGGGTCTTTACGCCAGCGTTGTTCTTTGTGTTGTAAGTCTTGTTTGAGCTTTTTTAATTCTAAAGAGAACCATGGTTTTTTGTTGTGCCTGGCTGGATTGATCTCTTTAGTTTCTATGGGGCAAATTTTGTCTGCCATGGAGCGAGTGATGTTTAGCCAGGAAGTAATAGCAGAGTCGGCGTTGGAGAGATCCAGTTCAGTTAGGTCCTTGGAAAGGCTGGCACTGAGGACGTCCAAGGAGCAAGGTTTTCTGAACTTGATAGTAGATTTAGGGATGACTGGTGTAGGTTTTTTCCTAATTGCTAATTCCGTATAAATCAGCAAATGATCTGACCATGGGATGGGAGTACAGGTAGGGGGGGTGGAGGGCGAAATGGATTCATTTATGAATATGAGGTCCAGAGAGTGGCCTGCTTTATGAGTGGCTTTGTTTATGATTTGTTTGAATCCCATAGCTTGGAAAGATGATAGAAGGGCTTCACAATTGGAGGTCGGCGAAAGGGAATCAACATGGATGTTGAAGTCTCCTAAAATGATGGCTGGGGCGTCCGTATTTATGTGTTTAGCAATGGTTTCGATGAGAGGTGAAGGGTCCGATTCTAGGATCCCTGGCGCCAGCGGCGCCAGGGATCCTAGAATCGGACGGTGGCGGCGGCGGTGGGAGCCGGCAGGTGGGTGGGCGCACGTTGGATCCAGGCGGCGGTGGGAGCTGGCGGGCGGGTGGGCGTGTGTTCGATCCAGGCCGCGGCCGGGTGGGTGTGCATTCATCCAGGCAGAGGGAGCCAGCGGCGAAAGCGGCCACGCTCCCTCTGCCTGGATGAATGCACACCCACCCGGCCGCGGCCTGGATCGAACACGCGCCCACCCGCCCGCCAGTTCCCACCGCCGCCTGGATCCAACGTGCGCCCACCCACCCGCCGGCTCCCGCCGCCGCCGCCTGGATGAACGGGCGCCCACCCGCCCGCCGGCTCCCGCCGCCGCCTGGATCCAACGCGCACCCACCCGCCCGCCGGCTCCCACCGCCGCCTGGATCCAACGCGCGCCCACCCGCCCGCCGGCTCCCACCGCCGCCGCCGCCTGGATGAACGGGCGCCCATCCGCCCGCCGGCTCCCGCCACTGCCTCGATGACCGCACGCCTGGGGGATTCAGAAAGTGACAGGAAAGTGACAGGTATTTATACATATATATAAACAACTTACACTGCAATGTTAATATGGAGGTCGTCCATGGTTTTTTACACTTTACTCCCTTTGGTTTTACCCCCATTTTTTACACTTTATTCCCGTTTTAATTTTCGAACACCACACTAACACCACACTAACACCAAGTAGAAGGTAGCGGTAAACTAACAGGTTAAGGACGCGGCAAAATAGCGGGTTACAAAGGAGATAATCTGAGCGCGCGTCACAGTATCGGAGGGGAATAGCTAATTCCTTCATTATACAGCTAATTCGTTCATTTACATATCATATACATGTTGGGTGCGGAAAGGGTTATGTGTCTGTTTTAAGAAGCGCTAAGGATGCGTGAAACTGGAGACTGTATCACTGGATTGCCTTACGCGTCCGAATTGTGCGCTCACAGCACGTTACAGACGGGAAATCTTCAACTGCACGTTACAGTATCGATCTGTAAGTCAGTGAGGGCAAAAGTACTTTTGGAGGGGTTCGGGAGGGTCGGGGATTTGTTTGAAAGGGTCGGGGTGGGTTTTAGGGTTGTTTTGGTGTGCCGGTTTTCCCGCCCTCCCCCCCTCCCACACCGGGACCCCCCCCACTGGACCCCAGGTAATTTAAAACATTTTGGGGGGGTTCGGGAGGGTGGGGGATTTGTTTGAAAGGGTCGGGGTGGGTTTTAGGGTTGTTTTGGTGTGCTGGTTTTCCCATCCTCCCCCCTCCCCCGATTTACGATTTTTTGACGATAAATCGGGGGAATTGCTATTGTATCACGGCTCTAACGATTTTTGACGATTTAAAATATATCTGACGATTGTTTTAAATCGTCAAAAAACGATTCACATCCCTAGATTACAGCATGTTTGAAGGCAGCAGGAACAGTAGCAGTGGAGAGTGATAGATTAAGGATGTGACAGATAAGGGATGACTGCAGTGGCGACCTTCCCCCACCCCCCGGAACCCCCCCAAAACTTTTTACGATTACCTGGTGGTCCAGTGGGGGTGCGGGGACCGTTCTCCCGCTCTCGGTCCATTGGCGCCATTTTGGCTGCCACTCAAAAATGGCGCCAATGGCCCGATAAAAAAAAACCCCACCCGACCCTTTAAAAACGACCCCTTAGTTTCCCCCACCCTCCTGAGCCCCCCCAAAACATACCTGGTGGTCTAGTGGTGGTCCCGGGAGCGATCTCCCGTTCTCAGGCCATTGGCTGCCACTCATAAAGATGGTGCCAATGGCCCTTTGCCCTTACCATATGACAGGGTATCCGTGCCATTGGCCGGCCCCTGTCACATGGTAGGAGTACTGGCTGGCTGGCGCCATCTTTAAAGATGGCCACCGCCGTATTTAAAGATGGCCGCCGCCGTATTTAAAGATGGCCACCGCCATCATAAAGATGGCCGCCTCCATCTTTATGATGGCGCCGGCCATCCAGTGCTCCTACCATGTGACAGGAGCCAGCCAATGGCACGGATACCCTGTCATATGGTAAGGGCAAAGGGCCATCGGTGCCATCTTTATGAGTGGCAGCCGATGGCCTGAGAATGGGAGATCGCTCCCAGACCACCACTAGACCACCAGGTATGTTTTGGGGGGCTCGGGAGGGTTGGGGAAGATAAGGGGTCATTTTTAAAGGGTCGGGTGGGGTTTTTTTTATTGGGCCATCGGCGCCATTTTTGAGTGGCAGCCAAAATAGCGCCGATGGCCCGAGAGCGAGAGATTTGTCCCCGCGCCCCCACTGGACCACCAGGTAATCGTAAAAAGTTTTGGGGGGGTTTGGGAGGGTGGGGGAAGGTAAGGGGTTAATTTTAAAGGGTTGGGCCTCACTACAAAAAAAATAACGATGTGAATCGGAACCAATTCCGATTCACATCACCCACGATCAGATTTTTTCCCCCCTCTAGCCGAACCCGATCGTTAAGACGATCGGGCACACGATTCACATCTCTAATATACAGACCTCCATCACAGACAGATGAGATGGATAGAGATTTAATGGAGGATATTCACAGGGGAGTTGCTGCTGCTAGGGGATTTTAATCTTCCAAATGTTGATTGGGACACTCCAACTGCAGTAACTTCTAGAAGCAAGGAGATCCTGGATTCTCTGCAATGAGAACTGTTCTGTCAACTAATAATGGAAGCAACATGGGAGGGGACGATACTGGACCTGGTGCTTAACAATGGGGACAGTATTTCTGATGTTGTAGTGAATGATCATCTGGGAACCAGTGACCTTTGGATGGTGTGATTCAATATTAGGATGCAAAAGATGAAGGTTCATTCAAAGGTGAGGGTCCTAGATTGCAGGAAAAAGTAACTTTCTCAAAATGGGGGTAATACCTCCAGGAGTTTTTAGCTGGATGGGAAAATCTAGGGAAAGCAGATGGGCAGTGGACAAAACTTCAAGGAGATATCATAAGGGCAACTAATCGTTTTGTTAGGAATGTAAATAAATGGAAGAGAAAAAACAGGCAATTATGGTTTTCTAAAGAAGTAGCTGAAAATGTAAGGGGAAAAAGGTTAGCTTTTTAAGAGAGCACAGAAAGAGGAAGACAGGTGACAATATCTGGAAACATTAGGAGAAGCTGGGAAAGTAGTCAGGAATGTGAAAATTCAAATAGAAGAAAAAATAGCAAATATGGTAAAACTGGGGAACAAACTTTTTTTTTTTAGATATATTAGTGATAGAAGGAAGTGCAAAAATGACATTGTGAGACTCAGTGGTGAAGGGGAGGAATATGTAGAGGCAGATGAGGAAAAGGCAAAACTGCTTTACAAATATTTCTGTTCAGTGTTCACTGTGGAAGGGCTTGGAGCAGGACCACGTAAAACAAACACAAATAAGAATGAAGTGAGGTAAACCTCAGTTGAGTTTCAGAACAGTGTGTTCATGAGGAGCTAACTAAACTTAAAGTAGAAAGGCTATGGGGTTGGATGGGCTACATCTGAGGATTCCAAGGGAACTTAGATATATATGACCTGGCAAGTCCTCTGGATGACCTTTTCAATGTTTCATTAGAGTCTGGAATAGTTTTGGAGGACTGGAAAAGGGCAGATGTGGTTCCTATTCATAAAAGTAGAAGTAAGAAGGGGGCTGGAAACTACAGGTCAGTTAATGTGACCTCTGTGGTGAGCAAACTAATAGAATTGCTGTTAAAACAGAGGATAGTGCAATTTTTGGATTGCAAGATCTGAGGCAGCATGGTTTTACCAGAGGTAAATCTTATCAGACAAACCTGATTGATTTCTTTGATTGGGTGACAGAGAGTTGGATCCAGGAAGAGTACTAGAAATAGTGTACTTGGATTTCAGCAAGGCCTTTGACATGGTTCCACATTAGGGGTGTGCATTCGTTTTCGCTGTATTGGCAATCCGCAATGTGTATTGCACTATTCGTAGTATTCGTGGGGAAGTGAAACGTATCACGATTCCCCACGAATACACGAATCTTTGCCGAATTATACGGCCACCCAAATAAAAATTTAAACAACCCTCCTGACCTCCCCCCCCCCCAAGACTTACCAAACTCCCTGGTGGTCCAGCGGGGAGTCCGGGAGCCATCCCCTGCACTTACACCCTCGGTGCCGGTTTCATCATGGCGCCGATAGCCTTTGTCACAGGGGCTACCGGTTCCATTGGCCAGCCCCTGTCACATGGCCATCGGCCCATCTTGTGCTCCTATCATGTGACAGGGGCTGACCAATGGCACCAGTAGCCCCTGTGACATAGTATGGGCAAAGGCTATCGGCGCCATTTTGAGTACTGGCATCGGATGGCCGGAGTGCAGGAGGTTACTCCGGGACCCCCGTTGGACCCCCAGGGACTTTTGGCCAGTGACATCTACTGACTGCATCTTCCTGCCTTGCCTTGAATACAATCATTGGGATATACATCCAGTCATCCAATGACATCCACTGACTGCATCTGCCTGCTTATCCCATGTATCACCTCTGGGACTTATATCTAGTTCTCAAGTGATATCCACTGGCTCCATCTGCCTGCCGTGCCTGGAATACCACTACGGGAGTGTGCATCCAGTCATCCAGTGACATCCACTGACTGCATCTGCCTGCATTGCCATGAATACCACCACTGAGGCCCACAAGTACATCCAGTCATCCAGTATCATCCACTGACTCCATCTGCCTCTGTGTCCCGAACACCACCACAAGTACCATCCTCCTTTGTACACATAGACACTGCTTCTGCCTCCTAGGCCCGAAATGCCAGCACAATGGTTTAAATACACAGAATCCTGATACCTGCCTTGTCCCAAACATCAGCACTGGGGCCTGACACATCCTGCTTCAGCCTCCATGTCCCAGGTACCCTTTAACAGTGCCTTGGGATTTTTTCTGCCATCTTTTCTGCTTTGTTTCCCCTTCATGGTTCCTTAGAGTACTGATGCTACTTTTGGTACCACCTTGCCTTTCTTGATACCATAGAGGGTTCATGTCACTATTGCTGGTGTCCTCTTTTGGCACCTTGGGCTGTTCTTGCTGCTTCAGTGGCTGCATTCACTGTGCCTTGGAGAACTTCTGCCAATGCTGGTATCCTTTTGCCCCTTTGTAGAGCCTTAGGCTATTTATGCCACTTTTGGTGCCACTTTGCCACAGTCTAAGTACCTTGGAGTTCTTTTCTCATTCTGATGATTCCTTCCTACAAGTTTCATGAGAATTAATAAGAAAACCATTATTCTGGAGCACAAAATAGTTCACAATGCTTTCCCCTTTGAATTTAATGGAAAATTAATAAACTAATGAAACAAATAAACAGATATATATATTTTTCATTTTGAAGCTAATGAAATGAATTTAGGACCGATAGAGTTATTTGTCTATTAACTGTAGGGATGTGAATCGTTTTCCATATCGTCTTAACGATAGAAATCGTGTGGCAGGGCAAGAAAATCGTCTTAGGCACGATTTTTTAGTTAAAAAATCGTTAAAAATCGTTTTTTCCGATTAGTGCGCACTAACTCGAGTTAGTGCGCACTAACAGGAGTTAGTGCGCACTAACTGAAAATGATACAATTTGACACTTTTCAGGTCAGTTAAGGTCAGTTTAGGAATGAATATGTATTCCTATTGGCTGCCCTCTTATTTATTCATGTTACCAAGTTTCCTACTGACAGTATATGGGGGATGGGAAATGGAAACAGTTGGTAGCTTGACAAAACAAGTAATGTGATCAGTCAATGTGACTAGAACTTGTGCCCTAACCCTGATACCAGGGGTATTGTGATCTTCCTGCACACAGTGCCCTATCCCTATTAATACCAGGAGTGTTGTGATCTTCCTGCACACAGTGCCCTATCCCTAATACCAGGGGTGTTGTGATCTTCCTGCACACAGTGCCCTATTCCTGATACTGGGGGTGTTGTGATCTTCCTGCACACAGTGCCCTATTCCTGATACCGGGGGTGTTGTGATCTTCTTGCACACATCCCGATATCAGGGATAGGGCACTGCATGCAGGAAGATCACAACACTCCTGGTATTAATAGGGATAGGGCACTGCATGCAGGAAGATCACAACACTCCTGGTATTAATAGGGATAGGGCACTGCATGCAGGAAGATCACAACACCCCTGGTATCAGGGATAGGGCACTGTGTGCAGGAAGATCACAATACCCCGGAGGAGTGAGGGTCAGGCAGCTCCCCCCTGTCTGTGAAGCCAGCCTCTCACTAGTAATGCAGGGAGGGAGCTGTCTCAGACTTCACCATCCACCCCCCCCCCCTCACCCACACACCATTCACTAGCTGGGACATGGGGGAAGTCAGGAGTGAGGGTCAGGCAGCTCCCCCCTGTCTGTGAAGCCAGCCTCTCACTAGTAATGCAGGGAGGGAGCTGTCTCAGACTTCACCATCCACCCCCCCCCCCCCACCCACACACCATTCACTAGCTGGGACATGGGGGAAGTCAGGAGTGAGGGGCAGGCAGCCCCCCCCTGTCTGTGAAGCCAGCCTCTCACTAGTAATGCAGGGAGGGAGCTGTCTCAGACTTCACCATCCTCCCCCCCCCCCTCACCCACACACCATTCACTAGCTGGGACATGGGGGAAGTCAGGAGTGAGGGACAGGCAGCTCCCCCCTGTCTGTGAAGCCAGCCTCTCACTAGTAATGCAGGGAGGGAGCTGTCTCAGACTTCACCATCCTCCCCCCCCCTCTCACCCACACACCATTCACTAGCTGGGACATGGGGGAAGTCAGGAGTGAGGGTCAGGCAGCTCCCCCCTGTCTGTGAAGCCAGCCTCTCACTAGTAATGCAGGGAGGGAGCTGTCTCAGACTTCACCATCCTCCCCCCCCCCCCCCCTCACCCACACACCATTCACTAGCTGGGACATGGGGGAAGTCAGGAGTGAGGGTCAGGCAGCTCCCCCCTGTCTGTGAAGCCAGCCTCTCACTAGTAATGCAGGGAGGGAGCTGTCTCAGACTTCACCATCCTCCCCCCCCCCCCTCACCCACACACCATTCACTAGCTGGGACATGGGGGAAGTCAGGAGTGAGGGTCAGGCAGCTCCCCCCTGTCTGTGAAGCCAGCCTCTCACTAGTAATGCAGGGAGGGAGCTGTCTCAGACTTCACCATCCTCCCCCCCCCTCACCCACACACCATTCACTAGCTGGGACATGGGGGAAGTCAGGAGTGAGGGTCAGGCAGCTCCCCCCTGTCTGTGAAGCCAGCCTCTCACTAGTAATGCAGGGAGGGAGCTGTCTCAGACTTCACCATCCTCCCCCCCCCCTCACCCACACACCATTCACTAGCTGGGACATGGGGGAAGTCAGGAGTGAGGGTCAGGCAGCTCCCCCCTGTCTGTGAAGCCAGCCTCTCACTAGTAATGCAGGGAGGGAGCTGTCTCAGACTTCACCATCCACCCCCCCCCCCTCCCCCACACACCATTCACTAGCTGGGACATGGGGGAAGTCAGGAGTGAGGGTCAGGCAGCTCCCCCCTGTCTGTGAAGCCAGCCTCTCACTAGTAATGCAGGGAGGGAGCTGTCTCAGACTGGTATCAGGGTTAGGGCACTGTGTGCAGGAAGATCACAACACTCCTGGTATTAATAGGGATAGGGCACTGTAAGAGATGACTGTAGTAGATTGAATAAAGATCTGATGTTTCTGCTCTCCTCACACCAAACAAAAACAACACACAAGCAGAGAAGCCCTTCTTACAAAGCTGAGCTAGTGAGTTAAGTAGGAGGAAAAGTAAACATACTGGTGCCAGTGTGGCTACTTAAAAAATACACTTACCAACAATCAATTACATATATTTGAACTGTGTACAGTTCCAGCCAGGACCACCTTTCTAAAATGCACAGTGATTGGCAAATTCAACATGCACTAGCATTTCAGGTGCCTGCTAACAAAAATAATAAACAAACAAGTTCTAGTCACGTGAGTGCTGATCATTACATTACTTTTTTTGTCAAGCTTCCAACTGTTTCCATTTCACATCCCCCCAACCATATTGGTAACATCAATAGATAAGAGCACAGCCAGCCAATAGGAATACATACATACATATTCATTCCTAAGTGACCTTTACTGACCTGGGAAGTGTGAACACTTTGTTTCATTTTCTGTTGGTGTTCGTTAGTTTCCAGTTCCATTTCCCATCCCCCCAACCATCACCTCAGTGGTAACCTTGGTAACATCAATAGATAAGAGGGCAGCCAGCCAATAGGAACACATATTCATTCCTAACTGACCTTCAGTGACCTGGAAAGTGTTTATTTGTATCATTTTCAGTTAGTGCGCACTAAATCGAGTTAGTGCGCACTAACGGGGAGTTAGTGCGCACTAACACGATTTAACGATTTTTAACGATAAATCGTTAGAATTTCTATTGTATCGTGTTCTATAACGATTTAAGACGATATAAACATTATCGGACGATAATTTTAATCGTTGAAAAACGATTCACATCCCTAATTAACTGTAAGACAGATGTCTTACCAGTTTTCAAGGTTTGAAAAGATAAGAAGGCACCTCCTAGCTGTTGCATCTCTCCTTATCACAGCAGACTTCTAAGCTTCTAGCTAATATAAATCTCAAAGAAACATTCAAATTTAAATTTCATTATGCATCCCTGCAACAATGGCCTACTATGCATACACTAGGGATGTGCATTTGTTTCTTTTATGTTCAGTATTTAGTGTGCACTAAAAAATAAGTACTCACACTAAATCAAAATAGTGTACACTAAACAGAAATACATTTAAAGTTCCATATACAGACACAGTCTGGATAACAAAGGCCTGGATTCATCATTCTGATGAATCCAGCGGAAACAGAGGGGGGGGGGGGGCGAGCCTGCGAAAGCCCACAGCCTTCACACCACAGCAGTGCGATGGCTGCCAGCTTTCGCACCGAATAGCACCACCGTGAAAGGTGGTGCTATTTGGTGTTCTACTGCGGACGATAATGTTAGTAACATTATTGCCGGCAGCAAAGACACCGCCGACTCCTCCCCTCCCCGACCCCTCCCCTCCTCCTAATCTGCATTCTATCGCATGTGAAAATGCCCTTCTCGCATGCGATAAGCCTTTGAAAATAACCCCCAAATTTAGCCGGATAAACTTATCCAGCTAATTTTGTAGGTATATTCAATAATGCAGCTGAACTATTGTATATAGCCAGCTATCTTAAAATTAGCCAGCTAACTTTAGGGCAGGTCTTAATAGCTGGCTAGAGTTTAGCTCAAATATTGATTTAGCCAACTAACCTGAATTATCTGGCTAATTGCTTTTGAATATGGACCTTTTAATGAATACAAAAAAAAACAACAAGAAATGAATGGCAGAAAAAAATAAAACAAACCGAAAAGCCCCCCAACAAATATTTTCTGGATGCACATCCTTGGCAGACACACTTATCCTCGACCCTAGCTCCTAAATAACTCCAACTATAAATCTCTAAGTTATTCATCTGTGCTCTCTGTTTGTACTGCTTAGAGGTAATCACTCTTGATGGAACCCATGCATCCTTTTATTCTAAGGAGATAATCATAACAATTTTAAAAACACAGTATTACCCATTTAAAAGCTTTCTTGTCTACTCTCTTCCTCCTATACAATTAGCAAACTAGAGCTTATAGTAAAAAAACAAGCAATTCTGATATCCTCCACAGAAAAAAATCCCCCTGATCCCCTTTTATATTTGAAGTGGTATGCAAAGCCAAGTGCCTCTGTGCATCAAGTGAGGGAGGCCTGTGGAAAAAAAAGAAGGGAAAAATCCCATCTTTTTGGTTTTTATTATCTTTCTAGATTTGAGCTGAAGGTGAATTACAGGATGAATTGTATGTCCCTTTCCCAGAGGACTTGTAACCTAAAGGGGTTAGCTATTAAGCTGCATTAGGTGTTTACTACATGTTCCTAATTTCTGAATTATGATTGGTCCCTTCACAGACAACTGTCAGTGAAGGGACCAATCAGTGGTCAGCCAGTGAAGTGAATAAATATTAATGCCGGAACAGCTTACAGATATACTAGCAGCCGGCAGGAGGAGGTAAGATCTTTGTCACCTCCAGCTGGGGATGGGAGTTTGGGGAAGGGAGGATTGCAAATTTAAGTGCTCTGGATCATGAAATGGGGAACAATCTGCCTAGGCCAATCCTTTTGGTAGCACCAACTAACTCCACTGGAATAAAAGAGCATCAGTCCTATTTTGACAGTTGGGCAGGTGGCCAGAATTGGTGACAGACGAAGAAGTGAGATGTCTTCAGACATTTTCATGTCCGATCAGCTCTGTGTTATGCTCAGGCTTGAGAACCCTTGGGCCGACGGGAGGATAGTGTACCTTAGGAGGAAGATCCGTAGGTTCTCCCATCGGGTAGCGAGACAGGAACAGAAGACGTGACCAGCTGACCCTCGGCACTGGAGACTGAGGTGACTGTGGAAGCAGACGAAGAGTCGTGACGCCAAGGAGAAGAACAGAGTCTTCACCACTGGAAGTCCGTGGTCCCCCCAGGAGGAGCCCATAGGGACCCGGACCACTGGGACTTAGGTGGACCTTTGAGAGGTCAAGGAGTCGAGAGTTCGGTGCAAGGGCTAACTGGAGCTTCACCCCTAGAAGCCTGTGGTCCCCCCGGGAGGAGCCAGAAGAAGTCTGAGGTCACGTGCCGGAGGGTCGTCGCTTACCAGTCCGAGGTCATATACCAAGGGATCGCCACTTGCCAGTCCAAAGTCACACACCAGGAATCACCGCTAGCCGATCCAAAGTCAGGAACCAGGAACACCAAGACAAGACAGGAACAGGGACTTAACAAGACTTAAACAGCACTAGTTAAGGGGCCTGGCCCCTTTAAATCTGTGGAGGAGGCGTGGCCTCGTGCCAAAAGATGGTGGCTGCCATCTTGGATTTCCTCTGCGGAGGAAAGCCTGCAGAACTCTGTGAGGGAGGAGCGGGGATGGCTCCCCACCTGGCGGCTAGACCGGGGACTTGCGCCGGGGGTGACGGGCACCGGCCCAGGGGACTAACTAGGTGCTGCCGCGGTGGGTCGCCACCGCGGGTGAGGTAGGGGGCCAAGCCTGTGGTCGTCCACGGGCGTGGAACACAACACTCTGTGAGGAAGGGGGGGAATAAAGAGGGGAGGGGAATTGAAAGAGAGCAAGAAAAGGCTGGGAGAAAGGCAAATCAGAGGGGAAGGGATAAATCGGAGAAGGTGGGAATCGATGGAGAGTGGAAAAGAAGAAAGAAGGTGCATCTTATTGGATAATTAATTCTTCAGTTTCTGCTTTAGGGAATCAATAATTATATTGTACCATTGCACAATGGTGTTTGAGGTCCGGTTCACAGTATTTTTCTGGCAGTTACTGCCATTGTAACACTTCCTGTACACTGGGGGGAGGGGGGTACTTGGGCTATTCTTGCCCCAGATAGACAGTAACTAAACGAAAATCACCTGGGATGAACTTTCCACAGTTTGTAAAGAGAATGAAACCTGCAAAATGGATGCCTTCCTACACAGATAGCTTCTGGCTGCCATTTCCACAAATGCTGCTATTCTACTGTGGGAAGTTTTACTCCTACTCTGACCCAGGAATTAAATTTCCCACATTAAAAATAAACAGATGTGGTAGAAAGTCTTACTCTAGTGTGCCTTCCTTCATTTCAGGGTGATTAGTAATTAGCTAATTACCCTGCAGTTTTCATGGATATATAATAATTCTAGGCTGGTTTTTACATCTATTTTAGTATGCATGTTTCCAGCATAAAAATCCCTGTTAAATACCAGGGTTAACTTACCATGGAAAAATGCAAGCTAAAACAGGAGTAAAGACCAGCACTAATTTCAGATTGCTTTATTACATAGGCATCACTATGAGCTTGACGACCTTGCAGAGTGCAAAGATGTTGCCTCCTAGGTGAATCAGAATAAGATGTGAAGAGGGTGAGAGTCTCCTCTCTATTAAAAGTAAATATTGATTGATGCAATTTCATTGATTTCATCAATGACACGTGTGCTCCTATTTGTTCTAATCCTCAGTGTTTTCACCATTTCTTCTCTACAACTCACGTCTTGGTCCAAAACACAGGAGTGACCACAAAACCAAACTAACATTCAATGGATCACTGAGCCTTGCTTAACTTGTCTTACTTCGATATATAACTGTTCCTTACTAACTTGTTCTACACTACTCATGATTTTATAAACCTCCATTATTTATTTTTTATTTAAAGTATTAATTACATGCTTAGTTTAAATGTATCAATGTAGTTTAAATGTATCAATGTAGTTTAAATTAGTTTAAATGTATCAATGTATTAAATGTATTAAATGTATCAATGTATCAATGTAGTTTAAATTACATGCTTAGTTTAAATGTATCATTGGGTCACGCTAGAGCAGTGGTTCTCAACCCTGTCCTGGGGACCCCCCAGCCAGTCGGGTTTTCATGATATCCTGAAAACCCGACTGGCTGGGGGGTCCACAGGACAGGGTTGAGAACCACTGCGCTAGAGAGATAACATTCCTGGATGGAATAAATGATAGCTTTATGGAGCAATTGGTTCAGGAACCGACAAGAGAGGGAGCAATTTTAGATCTAATTCTCAGTGGAGCACAGGACTTGGTGAGAGAGGTAACGGTGGTGGGGCCGCTTGGCAATAGTGACCATAATATGATCAAATTTGATTTAATGACTGGAAGAGAAACAGTGTGCAAATCCATGGCTCTCGTGCTAAACTTTCAAAAGGGAAACTTTGAGAAAATGAGAAAAATTGTTAGAAAAAAACTGAAAGGAGCAGCTACAAAAGTAAAAAATGTCCAAGAGGCATGGTCATTGTTAAAAAATACCATTCTAGAAGCACAGTCCAGATGTATTCCACACATTAAAAAAGGTGGAAAGAAGGCAAAACGATTACCGGCATGGTTAAAAGGGGAGGTGAAAGAAGCTATTTTAGCCAAAAGATCTTCATTCAAAAATTGGAAGAAGGATCCAACAGAAGAAAATAGCATAAAGCATAAACGTTGCCAAGTTAAATGTAAGACATTGATAAGACAGGCTAAGAGAGAATTTGAAAAGAAGTTGGCTGAAGAGGCAAAAATTCACAGTAAAAACTTTTTTAAATATATCCGAAGCAGAAAGCCTGTGAGGGAGTCAGTTGGACCGTTAGATGATCGAGGGGTTAAAGGGGCACTTAGAGAAGATAAGGCCATCGCGGAAAAATTAAATTATTTCTTTGCTTTAGTGTTTACTGAAGAGGATGTTGGGGAGGTACCCGTAATGGAGAAGGTTTTCATGGGTAATGATTCAGATGGACTGAATCAAATCACAGTGAACCTAGAAGATGTGGTAGTCCTGATTGACAAACTGAAGAGTAGTAAATCACCCTGACCGGATGGTATACACCCCAGAGATCTGAAGGAACTAAAAAATGAAATTTCAGTCCTATTAGTAAAAATTTGTAACTTATCATTAAAATCATCCATTGTACCGGAAGACTGGAGGATAGCAAATGTAACCCCAATATTTAAAAAGGGCTCCAGGGGCGATCCGGGAAACTACAGACCGGTTAGCCTGACTTCAGTGCCAGGAAAAATAGTGGAAAGTGTTCTAAACATCAAAATCACAGAACATATAGAAAGACATGGTTTAATGGAACAAAGTCAGCATGGCTTTACACAGGGCAAGTCTTGCCTCACAAACCTGCTTCACTTTTTTGAAGGAGTTAATAAACATGTGGATAAAGGTGAACCGGTAGAAATAGTATACTTGGATTTTCAGAAGGCATTTGATAAAGTTCCTCATGAGAGGCTTCTAGGAAAAGTAAAGTCATGGGATAGGTGGCGATGTCCTTTCATGGATTGCAAACTGGCTAAAAGACAGGAAACAGAGAGTAGGATTAAATGGACAATTTTCTCAGTGGAAGGGAGTGGACAGTGGGATCTGCAGATGACACAAAATTGTTCAGAGCAGTTAAATCACAAGCAGATTGTGATAAATTGCAGGAAGACCTTGTGAAACTGGAAAATTGGGCATCCAAACCGCAGATGAAATTTAATGTGGATAAGTGCAAGGTGATGCATATAGGGAAAAATAACCCATGCTATAATTACACAATGTTGGGTTCCATATTAGGTGCTACAACCCAAGAAAGAGATCTAGGTGTCATAGTGGATAACACATTGAAATCGTCGGTTCAGTGTGCTGCGGCAGTCAAAAAAGCAAACAGAATGTTGGGAATTATTAGAAAGGGAATGGTGAATAAAACAGAAAATGTCATAATGCCTCTGTATCGCTCCATGGTGAGACCGCACCTTGAATACTGTGTACAATTCTGGTCGCCGCATCTCAAAACAGATATAATTGAGATGGAGAAGGTACAGAGAAGGGCTACCAAAATGATAAGGGGAATGGAACAACTCCCCTATGAGGAAAGACTAAAGAGGTTAGGACTTTTCAGCTTGGAGAAGAGACGACTGATGGGGATATGATAGAGGTGTTTAAAATCATGAGAGGTCTAGAACGGGTAGATGTGAATCGGTTATTTACTCTTTCGGATAGTAGAAAGACTAGGGGGCACTCCATGAAGTTAGCATGGGGCACATTTAAAACTAATCGGAGAACGTTCTTTTTTACTCAACGCACAATTAAACTCTGGAATTTGTTGCCAGAGGATGTGTTTGGTGCAGTTAGTATAGCTGTGTTTAAAAAAGGATTGGATAAGTTCTTGGAGGAGAAGTCCATTACCTGCTATTAAGCTCACTTAGAGAATAGCCACTGCCATTTAGGGATGTGAATCGGGCTTCGGACGATTGAAAATATCGTTGATATTTTCAAAATCATCAGAAATCGGGGGCTCCCCCAAAACAATAGGAAAACCCCATGATATTGATTGTGGGGCTTCCCTTATCGTTTTGGGGGAGGGCGGGAAAAACGGCACACAAAAATAACCCCTAAAATCCACCCCGACTCTTTAAAAGTAACCCCTTAGCTTCCCCCACCCTCCCGACCCCCACAAAACCTTTTTACAGGTACCTGGTGGTCCAGTGCGGGTCCCAGGAGTGATCTCCTGCTCCAGTCTATCCTCCGGCTACCAGGCCGTCCTTTGCCCTTACCTTGTGACAGGGTATCCATGCCATTGGCCGGATCCTGTCACATGGTAGGAGCACTGGATGGCCAGTGCCATCTTGTGCTCCTACCATGTGACAGGGGCTGACCAATGGCACCAGTAGCCCCTGCGACATTGTAAGGGCAAGGCTATCGGCGCCATTTTGGTTCTTGGCCCCAGACGGCACGAGTGCAGGAGATCGCTTCCGGACCCCCAGGGACTTTTGGCCAGCTTGCGGGGGCCTCCTGTCCCCCACAAGACTTGCAAAAGTCCAGCGGGGGTCCGGGAGCGACCTCCTGCACTCAGGCCGTATTACCAGTATTTAAAATGGTGCCGGAGCTAGCCTTTGCCCTCATATGTCACATAGTGAGGGCAGGAGCACAAGATGGCGCCGGCCATCCAGTGCTCCTACCATGTGACAGGATCCGGCCAATGGCACGGATACCCTGTCACAAGGTAAGGGCAAAGGACAGCCCGGTAGCCGGAGGACAGCCCGGAGCGGGAGATCGCTCCCGGGACCCCCACTGGACCACCAGGTACCAGTAAAAAGGTTTTGGGGGGTGTCGGGAGAGTGGGAGAAGCTAAGGGATTACTTTTAAAAGGTCGGGGTGGGTATTTTGTTTATCGGCTGGGCAGCCGATAAACAAAACGCGATCAGGCCCGATGGGAAAAAACCCACATGTGAATCTGAACCGGAATCCGAACCGATTCCGGTTCCAATTCACATCTCTACTGCCATTAGCAATGGTAACATGGAATAGACTTAGTTTTTGGGTACTTGCCAGGTTCTTATGGCCTGGATTGGCCACTGTTGGAAACAGGATGCTGGGCTTGATGGAGCCTTGGTCTGACCCAGTATGGCATTTTCTTATGTTCTTATGTAAATTCTAAGCAAGAAAGAATAAGTCAAAGATATTAACACACTACAAATCATAAATGCTAGCTCAAGAAAGCCTGGGATAAACACAGAGGATCTCTGATTACAGAAGGGATCTCTGAGTAGGAATGTGCATTAATTCAAAATTAATGGGTAAAACACAATGAGCGAGTCCATTTTCATTTCATTTGTGAAGCCCTGAAACAAATGGAGGGGTTCCACCAATGAGACATTTTTTTGTCCTATTCATTTATTTCCTATTCAAATCTATGGCCCATTGATGTATATGGTTGTTTTGTGAACAAAAAAATCGGGGTATCAACTATAGTAACCAACTCTTGCTTGTGTGACCTCATAGCCTGGACAGATACAAGGCAGGAGAAGTTGGGGGGAAAAAAACCCACAGACAGGACAATTCACAGTGCTCTGGATCAAATGATGCTGAGGGCTGACCTATTCCCATTGTAAACTCTGAGAGTGTAGAAAAAGCTGTGTATTTTCTCTCTGGTAATTGGTAGAGAAGGAATTATTTGGAGAAGCCATCTCAGATTTAGAAAAAGATCTAGAATCTTTGGGATTTGGCACTGGTAAAGGATTGCTTCTGATCTTCTCTGCGCTGTAATGGTTTCAAACATTATGTTAGAAAGAGAGAGGCAATGGCACTGTTGCTGTTTTTTATTTGTCTCTTAACTGGGGAAGGATCAGGGTAGGAAAAAATATGGAGATTGTAGCAGTGCTGGTTATTTTTGTGTCTGTCTTTGTGTCTGTCTGGTCACCAGAGAGGTGAGCACACTGACAGACTGAAGAGAAGAACATTCTCACCAGGCTGCCAGTATTTTTAGTTCTGTTAGTGTTTAAAAGGTTATTTTTGTGTGTGGATTGGGAAAGGAGTCAGCCTGAACTGACTGTAGACAGCACTCAAATACTGTGTGTGGTATGTGTAGTGTGATAGACAGTTCTCCACCCTGGGAATGGGAGTTCGGTTAATGGGGCATCATGATTAGGTAGTATTGAGGCAGCTGATAGAAATCCAGAAACCCTTTAATGATGCCCCTGAGAATCAGAGTGTCAGAAGCACCAGCCTGTGTAGAGTCATCCCTATAGAATATATTCTGGAGGAAAAATTAGAGGGTTCCCATAAGCAAGAGAGAATGGAAGCAGAGGTATTGTAATCTGTGGACTCCTTGCAGTAGCAGGTGCAACTGAGACTGAAATCTCTAACAGAAAACAATAAATACATGCTAGCCACATTCTGTGGTCCACAAGTTATCCATGGGCTCACCCTCCAGTCCCAGCATCTCAAACTCTTGAAGGAGATTCTGGTAGCTAGTGTGTACAAACAGGAGTGCCAGAGGCAGAGTCACAGTAGAGATGTGCCACAGGAAAGAGTTGACACCTCAGAAAGTACTGCAAGCACAAGCAGCACTTTGTCAGCTACTACTTCCACCCCTCCCTCGATATGCCAAAGACACATTGCCCACAAAGAAGCGTCTCTCCTGCCTCAGGCCATAGCTAAAGAAGCTGGTAAGAGAGAATCCTGGCCCACCCCAGCAAAGGAGACCCCAGGAGAAATTTCTATAACAGATTATCTCACAGTGCCCATCAAGGGCATGGACACATGCGCTGACATATTGGGCACACAATCTGCAGTCAGATCAGACCTAGCCAAAGTGGCTCAGTGCTGTCTTTCCAACCCATCAACCAGTGTGCCTAGTGAATGTGCCTCTCAATGGCAGGAGACATCCTGAACCCTCACCGCTCTAAGCTAATTCAGAGTTGATGGGCAATCTGATATTTTTGAAACTAATTTTGCTTTTTCTTGGCTTTTCAGAATTTCATTGTGAATGGGAAGATGATTGAAAGCATCTTCGAGGTCTTGCTGCCACCAGTCTGTCTACCTGCCATGTCCCTCTTATACCTCCTTAGGGACTTAGTGCCATTCTGCTTACCTGCCATGTCTATGATGTTACAGCATGGGAGTTTGGTGCCTCTGTGTTTGCTCTTTGGATTTCAGCCTGGTTTCAGCCTGGTTTTTGCACTCTGCTTCTTTGTTAGTTATACTGAGATGTTTTTTACTCAGAAAAATAATTTCAAAAATGAAAAAAAAATTCAATTCTTTTCTGTTTCCCTGCATTGTGTAAAACAGAAAACAACTGAACAAATAAAACTAGCAATTTTTTTAAACAAATCTAATGAATGAATATGACCTATGAAACAAATGAACAAACTGAAATTAAATTTTAGATTCTGCAATTGCCTATCTCTGAGGAAGTGATGGGAATTGTAAAGATGAATTATTTGGGTGGATGGGCAGTCTAGGTAGGCCAAATGGTCTTTTTCTGTTGTCACATTTCTATGTTTCTAGATTGCAATTCACATATAATCCAAAAAGATTAAAAAATAAAATCAAAGCATAACAAATATTATAGAAACAGAATCTATTATTCAAAAATAAATACATCTAGATACAAAATCTGAATGCCTGAGAAAATAACCATGTTACATGTTTACAAAAAATCACCAGATTTATACAAATCCTAGTTCTTTAGGCAGCCGGTTTCAGATTGTATGATCAAAACAGAATAGAACTTATTATAGTTTGATTTCAATTGAACTTCTCTCATTGAAGGAAACGTCAACAGACCCTCACTGTGAGAGCCTAAGATACTATTCAAAACATAAAAGAAAGCTTATTCTGAAGGTAGCAGGGCCTAATTCTTGTTAGTGTCGTACAATTTCAGAGTACCTTGAACTTGGCTCAACAGCTCACTGGCAGCTAGTGCAAATTTGTCAGCACAGTGGCCATTTTGGTCCCGCAGACTGGCCTTGATGAGAAGATGAGTCAGATCATCCTGGACCAATTTCAAATGATGCATGGTTTGATATTAAAGACCACAGTATAGAACATTGCAGTAGTCTAATTGTGACCCAACCAATGTCTGAATCAAAAGTCTAATAGCAAAAGAATTAAACTGCATCTAAAGTTTTCTAATGTTGTGCAATTGAAATAATGCTATTTTTTAAACTTTGGCAATCTGTGAATTGAGGACAATTTACTCAGTAACACCCCCAAGTTATGCGCATCCTTTTTAAACTGAAGAATTTTCCTTCTAAATGGAATTGTGGAGGACTTAATAGTTCAGTATTTCAGTCAATTATCATGACTTCCTATTTGGAAGGATTTAAACACAGTGGGGTAGATTTAAAAAATTTGCGTGATCGCGTACTTTTGTTCGTGCACCAGGCGCGAACAAAAGTACGCTGGATTTTATAAGATACGTGCGTAGCCGCGCGTATCTTATAAAATCCGGGGTCAGCACGTGCAAGGGGGTGCACATTTGTGCAACCTGCGCGCGCCAAGCCCAGCGCGCGCTACCTGTTCCCTCTGAGGCCGCTCCGATTTCGGAGTGGCTTCGGAGGGAACTTTCCTTCACCCTCCCCCCACCTTCCTCTCCCTTCCCCTACCTAACCCACCACCCTGGCCCTATCTAAACCTCCCCCCTACCTTTGTCGGCAAAGTTACGCCTGCTTTCAGCAGGCGTAACTTTGCGCGCGCCGGCCGGCAGCCCAGCTCCGTGTTCCTGTCCCGGGGGCTGGTCAGGAGGCCGCGGCCACGCCCCCGGAACACCCCCAGGCCAAAACCACGCCCGCGTCGCCACCCCCGAAACGCCGTGTCACTCCGACCACACCCCGCCACGCCCCTGCCACGCCCCCGACACACCCCTTTTAGAAAGCCCCGGGACTTATGCGTGTCCCGGGGCTTTACGCGTGTTGGCGGCCTATGCAAAATAGGTGCACTGGCGCGGGAGTGCTTTTAAAATCCGCCCCAGTTTGTTTTGCTATGACCAATTACAAAGTGCTTCCAAGCACCTGTTGATCTGATCTACCACCTCCCTACTATTAGGTCCCAGTGGAGCATACAATTTTATGCCATCTATGTAGATATAAAACATCATATTAAATTGATGGATAATAACTGTCAAAGGTTGTATAAACATATTGAACAATAGGGGTGAAAAAAGTGAGCCCCATAAGGCAACAAAAATTCAGATGACCCTATTATACTTGCTGACCGTGGTCTGATAGACAAGTAAACCAAGCATGCATGGTGCTCAAAATACATAGAAACATAGAAATGATGGCAGAAATGGTCCAACAAGTCTGCCCAGCAAGCTTAAGGTAGTATTCTCTGTGCCATACAAGTTTCCCCCATACGTATCAGTTTCCCAGACCATTGAGTCACGGCCGTTATTGGTTGCTATTTGAGTCCAGTTCCCCATCACTTCTTGCCATTCAAGCAGAGAGCAATGTTGGAGTTGCATCAAAAATTTTAGGCTTATTGGTTACTGGTAGTAACAGTCACATCAGAAGTTACCCCCATGCTTATTTGTTTTCCCAGACCGTAAAATTCAATGTCCTTGTTGGTTGTGTTTGAATCTAATTCCCCTTTACCTCTTTTCTCCTTGTCATTGAAGCAGAGAGCAATGATGGACTTGCAACAACAGTATGAAGGCTTATTGGTTAAGGGTAGTAACCACCATACAGCAAGTTACCCCCATGCACTCTTTTCTTCATTTCCATCTTCTAGCCTTTAGGGAACCACAGTGTTTATCCCATGCCTCTTTGAATTCTTTCACGGTTATTGTCTTCACCACCTCTTCCAGAAGGGCATTCCAGGCATCCACCATCCCTGGTGGATGCCTGGAATGCCATCCGGATCGCGTGTGATCCGGATGGAAAATGAGGCCCTTAGTTAGAAAAGTAAAGTTAGAGATAGAGTAATAGTTCTCCTCCAGAGATAAATCTAAAGAAGATGTTTTAGCTAGTGGCCTAATTAATGTACATTTTAACTCTTTAGGAAAACAGCCCTCAAACAAAGTGGCATCTACCAAAGCAGCAATCTTGCTTTTGTGGTCTTGATCAAATGACCCAATACTATATACAAGGGACAGTGAAAAGGATTTACTTTGCCCATTAGCCTCCGTAAATCCTAAGTAAAAACCAGGAAAAAAATGCTCCAATTCTGATCATAAGACTGAGAAGCAGTTAATTCTTCTGTCAACACTGATCCCTGAATCTATATCACCCCCTAAACTAATACTCACCCCCTCCCTTTCAACTCTTAGATCCTAACTTTCAAATCTATGCATGGAATTGCATTTACAAGCTTAAGTGGACCTATGGGGATTTATGCTCGTATTTTATAAACTGTGCTTTGGAAGCTGCACAGTTTATAAAATACTGCATACTTCAGCTCCAAAAGTATATGCATATGTTTCAGTATGCATGAATATTTTCAATGCAAGAAAATGAATACTTTCTCTAACTATTTTATAAATATATGCTTATATATTCTAGATGCATAAAAAAAACCATGCATATATAATCTCAATTTATACATGGAGGAAGGTAATTTATGAAAGTATGTACATATACCTTTTTGAAAGGCTTACTTGTGCACATACTTGAAGTCATCAGTTCACTGATTCCTTTGCCAGTTCACTCAGTCCATCTCCAGCTCACTTGTGCCCTCTAGAGCTTCACCCCGAAACCCTACCAGTTCATCCAGACTTCTCACCCAAAATCTGTAGCCAACAGACAAATCTGATTTCACTAAATCAATTAGCAGGTCTAAAAGTGTACAAATAAGTTTGGTAATATATATATAATATATATAGCTTTATATCTTACAAAATAGCATTTACTTCTGAACCATGCCCTGGACTACCCCTATCCCACCTCTTTTTTCACTGGAAAAATATATGAATGAAATATAAAATATGTGCGCACTCTTGCCGGTTATAAAATTGCATATCCACAACCACATGATATTTACAGGTGTATATGCTATTTTTATGCATGAAATCCCTTTGAAAATGTACTCCTTAGATTATTAATTTTATTTCTGAAATACACTGCAAACTTCTCACAATTATCCTTGGTTGGCTCTATTACCGTAGATTCTTTAGTCTTTAGCCTCACAAAAAAATTCTTTGCCTCTTCAGCTTGTACCAAATAAAAAATCGTTTTGGTAGTATTGGTTTCTAGGCAATATAATTTTCTCCTTCCCTTTATTGACTGATCTAGCATTTAATGCATTTACAACGCTGAGACTTTTTAAAAGGAAGAACCATTAAAACAGTCTCATCGGGAGTTTCTGGAAAGTTGAGAGGCTTCTAGGACAATGGACTCCTTTTTCTATAACTCATTGACACCCTCCCCATCCTGCCCTATAATCACCGCAGTATTAAAAAGTGGGCCACAATAGTACACAGATTGTTGAATATGAACTCGTTTTCTCTCCCCTCTGCATTAATAAACATCCCCTGATGCTGTTTCTTAGTAGCATAGGCATCCTGACTCACAACTGGTAAAATAAACATATCTGTATAAGATATTACCGAAAAAAATAAAAACATTCAATCAATTATTTATCAGAAAAACAATGCCATTAAAAAAAGTCAATTACAAACATCAACAAGTATCTCAAACAAATAACAGGAACACCCAATAATTAGCTAAGGCCCATATATTAACATACCTTAAGATGACATTGCATTCATATAATTATGAACGAAAAATCGCCTCTGAAATTATTTCTCCAAGATAAAGAGCACTAATACATTAAAACATTTCATCCTTTTTGTAATTTGTTTTGCCCTTCTCTGTACCTTTTCTACACCTGCCATTAGAAACAATATTGGCCAATCTGTGACAAGAAGACTAAAAATTAATTCTAGCACCTGCTTGTCTAGAATTCAAGAATGTATGATATTATTAGGGCTGTGTAGACCAAAAATGTTTGGTTCAGTTGTGGGGTTTTTTTATTTTGAGGGTATTATTTTGTGTTCATTTCGGGCCAGATTTTAAAAGCCCTACACACGTAAATCCAGAAGATTAACGCGCATGGGGGGGGGGGGGGGGGTACGCGAGCGGCCTATTTAAAAAAGGCCCGGCAAAGCGTGTGTAAGTCCTGGGGCTTGCAAAAAGGTGCTGTCCAAGGGCAGTGGAGTGGGCAGGATGGTCCAGGGGTGGGGCCAGAGGCCATCGCCACTGTGTCAAAGGATCGGGTGTCGGCAGGCTGCCGGAATGCGCAAAAGGTATGATAAAACTTTTGGGGAGTTAGAGTAGGCTGGGGGGAAAGGTTAGGGGAAGGGTGGGAAGGTCAGGCTAAGGGGGAGGGAATGGGGGAAGGCAGTGCGGCTCGGCACATGCAAGGTACACAATTGTGCACCCCCTTGCACACGCCCACCCCTGATTTTATAACTTGGCGTGCCTGCACACCCTTTTAAAATCTACCCCTTAATGTTAGGTGTTTTTTTTTTTTCCAGTTTTGTTCATTTCCCAAACTGAAATTTTTTTTTAAATGAAACCCCCCAAAACAAAATAACCAAACTGGACCTCCCTGAGGTCCTTCAACCCCACTCCTGCCCTCCAGACATCCTTGGAGCCAGGGCCTACTCTCATAGGCTTAGCTGGGGCCAACCAGATCCTCCTGAGGCCCCTCCAACACTCCCCTGCCCATTAAAATCTAGGCCAGGGCTTGGGCCTCTCTGGACCCTTCCCACTGCCTTGGAAACATGGGCTGAGACCTGGGAACTTCCTCCCTAGCCTCCACCAGAAGTTTAAAGGATAAAAAGGACAGGAACAAGCTAATTGTGCCTACCTCTGACTGAATCTTTAAAAATGGCATCAGCAGCCCTGAGAATGTGCTGAAGTTGCATCACTACAACAGTGGCATGGGCACGCTGTGCCCTTTATAAAGATATGGGTGAAGGGTAGTAGCTGTGAGCTTACTCCTGTCTTTTATACGACCCGCAGTAAGCAGGTAACTGGGGGGCCAGGGAAGGAAGTCCCCAACCCCGGCCCATGTTTCTAGGATAGGCTCAGGCCCTGGGCTAGATTTTTAACCAGCAGGAATGGGGTTGGGGAGGCCTGGAGTGGCCCCAGCTGAGCCTGGCTTAGCCCAGCTGGGTAGGCTTTGGCCATGGGTTTGGTTTTACAGGGCAGAAGTAGGGATTAAAGTATCTCAGGGAAGGGCTTTCTGTTCTATTCTTTAACAAAAACAAAAATATCAAAACATTTTTGGTACTTTTTTAAAAGACCATTTTTGTTTCATTCCATTTGGAATGACCAGAACTTGGCCTCATTCATCCCATTTAAGACATTTATGTTAAACAAGAACATAAGAACATAAGAAATTGCCATGCTGGGTCAGACCAAGGGTCCATCAAGTCCAGCATCCTGTTTCCAACAGAGGCCAATCCAGGCCCCAAGAACCTGGCAATTACCCAAACACCAAGAAGATCCCATGCTACTGATGCAATTAATAGCAGTGGCTATTCCCTAAGTAAACTTGATTAATAGCCATTAATGGACTTCTCTTCCAAGAACTTATCCAAGCCTTTTTTGAACCCAGCTACACTAACTACACTAATCACATCCTCTGGCAACAAATTCCAGAGCTTTATTGTGCGTTGAGTGAAAAATAATTTTCTCCCATTAGTTTTAAATGTGCTACTTGCTATCTTCATGGAATGCCCCCTAGTCCTTCTATTATTCGAAAGTGTAAATAAGCGAGTCACATCTACTTGTTCAAGACCTCTCATGATCTTAAAGACCTCTATTATATCCCCCCTCGCTGTCTCTTCTCCAAGCTGAAAAGCCCTAACCTCTTCAGCTTTTCCTCATAGGAGAGCTGTTCCATCCCCTTTATCATTTTGGTTGGCCTTCTCTGTACCTTCTCCATTGCAACTATATCTTTTTTGAGATACGGCGACCAGAATTGTACACAGTATTCAAGGTGTGGTCTCACCATGGAGCGATATAGAGGCATTATCACATTTTCCGTTTTATTAACCATTCCCTTCCTAATAATTCCTAACATTCTATTGCTTTTTTGACTGCTGCAGCACACTGAGCCGACAATTTCAATGTATTATCTACTATGACGCCTAGATCTCTTTCTTGGGTGGTAGCTCCTAATATGGAACCTAACATCGTGTAACTACAGCAAGGGTTATTTTTCCCTATATGCAACACCTTGCACTTGTCCACATTAAATTTCATCTGCCATTTGGATGCCCCAATCTTCCAGTCTTGCAAGGTCCTCCTGTAATGTATCACAGACTGCTTGTGATTTAACTACTCTGAATAATTTTGTATCATCCACAAATTTGATAACGTCACTCGTCGTATTCCTTTCCAGATCATTGATATATATATTGAAAAGCATCGGTCCAAGTACAGATCCCTGAGGCACTCCACTGTTTACCCCTTTTCCACTGAGAAAATTGACCATTTAATCCTACTCTCTGTTTCCTGTCTTTAACCAGTTTGTAATGCACGAAAGGACTTCGCCTCCTATCCCATGACTTTTTAGTTTTCGTAGAAGCCTCTCATGAGGGACTTTGTCAAACGCCTTCTGAAAATCCAAATACACTACATCTACCGGTTCACCTTTATCCACATGTTTATTAACCCCTTCAAAAAAATGAAGCAGGTTTGTTAGGCAAGACTTCCCTTGGGTAAATCCATGTTGACTGTGTTCCATTAAACCATGTCTTTCTATATGCTCTACAATTTTGATCTTGATGATAGTTTCCACTATTTTTCCCGGCACTGAAGTCAGGCTCACTGGTCTATAGTTACTCGGATCACCCTGGAGCCTTTTTTAAATATTGGGGTTACATTGGCCACCCTCCAGTCTTTCCCCTTGTTCTAGTTTAAAAGCTGTTCTATCTCCTTTTTGAAAGTTAGTGCCAGCAGCTTGGTTCCACTCTGGTTAAGGTGGAGCCCATCCTTTTGGAAAAGTCTCCCCTTTCCCCAAACGTTTCCCCAGTTCCTAATAAAGCTGAATCCCTCTTCCCTGCACCATCATCTCATCCACGCATTGAAACTCTGGAGCTCTGCCTTTCTCTGGGGACCTGCATGTGGAACAGGAAGCATTTCAGAGAATGCAACCCTAGAGGTTCTGGATTTTAGCTTCCTACCTAATATCCTAAATTTGGCTTCCAGAACCTCTCTCCCACATTTTCCTATGTCGTTGGTGCCCACATGTACCACGACAGCCAGCTCCTCCCCAGCACTGTCTATAATCCTATCTAGGTGGCGCGTGAGGTCTGCCACCTTCGCACCAGGCAGGCAAGTTACCAGGCGGTCTTCACGTCCCCCAGCCATCCTGCTATCTACATTTCTAATAATTGAATCACCAACTATGATGGCAGGCCTAACCCTTCCCTCCTGGGCAGTAGCCCTGGGAGACTTGTCCTCGGTGTGAGAGGACAATACATCACCTGGAGAGCAGGTCCTTGCTACAGGATCACTTCCTGCTACACCCAGGGTGATGTTCTCCTACTGGGAGACCTTTCTGATCCAAGGCAGCACTAGGGCTGCCAGACTGGATTTGGGACTTGGCTACTATGTCCCTGAAGGTCTCATCAATGTACCTCTTTGTCTCCCTCAGCTCCTCCAAGTCTGCTACTCTAGCCTCCAGAGATCGGACTCGTTTCCTGAGAGCCAGGAGCTCTTTGCACCGAGTGCACACATACAATCTTCCCTAACTAAAAGGTTGCTTTTAAAAGTGTTACTCACACAAAAATGCCATGTGGGCCATGTGTGAGCAATGCAGATTTAAAAAGCTGTGATTTTCATGTGTATATACTTGTCATGTACCAAATTAAGGGAGAGGGGAGGGGCAAAAGAGGTGGGCATGGGTGTTTCTGGGTGATTCCAACACTTAACACACATAAATCCATATTTTAAAATGAGGCCGCTTTGCAAACAGTACTTTACTGCTGCTTCTGATAATGAACAATTATGTTGTTCTCGCATTTTAGGGCTTAACAGGATAGGGTGAGGGGTCCAGATCAACTGGAGGGCATGAAGGATGAAGAACCAGAGAGATCTGGATGAACTCAATAATAACTGGGCAAACTTGTTGACTAGTTGTGAAAACCGGGAATGTCCCTCGTGCGAGCATGTTTTATAATTCACTTACATATGCGCGTTAAAGCCAATAAAGTCCTATGGAAGATACCAAAGTAGGGGCCTCATTTTCCAATATCACATGTGATACCAAAAAGGGGTGTATCGCAATATCAGCTATGTGAAAAGCTCTTATTGCAAGTTGCATTATTAGCCCAATTTGGGATATGCTGGATGGAAAGAGAGAGAGAGAGAGGAGAGAGAGAGAGGAGAGAGAGAGAGAGAGAGAGAGAGAGAGAGAGAGAGAGAGAGAGAGAGCACCTAGCCATAATGTCCTCTCCCTAGACAGGTATTTGTATCCCTATGGGAGGCCCACCTAGTAACTCGAGGTGGGATTTAGGTATGAGTGTAGGGGGTTGGGGGCCACTATGACATTCAACATGAGATGTACGAACAGAACAGTGGTCTCTTGTGAAGATTTGCTGCCTTCGGAGTGAGGAAACTCACTCCAAGATGAGATTTGGGAAATGTTCTCTCCACCTAGCTTGATGGACATTCTATCTGGGCAACAACAAGCTAGGTGGAGAGAACATTGCCCAAATCTCTTCTTGGAGTGAGTTTCCTCACTCCGTAGGTCATCAAATCTTCACAAGAGAGAGACCACTGTTCTGTTCGTACGTCTCATGTTGAATGTCAGAGTGGCCCCCAACCCCCTACACTCATACCTAAACCCCACCTCGAGTTACTAGGTGGGCCTCTCATAGGGATACAAATACCTGTCAGGGAGAGGATATTATGGCTAGGTTCTCTCTCTCTCTCTCTCTCTCTCTCTCTCAGCCTGCAGCATACTGAAACAGGCCTGTCTAGAAACATCATGAACCACAATAAACCTTTACTGGCCTCTAGCACACAACATAACACAAATGAAAGCAGTGTAGTTAGTGGCTGCGCTAACTTTGCGGCACACAATAACTCCTCCCTACTTTACATTAACTCCGCCCCCTGAATACAAAATTCACAAATCACATTAACAGCTGTTAGCACAATTTGCAGAATTATCACCCGCAGTAACTCCTTGGAAAATGACCCCCTAGGTTTGCTCAAATAACCTCTTAAAATTAGGAACATGCTTACACATAGTAGGCATATTTTAAATCATATGTATGCAAGTACGCGCATGATTTAAAATTCTAGTGTATCTCCTCTCGCCTGCCTATATGTGCAAGTATGGGTGCACATGTGCTCATTTTAAAATTAGCCTGAATAATTTTATGGCATGAAACCAGTTTTTTGGCTACTCTTCTCAGGATTCTATGTGCATTCTCCAGTTTGAAGTTTGTGTTACCATCCTCTCCCATTATACTCTTATGAAATTCAGTCATAACTTTCTTGGTGTTTTCACTGCTCTCCATCTCAGGTACACAGAAATTTGATGTCAGTGTACTGTGGCATGGTCTTTAAGTCATCCTACTTTTCCTTGATATGTTCAGTGACCTTCTCTATGGACTTTATTTTAGCAAGGAAGGAGATGGTGGCATTAGTTTGCTCCCTTCTGTCCTGAATATCTTTGATATTTACCTGGAAGTCTCAAACTCCTATGAAAACATTTGTTCTAATTAATTCAAGCTTGGCCATAATAGTGACTATGTCAGCTTTGGAAACAATTAACAAACAGATAGCTTGCTAAGACATGGTGGCAATTTTATTTTCCTGCAGTTGTGCTGATAATTTGCTATTCTGGTTAGGATACTTTCTTCCACTTCTTCAATATTTGTCTAACACAGTGGCATAAGTGGATTTCATTTCCCTGATGTGCAATTCTGGTATGATATTGATATCTAGGTTAAGAACAAGTAACTAGAATGCTGAGGAAAGCAGCTTATAGCTATAAAATTACTCCTACTGAAATCATAAACTGTAATATTCTTTGCATTTTCTTGCTTATTCTGTTCTCCAGGATTAAAGCCAGATTTTAAAGATACAAGGCAAAGATCAGTGCTCTGAGGAGTGATGTCATCAATCTGCTTAAGATATTTAAAAAGCAAGCATATAGGTTGCTTGACACTTATTTCAGCTTTTAGTTCTGAGATGTGACTTTATTTGTGGCTTTAGAGTGCCTCTGAAAGACTTCTTAGTAGGCTACCATCCACATAGGGTAACCCTCCCCAAGTGCAGCCTACTGTAGGAACCTACTTAAACCATATGTAATCTGGGATTCTATTTAATTTGAATCCTTGCATAATTCAGCAAAGGTGATAAATATCAACAAAGCAATAGCTGAAAATTGTTGTATTGGTATAATCACATCCTCTTGCTTAGTTGCTGGCCAAAATATTTCTATGATTATTTATGAATGTTACTATTTTTTATACCTGTACCATTTTAATAGTTGTTCAATGTACTGTTTAATGGTTGTTTTATGTGCTTGTATCTCCATATTATTATGAATAGAAGAGGTAGTAGAAGAGGACCGGAAGGCACATCTGCATACTACTCCCAGCATCCCCCGGGAGAGGAGTCCAGAACTTACCGCAAGCGATCCAGGGATTGAATTCCACAGCCCCAGCTTCCAGAGGCCCTGCACCCTTTGCAGTAGAAGAGAACCGGAGGGCTCATTTGCATACTGCTCCCAGCAACCCCTGGGAGAAGCATCCAGAGGTCACTGCAAGTGATCCAGGAATTGAATTCCACAGTCCCAGCTTGCAGAGGCTCTGTAGCCTTTGCAGTAGAAGAAGACTGGAAGGCTCATCTGTATACTGCTCCCATTTTGTATGCCTTCACCTTTCTGATGTCTACCCACCAGTTTCATTAGAATTGATGACAAAAGCCCCACTTTTTGAGCCCAGTATAGACTGCAGTGGTTTCTAGTTGACTTTAATTATAAACAAATGAACTAATAAAATGAATAAACACATTTTTTTCATTTGGAATGAATCAAAGGTAGGTGACTTTAAAGCAGATGAGCCAAAAAGAAAATGTATTCTCCGCACATCCCTAATATGTGCATACTTAGTAGAATACCTGCTTCCTCTTTTTAGTTTTGTTATTTATTCATGCAGTATCACAATTATTTAATGTGTAAAACATAAAATGGGTAAAGAATGTGGATTATTGCACTGGAAATATATACTCATACAGAAACATGCACATGCTTTCAGAGAATAAATTCGTGGATTTTAATAAAGTGTGCAGCTTCCACAGCACAGTTTATAAAATACAAGCATTCATCTCCATGAGTCAACTTGTATGCAAATGCTGCACTACTTATAGGTTTGAAAGTTGGGTACCCTTTATTTCAGATAGCTGTCTGAATTCCAGGAAATTTTGAAATAGATTTAACAAGAGAAGTATGATTGTTTCCTTTAGTGATGTAAAATAATTTATTCTGAAGCAATATTGGCCTCATGTTTTATCTGACTTTAACACTGATAGCAAGAATTACATCCTCTTTTGTTATTGATTTTTCTAACATGTTCCTATTTTCCTTTGATAGACATGGAGGGCTAACTTCATTTTGTCATCCATCTCATAGAAATCAGCAAGTTTTTGAGGAGTACATAGAAAAGTATTATAGGTCAAGAATTCTTTTTGTATGCCTTCAGGCATATTGATTATGCCTGTTGGTGTTTTGATTTCCTGTATGAGATTTCTTTTTTTTTTTAAGATCACATAGTACTCTTGCCAATATTCTGACAAACTTGTTACATTTTTCTTAACATTTCCTTTTGGCTATTATTGCAGATTCAGTTCTGTATATAGGATTATCTTTAATTCACATTTTTGCATTAACTGATACAGAGATTTTTCTCTATTTTAAATTTTTTTTTGCATACCAGATCTGCCAAGTATCTTGTAAGTTCTTTAATTTTTTTTCTGTATTCTTTTTCCTGCTAGTCATAAGATCAATGATTTCCACCATTGTAGCCTTGCTGGCTTCCCATTTTGTGTACATTTCCATTTCTCTATGAGCATGAATCTGAATATAATTGACCCGTTCAGAATTTAAGCTCTCTAGAATCCCAGTCTCCTTCATGAAAATGTTGTGATTTTTCTATAAGCAGTCTTTGAAGGGAGATTCAAAATCATATATACTTGGACATGATCAGATATTGTAATTTTGCCATTCCTAGTACCAGCAATCAAACATAGATTTACTAAGCCACTATATGGCGATATTGTGTGATAAACAGCATGAAATGCACATTAAATGCTGTTTATCACATGATATTGCCTCATCACAGCCAAATTGCAGCACTGTCGCGCGATATTGTGTGATATAGTAAAAGATATACTCCTCTATGGAAACAAGCTGCTTTGCATGCTTTTGCATGCGTAAACTTGCCAAATACATGTAAAGTAACTGTTATGCTCAGGCTGGTGGACCCTTGGGCCTACGAGAGGATGGTATACCTTGCGGAGGATCCGTAGGTTCTCTCGTCGGGTGGCGAGGCAGAACAGAAGAGGAGAGCAGGTGACCCTCAGCACTGGAGACGGAGGCGACTGCAGGCAGATGAAGAGGCTAGAAGAGGAGCTGTGTCTTCACCTCTGGAAGTCTGTGGTCCCCCCAGGAGGAGCCCATAGGGACCCAGACCGCTGGGACTTAGGTGGACCCAGAGGAGTCATGGTATTGGTGCAAGGGCTGACTGGAGCTTCACCCTGGAAGTCCGCGGTCCCCCCGGGAGGAGCCCGTAGGGACCCGGACCACTGGGACTTAGGCGGGCCCTTGGAGACGGAGTCCAGGAGGGGTCCAAGATCAAGTGCCAGAGAGTCATCGCTTATCAGTCCGAGGTCACACACCGCTGCTGAATTCAACACTTCATCTGGTTACATTACTGAAGAAGTATCCTTAGAAGTGGGGTTGGACGCACCCCAACATCGCCATTTCCACTAAAGGTTCGGTGACGTTATTGCAGCTAAGCCATTGCTGCTGAGTTCAACCCCTTATTCAGGTACGCTACTCAAGAATTACCCTTAGATGTGGGATTGGACGCACCCCAACATTGCCATTTCGTTGAAGGTTCAGTGACATCTTAGCAGCTGAACTATTGCTGCGGAATTCAACACTTTATCCAGTTACATGACTGAAGAAATTACCCTTAGTAGTGGGTTGGACGTACACCAACATGGCCACTTTCGCTGAGGTTCACTGACATCATAACAGCTGAGCTATTGCTGCTGAATTCTACACTTTATTCCATTGCTTACTGAAGAGTTACCTTTAGAAGTGGGGTTGGATGTACCCTAACATCGCCAATTCCGTTGAAGTTTCAGTGGCATCTATAGCAGTTAAAGATTGCTGCTAAATACTACCATCTCTCATCCAGCAACATCTACTGGAGAGTCATCTTTAGAAGTGGACTTTGGACTTTTTCTACATCACCACTTCCACTGAATTCCTCAGTGACGTCCACAGCAGCTCTATCCATTGCTGCTGATATCATCAATAACACTCTACAGGATTCTTCCACATCTCATGATCCACCTGTCATCTATGCAGAAGACGACATAGAAATTAAGATCAAAGAGATTCTGGATGTTCATTACTGAGGCAAGAATTTTGAATACCTTCTGATTGGGAAGGCTTTGGCCCCGATTGATCACTTGGGAGCCTCAGACCAATATCTTGGATAAAGAGATGCTTCATCAGTTCCACCTCGCGCATCCTTTGAAACCAAAACCTGGTACCCAAAGAGGAGATTGCCTTTTGAAGGGGGGTACTGTTGCATGAATCGCTGCTCGACTCATTACCTTTGAGTCGAGCAGCGACTCAAAGGTAATGAGTCGCTGCTCTAGAACAGAATAGTTTTCTGAAGATGTAAGAGCAGTGAGAATTGCAAGATCTGCAACAGTTGAAAAACTTCTGCAGCAGGCCTGCAATAGGAAATCCTCCAATCCCCCAGACAGAAGCTCCTCACACTGACAGTCACATCGAGGAAGAGACTGTGTTTTGTCCACCAAAAAAATAACTATCAATGCGACAAGCACTCCAAGAAACACTCCAGTGCACTCACCATATGGCATTGGTGACAAATGCTTGCAGCTTTTCTTCCTCCCTGCCTTGTGCTTGTTTTGCAGGACTTCAACTACACCTCCCCCTCCTCCATATGATGTCAAATCTTCACCGAGGTGTACTGTGCTTTTTGTACGTCTCACTCTGCATGTCAAACTGTCCCCAAAACCCTAAACCACTACCAAAACCTCACCTCAAGTTATTTGTTGGCCCTCCTATAGTGAAATAAATAGTTGACTACTATAAAGGGCTTATAAAGTGTCTCTCACTCTCTCACATCCATATTCAAACACTAACCAGCATAAGTAACTAACTTTGGGCTGGATTCATCATTCTTCGCAGAATGATGAATCCATTGGAAAAAGGGGGCAGCGGGCAAAGGGAGGGGGGCAAGCCTGCGAAAGGCCGCACTGTTTGGTGTGATTTCGCCGGCCGCAGTGAGGCCGGCTGCAGCCTTTCATACAAATCGCACCACCACTATTTGCCGCACTACTGCTGGTGATAAATGTTCCTCGCATTATCATCGGCAGTGGTGCCACAGCCAACTCCTCCCCCTCCCCGCCCTGACTCCTCTCCTCCAGCTAATTTGCATCCTATCACATGCGAAAAGGCCCATTTTGCGTGCAATAGGGGTTTATCGCGTGCATTAGGGCCTTATCGCACGCGATAGACCTTTAGAAAATAACACCCTTTGTTAGGACACTCAGCAGCATGTCTACACACCATGCTATGTACTTAGATAACTTTTCAGTTATCACACCATCATTCACCACCATCCTAAAAAAAAGTAATTCTTCATGTAAGCCTTTGTATTATAAATTAACTTAAGTGCCATGTTAAATAGAGCTCATGGTTTGCTTCACTAATATCTGTCATTACATGGCTATCCCTGTGAGTTAAGAAACAATAAGTAAGCATAAGAGCACACACCTGTAAGGTGCTGGGGACAATTGTATTTGTGTTAATGCATACATATTAAGGTGGCCAGTGATTAGTGTTGAGCTAGACCTTCCAGGGGTATTGTGAGCTCATTGCTAATTTAAAGGAACACTAGACCTTGGTGCCTGTAAATACACGTTTATTAATCTAAGAGTAGACTTATTTTTGGAAATTGGAAATTTCACTGTTTACCAATGTTTGCACCTGTCTATGTTTGATCCTTTGCATGAAGATCTCTTACTGCTATCCTAGATCCTGCAATAATAAAAGCAGTATGATTTACTTCAATGTGTTTGGCTCACAACTGAAAAGGGTTAGGGGCCTTCTTGTGATATTCATTTCAGAGTCAGTTCCCCCCAGAAGTTTATTCACACAGGGGGGAAGACATCAATAATTGGGCCATGCACCTGGATGGGGCTACATTTCATTTTCAGGAATTTTGCCAAATAAAAAATGCATTTTATCATTTTACTTGCTTACTATATAATACATGACAACATATGAAACTATAGGCGTATTAAAATTAACTAATTCTGTAGAAGAATTATTCAGTTTATTTTTTAAACACTTGTTAGATTAGTGATATGTAATGCAACACATGTTATAGGCCCTTTAGTCTGCAATAGAAAAGAGAGTGAAGTCTGCATTCCTTCAGCATTTTAGTTTACCATCTTACCAAAAATATATATTACATTTGAGGGACAATTTTCTAAATCTCTTCATTGCTTGCAGGCCTGCAAAAATGTTTTTAAAGGTGATCTCTCCATGGAATTTCTTTCTCAAAATTCTGGGCAGGTTGGCACTGTAATTTTGTAGCTGCAGCCCTCACGCTTGATTTATTGCAGGTGCAAAGTTGGTACCATAAAAGACGTGTGGGGATTTCAGAATGAAATCCCTGCCATTTTTTGTGCTAGCCCTACTCTATTTTTACATCTGAACTTTTTGTGGTATTGATAAAAGCACCTGCCTGATAAAACAGTGCACTTTTATCTGCAGAGGGGGAGATCAATTTTCAGCTGCAAAATTTACCAGGGTAACTGCCTAGTTCTGGTTAAAATAATTAAATGTCTTTCAAATATGGGTAATTATGGGGACCCTTGAAATGCATTGATTTAGTTTGCATCTTGGTAGATTGCAGGAATTTTTTCCATTTTCCTTTTTCTGAATTTCTGTGAGAAGCTTGCTTCTTCTTACTTCTTCTTTCTTTGGGTTAGATAGTTGCTGTAAAGCTAGTACTAAAAGGACCAGAAACCTCTGACCACTGGGTAGGTAATTATTTAGAGTTTGTGTGTGCTTGAATAAAAAGCAAACATTGGGCCTCATTTTCTAAAGAATCGCAGGCCTACGGTACTTTAGAAAAATGCGGTAATGGGGGGGGGGGGGCTGAAATGGGGGGGCAGTCCTGCGCTAGCTGGCAGCAATCGCATTTCCGCGGTGCAATCGCTGCTGGCGTCGCACCCAATAACTACACCATAAAAGGTATAGTTATTGGGCGCGAAATAGGCAGCGAAAAAGCTCCTTACCTTTTTACTGTCTGCGCCTTCTTCGCAGGGTCGGCACCAGTGATGCCCCGACTCCTCCTCTTCTGGGGCCGACTCCACCCCGATGACGCTAGCACATGTTTGCGCTAGCATTAGAAAATGAGGCCCATAATGTAGGTAAATCTAGTGTCTGCCTTCCTCTCCCAGCCATCCCTAAGCTCATTCTTTGATGTATAGGAAAGAGACACTTTCTCATTAAAAATCAATCAGGGTTTTATCTAAAACACAAGATTGCCCCAGTTCATATCAACTGTCTAATTATCCCCTTGCAGGTTACTTTCAGATTAAAAATGAATACACAAGATACATTTAAAAAATTCACATTTACGTATCTCTACTCCCTTAGCAACCTAAACTTAAATAAGAATTCAACAATAGTAAGATGAAGGCAGCAGTCCAGTAGTGAGATGGGGGTCTTCCAGTCTTTTGCACGAGTGACACATGTATGACTATCTATCAGTCAGTGAGAAGTTATATGTGTGCACCCAGTTCAAAGTGCTCCTGGCTCTCAGAGGCTAGAGTGGCATACTTGGAGGAGCTGAGGCAGACAGAGAGGTATATAGATGAGTCCATCAGGGACATATAAGCCAAGTATCAACTCTAGTCTGGCAGCCCAGGTGATGCCTTGGAGAAAGAAGGTCACCTGTTTGGAAAGCATTATCATGGTATAGTAGGAAGTGATTCTGTAGCAAGGAACTGCTCTCTAGGTGATGAATTATCTTCTCGCACCAAGGATGAGTCTTCCAGGGCTGCTGCCTGGGATTCAAGGGTTAGGTTTGCCATCAAAGTTGCTAATTTTATTTTTAGGAATGTAGATAGCTGGTGGATGTAAGGATCACTTGATAACTTGCCTGTCTGGTGCGAAGGTGGTGGACCTTATGCATCACCTAGATAGGATTTTAGATAGTGCTGGGGAGGAGTTGGCTGTCGTGATACATGGGGGGGGGGCATAGAATTGTATGGGAGGAGGTTCTAGAAGCCAAATTTAGGCCTGGATTCACCATTCTAACATAGAATGGTGATTCCAGTGAAAACAGGGGGCAGGCCTGCGAAAGCCGGCAGCCATCGCACCACCGCAGTGTTATCGCTGCCGGCTTTCACATCCAATAGTGCCAGCGTGAAAGGTGATGCTATTGGGTGCACTACTGGCGACGATAACGGTGCTTACCTTATCCCCGCCAACGAACACATTGCAGCATCCACCTCCTTACCATCCCGACTCCTCCCCTTGCTGCCCCGACTCCGCCCCCAGCAAGCTATCGCACTCGATAAGTGATAGAAAATGACCCCCTTAGGCTTTTAGGTAGAAAATTAAAATCCAGAACTTTCAGGGTATCTCTGATATGATCTCTGTTCTACATGCAGGACCCTAGGGGCAGGCAAATCGCCAGTCTATGCAAGGAAGAGGGTTTTAGTTTTATATGGAACTGGGCAACCTTTTGGGAAAGGGGGAGTCTTTTCCAAAAGGACAGGCTGCATCTAAACCAGGGTGGAACCAAACTGCTGGTGCTAATCTTTAAAAAGGAGATAGAGCAGCTTTTAAATTAGAATGAAAGGGAAAGCCAATAGTCACTCAGCAGCACATGTTTCAGAGTGAAGTATCTTTGCAAGATACTATTGAAATAGGAGAATTACAGCATCCCAACAGAAAGATTCCAATAAAAGCAAAAGTAGTGCATGTGCCTATAAGTAGAGAACCACCTGAGTTAAAGGTTTCCAAATTATTCCTGTTAACTGAAAAGCGGGCTATTAATACAAACAAAAACACACTTTGAAATGTCTTGCATGCCAATGCTATAAGTCTAAGAAGTAAGATGGGAGAGTTAGAGTGTATAGCTCTGTATGAAAAGGTAGACATAATTAGTATCTCAGAGATGTGGTGGAAGGAGTATATGCAGTAGAACAGGGCTATAACAAATTAAAAATTCTATCACAATGATAGGGTGGATCAAATTTATGGGGCTGGTGCTTTATGTTAGGGATGGCATAGAGTCCAACAGGATAATGATCTTGCAGGACAATAAGACCATAACTTTCAAAGGGCACGCGGGCACATTGATGTGTGAGTCGGTGTATGCCCAGGGACGCAGCTATTTAATAACATATGCACATGTAGGCATGCATGTTATAAAAATAGCCAGGGTGTGCGTATGTGTGCACCCTATTTTGCAACTGGGCATGCACAGCCGCACACATCGGGGTATGAGCCAGTGGGGGAATTATATAACAGGTGCACATGTACACAATGACCAGTTTCACCAGTTGTCAACCAGTTTGCCCAGTGTAGAGCTAGATTCTCCAAACTCCCACTAGTTTAATAGCCTGTACTCCCCCAGTTACCCCAGTCTCTTTAAACCTCTCAGGGATGGGTTTTTTTTTTTTTAATTTACACCTCCTCTGTAGCAAAAGTAAAATTACATGGCACTGGACATGGGCACATGCCCAGATGTGTAAGTACTTGCGTGCACTTCTTGTGACCCCCCCCACCACCTCCAAATGTCCATGCCCTGGCCACACCACACCTACACTATACCAATTTTTTATGAGATATTCACGTATCAGGCACCTTTTAAAATCTGGTGGACATACGCTTGTCCTACATGCATGCACATCTCCTGATTTTGGCACATGCCTAGCTTTTAAAATGTACCTTTATATGCACAGTATAATTTTTATGGATAGAAATATGATGTGTGATGAGGAACAGTGTAGCAATGGGGGTATACATCCATTCATCTGGCCAAAATGATCAGATGGATGATGAAATGCTAAGAGAAATTAGGAAAGCTAACAAATTTGGCAGTACAGTAATAATGGGAGATTTCAATTATTCCAATATTGACTGGATAAATGTAGCATCAGAGCATGCTAGGGAGATCAAGTGACTGCTTCATGGAGTAATTGGTTCAGGAACCAATATGAGAGGGAACAGTTTTAAATTTAGTTCTTAGTGAAATGCAGAACTTGGAGCAGGAGGTAATTGTAGTGGGACCGCTCAGCAACAGTGATCATAGTGCGATCAAATTTGACTTAATGACTGGAGGGAAGACATTTAGTAAATCTACACCTCTAGCATTAAACTTTTAAAAGGGAAACTTTGATAAAATAAGGAAAAATAATTAGTAAAAACCTGAAAGGGGCAACTACAAAGGTGGAGATATTACGGTCCTGGGCTGAGCCTGAGTCCTCCCACTCACCTCAAGGCCAGCCTGGGCCGCTGAACCTCCTCCTCGGTCGGCAGGGCCCGATCCTGGCCCTGCCGCAGCGTTCCCTCCTCGAGGGAGATGCCGCCGGCCCGACGCATCTGGCCCTGCCCCCTAGGTGCACGCGCGCATGCGCGCGTAGGGGCTCCAGATTTAAAGGGGCCAGCGCAGGAGAATTCAGGACAGCCCTCCGATGACATCAGACACTGCAGGGGTATTGAAACCCTGCAGCTACGCCTGTCCAATGCCTTGCAACAAGGTTCACTCTCCTTGAGGACTACTAGTTGCTGCTTTCATCTTTTGGCTATCGACCCCAGCTTCTGGCTTCTGACTTCAGCTTGGACTACTGGCTTCTGATTCCAGCTTCTGATTACTGGATCCTGTCTTCGGCTTCTGGCTTCTGACTTCGGCTTGGACTACTGGCTTCTGATTCCGGCTTCCAATTACTGGCTCCTGTCTTCGGCTTCTGACTTCTGGCTTTTGACCTTGGCTTGGACTACTGGCTTCGGTTTCCGGCTGCGCTCCTCTGGTTCCTGACTCTGGCTCTCACTCAGGAGGCCCCTCCTAAGTCCAAGCGGCTCGGGTCCTCATGAGTTCCTCTCAGGGGGACCATGGGCTTCCAGTGGTGAAGTTCCAGTTTGCCTCCTGGCTTCGGCCCTTCTCTTCTTGACCTTCAGGAACTCCTCTCCAGGCACTGGCTTTCAGGAGACCGCACGTAAGACCAAGCGGCTCGGGTCCTCACGGGCTCCTCCTGGGGGGACCTCGGGCTTCCAGTGGTGAGGATCTTTCGGGTGCCCTGCGCTGTGCCACCTCCCAGCTACGACCTCTACTGTGGGCCTTCCCACAAGTGAGCTACATCTGTCGCAGCTGGCTCAGGGGCCATGAATCCTAACATGAGAGCATACAACAGGTGTGTAAAGGCCAAATGACTGTTCACAAGATTAAAAGGCATGGTGAAAGAGTCTATGTTAGCCAAAAGAACTTTTTTTTAAAATTGGAAGATGGGTCCATCTGAAGAAAATAGAAAAAAATCATATTGGCAATTTAAATGTAAAACATTGATAAGACAAGCTAAGATATAATTTGAAAAGAAGCTGACTTTAGAGGCAAAAACTCATAATAAAAACTTTTTAAAATATATCCAAAGCAGGAACTCTGTGAGGGAGTCAGTTAGTCTGTTAGATGATCAAGGGGTTAAAGGGGCACTTAGGGAAGATAAGTCCATTGCAGAAAGACTAAATGAATTCTTTGCTTCGCTGTTTACTGCGGAGGATGTTGGGGAGATACCCGTTCTGGAAATGGTTTTCAAGCGTGACAATTCAGATGAACTGACCAAATCATGGTAAACCTGGAAGGTGTAGTAGGCAAATTGACAAATTGAACAGTAGCAAATCACCTGGATCAGATGGTATACATCTCAGAGTTTTGAAAGAACTCAAATTGAAATTTATGATCTATTAATATTAATTTGTAACCTATCATTAAAATCATCCATTGTAACTGAAGACTGGAGGGTAGCCAATGTAACCCCAATATTTAAAAAAGGGCTCCAGGGGTGATCTGGGAAATATAGATCATCAAGCTTGAACATATAGATAGACATGGTTTAATGAGTCACAAATAGCATGGATTTACATAAGGGAAGTCCTGCCTCACAAATCTGCTACAGTTTTTAAAGAGGTAAAAAAATGTGGATAAAGGTGAGCCAGTAGATTTAGTGTATTTGGATTTTCAGAACACATTTGACAAATCTTCCATGAGAGACTCCTAAGAAAACAAACAAGTCATGGGATAGGAGGCAACGTCCTTTTCTGGATTGCAAACTGGTTATAAGACAGGAAACAGAGTTGGATTAAATGGTCAGTTTTTTTGCTGCAGGTCTGCAACGGAGATCAAAGTCAAAACACGTAAAGAAAAGGGCCCAACGATCCTGACGTGGATTAAGACGTTGAGCCTGTTGAAGATGTTCAAGATTTTTGTGGTCTGTATAAACTGTAATCCGGTATTGGGCTCCTTCAAGCCATTGATGCCATTCTTCAAATGCCAGCTTGATTGCTAAAAGTTCTTTGTCACCAATGGCATAATTTCTCTCAGCTGAAGAAAACTTCTTGGAGAAAAAAGAACATGGATGTAAAATACCTGATGTCCCATGCTGACTGAGCACTGCTCCAACTCCATCGGATGAAGCATCCACCTCCACCACAAAAGGGAGTCTTGGATCTGGGTGTCGAAGTCAAGGTTTCTGGAGAAAAGCCTGCTTAAGAGTTCTAAAGGCTACTTCAGCTTCTATGGGCCATTGTTTAACGTTAGCTTCTTTGCATGTTAATGCAGTAAGTGGTGCAGCTAATTTAGAATAATTCTAAATGAAGCTGTGGTAATAATTTGTAAAACCTAGGAATCTTTACCTGAAAGCAATTGGGCTGAGGCCAGTCTTGAATACTCTTACGTTTTGCTGGATCCATACGGAAGCCTTGACTAGAAACTATATAACCTAGGAAAGGAAGAGCCTCCTTTTCGAAAATACATTTTTCTAATTTCGCATATAAACAATTGTCCCTCAGTCATTGTAACACTTTAGTAACATATTGTCGATGAGATTGAAGATCCTTGGAAAAAATCAAAATATCGTTTAAATATACCACCACACAATCATAGAGGAGATCTTGAAAAATTTCATTCATTAAATTTTGAAAAACAGCTGGGGCTTTGCAAAGTCCAAATGGCATAACCAAATACTCATAATGGCCATCCCTGGTGTTGAATGCTGTTTTCCATTCATCCCCTATACATATCTGAACCAAAGTATAAGCCCCATGGAGTTCAAGTTTAGTGAAAATTTTAGCTCCTTGTAAATGATCAAATAACTCCGCTATCAGCGGTAATGGGTAACGATCTTTTAAGGTGATTGCATTTAGGCCCAGATAGTCAATACATGGTCGAAGAATACCATATTTTTTGCTTACAAAGAAAAAACCCACTCCTGCTGGAGAAGAAGATTGTCGAATAAAACCTTTTTGTAGATTTTCCTTGATATATTCTGACATAGCACGAGTTTCTGGAAGAGACAATAGGTAGACCCGACGTCGAGGATGTGTAGAATCCAGCTTCAGATTAATTGCACAATCATAGTTTCGATGAGGAGGCAGTGAATCTGCAGACGTTTTAGAAAAAACATCTGCATGCTGGAGATATTGTGTAGGTAAGTTGTTAAGCGATAAAATGTTGGAAGAACAAGGTAGATAAATAGAGTTCTTCAAACAAGTTTTTTGACAAGCTGAACTCCAATGACTTAATTGAAGTGAAGTCCAATCAAATTGTTGGTTATGTGTCTGAAGCCAGGGAATTCCAAGTACCACTGGATGAATAGCCTTCCGAATGACATAAAAGGCTAGATGTTCCTAATGTTGTGAATTTGTACAAAATTTTATTGGTATGGTAGTATGTGTAATCTTCCCTGGAAGAGAATCTCCAAAAATAGAAGAAATAGTCAGGGGTACTGGACAAACATGAGTAGGAATAGCCAATAGCTCCACAAGATCTTGCATTAAAAAATTTCCTCCAGCACCAGAATCTATTAGAGCTAAAGTGGAGAAATTTTGATCTCCGACAGAAAGAGTAACTGGCAGAGTTAATGAAGGAACAGGTGAAGCTAGACCTAGGACCAATCCCCCGGTGAATCCTAGGCCAGGGAGTTTCCCGGTCGGATAGGAAAACCGGGATAGGAGAAATAAAATGACCAGATTCTCCACAGTACAGAGTCCAGCCCGTTGACGTTGCTGATGCTCCTCAGGAGTTAAACAAGAACGACCCAACTGCATAGGTTCATCTATCTGTTTGTCAGAAGAGGAATATGGATGTGAGGTTGGAGACAAATTTCGGATACAATTAATTGGTCCATGCCTCCTCAATATTTGAAGTTCATGGGATCTCTCTTGAAGACCTCGGCCAATTCTGCCAGTTAAATTGAAGAGAACTTCCAGAGATGTCGGAAGTTCACGAGTGGCCACTCATCTTTGATCCTGGGAGCTAATCCATCTAAAAAAATTGTCTAAAGGCAATTCTCTCCCCAGTGGAGTTCAGTAGCCAGAGTACGAAATTTAACTGTATAATCTGCAAGAGAACGTCTACCTTGTCGAATACATAGTAACTTGGATCCAGAGGCCGCCAAATGACCTTGTTCTTCAAAAACTATTCAGAAAAATTCTAAAAATTGAGGGAGTTCTTGGAGTATGGGATCAGAATGTTCCCATAAAGGAGAAGCCCAGGCTAATGCTTTACCCTCAAATAAAGATAAAATGAATGTCGTTTTTGTAAGATTGTCTGGAAACAAAGAGCTCTGGAGGCAGAAATGCAAGTTGCACTGATTAAGAAATCCTCGACATTGCAACGGATCTCCAGCATAGCGAGGAGGAGTAGGTAGTGAAATAGTTGATTGGATGGATGGTAGCGACATAGAAGAAGTTGAAGGTATGTTTCTAGGTACCATGAAATCAAAATGAGCACTGAGCCGATCCATGGAAGCCGCTAAAGACTCCAAACCTCTTTGTTGTTCCAAAATCTTCTGAGCTAAGCCAGGAATAGCCTCCACTGGATCCATGGCTTTGGCAATCTGTTCTAATCTATTATGAAGTGGACCCTTAAGCTGAAGAAAGATGACCCAGGATGTGAATTGAAATCCTTTAATCAGGAGGAGAAACTGGACAACACTGAAACCCCACTAATCTTCACCAAAACCAATGCTCGTCCCCCTTAGGTTGAGCCCTTGGGTGCCGGGGTCAGCTGGATTTACGTGGGATTTCAGATTGAAGACTGGACTCAGAACATACAGATGGAGATATTCAAAGTAGACAGCGAAGATCGATGGATGTCAGCCAAAAATCAAAGAATTTATTAAAAATGATCACTGGTATTTGACAAAAAGAATCAGAAAATACAAGGAAAAAGTCTGTAAATTACAGCAAATCCAAATATCACAGGAAAACCCAGAAACTCAGGAGTTACAGGAGATTAAAAAATAAAGAACTTGGCACTTAAAAGCAAATGTTGCCAAAGCACTAGTGCTGTGCTGGGACTTTCCTATATAGTCCCTGCATTGTGATGTCAGAAATAGGCTCGAGGAAAAAAGAAACTACTGATCCTTTAACTACAAAAGTAAACAAATCGTGGGACCATGGAAACCTGATGTCAGGGACACCCGGAAACACAGGGAGGACGACAGAACTCCGAGCAAGTGAATCGCCTCAGACTCGCAGCCAACAGAACCCCGGCAGTGAAGCAAACCAAAAGTAGAAACCTGACGTCTGGGGTGCCCGTCAAAAACGGCACCATGACCAATTCCCGACCAACCCCCACACATGCCTCCATGGACGCACCACAGCCAAGCCCAAGGTAATCGACCGCGCAACAGTGCCTGAAGCAGGGGCAATGCCTAAGTCTGAGTACAATGCTGGTACCTAGTCCTAGGCCTAGGCCCTAAGATGGAACTTGATCTAGATTCTGGGTGTCATTTTGATTTTCTTGTGAAAAAGATTTTCCAAATGAAACTGATATAACATTCAGTACAAGCAAATAGTTTCCCAAATTAATGTGGTAACGTTTTATAGTAAGTTGTAGGAGTTGTATTTTTTTAAATTGCCATATTCAGTATCTGAACTCTGGCTATTCAATATTCTGATTTTCTGTTTTTGCATGAATTCTCTTTGCCAGAGTTATATGTCTAACACACTCGGAACATATAAATGGTTTCTCTCCTTGTGTTTTCTGTTCTGCCTTCATTTCTTTCTTAAGTCTAAGGGCCTTTATGGACAATCCACCTCAGTATAATCAACAAACAGGGTGGAAAAACCAAACTGGGATCATTGCAGAGGGGTTAACAAAAAGAACCATAAATTAGATGGAGGAAATGAGACAATTTTTATCTAAATTTTTCACTTTGTTTCTGGGGAAAATCAAATATCCCTGTACAATAAAGAAGCAAACCACAGGAAACAACACATTAGCACCAAAACTCCCATGTGTATAGCAAGTAGCCAGAGCAGTAGAACCAAGACATCTGTAGTGGTATAAGTAGCATGGCAAGTAGGCATATGGCAGCAACTTGCAAGTCCCGAGTCCCCTATGGTGGCATAAGGGATAATATTAAAACAAAAATAGAATTCAAAGCAAAATAAGATAAAATGCAATAAATAAATTGTGATGGTGACACTTCAATATAAGTTGCTAGATGACCATCCTAACATCCATATGTACTGATTGTTTATGCACATAATTCTCAGGTCATATTTAATCATTGGTCCTAAGATGACTTAATTTTGAAATATTTAGAATTTTTAATGCAAAATGAAAGAAGAGTTACTTCCATTTTCTTGTTGAAACATATAAGTGCACTATTGGAAATGCAGCGGCAGCAGTGAACATTATGTTATGTTGCACCTCACATAATGTCATGTTTCGAATGGTAATCTGCATCAGGGGTACATATCGTCAGTGTTGGCATCTCTCTCCAGATTATATGTTCATCTCTGATGCAGTCTACCCATTGAAACATGATATTATATCGGGTGCAACATAACATAACATTCACTGCTACCACTGCTTTATAATAGAGCACTTATATCTTCCAACAAGAAAAGGGAAGTGATTCTTCTTTTACTTTGCATAAAAAATTCTAAAAATTTAAAAATGAAGTCATGTTAGGACCAATGATTAAATATGACCCAGGAATTACGTGCATAAACAATCATCTCATACAGGTGTTAAGAAGGTCCTCTAGCAGCTTATATTGAAGTGTCACCATCACAATTTATTTATTGCAATTTATCTTATTTTGCTTTGAATGCTATTTTTGTTTTGGTATTATACTGTTTGCATTCACACTTTTGGACTCTATTTTTTGTGATTGGCATAAAGGGTAAGACAGGTAGGCATGTGCCAGCAAGTCCCCTATGATGATATAAGGGGCATGGCAGGGAGGCATGTGCTAGCAAGTCCCCATCATAATATTAAGGGTATGACAGCTGGACAAGAGACAACAAGTCCCCTGTCATGTAACTAGGGGTATTGCAGATGGGCATTAATAACAGAAATGATAATGATTAGAGAAGGAATGCACATTTTGTACAGGACATCTCAGTCATGCTCGGTCTTAAAGATCAGTGTCCCAGGAACCACAAAGCAGTGATCGATTGTTTAGAAAACTGCTTCACTGCATTACACTATTTCCTTGACATCATGTCTGACAAGGCATACATGACTCACTTGTCTGGCTATTAATAGCTATACTGCAACTATTACTAACTGACTGTACTGCACCTGTTATTCTCCATAGACTTTAATGGCCATAGAAATGAATGGGGCAAAAATGAATGAAATGAATAGGATTTGTTTAATTCAGAGGTCCCATTCAATTCATTTTGGGACCCTTGAAAGAAATATATTAGACCCAATCCATTTCGGAATGCTCATTCGTTTAAACAAATTCAAATCCCTATTAATTGGCATGCTCCTTTAGTAGAAATTCGGTAGAGTTCTCTAATCTCTACATATATATTATTCAATGCAGAAACTATGAAGATAAGTGCTACATTGACTAAACAGGCCAGAAGTGGAAGACAAGAATAAACCTACATTATGTCAGGTTCTCAGCCTGATTACATTGAAACCTCAGTCTTTCAGGTTCTAAACTTAATTTTTATGAAACAAAGGTATAATATGCAAATTCACTTCACCCCAGGGTTTCAATAACGTAAATATTAGCTCTCCTTGAGCATGGATTAAATTATAACAATCAGATTCAATATTAATTCCAGGCATCTTCAGTTCACTCAGCAAACAGATGCAACCAGGTTAATGTCCAAGGTCATCTAATACAGGTAATCATTATACAGGTTCAAATTCACTGCTTTCAGTACTTGCATAGAATTCCAAGCATCCATGTTAAGCGTTACAGAGCTCACCAGGTCTGACAGAATAATTAAGTAGCCACCAGGTTGCTAAATAACTAGGGATGTGAATCGTTTTTTGACGATTTAAAAAATTGTCTGATATTTTTTTAAATCGTCAAAAATTGTTAGAGTGCGTGATACAATAGAAATTCCCACGATTTATCATGAAAAATCGTAAATCGGGGATTTGGGGGGAGGGTGGGAAAACCGGCACACCAAAACAACCCTTAAACCCACCCCGACCCTTTAAAACTAAACCCTTACCTTCCCCCACCCTCCCAACCCCCCCCAAAACTTTTTACGAGTACCTGGTGGTCCAATGGAAGCCCCGGGACTGATCTCCCAGTCTCGGGCCATCGGCGCCATTTTGATGCCACTAATAAAATTGGCGCCAATGGCCCGATAAAAAAAAACCCACCGACCCTTTAAAAATCGACCCCTTAGCTTCCCCCACCCTCCCGACCCCCCAAAAAATGTTTTTTGGGGGGTCGGGAGGGTGGGGAAGCTAAGGGGTCGATTTTTAAGGGTCGGTGGGTTTTTTGTTTATCGGATCGAGCGCAGCCGATAAACAAAAACCCAATCGGGCTGGACGATAAAAATTTTAAGATTTGAATCAGAACCGGAACCGATCAGATTCTGGTTCCGATTCACATATCTATAAATAACCCCTTCTCTGCTCCCAGCAGCAACCTCTTTCTAGCCTTGAGGACTAATCCACTTCCCTAAGAGTAGGATCACACATTCCCTCAGCAGAGTCAGTACAAGATTCTACATTTAGACCATCTCACTTTCCTCGGTGTCTTTGAGTGACAGTGAATTACAGGGCAATGCGCAAGTCTTCAACTCACCCAGGCTCCAAGTTTAAGACCAGCTAGTGACCAGCTCTGATACAAAGGCACAAAGAAGAGTGATGGAACACCTCCATTGAGGAATCTTTTTTGGAATCAGGCCACTGCATCAATTACCTTATGATCAGGATATTATTCAGAACTATCTGAAAATGTAAGATATTTGAAATGATCAGACACATCCAAATAAACATAGTGTATTTATTAAGTAAATATTTATAACCTGCTGACTCTTAAAAGCTTGCTCCTAGTGGGTTACAAGATACATTAAAACAATTCTCAAACATACAATACAATATATGACAAAACAATTCAAATAAAACAGACTAGAAAATTATATGCATCAGAACAATATAAACAAGAGAATCCTAGAACAGTACACAATCAAAATTGACTGCATCACTCCAATACCAAAATGTTAGAAGGCCCCTCTCAGAAAATGTTGACTGAAGAAGACAGTTTTGAGTTTATTCCAAGCTGTTGAGGAAACTCCAGGTGATGTGCATTGCAAAGCATTAGGGATGTGAATCGTTTTAGGACGATTAAAATTATCGTCCGATAATTTTAATATCGTCTTAAACCGTTATGGAACACAATACAATACAGATTCTAACGATTTATCGTTATAAATCGTTAGAATCGTGAGCCGGCACACTAAAACCCCCTAAAACCCACCCCCGACCCTTTAAATTAAATCCCCCACCCTCCCGAACCCCCCCCCCAATAACTTAAATAACCTGCGGGTCCAGCGGCGGTCCGGAACAGCAGCGGTCCGGAACGGGCTCCTGCTCCTGAATCTTGTCGTCTTCAGCCGGCGCCATTTTCCAAAATGGCGCCGAAAAATGGCGGCGGCCATAGACGAAAAAGATTGGACGGCAGGAGGTCCTTCCGGACCCCCGCTGGACTTTTGGCAAGTCTCGTGGGGGTCAGGAGGCCCCCCACAAGCTGGCCAAAAGTTCCTGGAGGTCCAGCGGGGGTCAGGGAGCGATTTCCCGCCGCGAATCGTTTTCGTACGGAAAATGGCGCCGGCCATACGCGTATGGCCGGCGCCATTTTCCGTACGGAAAATGGCGCCGGCAGGAGATCGACTGCAGGAGGTCGTTCAGCGAGGGTTCCGGCGCCTCGCTGAACGACCTCCTGCAGTCGATCTCCTGCCGGCGCCATTTTCCGTACGAAAACGATTCGCGGCGGGAAATCGCTCCCTGACCCCCGCTGGACCTCCAGGAACTTTTGGCCAGCTTGTGGGGGGCCTCCTGACCCCCACGAGACTTGCCAAAAGTCCAGCGGGGGTCCGGAAGGACCTCCTGCCGTCCAATCTTTTTCGTCTATGGCCGCCGCCATTTTTCGGCGCCATTTTGGAAAATGGCGCCGGCTGAAGACGACAAGATTCAGGAGCAGGAGCCCGTTCCGGACCGCTGCCGTTCCGGACCGCCGCTGGACCCGCAGGTTATTTAAGTTATTTGGGGGGTGGGGGATTTAATTTAAAGGGTCGGGGGTGGGTTTTAGGGGGTTTTAATGTGCCGGTTTTTCGATTTTTCGATTTTTAACGATTTTTAACGATTTTTCACGATATTTTACCCCCCCAAACGGCAACAATACGATTCCCTCCCCCTCCCAGCCGAAATCGATCGTTAAGACGATCGAGGACACGATTCACATCCCTACAAAGCATAGGCCCAATAATAGAAAAAGATCTGGGATTAGTTACTGCCAGATGAAATGTAGAAACTGAGGGGTCACAGAAGCATTTTTTTTGTCTTCCTAACATAATGTCTGGGCAGAGACAGAATAATAAGTTTTCAGGATCCTCACCATGGTTGTCTCTGAAAGCCAAACAAAGAATCTTAAGCCTCCAAGCAACCAGTAACCAATGTTGGTTGGACAAAACAGAGGTGATACATTAATGATCCCAGTGATGATATAAGCAGTCATATTTTTTTTATTAACTGAAGCATATGGGTGAGTAACAAAAGAAGACACAAAAAGACAGAATTTCAATAGTCCACCCTGACACCATTAATAGTTGAATGACAGTTTGCAAATTTCTTGTGAAAAGATAGCATTTCATAAGATAAATCAATTTAAAATTTAAAAATCTGAATGAGCTACGGTTAGTACATACTCTTTTTTAGATAACCTGGGGTCAAATAAGACCCCAAGTTGAGAACCTGAGGTCAGAAAGGAATAGACTTTCATCAATTTGAAGGTCAGTGGAAGATTCAGAATTAAGTAACTGGTTAACCCTTAACACTTCTAACTTTTCTACTTTTAGTGATAAACAGTTCTCCCTCATCTAGGTACTTTTGAAGGGTAAAAAAACATTTAGATGTCATCTGCATAAAAATCTTATAGTCCTTATCATAAGAAGCCAACAATTTCCCTATCAGATGAAGATAAGTGCTAAAGAAAATGGGAGACATGACCAAACCCTGAGGCACCCCTGTAATTATGGATTTCCAAGAAGATCATTGGGCCTCCATTTTCACTTGCTGGATCAGCCATCCAAAAAAGACTGGAAACATTTACAATAAAACCATTTAATGACTGCCTAGCTGGCCAAAATCTAGAGCTCTCAGTTTCATAGAGATATGTATTTGTTTTAAACAAATTTGCAAAACACAATGAATAAGGGGCAATTTGTTTCATTCGGGGGCCACGAAACAAATTGAGAGGGACCCCCAAAATAAACAAATCATATTTGTTTAATTAATTTAAAACTTTTGGATGGGCCTAGCCTAGCCCCAAGGTTGGGACCTTGCCTGGAGGCCCAAAGCAGAGCATGACACTGGTGCCTTGGCCTAGACTTAGGCCTAGGAACGAAGTTGGGGCTTTGCCTATGACCTAGGCCAAGGCCCAAAGCAAGTGCTTTGGCCTAGACCCAAGAGTGAAACCAGGGACTCTGCCTAGCCCCAGGCTGATGCCAAGGCCTCAACTGAGATCTGAGCAAAAGCCCAGAAAACCCCAAAAAACTACTTATCTGATCCATCGGGTATCCAAAGCATGGCTTGGCTGAGTCCCGACATTTGAGCCTAGGTCCAGGTCTGAACACCTGGTTCGATGCCTGGGCTTTGACCTAGGCCAGAGCCTGGACCCAGGCCTGATATAGAGGCCTAAAGTTAGGCCGAGGCCTAGAGCCCAGGCCTCAAAGGTCCTTTTTTTAGGTCTTCTCTCTTATTTCTTCTTTCTTCTAATGATGCCATCTGCTGGAATCACACTGGAGTAAATTAACTCCAGCATATCCTCCTCAGTGGAGGGTGACATTTTGCTGTGCAGCATTATCAAGTCAAGCCCTGGCATTGGATCTGGGCAAGTGGAGGCCGAGGGGATCCTAGCTCCGGCATTTTTCCAGGTGGGAGGGATGGGTGGTGTGGGTTTTTTCTTTCTGTTTTTTTTTCTTTCATTTATTTTTTTTTAATGAAAGAAATGAATCAAATATTAAACAAATTGAAATTTGTGGGGAAAAAACTCACAAAATGAACCAAAAAATGAAACACATTTTTTACCTCTTCACTTCCCTATCGTTTCTGCATAATGGAGACATTCAAGGCATGGAATGTGGAGAAAATATCTAGAAACATTAATAAAATAGCATCATCATTATCAATACCCAATCATAGAAAACCAAGCATGAAGAGCAAAAGCATTTTCATGCTATTGTCCTTGCAGAAGCCTGACTTGAAAGGATCTAGAATTCCCGGAACCTCCAGCATATCCAGAATTTAGTTAATTCTAGGGGTATGCAGTTGAAAATTTTTCATTTGTTTCTTAATAATTTTTTGTCAACTTTTATTTTATTTTAAGTTTTTTATTTTAGTGCACACAAATATTTGTTAGTGTACAGTAAATCAAAATAATATGCACTAAATTGACTTATTGCACACTAATTGATTTAGCATACTTTAAAATAATAGCAAGCACTAATCAAAATAAACCCAAACAAACAGTGCATCCTTAGTTATTCCCACCCTGTCAATTAGTTTTCCTAAAAATGTGAGATTAAAAATAGGGGGATAGTTATAGAAGTTTCAAGGCTCCAAAGTTGAATTTTTAAGCTCCAGGCTAAATGAGGCTTATTTTAAGACTAACAGTACATAACCCTCAGCAAAAGAGGCATTAATTAACTAGATCAGTACAACAATTTTAGGTCCCTTCACAGTCTTGATTATACTAGCAGGACAAGGGCCCAACATAAGGTAGGGATTTCTTGTAATGAATAACAAAGATGTCACCTGTGGCCTAAACTTGCTGTGTCACCTAATGGACCTGTCTCTGACCTAGATAAATTAACTGAATGAAATGCCTCACAAAGCAGCCAGACTTTAGAAACAGGATACATGAAAGGACTTAGAGTTATAGGCTTTCCAACTCACTAAGATAATTTGTCAGCCTCTCTGTTATCTTCTTATCATTCTGCTAACACATTGTTTTCTCCCCTTCCCCTTCAATACTACTATTATAATTTGTGGCTGACCTGAATATTTGCCTGCTCCTTTTATTTTGACCTGATGGAGAAAGTATAGCTCCCAAAAGCTAGTAAAAAAAAAAAAAAAGTAAGGCAGTCCAATAAAGAGGTATCATCTTCTACATTTTTTTTTGTTTTTGACCTTCACAACATGGCTTTCGGAAACACTATAGCACAGAGACACTTCTGCTTGCACTTACAGATAACATCATGAGGGGATTTGATAACGGTAAACAGTACATACTAGTGATGCTTGACCTGTCAGCAGCATTTGACACTGTAAATCATGACATACTCTTAAATAGACTAGAAGAAATAGGCCTAAACAACAAAACTATGAAGTGGTTCAGATCATATCTCAATGACAGATATTTTCAGGTTCAAATTAAAGACACTATATCAAATAAAATAAACCTTCAAACAGGAGTTCCCCAAGGATCTGCCCTCTCCGCAACTCTTTTCAACATATACTTACTACCACTATGCCACCTACTAGCTGGACTGGGAATCACACACTATATATATGCTGATGATTTCCAATTAATTTTACCCATTGATGACACAATTGAGAAAATATTAAACTTAGCCAACTTGTATCTAGATATCATTAAACAGCTGCTAAACCAAATGGAATTAGTAATTAATATAGAGAAGACAGAATTCTTACATTTAGAGAGAAAAAATACTGAAATCAAACATAGTCCAATCACACTAAAAAACAATCAACAAATAAAATTTGCAGAAAAAGTACGAAACCTAGGAGTAATAATTGACCCCGAACTAAGCTTAAAACAACACATATCTCTAAAAGTAAGAGAAGGATACGCTAAACTCATGGTCCTCAGGAGACTTAAACCACTTCTGACAATGGCCAACTTCAGATCAGTACTACAAGCACTAATATTTGCGAGCACTGATTATTGTAATGCACTTCTACTAGGTCTTCCATACACCTCACTAAGACCAATGCAAATTCTACAAAACGTAGCCGCAAGAGTCTTAACTGGCAAAAGTAAAAGGGATCACATTACCGAAACACTGGCTGAACTACACTGGCTTCCCATCGAACAAAGAATACAATACAAAACGCTGTGCACCATACATAAGTTAATACATAACGAACATGCAGACTGGTTAAATACAGCCCTACGTGTACACATCCCTAACAGAAACCTAAGATCAGCAAACAAAGCACTACTAACCATTCCATCAGTAAAAACTGCAAGACTTACACAGGTGCGAGAGAGAGCCCTATCACTGTCAGGACCCATAATATGGAACTCCATGCCCCTAGATCTAAGACTACAAAGAGACAGCAAAACCTTTAGAAAAGGTTTAAAAACCTGGCTCTTTAAACAAGCTTTTCAGAAAGAGAAGGGAGAATAGAAACCAGGGACAGGCAAAGCACGTTCAATATAACATCCACACACACTGTATTCAACAAGTGTGTAGTCTTTAAAGAACAACTCATGATTTTAAAGTAAATCTATAATAATAACCGAGATAGAGACATGGACATGATTAGTTACATTTAAACATTATTGATCACTAACTATGTTACCGAACCTTATGGCACTCTTGTAAATGTGCGAATCACAGTATCATTAATTTTATGTGCCTTGATGTAAACCGTTGTGACGGTATCTTCCAAACGACGGTATAGAAAAGATTTAAAATAAATAAATTTATTAACATTTCTATACCGGTATTTGGTGGGTGCCGTCATATAGGTTTACAAGGTTACATAAAAAACGTTTAAAATCAAATTAAAAACATTTACACAGAATAGAAACGACAGTTCTCATAGGGGTAGATTTTCAAACAAGGCGCGTAGGCGTACTTTTGTTGGCGCTCCAGGTGCCAACAAAAGTACGCGGGATTTTAGTAGATACGCGCGGAGCCGCGCGTATCCACTAAAATCCTGGATCGGCGTGCGCAAGGCTATGAATTCTGTATAGCCGGCATGCGCCGAGCCGCGCTGCCTACCCCCGTTCCCTCCAAGGCCGCTCCGAAATCGGAGCGGCCTTGGAGGGAATCCTCTAACGCCCTCCCCTCATCTTCCCCTCCCTTCCTCTATCTAACCCACCCGCCCGGCCCTGTCTACACCCCCCCCTTACCTTTCTCCGGGGATTTACGCCTCCCGGAGGGAGAAGTAAATCCCCGCACGCCAGCGGGCCTCCTGCGCGCCGGGCCGCGACCTGGGGGCGGGTACGGAGGGCACGGCCACGCCCTGGACCGCCCCGGGCCGTAGCCACGCCCCCGTACCTGCCCCCAAAACGCTGCTGACACGCCCCCGAAACGCCGCGACGACCGGGCCCGCCCCCCGACACGCCCCCGACACGCCCCCCTCGGAGAACCCCGGGACTTACGTGAGTCCCGGGGCTCTGCGCGCGCCGGTAGGCCTATGTAAAATAGGCTCACCGGCGCGCAGGGCCCTGCTCGCCTAAATCCGCCCGGTTTTGGGCGGATTTAGGCGAGCAGGGCTCTGAAAATCCGCCCCATAGGTTACAATTCATACAATTTTCCTATTAATAGCCTAACAATGAGACATTTGAACGACAAAACATTCAACATTGTGACCAACTCAATAGTATTTTGCTTCTGCTTTTAGTTCTTTCTTATTTGTGATTATTCACCAATTGCTGTCACCCTCCTGAAACGCTTGCTGAAATAGCCATGTTTTAACTTTTTTTCTAAATGTTGTCCTGTTTCACACATTCAAGTAGAATAAAAGGCAACTTCATTGTTTTATGTAGGATTTCTCAAATTTTGCTACGGCATTTTCCTAAACTTGCTGCAGAAGCTACCCCTGATCTACTCCTGGAAATCAAGGGCTTTGGAAGTGATTAGGAGAAGCTACATATAGTATGTGGAACATCCATTCATGGAAAAACACAAGACTCGCTCATCTTTTAGAAAGAATCTGGCAAAATGAATTCATCTTAAAGGCACATAAATATGAGGGACAAGTCAGCAAGATATATTGCAGCTATCAGTACAGTGTCATATGTAAAAGTTAACCTGGATCTTATTCAAAAAATAGCTTCCTATTCTGTGCTTATGGAAAATAGTTTTATTAAACAAGGCCCTTTGTGTGATTCATTAAATTGTCATGTTTCCATCCGCCTCATCTGTCACACAATGAAACATATATAATACAGGGTCCTTGTCACTTGGGGGAAGAGTAAATCGCTTCTAAGCCCTCTGGTGAAGTGAGACAGAGACTCACAGTCTTCCAGTTGTCTTCTTTTTTTTCAAATAAAATGCAGAACATTGGATTTTGTGATTCTCAAAGGAAACTATCACTTTCTGAGGACATTTATTTTGATGAAAATATGTACAACAAACTGTGCATTTACTACTCTCTGCTTTCATAGAGCAGTGGACTATGAACCAGGAGAGCAGGGTTCGAGTCCAGCTGTCGCTCCTTGTGACCTTGGGCAAGTCACTTTACTCTTCATTGCCTCAGGTACAAAAACTTAGATTGTAAGCCCTCTGGGGATAGAGAAATACCTACAGTACCTGAATGTAAACCGGTGTGATATCTCAATTGAGATCGAATGCCGGTATATAAAAATAATAAATAAATAAATGAAGACAAAGCAGGAGGCGGTTACAGATACATCACAGTTAGAAAAACTTACCCACATGGAGTTTATTCACTAAACTGCTGGCGCAACTTCCTCTACAACTCTCCGTTTAGATGGAGACCTTGAATGTTGGAAATAGCTTCCTATTTATTCACTTCACTTCTCCCTGAAAGTTATTTCTTTCTGGATTTCAAAGAACTCGACCTACTTAGGACTACAAACTCTTGACTGAGGACTAGTTTCCTTCGCTGCAGTCACAGGACTCCTTTCTCCTTGGAATCCTAAGCCCGACTCCTTTCTGGTTGCTTTCTATAAGATTTTCTATAAGTTTCAGTCTGAAGCTCTCTTTTCTCTAAGAAAGAGAGCTTCCAACTGAAACTTTTCCTCTTAGGTTTCTGCACTGCCACCTATTTGCATAAACTACTAACTGCTCTCAGTATACTGAGACATTCTGTATAACAGGGAATGAAGAGGTCAATATTCAGAAAATCAGTGAGCGGACAAGTTATCTGATCAAAGATGGGTGGCTAACTTGTTACAAATATACCGTGGGATAAATCTCTCCCGGAATATACCCATCTAAAGGTATCCAAGTAATATTGCCTGGATAACTTTTAAACCCAATCAGCTATGTTTAAGTATAACCAGATAGGCTGAAAGTGGAGGAGAACCAACAACAGCAACAGCAACAAAATCCTTGGGGGTCAGAGGAGCCTCTGCCTTCCCCCCTTGTGAATTCAGAAAAATGATCCCATCAGCTGGGGGGAGCATTGAAAAACCTCCAGGTTTGCAAAGCTAAACCATTTTGAATATCGACCTCCTAATTTCTCCTTACTAGGGAAAGCGAAAGTGTGCACGATGGGTTGGACGAGGGGTTCCTACATTCATTAAATTTAATACTTGATGAAAAGAACCCTAGTCCATATCACTCAGATGGTAACTTTAAAACAGCCTCATGGGCGTGCATGGACGCATGTATGTCAGCTCGCGCCCATGGACGTGGCCATTTTATAACATGCGCGTGTATATGCGCGCATCTTATAAAATTGGTTGGATGCGCGTAAATGTGCGGGCCATTTTATATGGATGCGTGCATGTGCAGCTTCTACCGCGTAAGTGGGGGGTATTTTAATATACACATGCATTGACGCAATCACCAGTTAAACCAGTTCATTCACACTTTACCCAGTTACAGGATAGGACTTCCTAAACCCCCTAGTTAACTAACCTCTCTTTTACCCTACCTGCCTCAACCCTTAAAACCCCACTGACTAGCCTAGGTTTTTTTGTTTTATAACTTACACGCCATCTATAGCAGAAGTAGAGTTACACTGTAGGGGACCCCGGCAAATGCTTGCCCCAGGGAAATACTTATGTGCTGGTTTTCATTTAAATTCCCACGCCCACACCCCGCCCATTTTTGGGACTTTTTCTTTTGTGTATCCATGAATGTTTCTTAAAATACTCGTGTTGTGTGCCGGCCTGAAAGACACACATATCTCCCTGATTTGGCACTCATAGGACTTTTGAAATTTACCTTTCAGTTCTTATATATACTCTGTGGTAGTTAGAGACAATGGTCAGTACTTTTTGCAGGATTCTCTCTGGAGCAATGACTGCATACTTATATAAGGCTTTCAAGGGCAATAATAAATAACACCTTAGTCTGGACTGCTTTCTGTTTAGCAGTCAAAGCAGCTGGAGTCTATTGTTATCTTGTTTTTTTCAGATACATAAGGGCGCTAAATGTATTCTAATAGCATCTAAAAAAATAGCTTGAATCTTGAGTTCATTTTGTCTTCAAAAAAAAATAAAATTACATTAGATTGTTTTCCAAGAGCACCAATAAAACTACTCAATATTTCCCTTATGTTGATCTCTATAGCATTTTCTGGTATTCTTTTAGCTTTGTGTGTGAAGCTATACACATGATCTGTGGTCAATAACCTAAATTAGTGGTTTTCAAATTCAGTCTTTGAGATGCTCAGTTATCAACCTGTTTCAAATCAATCTGAATCTTAGACAAAAAGCAAGAAAATGAATCTCATGAATATTCATTGTGATTGTAATGAGAAAGACAAATGATTAATCATCACAAGGACTGAGGGCTTCATTCACAAAGCTGCGATTAGGCCATTTACTGTACGAAAAATGGCCTAACACGAGGATAACACAAGATATATCAAATACATACCAATATTCCAAGTTTGACAATGCATGTATTTAAATTAGCTAATTAGCATACACATACATGCTAATTAGCTCATTGCTACCTTAAACTATGCTAATCAAATAATGTGTCTTGCTGAAAAATTCACATGCCGTGTTATTTGACTTGAAATTAGCTACAACTTAGGGGTTGTAGCTCATTTCCCACAGGTGCATCGGGACATTAACATATTTCCTGATACACTTGTGGTCTAGCCTTAAAGGGGCCATTCAGCCCTGAGAACATCCGCCCCTGCGAGTTGTAAAAACACCCAGGGCTCTGCTTCAACCCCTTGTTCTGCTCTCCTAACCCCCCCCCCCCCCCACTCTTGCAGGTGGCCCACTGTAGCTCCCCCCCACCCTCCCCCTCTTCCCCTTTTTTCTGACTAATCATGGCTCTGGTGACAGAGGGAAAGGCTGGGTAGCACTGTTTTGGAAAATGGCTGCTGCTCAGGCCTGGAGTCTAGGGGATGCTCCAGGCCTACACTGTACCAGCCATGCACATTCTACAAGTAAAGGGGGTACTCCAGGGGTTGGGGATCATGGGTCACTAAACCAACAGGGAGTTTTTTTTTGTGTAACAGGGAGGGTCTGGAGGGTGGGAGGTTTGGTGGTCCACTGGATCACCAGGGCCATGATTTTTTTTTAACTATGGGCCACCTGCAAGGCAGCAGGGGAATGAGTGGGACTGGGGGAGGTGTCTAAGCAACTCGCAGCCCCTTTAAACAATGGTGGCCCCACAGTACCGGGGCCGCCATTGTGTATTATGCAAGGATTCTTTCTCTGTCGTGGTATTTCAATTTTCATTGCAAAAAAATACAGCAGGTCACAGTATTTTCCCACTGGGAAAAATACCGTGGAGTTCACAAAGCCACAGGGTCATTTATTGCAGCTTTGTGAATCCTGCAGTATTTCTCCCAAATACCGCTGCTTGGTGAATGACTGTTTGGGAACCACTGCCTTAATCCAAAGAATGCAAGAATAGGGCCCTATGCAGTAAACTTTAAAATATACATTAAAGCCCTCTTTTGCTTGTTAAAAACAGCAGGCTATGCAGGAAGACCTTGAAAGTTAAAAGTGGCCTAGATGTTAGTGTGAAAATGCAAACATTTGCAAATCAGTGCATGTAAATTATGGGATGTAATTTGCAAATGATGGGATAGTAAACTCACACTAACTGGCATGGTGTGCTCACCTTCATGCTATTTAGTGAAGACTAGCCAACTAGACAAAACGTAGTTCCTGTTAGGAGCTGGTGTTAACCTACTAACATGAGCTTATTATTTTATGAGGGAAAGCTCAATAGGATTATCATACTAAACTGAGCATCCTCTTTAGTGGGCTCAGCTAACTAGAAACAGAGGGTATGAAAAATGAAGACCATGGACAGGAGATGACGCTGTACAATTGTACCCATAGACCATTGGGGATGATAACATTTGACCACAGCTCTCGTTCTCAAAACAAAACATAGCTGACACATACTTTTTGCAGAAATTCTTACACACCTACACACATTCATAGCACAAATAGGTCTTCTAAAAAAATTAGTGAAGCAAGACCAATTAGTAATGCATCACAAAGACTCTTCAGCCATTGCTCCACTCCTCACAGTGTTCAAGGCACAAAGGTTTCTTAATTTTGTGGAAACAGACAGGTTCCAGGGCATTGGCAGGATTCTCTGGAAGTCTGATAGCAATACTGGTGTTGGTCTGGCCATTGAGCACTGCTAGCATTTAAATGTTTGTTCATGACAGTCTTGATTTTTTTGTTTATGTGTGTTTCTGTGAGGGAGGGGGCTTTTGCAGAGCCATCCCCTGGCTAGTCACAAAAGCAGGGGGTCTTATTTCAAGGGGTCCTCCTCCAGAGGTAAGAGAATAACCAATGGGCCTCCCCCCAGTCCTTCCTCCCAAATATTCAACAAAAGCTTTTGCAGGGCACAAGCAAGAGAGGATGGGGGTATGGGGAAAGAATGACAGAGAAGGAGGTGACAAATGAGACTCAATGCATTTAAAAACTGAATTCACATTTCTTTAAACATGGCAGCTGTATATTAAGCAATAGTTTCCCAGAAGTCAAATATCTTTGCTGTCATTGACACTGTTAGTGTGGACAAAGGCATTCAACAGTCTGAACTTAAAAAGCTTTTTTTTTAGCTCACCCATTGTTTTAGTTTGAGTGAGAAGCTTATGCCTGTGAGCTTTGAGTTAGTAGCAGACTGTATAGTTCAGGCATTGAGGTGCCTACACTACAGGTTGGTCGTAAATGAGGGAGTGGTCAGATGATCGTGCCTTGAGTTAGGGAGGTCACTTTCTACCTTGGATCTCCCCTTTGTGTGCTTCCTTACCTCCCCAACCACTTCATCTCACACCGTCCTTTACCTTTAAAGATCTTTACTGATATAAAAGACAGAAGGCTCTAAATAAGCACTCATGTTAGTTTTCTTCTCTCCTGGAACTCTTTACTTTTCTATGACCTCCTCACCTGGAGAATAGTAGCTCTTTCAATTCTTCCCTCTGCAATGATAAGTAACCCCCATGTATAAATCTTAGTTTTAGACCCCTTGGATTCCAGCAAGAAGAACCAAGAGAAAAACAGAACTGATTATGTTTAGTTTAAGTTTAGGGTGCTCATACTAATATGCTTATGCTATTTAGCTAATTCATTTTCAGGTTTCTGGGCATGAGAATGGCATATGATTTCTGACATTTTTTAATGTAAGCATGCTAAATTTAATTGCATCACTCATTTGTGGCTTTTTTAACACACCTGTTAATTTTTTTGAGGAAATACTAAAGGGTTTTGTTTGGCATGGGCCTTTTTGCATGTTAAAACTCTTTTGTGCATGCTAAAACTGGCATTTTATGAAATAACTTAAATCCATGTTAAAGTGCTCTGGAAAGATGTTAGTATGAACATGCTAAAATTAGCATATCCATGCAAGTGCATGAAGGGATCAATATATGCAAATGAGGATTTAGCTTGTATAAGATAAATAGTGTGGTATAGTTCTTCCCACACACTGTGTTGCGCCCGTCGGTCGAAGACGGCTGCACCCTCTCTGTCTCACCTCTTTTCTTCTTCTTTCCTCTCCTCTGGGCAAGATGACTGCCACCGCCTCTCCTCGCCAACCTCTCCGGTGTCCTCGGACCGGCATGGGCGATTGTGTTCGACATTCTTACACTGAGATCACTTAGGGGCAGATTTTAAAACCTGTGTGTGCGGCCTACATTTGTGCGCGCTACCTGGCGCGCACAAATGTAAGCCCGATTTGATAACATGCACGCGCAGCCGCGCACATGTTATAAAATCCGGGGTTGGCGCGTAAGGGGTTGCACACTATTTATTTATTTATTTATTTATTTATTTATTTATTTAACATTTTTATATACCGGGATTCATGTAGAAAATTACATATCATCTCAGTTTACATTATAACGGTAACAAGCATGTAAGAATGCAATTACATTGAAACAAGGGCGTAGAAAACTTGGGACAAAAAAAAACACTAGTGCACCTTGTGTGCACAGAGCCCTAGGAGAGCCCCTCTGGCTTTCTCCATTCCCTCCGAGGCCGCTCCAAAATCAGAGAGGCCTCGGTGGGAACTTTCATTCCGCCCCCCACCTTCCCCTCCCTTCACCTATCTAACCCACCTCCCAGCCCTACCTAAATCCCCCCTACCTTTATTTTATTATTTACGCCTGCCTCTGGCCAGCTTCCGGTGCGCGATCTCCCGGCATGGTCGCTGTGTCGGAGGCCTCGGTCCCGCCTCCACCCCACCTCACCCCGCCCCTTTCACAAAGCCCCGGGACATAGGTGCATCCCGGGGCTTGCGCGTGTCTCTAGGCCTATGCAAAATAGGCTTGGCACGTGCAGGAGTGGTTGCGTGTGTAAATCCTGAGGATTTACGCGCATAACCCTTTTAAAATCCACCCCTTAGGGCACGCGCGTGCGCCGCCCACTCTTTTGAATATGTCATGGCGGGAACCTTGGGGGCGTCCCCACCGCATGACATCACTACCTCCGGGTACTTAGCCTCCGATCTCCAATCCAGCTACGAGTTAGCAAGGATTCCGCTCCAGCTAATTTCGACTCCTTCAGAGACTCCGCTCTGAATACTCGCTCCTACTAACCCTCCGGGGTTACGCTGGCTACACTAGGGCGTTCTAGGTACCCGCTCCTCAGGGGCCTTATTCGCTCCTATCCACCCTCCGGGGTTTCGCTGTTCCAGCAAGGACGCTCAAGGCACCCGCTCCTCAGGGGTCTTGCTTTGCTGCTATCTACTCTCCAGGTTTCCCAGCTCATCAGGATACTAGGTACCCGCTCCCCGGGGACTTGCACGCACCTGCCTCCTCTTGGGCTAACCTGCAGCTACAAAGGACATCCTGGCTCTGGAACTCTGGGCCTTGCATCATCTCTACCTCCATTGTACGGAGGCCATCTCTTCAACAGCTACCAGCCTTTGTGAGTACCTTCTCTCTCAGTCTCTCTGCCTTGTCTCACCACAGAATAGATTCTCGGTGTACCCCGCTTCGCGGACCACTACCGGCTCTACCATCACTGACTACGTCATCAGTGACTGGGTTCTCGGCCTACTCCGCTCCACGGACCACTACCGGACCCTTCACTTACAGCGTCTGGTGAGACCTTCTCTGCACTTGATACAACCCAGTGCTTGGACTGAACTATCATCTGAGACCTATTCCACTGGCTGAGGAACGTAGCCCGCTTCTCGGGTCTTGCCAACTGCTGCATAACAAAGTTTCTATTCTCTCTGTGGTCTTTACTGAGAGTCAGCCTATTGCTGTGTTTTCCCCATGGGAGGAATCATCAACAGAGCAACCAGGGGTCCACAAACAAGTCAAACTTCAACACATTGTTTCACAAGTGCTTGCTAAAGACCCAATATTTAACACCTGCCTCAGACAAGGTGTTAGTTTACTAAAGTTCATGCTATTGAGGAGGCTTGGCTAACTACAGAAGGCCTGAAAAATGAAGACCATATGCTGGAGATGCACTGTATACAGTAAACAGTATACCCATAGGCTCTTGAAGATAAATGGCAGCGCCGGGAGTGCCATCAAGAATATACACCAGACAAAAATAAGAGACCCTATGTTCTCCGTAGCAAGCCCTATACTTTGGAACGCTTTGCCTGAGACTCTACATCTGACAGCTGAAACAAAGAGATTGGGATCTTAAAACGTGGTTATTTAAAAATGCATATAACCTAACTTAACCCTTTCTTAAATCTGTACTTTTCCTACATGGACAAATTCATTATGAACCTAACTAAAGAACTCATTACCACTTTACTTTCCAACCCACCTCAAATAAATAAATATTTCCAAAACCTCTTCTCTCAGCCCCTTTCCTAATATCCCTTCTGCTAACTCATCCCTGTATATCTCACCACCCCTGACCTCCCTACTCAGTGTATGTGTATTGCTAAAATGTATGATATATGAACACATCAAGTGAATGTAATTGGCTACCTATAATATTTTTGTCATGATGTAAACCGTTGTGATCTTCACTTGGAACAATGGTATATAAAATGGCTAATACATAAATAAATAAATAAATAGACAAAATAAATAGACAAGATAAATATTTGTCAAACCAACACACATCTTTTTCTTACACACATAAACACAAACATGTCTTTTCAAACAAAACAGTTGAACATCACAAAAGCTCTTCAAATACTGCTCCACAGTTTATAGAGATTTCATTGTGGTATATAAATGGACAGTCTTCAAGATATTGGCTTGATTGGCATGTTAACTGCTGTCCTTTTTGATGTTTGTCAGTCCAAAAAGAACTTCAGGTGCTTTGAGCCTTAAACTCGAACAGTAGTTTTAGTGGGCCTAGTCCCACCACCTAGCTAGTCACTAAAGATGATGGTTTGGTTTCCTTCCATGAGGGTTGCCGCATGGCAAGTAGCTAGTTACTCAACCCTCTGTTTATACATACCACCATGAGGAGAGGGAGAGAATGACAGAGAAAGAAATAAAGGTGACAGAAGAGTCACACCAATATACATTTGAGCACTTAAAAAATAAATATGCCTTTGTTTTCATGAGGTAAATGTATTTCCAAGCTATAGGATTCTAGAGGAGAACATTTTCTGCTGATATTTACATTTGTTATTGTGTTCAAAGACCACAATAGGCATTTCAGAGGCTTGAAGCTGAACTCTATGCCTCTAAAGCTTTTATGAGTGCATCTGTTTAGCTTTGAGTAAAGAGCTCTTTTCTGTGAGCTTTGATGTACTAGCAGTCTATGTGGTGTAGGCATTGCAATCCTTATATTACCAATTGGTCATAGAGGAGGAAATGTTCAGATATTGGTAACCATCTAAGGGGGTCATTTATCAAAATGTTGTAAGGCATTTTTGCATGTGAAAATGCCTTTAATACACCTTTTTCAGTAGTGGCCTGTTTTGGAGAGAGAGAGAGGGAGGGAGGGAGAGAGAGAGGGAGGGAGAGAGAGAGAGAAATTAGCCATAGTGTTTGCACCCTAGATAGGTATTTATATGTCTATGGGAGGCCCACCTAGTAACTCGAGGTGAGGTTTAGGTATTAGTGTAGGGGGTTAGGGGCCACTTTGACATTCAAAGTGAGACGTATGAACAGAACAGTGCTCTCTTGTGAAGATTTGATGACCCTCGGAGTGAGAAACTCACCAAAGATGAAATTTGTGCAATGTTCTCTCAACCTAGCTTGATGTTACTCAGGTAGAGAGTCCATCAAGCTAGGTTGAGAGAACATTGCACAAATATCATCTTTGAGTGAGTTTTCTCACTCCGAGGGTCATCAAATCTTCACAATAGAGCACTGTTCTGTTCATACGTCTCACTTTGAATTTCAAAGTGGCCCCTAACCCCCTACACAAAGTGGCCCCTAACCCCCTACACTAATACTAAAACCTCACCTCGAGTTACTAGGTGGGCCTCCCATAGAAATATAAATACCCATCTAGGGTGAGAGCATTATGGTTAGGTTCTTTCTCTCTCTCTCTCTCTCTCTGAAACACCACATTCTGGTACTTATCTCAAAGTGCAAAAACATTATCACGATTTGCATTAACTTACTCTTCACATAGATATTAGTGCAAATTGTGATAAAACACACCCCTTTTTCTATCATAGACAATATTTAGTGCATTTTGATAAATCCAGGCCTAAGTCGGGGTAATTTTATAATTAATTCAAATACTTTTTTAAACATGCATATTCCACTTTTTATGACTCTTCAAACTGGATTATATTTAGGAATTATAGATAACAGATTCATCCCTGGGTCACTCAATTTATATTCCCATCCATCCCCAAACCATATCCTTGCACAGACACTTTTTAAAGACTTTTTATAAATATGTTAAAAAGTGATCTCATTACAGATCTCTGGGGCACTCCACTGTACACCTTTCTCCATTGAGAAAAATGACCATTTAGCCCTATTCTCTGTTTCTATTCTTTAACCAGTTCTCAATGCACAAAAGGACATTACCTCCTATCCCATTACTTTTTAATTTCCTCAGAAGTCCCTCATGAAGCACTTTGCCAAATACTTTATAAAAATCCAGATACATTCTAGCTGAGATTTTGCTGAGAGGAATTGAAGAGGGGTTCTTGGTGTTTCCTGGGATCCTGGTATTAAAGGGGGATGTTCCTGTCCTGCTGTACCAGCAATGGTATATGGAAAGCAGTGGAAAGGACCTGGGCCTTTCCAACCACTAGAAGCAAATGGGAAGATTTGTTTGAAGTCATCCTTCCCTCTGTGAGTACTGTGAGGAATTGCAAGGAGGAATTTGTACTTTTCCTTCTGGGGATCAGAAGTGTAAAGCTCTTTCAGGTGAATTTTCAAAACATTGTGCAGGTAAAACATAGATTTAGCCTATTCATGTGTAAGTAGCCTCTGCTTGAGTATTCTTTTGTTTTATAAAAGTAAATGATACTTTCACATGCACGCATATAGAGTCAGTGTATAAGAGTCAGTCTAAGGGCATTCTGGGGCAAGGCTAACAGTTACATGCTTAAGTTGCTATTTAAAAGAGAAAAAGTTGCTATTTAAAAAAAAAAGTACATTCTCCAACTTACTCGCATATTTTTACACTTACTAATTTTCTGGTATAAGTGATATTAAATGTGTTTATTGTGTAGTATTGACAAGGTGGGAGGTCTGGGTGGACTGGAGAGGGTTCAGGATGAAGAACTAGGAGGGTCTTGATGACCTGGAGAAGGACTGAGCGAACTGGTGGATTAATTGATAAACTGGTTAATTTCCTTGATGCGGGCACATTTTCCAGTTGGCCAGTTTAAGCATGTAAATTAGGACTTATGCGAGCAGGTCTTAGTTTACTGTCATGCATAAAATATATGCACATTATGTATTTAAAATAGGTAAGTATATTACACCTGTTCAATCCATTCATATACGTGGTTTCAATGTATTGAATGTATTTGTGCGTAAGCCTAGGTATGCATGCCTGTTAGAATGGTAGAATTACACAGATTTGATACAACGCGCACATATCACATGCACATATTATAAAATGTTATAGCATATATGTGCATGGCCTCATATGCTGGTATGCACAGTTGTTGGAAAGTTATCCTCTTTGGGAGTGGAATGCTTTGGAGTGGTTGGGACTTAGCAAGCCTGAGAACTATGTCTGTGCAAGAGACTTACAGCCGAATTTTAAATATCGTCAGTTACGCACGAGGCTGGGCCCTGCGCGCCGTGCACATTTTCAAAAGGGCCCAGCCATTCGCGTAAGTGACGATATGTGCATAATTGTCGGGCCCTGAAAAGAGGGTGGGCCGGGGGGGGTATGGTCCGGGGCAAGGCGGGGCAGGCCGGAGGCTGGCCGGGACAGCGGCCATTAGCCACTGTCCCGGGGAAGTGCGCACCGGTACTTCTGCTCCAGGGGAGCAGAAAATAGTGAAACAAAAAAATTGTAAGTTTTTGGGATGGGTTAAGGGGATGGGGAGGAGAGGGGCAGAGGGATGTTCTTTCAGTAGGGGGGGTAGGGAATGGGGAAAAGCCCGATTTCGTCGACGCGTGTAACCTAGTAAAATCCCCCCCCCTGTACACGCTGCCCGCATATGCGTGAGTGGTTTTCATGGCCCACGGATCTTATAATATGTGTATGCCGGCGTGCACATGTATTAATATATTGGCGTGTCCATGTGCGCACACTGGGAACCGTTCCCACATGGACACGCACGTACATTTTATAAAATCTACCTCTACGTTTTTTTGTTTTTTTAAAGTCTAGCTATAAGCCATTTGCATTGTTTTGGACTGAATCTTTGAAATTTTTCTCTGCAATTAGCCTATATTTGGCTGGGAAGAACAAAGCTTAATGAAATTAGAGGAAGCCTCCAAACAGCGCTGGCACAAGATAAATTTGCATACATTTCCTCCATTGCATGCAGCTCTGTTTCATGCATATTCATTGTGGATATCCTGAAACCTGACTGGATGGGGTTCCCCCAGGAGAGGTTTGGGAACCACTGATCTAGATACAATGTTTATCTTGAGAATAGTGATTCTACCCGCCCATGACACAAATCTATCTTGTCAATTCTTCAAGTCATCATTAAGAATTTGAACAACAGGTACATAATTCTTTTTATAGAGATCAGACCACTTACTTGGGATAAAGATACCTAGATATTTAAACTCCTCTTTATCCCTCTGGACATGCTGTAAACATTTAGATACAGAACTACATCTCTCTCCCCCAATATCCCAACAAAAATAATTCAGATTTCTGAAAATTAACCTTATGTCCCAAAACCAAGCTATATTCCTCCATTAGGCCGAACCGACAAAACATTCACATTTGAAAGAAACAGAAGCACATCATCCTCCTAAAGGAAACTTTTATGCATTTTATTGCTAAACCAAAAATCCTAGACCTCCCTATCTAATTTGATTACTTGGGCCAACTCCTCTGTAGCTAAATCAAGTAAAAGCAGAGATAAGTGGCACACCTGTCTCATATCTCTCCAAATAGGGGAGGGAGTCGAGAGATTACCATTTTTCAGCACTCTAGCTAAAGGATGATTATACAAGCCTAGGACCCAGTTGGTAAATCCAGCACCAAAACCACAAGCTCTCAATACTGCAAACAGGAAATCCAAATATATCCAGTTAAATACCTTTTAGCATCTAGATCCAGTATTAGCCAATAAATATTAGCCCCATAGCTTATGTCTGGTGGCCAGTGAGATAATGTTAAATTCTCTATGAATATTAGCCATGCATTGTCTACCTTTTATTAATCCCATCTGATCCTCCTTTAATAATCCAGCCATTATCTTCTCCAAGCATTTCTGCAAAGTCTTTGCCGGGGTTTAATATCACAAAAATAATCTCCCTCAATAGCACTCTATATTTTTAACAATTACCATACTAAATAGAGAAGACCTCATATGACAAGCACTGGGACTGCAAAAATTGATCTTATGACTTAAGTCCTTTCATACGTCCTTAGGTGGTTATAATGATTGGTCTTTGATGGAGTCAGTCTCATACTTAGCTTCTGTATATAATATATATGATACCATGGGACAGGAGCAGCTCTCATTATGAATTTCTTGTAATCTCTATCTGAACTTTATTTTAAAATTATCCCTGAAGAAGACTGAATTTTTTGAAAAGCTGCAGTGTTGGGTTTGATGTTAACATAAAGACAATCCCTTATTCAGCGGGAACACAAAGAATGGGACATCCCCAGTGGACATTATCATTAGAGGTTGAGCACTCTGAAGTCAGTCTACTCCTGGAAGACCAGAAATAAGTACCAGTTCTTGTTCTTATACTTATTTTTAAATTGCATAACGAATTCTTTGAAAAATATATATTATATGAAGGAGCTAGGTGTGAGACTAACTTCATCAAAGCCAATTATTATAACCAACTATACACGTATGAAAGGACTTAAATCATGAAACCAATTTGTGCAGTACCAGTGCTTGTCATCTGAAGTCTTCTCTATTTAATAAGGCAATTGTTCAATATATAGAGTGATTTTGAGAGAGATTATGTTTGTGATACTTTGCTTTTCCTTGCTCGGTGGATTTATTATTGTTGCGCTGGGAGTGGACCCTTGGCCTGGTGCAGGATTGGTATGGCCCTCCGGTCAGACCCGGAGAGCACCTACCACAGGGCAGAGCACAGGAGGAGACAGAGGCTAGCTGGAGCTTCACCATTAGCAACCCGGGGTTCCCTCAGGTTGAGCCCTTGGTTACCTGGTCCGCCTGGTCTTACGTGGGCCTCGCAGGGTCTCCTAGAGAGAAAATTCAAGGGAGTGCCCACCACGTACAAGGGTGCATGGTCAGTGTTCAGGCAAGGAAGTCCAGAGGCACAGGAGGCCAAAACAGAGTGTCTGAGTGTATAGCGAGAATCAAGGTCAGAGTCTTGAAGTAGAGTGGTCAGCCATGCAGGGTCGGTAGCAGAGGTCAGATCAGATGTAATCAAGTCAGGTTCCAGGTGGCAGATGAGAGTAGACGGTGTTCCAAGCAGAGGTCAGTTCAGGCAGCGATCAAGGAGTAGTCGCAGTTCCAGGCAGAGGTCAAGGCAGGCAGTAATGAAGAATAGTCAGAGTTCCAGGCAGAGTTTAGGGCAGGCAGCAAGCAAAGCGTAGTCAGAGTTCCAGGCAGAGGTCAGGTCAGGCAGCGATCAAGGAGTAGTCAAGAATAAGCAGAGGTCAGTACCATGAGATCAGTCCGAAGGGTACTACCAGGGATGGAGAGATGAAGGAGCAGGAGACACTTGGACTGGAGACACAGGAGATGCTGACAGGAGACACAGGAGTCGCTGGAACTGGAGACAGAGGAGATGCTGGGACTGGAGACACAGGAGACGCTGGAACAAAGAAACTGGAACAGGAGACACAGGAAACGCAGGAAGGCAAACTTGCTATCACAATGTGATCAACCTGATTGCCAAGGCAAGGTCCTGGGAGACAGGGCCACGCTTATATACTAGGCAGGGATGATGTCATCACTGAGTGACCCGGCTGGGTTTCCTGCACTTGGCCCTTTAAATTGAAGGAGGTCGGCCGTACGCGTGCCTAGGGGCAGGGCCGAGGAGATGCTGGACGCGGAGCCCCGGCGTGAGCTCTGCTATGAGGCCTGCGATGTTTCCAGAGTTGGAGTGGGCCGAGGAGAGTGACGGGGACAGTTGGGGCCGGCAGAAGAAGGGAGGCCTGAACTCGTGGACGGTTGGGAGAGGTGAGCAGACCCGGCTGCGGAGCGTACGCGGCCGGGAAACGCAACAATTATACAATGGAGTTTAATATCAATATTGAGAATGAGATAGGGCAGTAGGAGTCCAGGTCCATAGGCTCCGTACCTGGCTTACAAATTGCACCACAGTAGCATCCATCAACCTATGCTGACAATTGATATGTTCTCTCAAATAGTCAAGTGCCTTTGCCAATGGCAAAGCAATCACAGAAAAAAATGTTTTGTAAAAATCAATTAAAAACCCATTGTTTCTAGAGCACTTCTCATTTGGAAGAACAGATACTGCAATTTGCAGTTCCTGCAAAGTAATCAGGACTTCCAGCTTCTTCTCTTGGTCAGCTGTAATGGTAGGGAAGTAGGCCTTTGCAAAAAAGGCCTATATAACAGTAGACTCTGCCCTTTCCTCACTAGAATACAACTCAGAAAACTAGGCAAAAAATGTATTGCTAATCTCTTTTAATCAGTGAGCAACTCTCCCATCCCTAGTTCTTTTACTCAGAATAATGTTACTCTATCTCCACTTCTTGAATAGTCTAGCAAACAAGGCCTCTATCTTCTTTCCATGCTCATAAAATTTTTAGCAGTTAAATCAGAAGGAACACTCAATCTGATCCACCTTTAAGCATTCTAGCTCTCTGCGTGCCTGCTGAAACTGTTTCCATATACTAAAAGATCAGGTGGCCTGATGTTTCTTTTCCAATGAGGAAATCTGAGACTCTAGTTGTTTCTCTTTACCTGATCTCACCTTTTTAAGATGACTAACAGATGATCCTATCCTGCAAAATAGACTTTAAAGTCTCCCATAGTACCACTAGATTATGCTCCTCAGCAGAGTTAAAAGCATAAATACACTTCAATAGCTTGAAACACATGAGTAGAAAACATTTTCTGGCCTAAGGTCAAGAAATTTAAATGCTAGGACTTCCCTGAAGTGAGAGTCTGTGCAATATCAAAGGACAGCAAAAAAGGATTGGGATCTGAAATATATCCAGGCAAATGACCCAATCTGCCTATTTTGTCACATAATCCACCAAAGCATAGTTAAAAATACAACCAGTTATATGTGGCGTAGATCTATGAGTAATGAGTAAAACTACTGCGAGAGAAGAACTCCTGCCAAATATCAAGAATCTCAGACTTTATATAAAATGTTCAAAGTCAGCGTTCTCTTCAGAGCCCCCTTTCGAGTGCAGAGACATATCCAGAGCTGGGTCCAAATACACATTCTAATGGCCTGCAGCTATTATCAGTCAAAATGTGAATTGAGCTAGCTCTTGCAACAGACCCCTGTAAAAAAAAAAAAAAAAAGTTGGACTCTATTAGAGCCATAAACATCCATGACAGCCATTTTCTGCCCATACAAAGACTCCTCTAGAAAAATGAATCTACTTTCAGGGTCTTCATACAACGTATCCACAATCATAGGAAAATGCTTATGAATAAGGATACTAGAGACCCCTCTACTCTTTCTATTATAGGAAGTGCAGCATACTCATCTGATCCACTCTTTCTTGAGCTTGCCATGCTCTCTGTCAGTCAAGTGAGTCTATTGCAACACAGCCACCTGTGCCTGATGGTTTTTCAAAAAGTGAAAAATGATTTTATGTTTAACTGATGAAGAGATACCAGGACATTAAAAGATATAAAATGTACTGGCATGTTAGTCATATTTAACAAAAGAAAATAATGACAAAGACCATGCGTTCTTCCAAACCCAGCTGAGAAGTGTAAATAAGCACTGCAACATATAGAAGCATAGAAAAATCAACCTTTTTTAATGAAAACTATCACCAACATTGTTCCCTCCCCCCTCCCCCCCCCCCCCCCACAACAGCAACAAGAGCCCCACCATGGTATGAAGAAGGCAGGCCAGAGTACACAACCTCTTACTATCACCCACCAGCCCCTCCCCCCTCCCATCAAATTGCCATAACCCCCAAAACAGAACAAAACCCAGCTTAACTTCTGCACGGGAGCAACTTCTTCTACCATCTTCTCTTTCGTTCTCCACTTTTCCCCTAACTTTTCCTTTCATTTCACTGTTCTGTCTCCTTTCCAATCATTCTTCTTCTCTTCCAATTTCCCATTAACCTTTACGCTCCTCAAAACCTTATTCATCTTTCCACCCTCTTTCCTCACCCCTCTCTCCATTTGGTTATATCATTATGGCCAGAGTAAAACAGTTTATGAATATACATTTCAGCACTTTCCAATTCAGACTATTATATGACCTAATCAGTTTTCTTGTAGCCACAGACATTTTAGATTTCTTTTCATCACAAAGATGAAAGTTTACGCTAGCATCCTTGATATTATGGGAGAAGATGAAACAAGGCTGAGAAGTGGCTTTGAGGATTGCATTAGGGGAATTATATACTATAATCAAGGAATACAGGAAAAGCATTATGGTAGAGTCAGTCCTAGCTGGTCCTCATTAGCTTTTTGTGTCACTTCAAATCACAGGGAACTATAGTATACATAGTACTATGAGTGTCTTGCTAAATGAGAAAAAATGTTACAATGGGCATTAACTTATGTCAACATCCTTTGGGATATTCACATCACCAAAAGTGGGTACTTTCCATGAAAAAAAATGCAAGACAAAATAAGATTTTCATTTTACCATTATTAAACAGTTTATATATTTATTGCCTTTTTCTCATAGCCTTTCTACTTTTACTGTGTGGGCTTCAGTTGCACTTTATCTCCGCAAACATGGTTTAATGAATGTTAGGTAATGAGATCATGGTTACCAAAGAGCTGTTCCTTAATATTATTTGTACATTACCATCTTGATTTGAAAATATGCCAGCTACAGCAGGTCAAATACTACTACTTTAGAAATATAATTTAAATGACTGTACATTCACACCAAATTGGATCAAAAAATGGGAGAAGAATAAAATCACACTATCTAAATAAAGAATAATCCCCCAAATAGATATACTTTTCAACCTCAATGATCTCATTGTTAAGCAGAGGAAGGATCAACATTCATAGAAATCTCCCACTTAATCATTGTGTGCAGATAATCAATTATAATCTATGTCCATAAACAATTATTTGAAGAGTCCATTATGAAGAAATTCCTTATTTATCTTTTTTATTTTTGCCTGTAAAAGACATCTAATTCAAATGTCCATATAATATACAGGTATATCCATAATCACATTAAATTGTCCTGTTTAAATTAAAGTTCCTCATTGAGTCCCATGGTTTCCATAAGAACATAAGAACATGCCATACTGGGTTAGACCAAGGGTCCATCAAGCCCAGCATCCTGTTTCCAACAGTGGCCAATCCAGGCCATAAGAACCTGGCAAGTACCCAAAAACTAAGTCTATTCCATGTTACCGTTGCTAGTAATATCAGTGGCTATTTTCTAATTCAGTTAATAGCAGTAATGGACTTCTCCTCCAAGAACTTATCCAATCCTTTTTTAAACACAGCTATACTAACTGCACTAACCACATCCTTTGGCAACAAATTCCAGAGTTTAATTGTGCGTTGAGTAAAAAAGAGCTTTCTCCGATTAGTTTTAAATGTGAGACATGCTAACTTCATAGAGTGCCCCCTAGTCTTTCTATTATCCGAAAGAGTAAATAACTGATTCACATTTACCCGTTCTAGACCTCTCCTGATTTTAAACACCTCTATCATATCCCCCCTCAGCCGTCTCTTCTCCAGTATTCAAGGTGCGGTCTCACCATGGAGCGATACAGAGGCATTATGACATTTTCCGTTTTATTCACCATTCCCTTTCCAATAATTCCCAACATTCTGTTTGCTTTTTTGACTGCCGCAGCACACTGAACCGATGATTTCAATGTGTTATCCACTATGACGCCTAGATCTCTTTCTTGGGTTGTAGCACCTAATATGGAACCTAACATTGTGTAATTATAGCATGGGTTATTTTTCCCTAGATGCATCACCTTGCACTTATCCACATTAAATTTCATCTGCCATTTTGATGCCCAATTTTCCAGTCTCACAAGGTCTTCCTGCAATTTATCACAATCTGCTTGTGATTTAACTACTCTGAACAATTTTGTATCATCTGCAAATTTGATTATCTCACTCATCATATTTCTTTCCAGATCATTTATAAATATATTGAAAAGTGTGGGTCCCAATACAGATCCCTGAGGCACTCCACTGCCCACTCCCTTCCACTGAGAAAATTGTCCATTTAATCCTACTCTCTGTTTCCTATCTTTTAGCCAGTTTGCAATTCACGAAAGGACATCACCACCTATCTCATGACTTTTTATTTTTCCTAGAAGCCTCTCATGAGGAACTTTGTCAAACGCCTTCTGAAAATCCAAGTATACTACATCTACTGGTTCACCATTATCCACATGTTTATTAACTCCTTCAAAAAAGTGAAGCAGATTTGTGAGGCAAGACTTGCCTTGGGTAAAGCCATGCTGACTTTGTTCCATTTAACCATGTCTTTCTATATGTTCTGTGATTTTGATGGGTCCCAGCATCGGGCCTAGGCCTAAGCTCAGATCCTAGCCCTTTTTTTTCTTTTACAGTGAAATCAATGGTGCCTATGAATAGCTTCCCCACTAGACTTAACAGAAAATAGAAAAACAAATGAAACAAACATTTTTTTTAATCTGATATGGGCCTGATGAATGACTATGATCTCTGAAATGAATGAATGAACTGAAATATTTTTTTAAAACTCTGCACACAAAAACAAAAAACTCTGCACACAAAAACAAAAAACTCTGCACACAAAAACAAAAAACAGATATAGTATCAGCTGGAGCAATTTAAAAAAAATAGCAGTAGTTGACAATCCACTGCAACAGACATTTGCACCAGTTTAACTGAAAAAAAAAAAAAAAGAGTGAGCACCAGGATATTTCCTTTTACAAATCCACAACAGCTAACTTTTTGTGGTTTGGGCACATCAAAACAATGAGAAGGACAATAGAGGAGGTAAAAAAAAACAACAAAAATTCAGAATTGTAATAAAAACAGGTTTGAGCCAGTATATACAGGAGAATCTCCATTAGTCTCTCCTTTCATCTCTGTAGTAGCCATTGCCAAGATTATTATAATTCAGATGGCATGAATGATCCAGTTAATCCAGTGGAACCAATTGAAAAATAAATAGCTTAGTTAACACCTAATTGATATTGAGAATCCTATAAATAAAAAAATGATTTATTTTAGATAGATTTTTGCAAGTTTTTCTTTTTCTTTTTTTTCTTTTTTGTAGTTTATAAGATTAATTGGCAAAATATATGACTTATGTAGGTGTACTGACATATAGCTTAGACAAAGAGTTGCAAATACAAATTTATTCATTGAACTTTAATAGGGTTATTGGAATTCTGATATTTTTTTATATAAATTATGCACATAATTCTTTCAAAGAATTTCTGTGAAAGCTTCCTCACAAACATTTTAAAAAGATGTTTGCATTTATAAATAAAATGCTTATATTGTCTAAAGCTAGTACAACAATAAGAGGTCCATATTCAGAGGCATTTAGCTGGATAACTCACCAGTTAGCTAAATGACTATTTGGGCATTTATCCAGCTACATTTCAGCCAGATATCTTATTTAGCTATTTTGGGGAGGATTTACATTAGCCGGAAAAGTTATCTGACTAACTCTAATATTCAGAGTTAGCTGGATGACTTATCCGGCTAAGGGGGTTATTTTTTAAAGTCTTATCGCACACGATATGGTCGTATTGCGTGCGATAAGATCGCACACTGTGGTAACAGGGCTTATCGCGGTATGTGAATGCAAATTTTAAATTAAGTATTCAGGGGGTAGAGTTGGGGCGGAACAAATGTAAAGTAGGGAGGACTTACCGCAAACCGCGAAACGGCTGTGCTCTTATCGTGGCTCATAACGCGGCCAATAACTATACCTTTTTCAAATGCGTTAGGTAGTATCGCTGCGCATTGTGCACCCTGCGATATTATTGCAGTGCCAAAAAATGTTTAAACAATCCCACACACCTACAAAGCCATTCTGGACCAATAAAAAGGCTTGTTCTTAGTAGGTCAATGTTTCAACAACATCTATACAGTCCCAAGTACACTTGGCAAGCTCACTTCATGGCTGAGCAGAAGCCAGGATGTGGGTGAGGGTCACCCAGGACCCAGGCCAAGGCCCCTTGCTAGACATGTGAGGGAAGTACCAGCATCGCTGGGTCAGGCTCTGGTGCCACATCGCGACAGGTACAGGCAGCGGATCTATCTTCCACAAACTTCATTGCTGGGTATGCCAGAAGACATTGTGATTACCAGGCATCGTCTCAGCTCTCGTACTATCCTGGAATTATATGAACCAGAAGGTCCTGTGCTGTCCTGGGCCTCACCAAACTCTTGGCCGCCCTGCATTTCACGGTAAGCGGCTCGTTCCAATTCACAGTAGCTGTTGTGGGTGGGATGTCCCAAAGCACCTTTTCATGATGTCTGGACCAGGTCATTGAAGCTGTTATAGACCGCATTCCTCAATACATACACTTTCCTCGCAACAGGCAGGACTTGATGGACTTCAAGTGCAGTTTCTATGCTTTTGCCCACTTTCCTAATGTCATTGGAGCTATTGACTGCACTCATGTGGCCATCATTCCACCCCGTCGGAGTGAGGAGACTTACCGCAACAGAAAGCTCTTCCACTCCCTTAATATGCAAGTGGTCTGTGATGCAGGAATGCGGATCCTCGCAGTGATGTCCAGGTTCCCGGAATCAGCACATGAATCCTTTATACAGGCAATCTGGTCTGATTTGCAAATTTGAGGCCGGCCTGTATGGTGATGGTTGGCTTGTAGGTAAGAGATATTTTTCCAGATATGTTCCATCTTTATTATGTGTATTTCTGTAATGGCACAAAAATGAGATGCTAATGCCTGTCAGGATACAGTGAAATGCACACATCACACAAGGCCTCAATGCTTCATACTGTAACCTTTATTAGCGGAATGGCTGTTGCTCACAACCTGTTGCTATGGCCTGCCAATGTGCTGGTTCACACCAGCCACAGAATGGACAATATGAAGGGGCTGTATGGTGTATGAATTGCTTACTTCACTTCACTAGTTGAGAACCTCCATGTAACAACAATAGCAAGGGTTAATTGCATTGTCAATGGTGAATATTTAACTGTGATGTAAGGTCAGCTCACTTCCAGAGGTGTGCCTGAGGTCATGAAGTTCATGATCCACCTCACACCTTTGGATCACTAACATTCAGCTGTGCACGTTCAAGGACAGCCTGATTACCCCATGTATGTTCTTGTGAATCAGTACCTACATAAAATGTAAGGTTCAGCAGATATATCCATGAACAGTGACATGAGTAATTGATGCATAAGCTCTTACCAAAGGTATTGAATCTTAAAAGATTGTGACGTTAGTTAGCTGCCACATACACAGTAGAGATGTGAATCGGAACCGGAATCGGTTCGGATTCCGGTTCCGATTCACATGTGTTTTTTTTTCATCGGGCCCGATTGAGGTTTTGTTTATCGGCTGCACCTGAGCCGATAAACAAAAACCCACCCGACCCTTTAAAACTAATACCTTAGCTTCCCCCACCCTCCCGACCCCCCCAAAAATGTTTTACAGGTACCTGGTGGTCCAGTGGAGGTCCCTGGAGTGATCTCCCGCTCCCGGGCTGTCGGCTGCCACTAATCAAAATGGCGCCGATGGCCCTTTGCCCTTACCATGTGACAGGGTATCTGTGCCATTGGCCGGACCCTGTCACATGGTAGGAGCACTGGATGGCCCACGCCATCTTGTGCTCCTACCATGTGACAGGGGCTGACCAATGGCACTGGTAGCCCCTGTGACATAGTAAGGGCAAAGGCTATCGGCGCCATTTTGATTACTGGAAGCCGATGGCCTGAGTACAGGAGATCGCTCCCGGACCTCCGCTGGACCACCAGGGGCTTTTGGCAAGTCTTGGGGGACCCTCCTGACCCCCACAAGACTTGCCAAAAGTCCAGCGGGGGTCCGGGAGCGACCTCCTGCACTCGGACCCTATTGACTTTAATGGCAAACGAAAAGGAATGAAACTAAAAAATAATGTTGTTTTTTAATTTTGAAACAAAAAAAATGAATTACAGCTCTCATAAAATGGATTCTAAAATGAAACAAAGTTTTTCCTGTTGCACATACCTATCCGTAACCCAATAGTTTGCATTTTGAGGGTCTTACTGTCACTGTGCCTTGCTGTCATGCCACAGACTCTACAATGTGGGGCCTGCTTTGTACCTCTCATAGTGCTGTGATGTGTTGATGTCATTGTTTGTGTGCTGTGTCCCTTTATCAGTGCCTTCTGGTTTTTCCTGCCACTTATTCTGCTTTATTATGCTCCTTCATAATGCCTTAGAATGTTGATGCCACTCTTGGTGCCACTTGGCTTCTTGTGCTGCCTTCAAGGGTTCATGCATTGTTTTGAAATCTTGGGGTGTTCTTCTCACTTTAGTTGCTTCTGTGTTCTTCTGATGGAGCCTTGGAGAACTCCTGCCATTGCTGGTACCACTTTGGGCCTTTAAGGTGCCTTGGGTTCTTCATGCCACTTTTAGTGTCATGTTGACATAGTCTTGATGTGTTGGCATGCCTTCAAACTTCTGATGATGTTTACCCACCAATTTCATTAGAATGATTAGAAAATTCCAATTTGTGAACCCAAAATAGGCTGCATTGCTCCCCCCCCCCCCCTGACTTTAATGGTAAACAAATGAATAAATAAAACAAAACAATTTATTTTTGATTTTTTTGAAAATAATGAAACACATTTAGGTATTCTACAAAATGAATGAATGACACAAACCACATTTTTTTCTCTCTGCAGATCCGTATTATTTTCCTATAGAATATAAGAGAATAATAGTTAAAAGATAAGGAAATAAGTAGTCAATCTAATCAATCTTTATTTGTAACCTTCTTTTTATCAAACAGCACAAAACAGGGAGCAGGAAATAAATACATATTACGTAGTCATAAAAGATCCAGACACCATTAAACAAAGCCGTAATATCAAACAATAAAACCAAACAGTAAAAACAGCATACATTCTAACATTGGACATACATGGTGAAACACATATACTATAAAATAAATACAGAAGATACATCAAAATATGCAAAAGAAGATAAAGCATAACACAGAGATAGCAAAACTATCATAATACTTTATCAGCAAAATAATAGCAACTAAACCATCTGCATATCAGTATAAAATTAGGCATTTATTGTACCAAAGTGGCAACTCTTAGCTATAAAATACTTGACTAATTAAAAGATGAGTTGAAATGTTAAACCTTCAACACATTTCCAAAATGCAGATATCTATCTACAAATGAAGCTCCTTAGCACTTTGCATTCTACAACCTAGAAGCCTGACAGGCTGTAGAATGCTCTTGACTGACACAGTAGTTAGTCTCAGGCAGAGATGAAGCCATAAATAGGTCTTCACTAGCTGAGTGCAGGCAATGAGAATGAATATGCTATAAGAGATTAGCCTTCTGTTTAAATAGTTGTGGCCAATGCCATATAATGACTTTAGAAAACAGCAAAAAGCTCTTGAATTTTAGGGATGTGAATCGTGTTCCATATCGTCTTAACAATAGAAATCGTGTGGCAGGGCAAGAAAATCGTGTTAGGCATGATTTTTTAGTTAAAAAATCGTTAAAAATCGTTTTTTTCCGATTAGTGCGCACTAACTCGAGTTAGTGCGCACCAACGGGAGTTAGTGCGCACTAACTGGGAGTTAGTGCGCACTAACTGAAAATGATACAATTTGACACTTTTCAGGTCAGTTAAGGTCAGTTTAGGAATGAATATGTATTCCTATTGGCTGCCCTCTTATTTATTCATGTTACCAAGGTTCCCACTGACAGTATATGGGGGATGGGAAATGGAAACAGTTGGTAGCTTGACAAAACAAGTAATGTGATCAGTCAATGTGACTAGAACTTGTGCCCTAACCCTGATACCAGGGGTATTGTGATCTTCCTGCACACAGTGCCCTATCCCTATTAATACCAGGAGTGTTGTGATCTTCCTGCACACAGTGCCCTAACCCTGGCACCAGGGGTGTTGTGATCTTCCTGCACACAGTGCCCTATCCCTATTAATACCAGGAGTGTTGTGATCTTCCTGCACACAGTGCCCTAACCCTGGCACCAGGGGTGTTGTGATCTTCCTGCACACAGTGCCCTATCCCTATTAATACCAGGAGTGTTGTGATCTTCCTGCACACAGTGCCCTAACCCTGACACCAGGGGTGTTGTGATCTTCCTGCACACAGTGCCCTATCCCTATTAATACCAGGAGTGTTGTGATCTTCTTGCACACAGTGCCCTAACCCTGGCACCAGGGGTGTTGTGATCTTCATGTACACAGTGCCCTATCCCTATTAATGCCAGGAGTGTTGTGATCTTCCTGCACACAGTGCCCTAACCCTGGCACCAGGGGTGTTGTGATCTTCCTGCACACAGTGCCCTATCCCTATTAATACCAGGAGTGTTGTGATCTTCCTGCACACAGTGCCCTAACCCTGGCCCCAGGGGTGTTGTGATCTTCCTGCACACAGTGCCCTATCCCTATTAATACCAGGAGTGTTGTGATCTTCCTGCACACAGTGCCCTAACCCTGACACCAGGGGTGTTGTGATCTTCCTGCACACAGTGCCCTATCCCTATTAATACCAGGAGTGTTGTGATCTTCTTGCACACAGTGCCCTAACCCTGGCACCAGGGGTGTTGTGATCTTCATGTACACAGTGCCCTATCCCTATTAATACCAGGTGTGTTGTGATCTTCCTGCACACAGTGCCCTAACCCTGGCACCAGGGGTGTTGTGATCTTCCTGCACACAGTGCCCTATACCTATTAATACCAGGAGTGTTGTGATCTTCCTGCACACAGTGCCCTAACCCTGACACCAGGGGTGTCGTGATCTTCCTGCAGACAGTGCCCTATCCCTATTAATACCAGGAGTGTTGTGATCTTCTTGCACACAGTGCCCTAACCCTGGCACCAGGGGTGTCGTGATCTTCATGTACACAGTGCCCTATCCCTATTAATACCAGGAGTGTTGTGATCTTCCTGCACACAGTGCCCTAACCCTGGCACCAGGGGTGTTGTGCTCTTCCTGCACACAGTGCCCTATCCCTATTAATACCAGGAGTGTTGTGATCTTCCTGCACACAGTGCCCTAACCCTGGCACCAGGGGTGTTGTGATCTTCCTGCACACAGTGCCCTATTCCTGATACCGGGGGTGTTGTGATCTTCCTGCACACAGTGCCCTATTCCTGGTACCGGGGGTGTTGTGATATTCTTGCACACATCCCGGTATCAGGGATAGGGCACTGCATGCAGGAAGATCACAACACCCCTGGTATTAGGGATAGGGCACTCCGTGCAGGAAGATCACAACACTCCTGGTATTAATAGGGATAGGGCACTGCATGCAGGAAGATCACCACACCCCTGGTATCAAGGATAGGGCACTGTGTGCAGGAAGATCACAATACCCCGGAGGAGTGAGGGTCAGGCAGCTCCCCCCTGTCTGTGAAGCCAGCCTCTCACTAGTAATGCAGGGAGGGAGCTGTCGCAGACTTCACCATCCTCCCCCCCCCCCCCCCTCACCCACACCCCATTCACTAGCTGGGACATGGGGGAAGTCAGGAGTGAGGGTCAGGCAGCTCCCACCTGTCTGTGAAGCCAGCCTCTCACTAGTAATGCAGGGAGGGAGCTGTCTCAGACTTCACCATCCTCACCCCCCCCTCACCCACACACCATTCACTGGCTGGGACATGGGGGAAGTCAGGAGTGAGGGTCAGGCAGCTCCCCCCTGTCTGTGAAGCCAGCCTCTCACTAGTAATGCAGGGAGGGAGCTGTCTCAGACTTCACCATCCTCCCCCCCCCCTCACCCACACACCATTCACTAGCTGGGACATGGGGGAAGTCAGGAGTGAGGGTCAGGCAGCTCCCCCCTGTCTGTGAAGCCAGCCTCTTACTAGTAATGCAGGGAGGGAGCTGTCTCAGACTTCACCATCCTCCCCCCCCCCCCCTCACCCACACACCATTCACTGGCTGGGACATGGGGGAAGTCAGGAGTGAGGGTCAGGCAGCTCCCCCCTTTCTGTGAAGCTAGCCTCTCACTAGTAATGCAGGGAGGGAGCTGTCTCAGACTTCACCATCCTCCCCCCCCTCACCCACACACCATTCACTAGCTGGGACATGGGGGAAGTCAGGAGTGAGGGTCAGGCAGCTCCCCCCTGTCTGTGAAGCCAGCCTCTCACTAGTAATGCAGGGAGGGAGCTGTCTCAGACTTCACCATCCTCCCCCCCCCCCTCACCCACACACCATTCACTGGCTGGGACATGGGGGAAGTCAGGAGTGAGGGTCAGGCAGCTCCCCCCTGTCTGTGAAGCCAGCCTCTCACTAGTAATGCAGGGAGGGAGCTGTCTCAGACTTCACCATTCTCCCCCCCTTCACCCACACACCATTCACTGGCTGGGACATGGGGGAAGTCAGGAGTGAGGGTCAGGCAGCTCCCCCCTGTCTGTGAAGCCAGCCTCTCACTAGTAATGCAGGGAGGGAGCTGTCTCAGACTTCACCATCCTCCCCCCCCCTCACCCACACACCATTCACTAGCTGGGACATGGGGGAAGTCAGGAGTGAGGGTCAGGCAGCTCCCCCCTGTCTGTGAAGCCAGCCTCTCACTAGTAATGCAGGGAGGGAGCTGTCTCAGACTTCACCATCCTCACCCCCCCCCTCACCCACACACCATTCACTGGCTGGGACATGGGGGAAGTCAGGAGTGAGGGTCAGGCAGCTCCCCCCTGTCTGTGAAGCCAGCCTCTCACTAGTAATGCAGGGAGGGAGCTGTCTCAGACTGGTATCAGGGATAGGGCACTGAGTGCAGGAAGATCACAACACCCCTGGTATCAGGAATAGGGCACAGGTTCTAGTCATATTGACTGATCACATTACTTTTTTTGTCAACTACCAACAGTTTTCATTTCCCATCCCCCCAACCATCACCTCAGTTGGAACCTTGGTAACATCAATAGATAAGAGGGCAGCCAGCCAATAGGAATACATATTCATTCCTAACTGACCTTTACTGACCTGGAAAGTGTCAATAATTTGTATCATTTTCTGTTAGTGTTCCTGAGTTTCCATTTCCATTTCCCATCCCCCCAACCATCACCTCAGTGGGAACCTGGTTAACATCAATAGATAAGAGGGCAGCCAGCCAATAGGAACACATATTCATTCCTAACTGACCTTTACTGACCTGGAAAGTGTCAATTTGTATAATTTTCAGTTAGTGCGCACTAACTCCTGTTAGTGCGCACTAACACGATTTAACGATTTTTAACGATAAATCGTTAGAATTTCTATTGTATTGTGTTCTATAATGATTTAAGACGATATTAAAATTATCGGACGATAATTTTAATCGTTAAAAAACGATTCACATCCCTATTGAATTTTACATGGGGTGAGTAGCAATTGACAGGGTAAACTTTGCATACTTTGCCTACCCTTGCCCGCCACCACTGGAATTTAGAAAAACCTGAAGCATCCATCAAAGTCCTTGTTTCCTTCAGTCATAGTGGGTTTTTTTTGTTGTTGTTTTGTTTTGTTTAAGCTTAGGACAGAAATATTTATATTCAATTTTGCTCATGAGATCTCAGTAATGGTCAGTATAGAAGCATTATCAAGATCTTTGTTGTAATGTCTTTTCCTATGTACCCCATCTTTCAGAAATAGTTGGTATTTTCTGTGTTTCTTACGCTGCACCCAAAACATTTACCAGATTCTTCTAGCTTCAATTTACTAACAGCTGGTTTCTTTCATGTATTTGTTGAATTACTATATATCTGGCACAAGCATACAGTCTTGCTAAGACCATCTGTAGTGCACAAAAGGCGTTCAGGCTAAAATGTTTGGTGACCAGCTGCTGGCACATACTGTTCTTGCTATTTTGAATATTACTACTACTAATTATCATTTCTGTAGAAGAACTAGACATAAGCAGCACTTTACAGATACACATAAGAAACAGTCCCTGCTCTGTTGTACTTATAATCAAGACACTTAGACAAGCCAAATAAGAAACTTCAGGATAACTTATTTCTTTCAGTAATAATGCACAAGTCTATAATTAGAGAGCATTAGGGTTTAAGAAGTATCTCTAAAGGTTGGGTTACTGAATTTTCAGTGGGAGTTGATTATGATAGAGAGGGGGAACTATGAACCAAACCAGGAAATCTATACCTGGCATACAGTGCATAGAGATGGAAAGCATGGAGTGTGGATTGGGTGATAGTGAAGAAAGGCAAAGAGAAGAGCAGTTTTCCTGATGAACAGAGATCACAAGGAAAGTTGTAAGTGGAGATAAGAGAGGAGCTACAGAGTGGGAAATGGAGGTAATTGTTTCTGATGATCTTAAGGTGGCCAAACTGGTGGATAAAGCAACAGTAAAAGCCAGAAAAATGCTTGGCTGCATAGGGAGAAGAATGGTCAGCAGAGAAAGGGAGGTGATAGTGCCTAGGGATGTGCAGAAGAAAGAAATTCATTTTGGTTCATTAATTCATTTCATTGGTACCCAAATGAAAAAATAATAATTAATTTGTTCAATTAGTTCATTCGTTTTCCATTAAGAGCTATGGGGGAACTATTGCAGTCAATTCTGGGCTCCAAAATAGTGTTTTTCTTATCAATTCTAATGAAACTTGTGAGAAGAAATCATCAGAAAGGGGAAAGAATGGCAAGGTAATTAGACTGGCAAAGTGGCATAATAAAAGTCTATGGCTTCAAAAAAGGGCAAAGGGATATTAGGCTCCCAGCATTGGCAGGTGTTCTCCTAAGCACTGTGAGAAGAGCAAAAAAGCAGCAAGAGGAGGAAGAACACCCCAAGGTGCAAAAAGAGGATGCCAGCAATAGTGACATGAACCCTTGGTGGCATCATGAGAGGCCAATTGGCACCAAAAGTGTCAGTAGCACTCTAAGACACCATGAAGGGGGAACAAAGCAGAAAACATGACAGGAAACATCACAAGGTTCAGATAAAGGGAGCAAGAATCAGAAAGGGTTGTAGCAAGATTTCAAAAATATAGGAGCGGTGCACAGCAGCATCCTAGATTGGCAAGAAGACCTCAAAGTGTAAGAACGAGTATGCCAGGAAGGTTTGGTGGCAGAAAGAAGTTAAGGACCCCAAGGTGTAAAATCTTTACATGGCAGCAAGGCCGAGTAGCAAAAGTATCCAAAGATGTAGGATGAGGGGCATAGCATTAAGGCAGAGTGGCACGGGAGATGCCAGTCATTCCATTGGTAATATAATTGTGACTCAATAATAGCCAAAAATAAGAAACAATCAAAATAATAAAGATTTAGCTATAGAAAAAAGAACTCGATATGAGATGGAGTCTAACAACCATCATATATTGCCACTGTGAACTCTATGGCTTATAAGACCTGCGCCTCGAACCCTGCCACATAACATTCAAAAAGAAGCTAAAGACTTGGTTTTTCACACAAGCTTTCCCGGAGAGCTAAGAACCAGAATAACACAATATCTAAAAAATAAATAAATAAATATATCATCAAGCCCGTGAGACACTGGGCTTGTCTAATCATAGGTTGTGGAGAACAGAAGGTGCAGGCACTGTGTAAAATACTACTATGCTTGCACTTATCTTATTCCACCAATGACAGGATAGTATATTCAGTCCTGAAGTGCCTGACTCCTTCCTCAGGAACCTCCAGGTGATGATATACTGACTTGTAAGTCTGTGTGGAAATACAAAAGAGTTCTTAATAATGCCTGTATGGCTAATGCACCAACAATTAACTACAGACTGAAGGATAAAAACGTACTGAAAAAGTTGAATGCGGTCAGTCTAAGAAGCTACGGAACCGCTTGTGTAATATCGCTGAAAACAAGAATTACAATGAATGCCCAACCTTCTTATTGTTTATCAAAAAAGTGCTGGCATAAAAAACAGTTACCTGATGGATGCGAGTACTTACGTGCACAATGAGAGTGCAGCCTCACAGCGATTTGTACCGCTAAATGACAGGAGGAATGCGGGCAAAAACGCTGGATTTAAAGGAAAATCCTCCGACTGAAAACGGAGCCAGCAGGAAATGACATATGTCACCCCAAATATGGTGGTGACCATGTATGGAAAATGACATTTCTGGGGGATTTCTTGCACTGATTGAAATGCCATAAAAGGGCAATGATGTCACGATGGTGGCCATTTTGAAAATCGGAAGGATATTGGGATGGATAATCTTTATGATTTGAATGTCCAAAAAAGAAAGCTGATTTTGATTGTACACGATACTGAATTTAAGATGTGGATTAACCTGATTGAGCCATTGATGGAATTGAAGCAATTGTGTTTCTGTATGAGTCCAGATGAAAAATATATCGTCTATGTAATGTGACCACAAGGTAACGAATTGAAAATATGGAGAATGGTAAACATGTTCTTCCTCAAATTTAGTGACGTAGAGGTTAGCAACAAAGTCAGCTTTCTTTTTTGGACATTCAAATCATAAAGAATCATTTGAGCATTAGTACAACTCTGTTCTTCAGAAAGCCCACGGATCGGAATAACTACCTCCGTTTTGAGAGTCATCATCCCAGAAAATTTAAAGAAGGGTTACCTGTGGGCCAATTTTTTCAGCTCTGCAGGCTCTGCTCAGACACCAGTGAATTTCATGCATAAGCTGATCAACTATACAACAGATTTTTAGAAAGAGGTTATCCGGCTCGCGTTATTCGCAGAGCACACAAGAGAGTGACATTTTCAGACAGGACACAACTGTTACAATACAAACAACGTAATGAGACTCCAAGTTTAATTTGTATTCTTCAATATACAGAGCTTACATCACACATCAAACAAGCTATCATGAAAAATTGGCACGTACTTAGTCCTCACTCATTTTTTCGCGAACCCCCTTTGTTCGCATATACCCATGGCTTAAATATTAATCAAAGAGTAGTAAGAGCTGCACCCCAAACCCGTTCTGTTTTACAACAAGGAGGACAAACAGTATGTGGCAAATGCTCGTTTTGTGTTTCAGCCATCGTAGGCACCCAATGGAAAGATCCTTAAACAGGCTTTCAAATCACAAATAAACATGCAGTCAATTGTAATACAGATTTTGTGATTTACGCGTTACAATGTCCATGCAATAAAATCTATGTAGGGCGTACACGGCGCAAAATCCGGATTCGACTCATCGAGCACCGTAGCAGAATCAACAATAGAGACATCAAAGCCCCCTTGGTACAACACAGTATTTTACATGCACACTCATTCGATGATTATAAATGGATTATTCTGGAACACATTCCCCCCCGTTGGAGAGGAGGAGACAGATTGTCGCAGTTAAATTACAAAGAAAATCGTTGGATTTTTTGTTTATGTTCCATAGAACTACTGGGGCTTAATGAAAAGTTGAATGGTTCTCTCTTATTTGACAGCGCTTTTAATATGTCTGCCTTTGTTACGTCATTTTCCTTATAAGGATTAATACTCCGATATCCCTCCTGCGTTGTTAAATGGCTGCCATCGTGATGTCATTGCCCTTTTATGGCATTTCAATCAGTCAACCTTTGTCTACGTCATTTTCCTTATAAGGATTATCCATCCCGATATCCTTCCGATTTTCAAAATGGCTGCCATCATGACGTCATTGCCCTTTTATGGCATTTCAATCAGTGCAAGAAATCCCCCAGAAATGTCATTTTCCATACATGGTCACCACCATATTTGGGGTGACATACGTCATTTCCTGCCGGCTCCGTTTTCAGTCGGAGGATTTTCCTTTAAATCCGGCGTTTTTGCTTGGATTCCTCCTGTCATTTAGCGGCACAAATCACTGTGAGGCTGCACTCTCATTGTGCACGTAAGTTCTCGCATTCATCAGGTAACTGTTTTTTATGCCAGCACTTTTTTGATAAACAATAAGAAGGTTGGGCATTCATTGTAATTCTTGTTTTCAGCGATATTACACAAGCGGTTCCATAGCTTTTTAGACTGTCCGCATTCAACTTTTTCAGTAAGTTTTTATCCTTCAGTTTGTAGTTAATTGTTGGTGCATTAGCCATACAGGCATTATTAAGAACTCTTTTGTATTTCCACACAGACTTACAAGTCAGTATATCGTCACCTGGAGGTCCCTGAGGAAGGAGTCAGACACTCCGAAACACCGCAGTGTCGGAGCATGCACTTCAGGACTGAATATACTATCCTGTCATTGGTGGAATAAGATAAGTGCAAGCATAGTAGTAGTATTTTACACAGTGCCTGCACCTTCTGTTCTCCGCAACCTATGATTAGACAAGCCCAGTGTCTCATGGGCTTGATGATATAAGCCATAGAGTTCACAGTGGCAATATATGACGGTTGCTAGACTCCATCTCATATCGAGTTCTTTTTTCTATAGCTAAATCTTTATTATTTTGATTGAGTCATTCCATTGGAGCATATAGAAAACCGTAAAGGGGTTTGCCTCTCCCTGTCAAAGTATGGCTGCGCCTGGCTGATTCCCCAGTCCAGTAGGATATGTTTGTGTCACAGAGTAAGCCATGCACATCATAGGTAGGAATCTAACAGTATCATTTTAAAAGGAATGCACATGCAACCATAAATGCGCAAATTGGCATGGAAGTGGAGAGATGCTACAATTTTAAAATGTGCTTGCATGTATGTGCTTATTATTTAAAGTACCCCTCCTACACATACTTCGGCTAGGGCTTTAGCAGCTTTTACATCATTACATAAGGAGATATAAAAACATGCTCGTGTGAGGGAAATAATGAGTTTTTCCAAGTAGGGGCTTCAAAACTCCTCTGGTTCTTCATTCTGCAAGCCCACCACTTTATCCCAAACCCTCACACTGGGCTAAACACCCTAAAATTTGAGATCTTCAGACTTGCTCCTCATCAGGACCAGAAGTAAACTTAGCGTATAACAGGCTGACGCTTGCCATGGTCAGGTTTTTTAAAATTAGGATTTATGTTTGTAAGTCTTGGCCTTCCCTGAAATGCTCGTGCCCTGCCCTGAGTGCAAATGGTGGAGCATGAGATGCTGCAGCTGGAAGTGTCAGGCCACTGTGCTCATGGTTGGACCAAGAAAAGCTCATGCAGGATAAGTTAGGCCTGAGTGGATATGATGAGGAAGGGATGCTGCAGCTAGAAGGGTCAGACCACAGTGTTCATCGTTTGAGCAAAGCAGGCTTATGCAGGATACATCAGGCCTGAGTGGATATGGTGGAGCTTGGGATTCTGCAGCTGGAAGTGTCAGGCCATGGTGATCATAGTTGGAGCAAGATAGGCTTATGCAGGATCTGTTTGGCCTAAATGGATATGGTGGAGCATGGGATGCTGTAGCTGGAAGTGTTAAGCTACAGTGCTCATGCTTGGAACATGTCAGGATATGTCAGGCGTGAGTAGATATAGTGGAACAAAGGAACAGAAGGTAATGCAGATGTAACTTTCAGACCACAGTGCTCATGGTTTTAGGAAGACAGGCTTATGTGGTGAAAGTTATTAAAGTAGCTACATTTTAAAAAGGTTTGGACAAATTCCTGGAAGAAAAGTCCATTAACCATTATTAAGCTAGAGTTGCAAAAAATCCACTGCTTATTCTTGGGATAAGTAGTTTGGACTCTATCTACCCCTTGGTATCTTTCCAAGTACTTCTGACCTGGCTTGGCCACTGTTGGAAACATGATAGACCTTTGATCTGACCCAGTATGGAAAGTCTTATGTTCTTATGTTCAGTGAAGTCATGCCTCAGATGTGGTATTTGGAGAAAATGAGGCAGAGGACCTCTGTGAATTCATGCCTCAGTGGTGGCATTTTGGGAAAAGGAGGCTGAGGAACTTGGTAAATTTATGCCTCTGGTGGAATTTTGGGAAAAGAAGGCAGAGGAACTTAGTGAAGATATGTAATCTGCTGTTGATTGTTGCTGTGACTTCATGTTATGATGCAATCTTATTTATTTATTTATTTATTTATTTATTTATTTAGGATTCTTATATATGACATTCTTGTATAATATACAAATCATATCGGTTTACAATACAATGTTAGCCTTCTCCGCAGTTTTGTTCCTTTCTCACTCTGCCTTCTGTTAACTACCTCCATTTAGATTCTTATTCTTTGTCCCCCCTTCCCCACACCCTGCTTTTTGTAATTTCCATCTTCAGTTTGGATGTAAACCGATATGATGTTTCACACTAATATCAGTATAGAAAAGCATTTAAATAAATACATAAATGAAGATATGCCTCAGGTGTGGCATTTGCGGAACAGGAGGCTGACAAAATCTGTGGTGTCATCCTTCTGTGGTGACCTTTTGGGAAAAGGAGGTAGAGGAATTCAGTGAAGTCATGTCTCAGATGTGGCATTTGGGGAAACAGAGATAGAGGAAGTCAGTGAATTCATGCCTCAGTGGTTTTGGTTTGCAAACATCACCACTGTGGCATGACACCACTGACTTCCCCTGCCTGATTTGCCCCAAATGTCATCATTGGAGACTTGACCAGAGGTAGCAGAATTAGTCAGACCCCAGTTTTGTCATTGAGGACATAACAAGAGGCAGCAGGCTGAGTCAGGTCTCAGTGTTGTTGTAGGGGACGTGTCAGGAGGCAGCAGGATTGGTCACACCACATTGTTATCATGGGGGATGTGACTGGAGGCAGCAGGATTGGACAGAACCCAGTGTTGCATTGGGGACATGACAGGCAGCATGCTGAGTCAGGCCCCAGTATTATTCTAGAGAACATGGCAGAAGGCGGCAGGATTGGTCAGACTCCAGTGTTGTTATTGGGGATATAACAGGAGGCAGCAGGCTAAGTCAGGCTCCAATGTATGGGGACAAGTTAGGAAGAAGCAGAATGTGACATGTCCCATTTTTGTTGATGGGGAAAAGTCAGGAGGCAGCAGGGTGTAACAGTCCCCAGTTTTGTTGATGTGGACAAGTCAGAAGGCAGCATGGTATGACAGGTCCCAGTTTCATTGATTGGGACAAGTCATGAGGCAGCACAATGTGACAGGCACCAGCTATGTTGATGGGGAAAAGTCAGGAGGCAGCAGAGTGTGAGAAGCCCTGGTTTTGTTGATGGGGATGCTCCATCCCAGAATTACTTAAATAGGCCAGTTGCCTACCTCAGATGATGAGACTGGAGATCTTTAGAGAAAATGTAGTTTTGTCAAGATAAATCATCACCCACATGTACAGGAGGTCCCTAAAGATCTCATTCATCATGCCTTGGAATACTGTGGGTGCATTGCATAAACCAAAGGGCATAACCAGGTATTCATAATGGCCATCTTGTGTATTGAACACGGACTTCCATTTGTCACCCTGCTTAATAGGGATGTGAATCGTGTCCTCGATCGTCTTAACGATCGATTTCGGCTGGGAGGGGGAGGGAATCGTATTGTTGCCGTTTGGGGGGGTAAAATATCGTGAAAAATCGTGAAAAATTGAAAAATCGAAAAATCGCAAAACCGGCACATTAAAACCCCCTAAAACCCACCCCCGACCCTTTAAATTAAATCCCCCACCCTCCCGAACCCCCCCCAAATGACTTAAATAACCTGCGGGTCCAGCGGCGGTCCGGAACGGCAGCGGTCCGGAACGGGCTCCTGCTCCTGAATCTTGTTGTCTTCAGCCGGCGCCATTTTCCAAAATGGCGCCGAAAAATGGCGGCGGCCATAGACGAACACGATTGGACGGCAGGAGGTCCTTCCGGACCCCCGCTGGACTTTTGGCAAGTCTCGTGGGGGTCAGGAGGCCCCCCACAAGCTGGCCAAAAGTTCCTGGAGGTCCAGCGGGGGTCAGGGAGCGATTTCCCGCCGCGAATCGTTTTCGTACGGAAAATGGCGCCGGCAGGAGATCGACTGCAGGAGGTCGTTCAGCGAGGGTTCCGGCACCTCGCTGAATGACCTCCTGCAGTCGATCTCCTGCCGGCGCCATTTTCCGTACGAAAACGATTCGCGGCGGGAAATCGCTCCCTGACCCCCGCTGGACCTCCAGGAACTTTTGGCCAGCTTGTGGGGGGCCTCCTGACCCCCACGAGACTTGCCAAAAGTCCAGCGGGGGTCCGGAAGGACCTCCTGCCGTCCAATCGTGTTCGTCTATGGCCGCCGCCATTTTTCGGCGCCATTTTGGAAAATGGCGCCGGCTGAAGACAACAAGATTCAGGAGCAGGAGCCCGTTCCGGACCGCTGCCGTTCCGGACCGCTGCCGTTCCGGACCGCCGCTGGACCCGCAGGTTATTTAAGTCATTTGGGGGGGGTTCGGGAGGGTGGGGGATTTAATTTAAAGGGTCGGGGGTGGGTTTTAGGGGGTTTTAGTGTGCCGGCTCACGATTCTAACGATTTATAACGATAAATCGTTAGAATCTCTATTGTATTGTGTTCCATAACGGTTTAAGACGATATTAAAATTATCGGACGATAATTTTAATCGTCCTAAAACGATTCACATCCCTACTGCTTAATCCAAACGAAGTTGTAGGCCCCATGCAGGTCAAGCTTCATGAATACCTTGGTTTCTTGAAGGCAATCAATAAGTTCCAAGATAAGTGGCATGGGGTAACAGTCCTTCTTTGTTACTGAGTTCAGACCCCAGTAATCTGTACAGGGACATAATGTCCCATCTTTTTTGGATACAAAGATGAACCCCACACCTGCCGGAGATGTAGAGGCTCTAATAAATCCTTTGTTAAGATTTTCTTGGATATACTGAGACTTGTCCTTGATCTCCAGAAGGGATACGGGATAAACCCTACCCCATGGATGAATAGCTCCTGGAAGAAGATTGATGGCACAATCGTGTATCTGCCTTACACATCCACAAAATCTGCATACTGTGGGGGCAGCCCCACTGAAGTTGTAGCCAGAGGGACGGGTGGTGGAAGCTGGACTTGGAGGAGGCAAGAATCATGGCAGCCCCACTGGGTGAGTTGGAGGGTCCCCCAGTCAAATTGAAGAGAGTGGAGCTGTAACCAGGGCAATGGGATGCGTCGCCTTATCAATGATCTCGAGGTTTATCTTTTCCATGTGGAAAGGTCCGGTGCAGAGGAGCAGCAGGGTTGTCGCCATCCAGGGAGTGGTTCCCCATAGATGGAGGAGATAATCAGAGGTCTCTCCCAAAGAACAGTTGGCAGCTTCAGGTGGAGTGCTAATACATTCATAATGAAATTTCCACCTGTGCCTGAATCTGCCAGCTTGAGGGTGGCAAACTTGTGTTTATCCATGATAATCACTACTGGGAGTTTAAGTAGGGTAGCAGGGGTGGAGTAGCCTAGGATTGTCTCTCCACTGGCTCCTAGGCTTGTTAGTTTCCCTGCTTCAAGGAGCAACATGCCAGAAGGCGCCTTTCTCGGCACAATAGAAACAGAGACCCAAGGTATGGCGGCAGAGTTTCTCTTCTGGCGAGAGATGACCCTGTTGTAGCTGCATGGGCTCCTCAGACAGGGATGGAGACGAGGGTGCCGTTGGTGCTGAGACCCCCATAACTTATGCGGCTAACTCTGCTCCACCTGAAAATGCCTTTTGCCCACCCCCAGAATGCGCCCGATTTATGCAGCTAAATTCTAGAAGCTTAAGTCATTGTGTGACTAGAATTTAGCTGCATTTGGCTTTCAATATAGCCAGGAATCAATTTGGATGCATAACTTTTCTGTTAGCCATTTAAATGACATTTGAATATCAACCCCATACATTTTTCAGACCTGCTACAGTCAGTTGCTGTCTCATTTTATACAGCTCAAAGCTTCTGGTTTCAGTTGGAATGTCTGAAGTCTCAGTGCTCCTGCTGCTTCTCTCCCTTTTTCAAAATATGACAGTCTCTGCTTCTCTGCTGCAGTTGATTGTTCTTTCTCTCCACTATCCAGTGTGAGAAACCTGATGTTTGTTAGTGTACCTACTGCTCTTCTACCTGGTCTGGAGCTGGAAGCATAGAATTCAGAGCTGGGACAAGGGTATTATTTGCGCTAGGCAAATCTTCAGCCTTATCCATTCTCACTCCTGCTTCTCCACCAACTTACTGGTAACAGCTCCAGCACCCTCTTACTGCTGACAACTATCTCACTGTGCAAACTCCTTTGGTAGTAGTGACTCTGGCACAGCATCACCCTTCTCTCCTCCCATGCTCTTCCAAGATCCCCTCCCCTTCTCTTTCTCTTCCTGCTTAACAGCATGCCCCTTTCTCTTTCTCTCCTCCACCACTTTCCCAGCATTTCCCTGCCTTTCCCCTTCTCCCCTCTCCAGCATTTGCCCCTTCATCTCTGTAGATCATACGGAGAAAGCAAAGATCCTTAAGTACCAAAAGATGCAATCAGAGACCAAAAAAATATGGCAGAAAGATACAGAAATAGTTCCAATCATATTAGGTGCCACTAGTCTGATTAAGAAGAATTTTCAAACACATTTTGATAAGTTGCCTGTTAAGATTTCACCTTATGAACTCCAAAAGGAGTGCAAGTACTAAGAAGTGAATTAGTAGTAAATTTGAGAGATTGAGATAATCTCCAACATGCCATGGCTTATAGGGTTGTGTGGGGAAAAAATTGTTTTTGTTTTTGGCTTATTTTTGGGAGGTTTTTTTTTTCCCCCACAAATTTTGGTTCATGGATTGTTTGATTCTTTCATTAATAAGAAAAAAGCAAATCAAATGATTAAAAATAAAGGACAAAAAATGAAAACGAGGCCTCCCGGGGCCTTCCCCACCCACCAGGAAAACTGCCAAGGACAGGATCTACCCCCAGCCCCCACTTACCTGGTTCGGTGGGGATCCACTGGCAAGGCCTAGGCCCAGGTCAAAGCCTCAGGCTTCCATAGGCTGAGTGAGCTGTATGTCATCATGACATCAACCTGCACAAGGCTGATACCTTGGCTGGATCCAGACCCGAAGCCTGGGTTTCAGCCTAAGCTGCAGCACAGACCCAGGCCCGACACTGAAACCCTGCCTGGAGGCTGGGTCCCAATGCCTGGGCCTGGGCCTGGGCCTTGGCCTAGGCTTCAGCCTGGACCCAGGCCACTGCCTCAACCTGGCTTGGAAACCAGGTCTTGACACCAGGACTTTGGTCCAGAACCAGGCTCAATACTACAGCCCAGCCTCTATGTCGGGTCATGGCGTTGGGCCTGAGGCCCCAATGTCAGGACCCAGCCTCCAGGCCTGGTCATGGCAATGGGTCTGTGTCCAATCACTGGCCTAGGCACAGGCCCAGGCATTGGGACCTGGCCTCCAGTCGGGTTGCAGCACTGGGCCTGGGTCCATGCCAAAGCCCAGTCTTGCTATGGGATACCCGACGGTAAGGTAAGCTCTTTTTCAGGTCTCGGCTGAGGCCCTGGCATAAGGCTTGGCCTAGGACTAGTCCCTGGCATCGCATTGGGGTATAGACTGTGGCCCCTACTTTGAGCCTCGGTGTATGCCCTAGGCCTGGTTTCGGGCCTAGGCTTAGACCAAGGTGCCAGTGTCATGCTAGGACGTAGGCCACGGCCCCTACTTTCAGCCTTGGACTATGCCATAGGCGAGGCCCTGACCTCGGTCCTAGGCTTAGGCCTGATGCATTCTTTTCAAATGAATGCAACAAATACGTTTGTTTCATTCTGGGGGCCCTCGATTTGTTTTGGGCCCCCTCCCCCAAATGAACAAATTGCATTATATTTCACATTTTTTAAATTCATTTGAAACAAATGCACATCCCTAATGGCTTATAAATGAGGTTCATTCCTGACATAGTACTATGCATAGAGCAAACCCATTTGGAGAAACTGCCCCCCAGGAGCAAGAAGTTGAACAGGTGACAGATCAGATCCCTCCATCGTCCCTTCTTGCACAATACGTATAAAGAACCATTCTGTTTTATATGCATGTCTTCTCTTTTTCATTCTTTAGCTATGTACATGATTTCATGGGTATTAGATTTTAAAAGTTGAGAATGTTCATGAGTAGTGCTGGATAAGCGTGGTTGAAGGTAAAAGTATTGTTGGGATTTGTTTATTTATTATAGTAGAGTGTGAGATGGTGTAAAGATATGAATACAAAAAAAAAAAAAATGCAGCCAGTGTTCAACTATGCCTTGACTAATGCAAGAGCAGCATATACAGTAACAGAATAGACAATATCAGATAAGGATCAGTTGGTCCATCCAGCTTGCCCAGTTGTCATCCTCTCTGGTTCTCTCCCACTTTGGGTAGATACACAACATATAAATTACCATTCTGAAACTAATAATAGCTCCATGTGCCCAGCAGGAATCCCTCTTTCTAATGCATTTAAAATCATGCGCATACAATGTGTATGGGTGTAATTTTAGCTGTATATCAGCTGGACAATTTTCAAAAGGGACATTTCTGTCACTGGTCTACTTACAGAAGTCTGTTTTAAAAATTACCCTCTATGTGGACAGTCCCTAATCCTTGGAGTTTACAATACAGTTAATATAAACAGAAAGGACACACAATGAAAAGAAAATTGGGAGGCCATGTCTTTTCGATTGATTCCTTTTTAATTCTGTTAGTGGATGACTCATTAATGGTATATTTTCGCTTTCTGTATTTCTGGCCGAGGCTGTCTCAGGACGTTATGTCTTAGTTGAGTTTTTTTAGTCTTCCTTTTTGCAGAATGTCATGCTTATGTGATTATTTTGTGGCTGACTGTTTAATTCTGATAAACTAACAGGCAAAATTCAGTAATTCTTGCAATGCTACTAACTTTTTAGGCCATTTATACATACTGCAACAGAATGGATAGCCATAGAGAACAATTTGTTTGTTTTTTTTTATACTTGCTAGCACCAGGGGCAAACAAGGGCAACCATCCTGGGTCCCACACTGTGAAGGAGCCTGCAACACCATGGCAGCCCCATCTCTAACACTATAATTTCCTGTCAGCCAGTGCTCCCGGGCCCCACTGCAGTTGATTCACCTCGACCCTGCACCCTCCTAAGGTCAGCCCTGACCATCACTTTAAAATTAATACAGAGCATTGCTCAAAATGACATACATCCACAGGAATCTAACACAAAATATTGTAGTGTGTTGAGCATAAAATAATGGGACAAACTTTCAAACATTTGATTGGCTAACTTGGAGAGTTAATTGTTTAAACCTAACCAGTTAAAAATATCCTCACTCTAAATAAAACTGGATAACTGTGCAAGACACATGCATTTAGCCAGTTAGAAAGGAGTGGGGTCAGAGGCACATCTAGGGAAATAAGCTTGCGGGGGTCGTCATTGCGATAGCAGCAGCAGCAGTAAATGGGAAAGAGTGGCAGGGGTGAGGAGAGCTAAAGGGGAGAGAAGCTTGCATGGAGCATGAAATCACCGCCTGCTGTCCTGCCATCATATTCAGCTGTGAAATCCTGTCATTTTTTATGGGCATTTCATCTAGTTTTAATTTTAAAAAGTATTTCAGGAGCACAACAGACGGTCTTACTCCTGACTTGTCTTCTATTTCTGAGGTGTTCTAGTATTTGACCCTTGCATGATATATATCTCTGCTTATGACTATTGGTAGACAGAAAAGAAATCATCCTGTCAATCTTGCTTGTAATATATAAGTGGCACCATCAGAGTGTTAAAGAACATGAGAAGACAGGCTATTGCAGCACTTTTCCTAATTTCAGCTGGAAATGGAGCCCAAACTTCATCAGAGATGGTTAAGTAGTTAGTAAATTGGTCTGTGTTTGCTCTTTGAAAGAATGACATTCCCACAAATATAAATAAGCATCATACTCAGCATACATACATACATACTAGAAACACTTCAGTTCTTGAAAAGCAAACTCCATCCTCTGCACAAATTGAAACTACAGGGGATATCACTTCCATTATACTCCCAACTTGAGTACACGGAAGATTCCTTCCACATACCCAATGCTATCATGGAGCAGCAGGTGAAAATAAGAATAATGTGGTCCTTGATAAGACAGGATGGCCGTACAGAAGAGTAATTCATCCTGGCACCATTTCACACAAGCAAGCAATTTAAAAGTGTGGGTTTTTTTTTATTACATTGTGCCTACTGCTCTGTAATATTTGGCATGCATACTTCTGCATGCTGATTGCAAGGGGCTTCAGGTCTCCAGGGCAACACATTCGATGCTTTGCTGTTTCCTTTGCAAATGCTTTATGTTTGCTTTCAGTTCCATTGAAAACCTAGTATCTCTTTTGATTCAGGTTTAGATTCAGCAGCCAAATCACCAGGGTTGCATCACAACAGAGGTGATTTTATACTCAAAATAACTTTTGCCCTACTTGGGATACTGGGTTAGGAATTCCTGCAAATGTATTGAGGCACTTTTCAAACCGTCTCTACTGATGCAAAGACATAAGCACTTTTCCTCTCCTGACCTAAATTTGCCTTGGGAATCATCTCCTCTCAATGCTTTGAAAAGTAGGTGCATTGTGGAAGAACACAGGGACTTTTGGCCAGATTGAGGGAGCACATTTCTCAGAAAGCTAATAAACACATATAACATTTTTTACATGCATAAATCAGTTTAAATATGGTCTTCTCTCTATATATATCAATATAGATATATATATATATATCATAATATTATTATCTTCTAAATACTTGTCCCCAAATGTAGACAATTAGGGGTAAATTTTAATAGGTTGCATCACTGACAATGCACATGCATAATATTCAGCCTGCACAAAAGCCACCTTTTCAAACACAAGGTACTTACAATACATTGTCTTTGTTGATGTATTCATTATGTGGCAAAAAAGTATGTGCACACCTGTAAGCAGTATTGAACAATCCCTTTAATTATGCATGTCAGCAGCATGCTTACTGCACATGTATATTTTTGAAACTTACATGTACACTTGTAGTCTCCAACCATGCCTCCAAACTAACTGCTGAAATGCTTCATTTTAATATTCCCAAAAGTCACACCTAATGAAATGATATATATATCCTTTTAGATGACTTAAAATCCATGTATGGCAATTTAACTAGTTCACCTTTGCAATTCCTTAGACTAGGCATGTAGATCCTGACTATGCCTTTGGAAATTTACCTCTTAAGTATTTAAAATTCAATTCACCCAGATTATTGTTGGCCTCTGGAGTGTGAATGGAGCTAAAATCTGAAACCACAACTGACATGGAAGCGGATATTCAGGAAATATCCATCAAGTAAAGTATCCATCACAGGCCTGGATTTATCAAAATGCGATAAGTATCGCATGTGATAGCAAAAGGGGTGTGTTTTATGCTAATATACAGTTTATTGCAATTTGTGCTAATTACTTATGTGAATAACGCCCCCACCCTAGTGCAATGGTGCAATGCAAATCCGAAAAAGATGAGGAGTTAGGGGTGGGCTGGGTTTGCCAGTCTGTGACGTGCTATTGCACTGACTTAATGCTGATTTGAACTACACCTTTTTCAGTAGCATTAAGCCATGTGATAGCTTGTGTTATGAGGTTAGTGCATTTTGTGATGTCTCCTGAAAGGCCTGTTTTAGTAGGTTTGAAGCTCCTGGAAGGGGGGGGGGGGGGGGGGGGAGAGAGAGAGAGCTCTCCAGGAGCTTCAAACCTACTAAAACAGGCCTTTCAGGAGACATCACAAAATGCACTAACCCCATAACACAAGCTATCACATGGCTTAATGCTACTGAAAAAGGTGTAGTTCAAATCAGCATTAAGACAGTGCAATAGCACGTCACAGACTGGCAAACCCACCCCTAACTCCTCATCTTTTTCAGATTTGCATCACACTATACGATATGGTGCTATTGCATGCGTTAATGGGGCTTTTCGCATGCAAAAACACCTTACCGCATTTTGATAAATGACCCCCATAGTTTGAAAAAAGATATTCAGTTGAGTACAGGAAGTGCTATCATTAATGCCCATGAATTCCCTACATTCCTTTCATAGACAAGCCTATAAACACACATGCACCCAAATAATTACCCAGTGTTGTTTATTTATTTATTGTTTAATATACTTATTAGCCATTTCCTGAGTCAACATCCAACTGCCCAAAAACTGACTTGGATAAAAAGTGATATCATACAAGTGGTTTAGCTTCTACAGCTTTCAGCTGGGATATATCTTTGCAGTGTATATCAGACGTATTGGGAAGACTGGATGGGTCAATTGGTCTTTATCTGCTGTCATCTACTATTAGCCCAATATTCAAAAAACTTAGGTGCCAAACTTTAAAAGTTAGGCACCTAGACTTTTGAATTTAATAATATTTCTAGGCTTAGCACCTAAATCTAGGTGCTTTCAAAAGGGGTGAGGACAGGGTAGGGGATTGAATATGGTGCTCACTGCTGGGTGCCTAGTCAGTCACCTAAAGTTAGGTTGTCCCTATACCAGGCTTTAAGTAGATGCCTCAAGTTAAGGCGCTTATTCCGCTTAACATTAAAGATAGGCAATATGTTTAAAGAATTTCTGTAGGTGCCAATACTGTTTCAATACAGGCTCCTTAGGCACATATATTCAAATGCTCAATGCTCTTTGAATATCAACTTATATGTTAGTATGTTAGCCAACAGCATAACAAAATCAAAAACATAAATACATATATATGGCAGACCAACTCATTGCCACCCGCCAACTCTTTACCAACCATGCCATCCATCAGCTCTCTTCTACATCTCTAACCCTCCAAACCTATACAAAACTATAGCTCCCCTTCTCCCCCTTCTCCTCAACATAAACACTCTCCAAGCTTCTGTCTAGCAGCTGTTCCAGCACTGCTGCATCACATCTCTGGAAACAACCAGCTCTTCATCTTCTTATGATATTGAAGATAGTTTAATTTTGTTCTAATATCTGTGGGAAACTGTTCTGTACTACTAGTACAGACAAAGAGAACATGCTGGCGCTCATTCTAGCCTGACACACTTCTTGTATTGAAGGGAGCCTGTTGACTCGAGGAAATGTCAAGTACCAGCTGAGTTTCTTAAACAAATACCCTCATGCTGTAGAAAGTTAGCATCGACAGCTTAAACTTAGCTTTTTCAGCTATTGATAGCCAAAGTAGAGTGTGCATTAGTTATAGTAGGATCCCTTTTCTATTTTCCCCTAAGCTACTTAGCTGCCACATTCTGAACTATTTGAGGCTTGTGAGTGAGCCTTAAAGGAGGCCCACATAACCCATGACTATAGTCCAATTGCAATAGCACAAGATGGTCTGTCACAGTTTCACACCAGGACCCAGGAGCGGTCACTATTTTTTAATTTCCCTTACCTTAAGAAAGACCTGACTCCTGGAGATCCCCATTCAGTCAGCCAGCAAGCCTCAAAGATGGTCAGGTAATGTTACTCAGATAACTATAGCCTAATATTCAGAGGGACAAGTCTCTCATTGAATATACTTGGGTAAACGTTTCTGCATAACTTTGTCCAGGTAACTTTAGCCATCCCACTGAATATACTAGACTAAATTTTGTCCGGATAAGTTTTTACTTGAATAAATATGTTTTAAAACAATAAGCATAGGCAAGATGGAGGCCTTATTTCCCCCGTTCTACCCCCCTACCAAAATATTAAAAACAATGTTGAGGACTCTGTGAATCAATCTTACCACGCAAGTATAAAAAATGTCAATGTCCTGCTGAAGATTCCCCTTAGTGTTTTGCAAAACAGTGAGGCACCACCCTCACCTCACCCCCAGCTCCTAAAAGTACGTGTGTACCTCAGCAGGAGAAGAAGCCTATACCTACTCCCATGGGGTGAATGTGTCAGCACTGGTACAGCTGAGAGCTATGGGTGCTCGCATATTCATTTATTCTCTTCACTCCTGTGGATTGATCAGCTTCACTGACAGCTGACCAATCCCTGTTGAGAGGTTGGTTTTGGAAGCGCTATATTTGTGTGTGAGTGATTTTGGTTTATGTAGATGAGTCCACAACCCTTCCAGCAACATGTTAGGAAACTGGGAAAAAAGAGCAATGTCAGGAAAGCTGTGTATGCTAATGCCCATAGTATAGAACATCAAGTCCATTATCTAGAGACAATCATGGAAGAAGCCACGAAAATAATGGCTGTCACAGAAACATGGTATATGGAAATCTTAACTGGGATATAGGTACACCTTCAGGCCACAATCTATTCAGGAAAAGTAGGGAAGGAAGAAAAGGAGGAGGAGTGGTGCACTATAAAATAAATAGTATTAAAGCATTAGAACTTCAGGGCTTCTGAGATAAGGAGGAGGCACTGTGGGTTTATCTGGAAAGAGGAAATGGAACATCTATTTATATTGGAGTAATATACAGACCTCCATTTCAGATAGGCTAGAGATTTAATGGTTCATATTTACAAAATTGCCTTGAAAGGGCAATGCTAAATGATTTCAATTTTCTGGATGTTTATTGTGACATCCTGGCAGCAGTTTCCTCTACAAGATTCTAAATTCTCTATAGAGAGAACTGTTCATTCAACTGGTATCAGAACTCATATAGAAAGGGCAATATTGAACCTGGTACTTAACAATTGGAACACTGTTTCTGATGTCATGGTAGATGATGACCTGGGATTTAGTGATAATCAGATGGTGTAGTTTAGTCTTAGGATGCAGGCAATGATGGTTCATTCTAAGGTAAGGTCCTAGATATTAATAAAACTTTGTTAAAATGGGGAAGTACCTGAAGGAGTCAGCTGAAAGGGAAAATCTAGGGGCAATAGAAGAACAGTAGGCAAAACTACAGGGAGATATTGAAAGAGCAGGTAATCTTTTTGCTAGGAAAGTAAATATGTTTTTAGCTATGATTCATAAGGCTTTAAATAACAAAGTCCCTCCATGTATTAGCTTATTTCTCTGGATTTATAGGCCTGAACCAAATTTATACTTGTCTAGTCAATGTATTTTGGACGTTCTCACTATCCTCAAAGCAGTCAATGTATTTTGGACGTTCTCACTATCCTCAAAGCAGGCTTCTTCAAACTCAACGTTCTTAAGAAACTCCGACCCCTGCTATACACCCAAGATCTCCGTACAGTGATCCAAGCCACCCTTACCTCCAAACTGGACTATTGTAATGCCCTCCTCCTAGGGCTCCCCTTGTCCTCTATAAAACCCCTTCAACTATTGCAAAATGCCACCGCAAGGCTCATTACCAACACACGGATACACGAACACATCACCCCTGTCCTCAAGGATCTACATTGGCTTCCCATCCTATCCCGTATACACTACAAGACCCTGACCATAGTACACAAATCTATCTACACACACAACTCCAACTGGCTTGACCTCCCCTTCACTGCCCCCCTGTCCTCTCGAGCTACCAGATCTACTAACAAAGGTACTCTACATGTACCGTCCTTGAAAGCAGCTCATCTCTCCTCCACCCGTGACCGCGCCCTATCCATTGCCGGCCCCGCCCTCTGGAACTCCCTACCTGTCCACATGCGCCTTGAACCCTGTGCTATCAAATTCAAAAAGAAACTAAAAACATTCCTGTTCAACCAAGCCTACACAGAATAGATCCTCCCTCCCCCTCTATTGCTCTTACCCCCTAGGTGACCGCCCTTTTCCTTATATTAAGGAATTATAATCACATTGTACATTGTTGTCTTCTTGTTATGACCTCCTGTTGATTTCTTGTTGTTTAATCTATTCTCCTACTGCCTTAGGTTAACCCCCTGCCCAGTTTGCCTTCCCTGTTGAAATGTATTTCCTAACCTTCTGTTAACATGTGAACCGGTATGATGTCCCCACTAATACCGGTATATAAAAGTTTCTAAATAAATAATAAATAAATATTTGGCTAGCAGAATCATTGGACTGCATGTTTACCGATGCAGGTCCTTTATTATGGAAGAGTTTTCCAGAAGCCCCATGGAAGGAGGCCTGCAATAAGACCTTTAAGCAGATGCTAGAAACCTACCTCTTTGGTCAGGCCTTTCAATAATTTTGTTCAGCTGATGAAAGGACTGCTTCTGTAAAAGCAGCATGCAATGTCGCAGTTTGTTTGTGTTCTTTTAATTTCCTGTTTGCCTAAATTTTAATTATGAATGTGATGCTGCATGCTGCTTAGAATTGTGGATAATTCAGCCTATAAATGTTTTAATAAATAAATATAAATGTAACCAGAGGAAAAAAGGGGGATTAAAATAAAATTATTTTATTTGGCTGTTGAAAGAGAATGAGAGAGAGAACAGTGACTGGACAGAGACAGCATTTTGTTTCCTTTTTTGCTGTCAGTAGTGCAGGAAGCCAGGTGAGGAAGCTGCCGCTGCCTCAGGAGGCCTCGTTTTGGAGATGGGAGTTCTGGGAAAGCCCCATCTCCAAAACAAGATGGGGTTTTCCCAGATCAGGAAGTGAGGGCAAACTGGGTCCTGGTGATGTCACTTCTGCTTCCTGCTTCAGGCTCGGCGCGTGCAAGGTGCATAAGTGTGCACCCCCTTGTGTGTGCTGACCCCGGATTTTATATCATGCGCGCGGCTGCACGCACATGTTATAAAATCAGGCGTAGATTTGTGCGCGCCGGGTTGCGCGCACAAATCTATGCCCACGCGTTGGTACTAAAATCTGGGCCATAGCTTTCTAGATAAGCTTATTAAGCAAAGGAATTTGTGAATAAAATTGTGATGGAATTTGAAAGTAAATATTTAATTTGGTTTAATTTTGTCATGTTGGATGGCCAATGCCTATCTATTGAAGTACTTTTAATGGAGTTGCTATTGTCTGTTATCTGAGAGATTAATATGCTTAGTGCAAGCCTAACAATCCCTGCTTAGTGATACTGAAGAGTTTTACCCCAGAGGCTTTGAGAATTTACTGTGTTATCAATTGATGCAGCCAACTGAACCTCACAACAAGGAAATCTCAGAGACTGCAGCTTTATGTTTAAATCAGAAAACTATCAAACTATAAGCGGGACAACATCTGGTTTGATATGTTCCAGCAAAGAGAATTAAAAATAGCGGCAGAATGAAAAATAACAGCAGAAACCAAATCGCACTCGAACCACAGTTACTGTGACAGGGAAAGGAACCTTTGTACAGAGACAGAAAGTGTGAAAGTAAAGAGCAGTGTGAATGACCATTTCTGTGCAACTGCTGCTTCAAGAACACTGGCATGTCCACTTACTTTCTCTGATACACTGAAGAACAGAGAATATTGATTATCATTTTATTTTTATCCTATTAGATAAACACAGTTACAATAAGCCTTCAAGACTACATTGAGGGAACATTACATTGTTAGTTATATCTTCAGAATAATTTCACAGGTAGCCAGTCCTTCCCAATTTTATTTTAATTAAAGAATAGGGAAAAATTTGAAAAGAAGAGGTGCCATGGACTGAGCATCCAGGGAGACAGCGGAACCGAGAGAGGAGATATGCCATCCATGCTTTGGGAACAAGAACAATGCTAAAAATCCTTGCAAAACAGTCTAGCTAGACCAACGTATCAAGCGAGATTGAGACTTAAACAAAGGAATGTAAATCCTTCAGAGAGGGATTGGTTGATTATGTTCCTGATCGGAGGGATAATTATATCCTTAATCTGTTTTAGTGTGTGAGTTGGAATATTATCTAGGGGATGATTTGCAGGGTTAGTCTTATTAATGATAGTGTTAATTTCCTCAGCACTAGTTAAATCAAATTCTTCCCAGGCATTTACTTCTTTTGCTCCCATTTCAATAGATTGATCCTCTGTTTTAAGGTTTTCATTAATTCGATTAATAACATTTTCCCTGAAAGAAAGTGCAACTTCATTACATCTATCCTCTGTTAATTGTGGTTGATTATGGCTGATGTCTTTTGTCAAGTTTTTTGTAATGGAAAATAATACTCTCGGATTATAATTGAATTTTTGGATTTTTTTTAATGTAAAACTCTAAAAGTCATCCTTATCATCCATTTTACTGCCTGGAATCAGGAAAATGGGAACACCTACAGAGGAAAGTTAAAACAAAGAATCAAGTTCTTGGACATACTTTACTACTCACATATTCTGGTTAATAATTGCAAAACTTCAAGCAACTAAGAGGATAGCCTAGTGAATAGTGATACATAGTATACTCATCCCATAATTGTTCCTGGATAAATGTTCTTGGTTAACAGAAAATGGTATCGCAGATGTAGTCATATTTTTAAAGTATTCAAAGAAATTTCTTATTAATGTTAAAAAATTGTTCATGGCAAATTGTATCTGTTTCCTGTTTGCTTAACCAAATATTTGGGTGAGCTAATAAATTTACCGGGTCATTCATCAAAATGTGTTATGGCATTAACGCACATGATAACGCATGGTGCAAATGTACATTTTTTGGAGGGACTGGATTGGGGAGGAGTTTGGGTGGGATTTCGTTAAATGAGGGGCAATATCACAATGCATGGTTTTTTCTCCTGGCGTTAGGCTGTGCAATATGCCTGAAATGGCTATAATGCAATTCACAATAAATTTTGAATTGCATTTTAGCCATTTCTGAGCTGGAGAGGGAGAGAGAGACTCTTTATAAAGTACAAGCTGAGGAAAGTGGAGGGGAGGGGGGTGAGAAAGAGGGGGTAAGAAGTGAGGTGGAGGAGAGAGAGAGAAAGAAAGAGAGTTAGCCTTTGGGGAGGGTGTCACTGTGTGCATCTATTTATATCTCTATAGGAGAGCCATCTAATAGGTCATGGTGAGATGTTGGTGGTGGTTTAGGGTTTAGGAGCCAGTTTCACATGTAGAGTGAGATGTATAAACAGCACAGTACACCTTGGTGAAGATTTGACATCATTTGGAGTGAGGAAAGTCTCATAAAGATGAAATTTTGTATTATTTTAACTCACCCTAGCTTGATAGTACTGTCCATCAAGCTAGGGTGAGAGAACATAGTAGAAATGTAATCTTTGTGAGACTTTCCTCACTCCAAATGATGTAAAATCTTCATCAAGGTGTACTGTGCTGTTCGTATATCTTACTCTACATGCAAAACTGGCCCCTAAACCCTAAACCACCACCAAACCTCACCTTGACCTATTAGATGGCTCTCCTATAGAGATATAAATACTTCACTTTTAGGAGGCCTTTGTAGGCTCTCTCTCTCTCTCATATTATCACAGGGCATGCTAAGTTTACCACACTACTGTTGCAAAGCAGTGATTCTAAAGTTTTCTCAAACACACCCCTTTTTCTTAACACAATTGTTAGGGTTAGTTTGTTATTCAGCAGAGGAAATCCAATTATTTGGTGCACCCCATTTCCTTTTCCTTCTCTTACCCCTGCTGTCCCTCCCCACCTCCAAGGAGGGTTTCAGTCCCCTTACTTAGAGCACCCAGTTGGAAAGAGGTCTTCTGAGTGTGTCCCCTGCCAGCAACATTCTAAGTCTCTACCTTACCCTCCATTGGCGACATAGACACTATAGCAGGAGAGGCTTCACTTAGCATAGTGGTTTGCATAAATAAATAAATAAAGGTAAAAGATGAAAGAGGACACTGTTTTCTAAAGAAATAGCTGAAATGGGAAAGAAAAAATGTAAACATTCTAAAATTATAAGGGGTAGATTTTATAAAAGTACGCCTGCGCGTAATTTTCTTCGCGCACCAGGCGCAAACAAAAGTACGCCGGATTTTAATAGATACGCGTGTAGCCACGCGTATCCTTTAAAATCCTGGGTTGGCGCGTGCAAGGCTGCCCAAAATCAGCAGCCTCTGCACGCCGAGCCGTGCAGCCTGCCTCCATTCCCTCCGAGGCTGCTCCGAAATTGGAGCAGCCTCGGAGGGAACTTTCCTTCCAACCCCCCCCCCCCGCACCTTCCCCTCCCTTCCCCGACCTAACCCACCCCCCCGGCCCTATCTAAACCCCCCCACCTTTGTTTTAAAAGTTACTCCTGCCAGAGGTAGGCGTGACTCGCGCGCGCCGGCCAGCCGGCCGCCTCGCAATTCCCCGGCCTGGGAGCTGTTTTGGAGGCCTCGGCCATGCCCCCGAAATGCCCCCGGGCTGGAACCACGCCCACAGACCTGCCCCCGAATGACGCGCCGCCGCAATATGCCCCTGACATGCCCCCCCAAGAAAGCCCCGGGACTTACACGCGTCTCGGGGCTTGCGTGCGCCGCCGAGCTTATGCAAGATAGGCTCGGCACGCGTAGGGGGGGGTTGGAGTAGGTTTTCAGGGTTATGCACGTAACCTACACGTGCAACCCTTTGAAAATCTACCCCAAAGAGATCACAGAAAGAAGAAACTCGGCAACAATATCTGGACAAGTTTAGAGAAGTAGGAGGGTAGTCAGGAGGGTGTGAAAAAAATAGCAAATTCAGTAAAAAGGGAGGACAAGACTTTTTTTTGATATGTTAATGATCAGAGATACTGCAAAAGTGGCATTGTGAGACTCAAAAGTGATGGGAGGAATATACAGAGGCTGAAAAGAATAAAGCGGAACTGCTTAACAAACATTTCTTTTCAGTGTTCACTAGGGAAAGAACAAGAATAGGACCACAGAAAACAGACACAAAATGTACTGGAAAAGAGATAAACCTCAAATGATTTTCAGAAGGGCATTAAGAGAATTTAGAGTTTTGGCAGCTCTTCTAGCTGACCTTTTCAATGATTCTTTAGAGTTAGTTCTTTGGAACTGCAGATAGGCAAATATTGTTCCACTTCACAGAAGATGAAGTAAGGAGAAGGCTGGGAACCACAAGCTGCTTAGTCCAACTTCTGTGGTAAGCAAATCAATATAATTGTTTGTTAAAACAGAGGACAGTGCAGGTTTTGGAATCCAATGGATTACAAGTTCTGAGGCAGCCTGGTTTTACCAAAGGTAGGTCTTGTCAGATGAATCTAATGAATTTCTTTGAATGGGTGACCCAAATGTTGGATCAGGGGAGAGAGCTGGATGGAGATATCACACCCCTGGGAGGGGTTCATAATGAACTTGAATTTTAGCAAGGGCTTTGGCATGGTTCCACATAGGTGACTTCTAAATAAACTCAATGCCTTTGGTATGGGCCCTAAAGTGACAGACTGGGTTAGAAAACTGGTTGCGTGGAAAACAATAAAGGGTAATGATAAATGAAGTTCACTCTGATGACAGAGGCATTACTAGTGCTGTAGGGAATGGTCCTTGGACCGGTTCTTTCTACATTTTTGTAAGCAGTATTGCAGAAGGACTATTGGTTTGTATTTCTGTAAATACTACCAAAATTTGCAACAGGGTAAACACTCAAGAAGGTGTGATAAACATGAGGAAGTATAGAGAAACATTTGTGGAACTGGCTAGAGTCTATCAGCTAAGATTTAATGCTAAAAAATTAAGAGCCATGCACTTGGGCTGTAAAACCCAACAGGTGAATTTTCAAAGGAGTTACACACGTAAATGTAATATATTATTGTAGAAATTTTCAAAAACTGCGAAAGGTGCACTTACATGGATACATCCTATAAACAATACAATGGCACATGTAGCAATTTTCAAAAGCTCACAGGTAAAGTGCATTTACGTGTGTAAAGCGCATGTTTAAGTGTGTAAATACTTTTGAAAATCAGGCCCCAAAGGAACAATGCAGTATAGGGGATGAAAATCTTCTATGCATGAAACAAGATCTGATGATCTCCAAGTGACCAGAACAAAATGTTTAGGTAGAGGGAGAGGATTGGTCAGCAGAAAAAAGAAGGTGATATTGTCCCTGATGAGACTCATTTGGAATTCTGTGTTCAGTTCTAGAGACTGCACTAGGTCCAAACTCATTAATCAGAGGTAATTCATTGTCTAAAATTTTTTTTTATAGTAATTCAAATAGGGCCAGATTTTGGTACCTACGCGCTTGCGTAGATTTGTGTGCGCAACCCGGTGCGCACAAATCTACGCCCGATTTTATAACATGCGCGCGCAGCTGTGCTCAAGTTATAAAATCCAGGGTTGGCGCGCGCAAGCAGCAAGACCTAGGGGAGCCCCGATGGGTTTCCCTGTTCCCTCCAAAATTGGAGCGACCTTGGAGGGAACGTTCCTTCCGCCCCCTCCACCTTCCCCTCCCTTCCCCTACCTAACCCACCCCCCAGCCCTACCTAAACCCTCCCCACCTTTGTTTTAAAAGTTGCGCCTGCCTCCAGTCAGGCATAGATCGAGCGCACCAGATCCCCCGGCCTAGAGGCCCTACAGAGGCCTCTGGCTATGCCTCTGCCCCACCTCAGACTGCCCCTGTCCCGCTCCTTTTTTCAAGCCCCGGAACATACGCGTGTCCCGGGTCTTGCGCACGTCGCCGGGCCTATGCAAAATAGGCTCGCCACGCGTAACCCCCCTGCGTGCATAAATCCAGCTGGATTTACGCACGCAGGGCTTTTAAAATCTGGCCCTATGTGATCAGCCAGAGATCTATAAATATTGGTTCATCCTTGGGCGATGGGGAAATTTTTTGAATAACACATTTTTACTTCTTTAACCTTTTAGTATTCTTTGTTTTATTGTAATAATTTACAATTCAAGTAAGACCCAGACCTTTTTATTAACTAGTTGGTGCCTTATTATATTTATAGGTTGGTTCTTCCCTCCTTTGTTTGAGAATACAATAGCACAATTGAAGCATTTATAAGATTTTTAGAGTTCTCATAGATATTCTGTGTGTATTTTACAGATATGCTACGATTGTGGATGTTTTATCGAGAATTTATGTATTACAAGTAAGATTGGTTTAAGAACAAACTAGGTCCAAATTCTTTAATCAGAAGTAATTCATTGTCTAAAATTTTTTTTTATAGTAATTCAAATAGAGAATTATTTTATTGAAATAGATTTAATTCAAAAATCTTTTTTATATAGTAATTTCAATAGATAATCATTTTACTTAAATATATTGAACTTAAAATTATTTTTTAAGATTCTTACAAGACTTTTACTTAACATCTTACTTCATGACATATATAGGTTTTACACTTTTAGACATATGTAGTTGCTCTAGCTCTTGATCTCCTTTATATGTTCCGTTTCATGTCACCATTTTAAATGTTCTTTTATATGTTTGTATATTAATATTTTATATAGTTGATTTCTTAAGTTGTGTATGTCTTTTTTAATTTTTCTGTATTTGATGTTATTTTACTATAGCCTCTGAGGCAGCCACTAGATGTGTGGCAAAACTCGGCTGAGTCAGGCTTTTTATAAAAACACATCTCCACTACAATAAATATATTCAAAGACATCTGACATCTATTCTTCTTTTGATTCATTTTACACCAGTCTTTCTGATCTTTTCTGGCTCCCTGTCCAGTTGAGGATCAGATATAAAACCATTCGGTTGGTACACAATTTTCTTGCTTGATCATCTGCTCCATGGATTACAGCACTGTTAAAGATTCATTCTACAAGAACATTAAGTTCTCCACAGAAAGCCCTCTTATAGGTTCCCTCTGTAAGCTATGTACGGCACCCTTTCTCAGTGGCTCCTCCTGATTTTTGGAACAGTTTGTTATATGAAATGAGTGCTGCAATGTACCAAAACTTTTAGGAAGCAGCTTAAAACTTTGATTTTTTAACAAATTTACCAGTAGCATGTAGGGCTTTTAATATATATTTCATGGTTTCCTTATTTGCCCTTATTACTGAATCTTACATTTATTTTTGGTATGTTTTATCTTAGGGCCTCATTTTCCAAGCCGCTCGCACGTGATAAGGGACCTTTCGCACGCGAAAATTCCCTTATCGCGTGCGATACCAGGATGAGGGCGGAGTCGGGGCAGAGTCGGCCCCAGAAGAGGAGGAGTCGGGGCGTCACCGGGGCCGACTCTGCGCCGACGCTGTGGACAGCGAAAAGGTAGGTGCCTTTTCGCTGCCTATTTCGCTCCCAATAGCCACACCTATGGAGGGAGTCATCATTTTCCCTACAAAGAAAAACCCTGCTCCTACGGGAGACTTTGAGGGCTGGATGAAGCCTTTGTCCAGGTTCTCGGGGATGTACTCAGACATGGCTTGGGTCTCAGTTTGAGATAGAGGGTAGATCCTACCCCGAGGAGGCTCTGTGTTGGGCTGCAAATTAATTGCTCAGTTGTAGGAGCGGTGCGGGTATAGAGTATCTGCGGCCTTCTTCGAGAACACATCAGCAAAAGAAGCATATTGCGTGGAAGACCAGGAAGAGAGAGTGAGGTAGTCCCACAAGGCAGAGGCGAGATTGACTCTAGGCAGTTCTCGTAACAGGACAAACCCCAACAAGAGAGCTGTAGGGTAGCCCAGTCGAATTGCAGAATGTGTTGCTGTAGCCACAGTAGTCCCAGGACCACAGGATGAATGGCTTTATCCAGTAAATGGAAAGAAATGGTTTCCACAAGTAGAGTCTCGGTGCGAAGCTGAATGGGAGCTGTGGTGTGGGTAACCTTATTTATTTATTTATTTATTTAGTGATTTTTATATACCGCGGCACGTATAGATATACATCACCTCGGTTTACAGTAAACAATAAATTAGCAAAAGGCTTTACATATAACAGGATTTACAGAGTGTAAACAAATGAAAGCAACAGGCTTTACATAACTTACCAGGAAGAGGTTCTCAATGGATGGATGAGAGTAGTAACAGCACAGGGGAGTAGATGGTAGGAATCCACAGATGTTCCTTTAGTTGTTTTCAAATGAAGTTCCCACCAGCCCCAGAGTCCACCAACACCAGGGTGTGGAACTCCTGGTTATCCATTTTAATGGAAACAGGGACAGTCAATGGAGGAGACAGTGAAGTCAGGCCTAGGAGTAGTCCGCAGGCAGAACCTAGGCCTGGGAGTTTCCTGGACAGACTGGGCATGAGGCTATGGCATGTCCGGATTAGTCGCAGTACAGGCAGAGGCTGGATTGCTGGAGAAAGTCTGCTCCAGCCCAATTGCATGGGTTCATCCTCTGCTTTACTCTGAGTTGAGTTTGTTCTGGGTGAAGATAAACGTCGAGTTTGAGATGAACCTGAGGTAGACTTCCGGGACATTCTGGACTTTTAAGAGCTTTCTTACAGATGGCGATCGATACGTCCAGTAAGGTCTATCAAGGAGTCCAATGACGCAGGCAATTCGCAAGCCGCCAACTAATCTTTAATCCGAGGGCTCATGCCTTCAAGGAAGATGGAACATAAACAGTCTGAGTCCCAGTGAAGCTCCAAAGAAAAGGTTCAGAACTCAATAACATAGTCCGTTAATGAGCGAGAGCCTTGTTGGAGCTGGAGAAGTGAAGAACCGGAAAAGGTTCTTTGACCTGGATCTTCAAAGATGGAACGGAATAGGGCCAGAAATCCTGGGGGGTCAAGAAGGACCGGGTCTGCACGTTCCTAGAGAGGTGATGCCCAGGCCAAGGCCTTACCATCCAAAAGGGAAAGGATTTAGGTAGTCTTGGTGATCACATCTGGGAAGACACCCCTGCACATAAGAGGGTTCCCTGAGAAGTGTGGAGGTGCTGGCAAGCACACAGTTGGCCGAGGAGTCAGTGTAGAGGTGGAGGTATTGACCTTGATAGACGTCATGGAGGCAGTCACAGTGGCGTCTAAACGGGTGATCAAGTTGTCGATGGCTGCTGCCAGAGACTCCATGAATTTCTGCTGTTCGCTGATTCTTTGCACCACGCCAAGGATGGTCTGGAGGGCCAAGACCTCTGCTGGGTCCATGGACTTGGCAATCTGTTATGGTTGTGGGTTTCATGCGCCCTTGGCCTGAGGTGGGAGTTGTTACCATCTGTGGGGAGGAGCCCCACAGGTCCACACTGCCTTGAGGTGAGGTCTGGTAAAGCAGGAGTTCTGGGAGAGAAACTGTGGGAAGGTTCCGAGGAGCGGGGTGAGAGACAGAGCAATGAGGGACCCCACAGTAAGCTGGTAGGCTGGAGAGCAGTACCTGGGTGGAGACCTCCAAGAGGGTGGTGCTAGGCAGGCCTGGGGAGCAGGAAGCATGAGGCAAGGAGTGCAGGAGGTATACTGCAGAGGCAACCCCGGGAGGCGGAGCTGCGTAGCGAGGGAGGTACTGATGCAATGACGTAGGCTACCCCATGGAGCATGGAAGCCCAAGTCGGGTCTCCAAATGATGATGTAGATAACCCCGAGAAGCGGGGAAGTACCGACTATCACTGGCGTTGAACGTAGATACTGCCCCGAGGAGCGGGAAAGCACAGACAGTCTCTGGAGTAGAACGTAGGCACTGCCCCGTGGAGAGGGGAAGCACAGAGATAGGTCTCCCAAGTGGTGAGGGTGTCTCAGAGGCAACTCCGAGAAGTGGGGAGCTGGCGGGTAGAGTTCCTGGAAGGTGCAGGGCTAGCCCGAGGAGCAGGGGAAGCCAGGAGACCAAGTCTCCGGAGGGAGTGTTCACAGGCCCCCGAGGAGCGGGTACCTGATCCAGGGTCCAGAGTCCAAGAAGGGTCCGAGACAGCCACAACAGGTCCAAGGAGACAGGAGCTAGTAGAGTAGCGATGGAACTTGTTGCCAAGTCGCTAGCAGGGGGCAAAGGCAGTGCTTAAGAACCCAGAGCCAATGGTGTCATCAATCAGGGATGCCTCTGAGGTTTCCACCGTAGCAACTTCAAAAGAGGGCGCGGTGGCGCATATGTGTGCCTAGGAAGGCTCGGAGTCGGCATAGATGGAAGAGGCATCCTAGCCGCCACGAGGGACCATGAGATATACTGCGGTAGAGGCTGGCTCCCACCGCAAGCAGGCCTGGAGAGGGAAGCAGGACAGTACAGAACATGAGTAGAAGTGGTCGCATCCGTCTGCGACTGATGGTCATAACACTATGCCACCTCTGGTCTTCCTCCTTTTTGTGATAGATCTGAGAAATATTTTGTTATCACGTTTTATCTCTTTCACAATCTTTTCTTCCACTTGAGCTTTCGCAATCCTGATTTCTTTCCTTGTTTCCTTCAACTTCAACGGGTACTCTTCCCAAGTTCCTCTTTTTGAATTCCTTTGTAGTTTTGGAACGGCAATTTTTTATTTTTTATATTTTTAACATTTTATTTATTAGGATTTTCAAATATACAAAGAAGAGAGCTTTGTACAGCAACATACAGAGAGATAAAAAAAGAAAAAGAAAGCATTAAAAAAAAAACCTAATAACAGAAAATCTATTCTCTCTCCAAAATAATCATCAGTATTAGGGGGGGAATCAGAGACCAAGGGGGAGAGGAAATAAAAAGAAGAAAAATCTAAAGATACATAGCAGGCAGTGTGAATATAATTTCCTACTATAATAAACTGAAATATACCCCCTAAGATGACCCAGGGTTGATAGTGGAATTAACCCTTCTAGTGTGCAAAAATTCTTCCAGTTGGTCAGGATAAAAAAAAAAAAAGGTGTTAGCAACTAATCTGACCGCACATTTTGATGGATACCTTAACAAAAAAAGATGCTTCTATAGTTAAAACCTCAGAGCGAATAGAAAGAAATGCCTTACATCAATCCTGAGTCATCTTGGCTAGGTCAGGAAAAATTCTGACCATGCCTTCCAGAAAGTGAACATTAAAGTTCAAGAAATAAGACTTCATTCCAAGAGAGACACCCTGCACATGGAAAAAAGAAATAAGCAATGTAGATTTTTCAGTCACCTCAATATTAGAGATCTCCAAGTAAGGAAAAATCAGTATTTGACTGAGGCAAAATTTCCTGATTGATAGGAGATTTAAAGGGTAGAAAAACCAGCTTGTCTATAGAGGGTATCTTCTCTGCAGGGATCTTCAGGATATCCAAAAAGTAATGCCGAAGTTTTAAACGATGCAATTCACCCACTATTTTAGGAACAGCTCCTCTATGAGGAAAGGCAGAAGAGGCTAGGGCTGTTCAGCTTGGAGAAGAAATGGCTGAGGAGGTATATGAAAGAGGTCTTTAAGATCATGAGAGGTCTTGAATGAGTAGATGTGAATCGGTTATTTACACTTTCGAATAATAGAAGGACTAGGGGGCATTCCATGAAGTTAGCAAGTAGCACATTTAAGACTAATTGGAGAAAATGTATTTTTCACTCAACACACAATAAAGCTCTGGAATTTGTTGCCAGAGGATGTGGTTAGTGCAGTTAGTGTAGCTGGGTTCAAAAAAGGTTTGGATAAGTTCTTGGAGGAGAAGTCCATTAACGGCTATTAATCAAGTTTACTTAGGGAATAGCCACCGCTATTAATTGCATCGGTAGCATGGGATCTTCTTAGTGTTTGGGTAATTGCCAGGTTCCTGTGGCCTGCTTTGGCCTCTGTTGGAAACAGGATGCTGGGATTGATGGACCCATGGTCTGACCCAGCATGGCAATTTCTTATGTTCTTATGTTCTTATAATCTCAAGTTCAAATGCTTGGCTTGATTTTCCAAGTTTTCCATCCTCCTGGAAAGGGTAAAATGCTCATGGATTATAACAACGTTTGCACTCTTAATACTTTCCACTTTACTATCCATGGAATGCAAATTCACAGAGTGTTCCTGCAAGATATTCTGATGATCCAAGACAAGCTTATCCAACTCTAAAGAAACTGCCTCCACCTGCTGAGAGTGAATGCTGAAAGTTTGGGACAGACCCGCTATCAGGTCCCACAGAGAGTTCAGTGTAACCACTGTAGGTTTAGAAATCAAAGGAGGAACCCTAAGATCGAATTGCTCACCATCCGATGTGGCTTCAGCCGCCAAAGAAATAGTGTCCATAACTGAGACCCTGATTTTTCCTTGCATTATTTGAGAATTCGGCAATGGTGCAGAGCTCAACCCCACTCCAGGCGAGAAACTGGCAGCACCTTCCACACGGGGAACAGGAGGGAGGTCATTAACATGTGCCCCTGCTGAATCAGGACCCACCTAGGAAAGCAACATCAACGGGGAGCATGCTTTGGGCAGGCGATAACAGAGCTTCTCTCTCTTTCTGACCAAGGGGACTCAGAACCCACAAGTCGGAGATGAGAACTGCGTATTCCAGTATAGTCCGATGGTCTGAGGGAAACGAGGGAATGGAAGGATAAACTCTTACTTTCCCTGTCCTTTTGTGAGGAATTTGAGCAAGGAAACCTATAAAAAGAAACTGGCAAGTAGAGAGCAACAGGAATGCATGTCCGTTCACGTCGCCATCTTGGGTTCCCCCATGGCTATTTTTTTTATGTTGTTTTAATGTAAAACATTAATAAGGCAAGGAAAGAAAGAATTTGAAAAGAAGATAACCACAGAAGAAAAAGCTAATAATATTTTTTAAAGACATTTTGAAACAAGAAGCCTGTGATGAAATCGTTTGAACCAACAGATGACCAAGGGGTGAAAGGGGTGCTCAGGGATGATAAGGCCGTAGAAAAACTAAATTAATTCATTACGTCTGTCTTTACTGAGAAGGATTTTGGGGAGATACTCACATTGGAAATGTGCTTTTTGAAAATGAAAGAAGAAATGGAGTAAATTGGGGTAGATTTTAAAAGCCCTACGCGCGTAAATCCAGCCTGGGGGTCTGTGGGTGCCCATGAAGCCCAACCCGCCGGCAGCTAAAGAAGAAAAAGAGCAAGTATGGTTGTGCACTCGCCAGCTTTGGAACAGACTTAGTGCATCTGCTCTCTGCCAGTATATCTGAATGAGAAAGCAGGAAAAAAACCCAGATTTTCTCATGAATGGCAAGACTAGCCAAGACTCGAGGGTGTACTTTCTCTGTGGCAAGTCCAGCTACTTGAAGTTCCCTACCAGTTCCATTGAGACTTCCTTGCTGTGCCAAGGATTTAAAAAAATATTAAAAACATATGTAACTTTTTTAATGGCATAAGCTGCATCCCAAAAGGCCATAAACATATTCTTAAATGCATCTTACTCCACAATCTCTTTCCCCCTCTTCTTGTCCCAAGAGAAGGGTCCTTTCTGTTTACAGGGAGGATAGCCTTTTAGGCCCAAGGCATGGGTGAATTTCCTTGTGTGTATGTTACTATAATTCTTCAAAATGGTACCCTGACAAAACAGGTTGGACATGCTGGATGGGTGTTCAAATTTAAGTGTACTGACATTGATTGTAAAATAATCAATATGAGTGAAAAATAACATGTAAAGGTTCTTTAGCCATATGGGAGTACAGAATTAAGTTGCTTCTCCTTCTATGGAAGTATCCATTGCCACTGAAGTTTGGAACTGGTATCTCAGCCATGGTGTGGCCTGAATATGTGTCCCAAGGTGGCAGAGGTATCCTAACCAGATTGGATAGCCCCTCCCCCACAGTACCTGATGTCGAAAGAGCACTCCCAAACTAAAACCTGTGCGTGTCCTGTGCTCCAGGGTGGAATCTCCATTGGGGGTCCCCAGATGCCTCAATCTTCTTCATATCAATAGCTGGGGATCTTCCTGGAGGAAAAATCCTTACTGGAACATGTTCTCAAAGTTGGGTAAGGAAGGGAGCAGAAAAAATGCTTCCTTCTCAAGTTGATGACAAATCAATACTTAAACTTCCAATTCTGGGTCTCTGCAGCCTCCTCTTGAAGGGGTGACATGGTATGCAGATCCCTCCTGCACTTCTGAAGAGGGTGTTTCTGCCTCCCAGAAATATAGATCTCCAAAACACAACTTTCAAAAAACATAGCAAAAGGTAAAAAATCTCACTCTTTCCTTCTTCCTTCTAGTGTTTATCACAAATACCTGGCAGAGCAGTGTCTCTCCCTTCTTTATCTAGGCAAGGGGGGCGTAAACTTGGAGAGCACACTGTAGCAGCTCCTTTTCCTGTCAACACCAAACCTGCTCTGCCTCACTTTCCTAAATCCTAATCCCCACACATGGACTAGGGGCTATCCATTCTAGCAAGCCTCTGAGGGAGGTACTATCCGGAATGGTATCTCCCTCTAAATAGCTAACCATGGGCTGGGAGCTAGTGCCATCTAGTGGAGACCCAAAGGGTCTCTACACTTATTTGTTTGAGAAATTCAGTGAAAAGTAATGCATAGTACCTGTTACAAGTTTGTGTCTTTTTTATGAGGCAGAGGTTATAAATTTGTCACTGATGTATTTGACATGCTGTTTAGGTATATTTTATTGGTGTTTATGATTATGAATGTTTTATTTTGTAAACATGGAGCTTTGAAAGTGCTATATAGGAGAACTTTTAAATAAATATGGATAGACATGACCAACTGGGGACCAGGCAACATGGATTTGCAAAGGGTTTTCTTGCCTTACCGAACTACTGGATTTCTTGAAAGTGTTAATAAACATGTGGATGGGGTTAGCTGGTCAAAATAGTTTATCTGGATTTTCAAAACGTTTTTGATAAAGTCCCTGAGAGACTTCTCAGAAATTAAAAAGTCATTGGGAAAAATGGTATGCAGATGTGGCTTGCTAACTGGTTAAAAGGTAGGAAACAGAGGATAAGACTAAAGATAGTTTCCCAGTAGAGAAAGGTAAATAGTGGAGTGCCTTAGGGATGTAGTATGCATTGGGTCTGGTGATGCTGAACATATTCATAAATGATCTGGAAAAGGGAGCAATGAAAAAATGTGAACATTTTCAGATGATACAAAATTATTCAAAATTGTTAAAACATGAGCAGACTGTGAGAAACTGAAGAAGGATCTCACAAAACTGGAGGACTTTGCATCTAAATGGCAGATGAAATTTAAAGTGGACAATTGCAAAGTGATGCACATAGGGGAAAACATCCCAACAACAGGTACACAATCATAAGGTTCTGTTTTAGGAGTCACCACCCAGGAAAAGGATCTTGGGAGTCTTGTGGACAATACATTGAAATCCTCAGCTCATCAGCAAATTAAATGTTAGGAATTGTTAAAAAAAAAAAAAAGAAGAAAATAAAACTGAGAATATCATAATGCCTCTGTATTGATCCATGGTGTGACTGCAACTTTTGATTTGTCTGTGATTCTGGTCTCCCCTTAAAAAAAAAATATAGTGGCCCTAAAAAAGGTACAGGGGATAGAATAGTTCCAATACAAAAAGAAGTTACATAGATTTAGGGTTCTTCAGCTTGAAGACGAGGCGAGTGATAAGGGATATTACAGAGGTTTACAAAATCATGTGTGGGGTAGAATGGATAAAAAGGGGATGGTTATTTACTCTTTCAGTTTGTACTAAGACTAGAGGCCATGCCGCGAAACTAACAAGTAGCAGATTTAAAACAAATCATGGAATGTAAGTTTTCATTCAATGCACAATCAAGCCATGGAATTTGTTGCTAATGGATGTGTCACTGGTCAAAGCACCTAGCATAGCTGGGTTGAAAAGGAGTTTTGGCATGTCCTGGAGGAAACAGCCATAAACCATTAATAGCTAGCCAGGTAAACTTGGGAAAGCAACTGTTTGAACTTGGGAGTGAGCAACAAGAATTGGACCTACTCTTTTGGATCTGCTTGGTACATGTGACCCAGTTTGGCCACTATTAAAGACTTTTTGCTGGGCTGAATGGACCTTTGGTCTGCCTGAGCCTGCTATTTCTTATGTTCTTATATTAAACAGGGAAAGGTTATAAAAGCTGTTTTAAAAAAAAATGCTGACTGGGGCAGGCCCCAAGGCACAGTGGTATTCTTTACCATTCAACAAGTGACAATAAGGGCACTCTTTAGAATATGCGCTTCTCCAGCCCTGGGACTGACAAGGGTCATCTGCACTGCCCAAGGAGACAGTCTAAGGAAGTGCACATGTGACAAACACTGGTGAGGATGCAAATCAAATAATAATAATAATCATAACAATAATAATAATAATAATAAAGTAAACACTGAAATTAATAAGATCAGTTCTGTGAAAGCAGCCATCTAAGTCAGATTATCTGGGAAAGGAATAAATCCAAGTTTGTTGGTTGTGGCAATGAAATAAATGGTATGTATTAGGGATGTGAATTAATTTGAAAGGAATTGGTAAAACACAATGAATGAGTCCATATTTGCTTTATTCATGGACCCCCAAAACAAAAGCAGGGGTCCCACAAATGAAACAATATTTGTCTCATTCATTTATTTTTTTCCTTTCAAACCTATGGCACGTTCAATTCTACGGCTGTGATCTGTGTAAATAAATAGGAGGAGGAAACTATAGCAACCAACTCTTGGATGTGTAACCTCACAGCCTTATCAGAACTGAGTGATGACAAGTTGACAAGGAAAATAAAAAATAGTCTAAATCAGTACAGATGTAGAAAACACTTCTAAACAAAAAACATCTGCTAGTGGATTTTTAACTTCTATACCACTGGCAGAACTTAAATGCATTAAGCAAAAACATATATCTTTTGAATGAGACTGTTGTAACACCCTGCGAGAACTTTGTTAATTTAGAGGTGAATTTTAAGACGTGCGCATGTGCGCACATGTACATGTGTTTGCTGGCTTGCACATATGGACGCAGTGATTTTATAACATACGCGCATATATAAGAACATAAGAACATAAGAAATTGCCATGTGGTTCAGACAAAGGGTCCATCAAGCCCAGCATCCTGTTTCCAACAGAGGCCAAACCAGGCCACAAGAACCTGGCAAGGACCCAAACACCAAGAATATCCCATGCTACTGATGCAATTAATAGCAGTGGCTATTCCCTAAGTAAACTTGATTAATAGCCGTTAATGGACTTCTCCTCCAAGAACTTATCCAAATCTTTTATGAACCCAGCTACACTAACTGCACTAACCACATCCCCTGGCAACAAATTCTAGAGCCTTATTGTGCGTTGAGTGAAGAAGAATTTTCTCCGATTAGTCTTAAATGTGCTACTTGCTAATTTCATGGAATGTTCCCTAGTCCTTCTATTATTCGAAAGTGTAAATAACCGATTCACATCTACTCATTCAAGACCTCTCATGATCTTAAATACCTCTATCATATCCCCCCTCAGCCATCTCTTCTCCAAGCTGAACAGCCCTAACCTCTTCAGCCTTTCCTTATAGGGGAGCTGTTCCATCCCCTTTATCATTTTGGTTGCCCTTCTCTGTACTTTCTCCCTCGCAACTATATCTTTTTTGAGATGCGACAACCAGAATTGTACACAGTATTCAAGGTGCGGTCTCACCATGGAGCGATACAAAGGCATTATGACATTTTCTGTTTTATTAACCATTCCCTTCCTAATAATTCCTAACATTCTGTTTGCTTTTTTGACTGCTGCAGCAAACGGAGCTGACAAATTCAATGTATTATCCACTATGATGCCTAGATCTTTTTCCTGGGTGGTAGTTCCTAATATGGAACCTAACATTGTACAACTAAAGCAAGTGTTATTTTTCCGTATGTGCAACACCTTGCACTTGTCCACATTAAATTTCATCTGCCATTTAAATGCCCAATCTTCCAGTCTTGCAAGGTCCTCCTGTAATGTATCAGAATCCGTTTGTGATTTAACTACTCTGAATAAAATTGGCTATACGCACATACACGTGTGCATGACTATGTTGATGTGTGCATGTGCATTCAAATGCTGCCTCGATTGCGTAAATGGGGGGGATTTTAGTAGATGTGCACGCAGACGCAATTATCTGTTTCCTCAGTTCATTCCCAGTAAAGGAGAGGACTTCCTAAAACCCCTAACTTGCTTCCCTTTTACCCTATTAGCCCCGATCCTTAAAACCCCGCTGACTAGCTTAGTTTTTGTTATTTTATTACTTATACGCAATCCATAGCAGAAGTAAAGTGATGAGGTAGGTGATCTTGGCATGTGCTTATGCACATAAATATTAACTCGCAGACTTCATGTTACATACTCTGCCCACCTATGCCCGCCCAGACCCTGCCCACACCCACCCCTTTTTTGAACTTTTCGATATGTGCACATACCAGGAGATACGTGCATACTCGTGCGGTTTTTGAAATCCACACGGCAAGCGCCAAGCCGAGTCTCACGTGTATGTCCCAGCTTTGTTGTACGTAGCACTTTTAAAATCTGCCAGTTAATGTTTTCACCACTTAGGGGTCATATGTAATCATTGGTTCCTGGTACTGTACTCTTTTAAGTTGTTTTCTTTTGCTTATAAAAAATAAAGGGAACAATTACTGCCCGTAAATATACTCATTGTCCTCAGCCTAATATACACATTGTCCTTGGCTGAGGCTGAGGACTATGAGTTAATCAAAATATGCTTTTTTGCTTATGTCTTTGAGTGATGCCAATGGTATAGAAATTGAAAATCTACTATCATATGTTTTTGTTGAGAAGTTAACAAAGAAACCACAAAGGGAAACTCAAGTGCTTTATCTTTTTAAATAGCTTATAGTTGCTATCAAGAATAGGTGACACTGACCCACTCCCACTGTAAAGTCTGAGCATGTGCAAGAAGCAGTCTGTATTAATTCTCTAGCTGTTGGCAGAGAAAGATATAGTTGTAGAAGCTCTCACATTGTTTTTAAAAATACTTTGAAATGTTTGGATTTGGTGCCTTTAAATGACTGCTTCTAGTCTTTTCTCTGCTGCAGTGGTCTCACTTTAATAGAAAGTAAGAAGCAGTGTACTGATGCAGATTTAAAATTTTCTCTTCACTGGGGTAGATCAGCGAAGGACAGTATTTCCTAGCCCTCTCCTGGAGGCATACCTAAAAAGTTTGGTTTTCATGATATCCATAGTGAATATGCATGAGATATTGGAGATCCAGGGTATGAACATCTAGTTAATGCATATTCATTGTAGAAATCCTGAAAACTTGACTGGCTAGGTGCACCTCCAGGAGATCATTGATAAAGACTGGGGTTGGAGAGAGTATGGACATCATAGCAGTGATAGTGGTGCTTTTTTCTCTGGATAGTGAGGTGAGCATTGCACACTGATAGAATGAGGAGACAAAGAGTCTTACCAGGCTGCCAGTTATTTTTGTTCTGTTTACCTGGGGTTTTTGTCTGGGAGGAGTCAGTCAGCAGTGCACACAGCATAGCACATATACATTGTGTATATGACTGTGTATACTGTGAGTGGGAGTGAAGTTACAGTATCAATACATAAATTAATTTGTAATATTCAAACTCCAGTAGGCAGGGCACTTCAACGAATTCCATCATGTCAAGAAAAGGGAGAGGAAGGAATGGAAGCCTTGACAAGAGCAGAGGAATTAGTATAGATCCAGCCCATTCTAATAACAGTAATTTAAAAAAGGCACTAGCCTTGCCCCCAAAATGAACATAGACATTTTAGCCATAGAATAGTAGGAGTGGAAAGCACTGGCAGCTCAAGGCAGAAGTAGTTGACATTTAGAGAGCATGTGCCATTGCCAACTGTTCTTCTCTCATTCTTGTTTAGGAGCAGAGGATATAGGTAGGAAAGTCATTGAAGTCAAACTGAAGCAGGGCAGGGGCAGGGCAGGACAGCAGAAATGCCACAGGCAAAATCACCCGTATGCTCCTCTACATTGGTTACTGCTTCTGAGGAAATGGAAAAATTAATCACAAACAAATGTCGCTGTCAACGTTTTGAATTTCAAAATGTTACTTAGTGCTATATTTGACTGTTTTAAGGAATTTATCCCTACACAAACAAGTGGTGTGTATTTTAACAAAAATGTATTAAAAATGTGTTTAAATACATAATATATGGAGTTGGAGAAAGGTTTCATACATATAGTGTAGGTGCCCAGCACCACTATTTAGTGGTGATATAATCATTAACCTTCCTCCTCCTCCTTAAGTTTTTTTTAGAAATTTTTAAATGTTTATATTTGTCCCGATGGACCTGGGAAACACTTCCGTGGCGATAGAGAAATGTTATATGTGTGCTCTACATTAACTCTATAAAGACTAAAATTGATGAAAATGAAGAGTAAAAAACAAACTTCCCCGGTGGTTGTTGGTGTGTCCGTCCGTTCTTGATCATCCCGACATGCACGTTTCAGACATAAAAGTCTTTCCTCAGGGGTCTCAATTAATTCTGAAACCAACTTTACGGGGTTTGCGGCTCTTCTCTCAGCTGTTCTTCAAATGCTGGACGTCTCTGCCACGTAACGATCTACCTCTCTCGATCGCCGGAAGGATAATCCGTTTGGTACGCTGTGACTCCTTTTATGTGTGTCAGTAGAAGCAGGGTCAGCCAATGGACGACCTCAGCAGTCTATCTCCCAACTTAACGTCACGGGCGGACCTGATAGAGAACCGTCCCAATGCGGAAGCTATCAGTAGTGCGGACCTGAAAGAGTGTTCTAGTGTCGTTTTCGGAAGTGACGTAATCTATCCGACCTGATTGAAAACTGAACGTTTACAATCTCTTAAAACGCTGCAGGAATAATATTTAAATGCCGGAATCTCTAAGACCTACTTGAGAACTGAACATTTACTGAATTGAACAATGGTTGTATGTACCATGTCCAAAAGGATAGGACTGGTGCATTTAAAACTCGTTGGGGCTCATGATAACAATGTTGTAAGCCTTATTGAATAAGAGTCTACAGCAGAGTATTGAAGTTTAATTCATCATTCATACCCCGGGGCACTGAAGTTTTTAAAGTGAAAATCCAGAATGCTTCACGTAAATTTAACAATGTCCGTATATCTCCACCCCGCAATGGAGGTGCTACACATTCTATCACAGTCCATTTTAAGTCTAGGATATTATGTCCAGAGTCTATTAAATGTTGTACCATTGGAGCGGTTAACTTCAATGTATTGAATCTGGATTTGTGTTCTCCTAACCTAACTCGGATCGGTCTCGTGGTACGTCCAATATATAGCTTTGGGCAGGGGCAAATGATGACATAAACAACATTATAAGATTGACAATTGGTGTTACTCTTCCTCCAAACCTTATAACCTGAAATTGGATCTTCCCACTGAATACCTGTAATGGTTTGTACACACCAGGCACAGCGACCACATGGTTGGTGGCCCACTAAAGTTTCCTGCTCCTCATGAGTGTCAATCTGTGCATGAACAGTCTGATCTCTTATGTTTTTGCCCCGAGACATTGCAAATGTTGGAGGTTCCGAGAAGATGTTATGCATGGAAAGAATGTGCCAATGCTTGTAAATAGCTTCTTTAATTATCCCTGCTGCCGTAGACTGCTTCAGAACACATGTCAATCGAACTTCATCTTTCCTTGGTTTATACTGTAAAAGAGCGGAGCGTTCACTAAACTTCGCTCTTTTGTATGCATTATTGATAGCCTTCTGCGGGTAACCACGTTCCCGAAACCTCTCTGCTAAAATGTTTGCTTGTGACTCAAAGTCTTTCTCAGTAGAACAAATTCTTTTGGCTCTAAAATATTGACTAACTGGTAGCCCCATTTTAAAGCTGTGAGAATGATGACTTGAGAATCGTAGCAGATTGTTTCGGTCGGTGGGTTTCCGGTAGATGGTAGTGTGATATTTGCCTTGATCTATGCTTATAGACACGTCTAAGAAGGTGATCTGAGATTTAGAAGTATGTGATGTAAATTGTAAATTGTTGTCCAATGTGTTGATCCATTCTAAAAAAGAATATAACTGTGTATCAGAGCCATTCCAGATGAAAAAGATGTCATCAATAAAACGATACCAACACGAAATGTGTTGCCACCAATTGGACGTATATACCTGAGTACTCTCAAATTGAGCAACGTACAAATTGGCCACTGATGGAGCTAAAGGTGACCCCATTGGTATGCCGTGTATTTGATGATAGCAGTCCTTACCAAACCAGAAAAAGTTGTTATGTAACACTATTTCCGCCAATTCTAATAATGTATTGGTTTTGATCCTTTCTGTTACTCTTCGCTGATTTAATACCATATCCACTATCTCCAATGCTCTATTTTGCGGTATATTAGTATATAGAGAGTTGATGTCCATGGTCACCATCGTTATTGATTCCCAATGTACTTGTAACATATCCAAGTTCCTCAAAAAATGTGCTGTGTCTTTAATATATGAGGGGGACTGTGCCACAAAGGGTTGCAAAAATAGATCTACAAAAATTGCCACTGTCTCCAAAACCGACCCGTTTTGCGATACTATGGGTCTAATTGGTGGAGCTTCCAAACTTTTGTGTATTTTGGGTATGGAATAAATGACTGGGCGCCTGGGATGAGTGACCATAAGGTACACTTTCTCTTTATTGGTCAGCCTCAATTCACATTCAACCACTTCTCGGACTTTAGATTTAAGAATCTCTGTGGGATCCCCAGTGATTAACTGATAGTATTTGGAATCGTTCAGGTGACCCAATAAATCTTCAATGTACTTAGACCGATCTTGTATAACCACTGCCCCCCCTTTGTCAGCGGGTTTGATAATAATCTGTGATGCTTTTTTTAAACTCGCCAGAGCTTCTGTCTGTGCTGGAGGAAGATTATGCATTCTCCGATGAACCTTTGATTCGAAGGCTGATAGATCTTTTAGTACTAAGGCTTGAAACGTTTGAATGTGGGGGTCCACTGGGCCGGGTGGAGTCCAGTTTGACTTAGGTTTCACTACTGAAGGGTCTATGTCCGCTGATCGCTTGTCTGAAAAGTATAATCGCAAGTTCAATTTGCGTATAAAACGTTGAAAAAAAATACGGCTTTCGAAAGCTGAATGTTTGGTGGTAGGGACGTAGGAAAGACCTTGATCCAGAACTGCTATCTGGGTGTCAGTTAAAGAGGTAGAGGATATATTGATAACTGATGTGGACTTAAGAACTGGTCCTTCAGTGTTACCTCGACTGACTAATTGTCATTTCTTTTGACGCGTGGGCCGTATAGATGCTGTTCCTCCTCGATTATCTTTTTTACCTCTTCCACGATTAGCCCATCGGTTCCCTTTACCTGTTGTACCTGTCTGGTCAGTGGTATTTCCAGGGGTAACAGTGGTAGACTGATCATCTCCCTCATCTGTACTTGAATTCTCATCCGATGAGAATGTAAACCGGACCTTCTTCGATGGTATTTTGGGACCCATCCAGTGATACACCCTGTCTAATTTATAATCTGTTTGGTCTCGTTTTAATTTGGAAATTTTACCACTTTTTATAGATGTTCTGAATTCTTCCAGAGTGGTCTGGAATTCTGATAACTTGTCCTCTAAGGAAATGACCTGAGGGTCAGTCGTGAGTTGTTCCACAATGGTTTTAGTTTGTACAGTAAGTTCTTTTGTACTGATCTTGGCTCTGTTGATAATTAATAACATAAGATCTAACGAACATTTGTTCAGAATGGCATACCAAGTTTTTACAAATTCTGGATCTTCATTGAACAACATTGGGTCTTTAAGCACCCGAAGGCCTCTAGGTATAATTTGCAATTTCACATACTCCACTAGTGTTGCTCCATGTAGTTCTGACCTAATCAGTTTTTTTGACAACCGTAAATAGTCATCCCACGCTGCTTCCTGATTTTAATACATTTTTAATACATTTTTGTTAAAATACACACCACTTGTTTGTGTAGGGATAAATTCCTTAAAACAGTCAAATATAGCACTAAGTAACATTTTGAAATTCAAAACGTTGACAGCGACATTTGTTTGTGATTAATTTTGTATTGTAGTTTTTGGTCGCTGCATCCTGTGGTGTATTTTTTGATATAGTTCTGAGGAAATGGAGGCAGTATTTTTAACAATTGATTCTGAGAAAGAATCTTGTTTGGGATTTCTTGAATCAGAACTTAAAATGCTAGTTGCATCTTAGCCTCCAGTATGGTGATGGGGGAGATAGATGATGAATATATTGACAATGATAAGAGCAAGTCCGAGCAAGAACAGGCAGTTCAGGTAGAGAACATGAGTGATGCTTCTTGCATTTTTCTTCAGGGTCCACCATCAACATCAACTCCAGTGCCAGCATCAGCACCAAAGGATGTAGAGAAGAGATTGCAGAAGACATCCCTGATCTGATTGCATTTAGAGACACACACTGCTACCTGTCCTTGTGGCCAGATAAGTTGAATTTTTATTTTAAGTTATCCATAATATAGATTGCTTTCATGATTACGTTAATTCTTCTGCATTTCTGTTTTGCATGGTTTCAAACCTCTCTCTATTTTCCAAGCTATAGATATTGTTAATATGTATTAAGTAACTTTCAGGGTCATTCATCAAATCATATTAGGGCCTCATCGCGTGATAAAAGGGGTCCAGGACATATTAAAAATACAATCTTTATCCCATCGTGTGTTTGTATGCAAATACTATAATGAGTATGCAAAAGCTCATTTTTTATTCAAATGAGGGACTCCTACTATATGTCATGAAAATTTAGCATGCACTAATGTGGGATTTAACATCAGAAATAACAACACTTTTTTTGGCAGTAGAGGGGAAAATGTTTTTATTGTGGCATAGCTGCTGTTATTGCGGGCCATGGCTATTATGATGGCTCTTATCACAAGCGATAATACAAGGGCTTTCCTCACATAAACACAAACCTGCTGGGCCAAAAAAATGACCTTTCTTACCTGCCCTGTCTTCCTAAAAATAGCCAATGTAAGGGAGAAGTTTACTAGTTGTGGGACACTGGTGCTTCACTAGCTCACTTATGTAATGGAAGTAGGATTTGCACGCACATGTGTGCGAACATTTCAAATAGGATGCACATGTATGTGCTTTCAGCCTATCTGATACCATGCACGCATATACGTGCCTATATTATAATGCTGACTGCCATTGTATTACATAGGCACGTATATGCGCGCATGGTACCAGATAGGCTAAAAGCACGTACATGCGCGCCCTGTTTGAAATTTATGCACACATGCGTGTTTAAGTCTTGCTTCCATCATGTAAGTGGGGTTGGTTTAGCATGGGGGTCATGTGGATTTGTACTGGGCTACAGGGGGAGTTGAGAGGAAAGAAGAATGTGAAAATGGCAAATTTTTATTATCTTCTTTTAATGATATATACTGCACTTTAAGCATGATATATACCACACATTAAGCATGCCTGTTACCAAAACATTTAACCAAACATTGTATATAGTGGACAATATATATATGCCTATATCCACAGTTATGTTCGCTTTGCATATAACATTCGCTCTGCATATAACGTTATGCACCTTTCTCTAGTTTAAATGATATATACCGCACTCTAAACATGCCTTGTTACCAATTTTTTATCCAAACATTGTATATAGTACCCAATATATATATATATACTTATATCAACAGTTATGTTCACTCTGCATATAAAGTTATTCACCTTTCTCTGTTTGCCATGTAACCAAATTGTTCAATATATTTTCTCTATCATTACTATACGTTCTATGTAAACCGATACGATGTGAATATGGTTATCGGTATATAAAAACACTTAAATAAAAATAAAAATAAATTATCTGATTTGCCTTTGGAGGGCATAAGAGACACTACACTCTGAAGGTTTGTGTATTTGTTAACTTGGGTTAATAAAAAGTTTTATACTAAAAGGCACACACGCCTATTCCATTGTTAATTTCACCAGTTTGTTCCCTGTGTGCCCAGGCTAGAGATAGGACTTCCAAATCTCCCTAGTTTATTTGTCTTTCTTTCCCCTTGTTAGCCGCAACCTGTAATAGCCTGCTGACTAGCCAAGATTTTTTTCTTTTATAACTTACACACCATCTATAGCAGTAGTAAAGTTAAGATGCAGGGGATCCTGTCACGTACCTGTGTGCATAAGTATATATGCACATATTTTTGGCCTCCCCCTACATGCCTATACTGCACCCCCTCTCCTCCTGTTGCCTGCACAGAACAGGAGGGAAGGACTGGAATAGGGAGTAGAGCAGTTTTTCTTTGCTCTGTCCTTTCCAACCTTACCCCTCCCCCTCCTGTTCATTGTACTCGGAGAAGAGGTGCTAGAGAAGGAATCAGAAGGATGTTCTGTGATGACTGAGATTCAGCACAGCTAGGAGGCAGCATATCTTCAGCCATCCTGCTGCCCCCCAGGTTTCTGCCACCCTAAGCACAGGCCTAGTGTGCCTAGTGGCATATCCAGGCCTGGCTTCAATGGCAGGGAGAAAAGGGAAATTGGATTTAGACAACACCCAAGGAGGACCCCGACTTTTACACTCTGGGGAATTGATAAGCATGGAGGTATTCTGCACAAAGCAGCAGTTACTATTCTCAAGAGAAGGCATGAGATTACTCCTCTTAACCAATAAGCCTTGATGCTTTTGACACAGCTGCAACATCACTCTTGAAGATTTAGGTTATTTGTTAATTGCTGCTTTAAGAAAAAACTACCTCATGTTAACAAGTAACTGGAATAAGAAGGCCTGAAGAGAGAAAAATGCCAAGGCTGGGAATGTCGTGAGAGTGCAGAAATGAATGTGAGATAAGGAAGTTGCCAAGAAAGTTAAACAAGAAACAAAGTACTAAGTAAGCAGAATGTGTGACGACTGAGAGGCACATGAAGGAAAAGTGCCAGCAAACGTAGGGGATGAGCGAGGGGAGGGGTAGAAGAATATGAGAGCCATGTTTAACAGTATATAAAAGGGTAATGTAAATTTAAAATGATGAGCAAACAGCATGACACGAGAAGCAGTATATTCTGTAATTGTCTCTGTTTACTCCCTGAAGGGAACACAATCTCGTTCCTTCGGTTTCTGCTATCTTGATTTTTGTATGCATTTATGAAATAAACAGATACTGCTAATTCTTATAAGATCTCTATACTACTGCCAAATAAATGTTATGCTTTTGAAACTGAAAGTCTTTTTCATCACTATCTTTGGGAAGGAAACCAGGCGGGGGAAGTTCAGGTCTTTTAACACTCTCCACTTTGACAGGGTGGGATGGGGAGAGGAATTGGATTCAGACAAAAACCAACATAGGCCCTGATGGAGCAGCAGTTGCTACCCTTAAGTGAAACATGGGTTAACCTGCACAGTGTGGCAGATACTGCCATAACAAGCTTGCTGGGTAGATTGGATGGACCATTTGGTCCTTTTCAACCATCATTACAATGTTACTATGGAGGCACTTTAAATTGAGCAAGTACCCAAGTTTTGCTCAGTGAATTCACTGCAGTAAAGATATCAGTCAAGGGAACCAAGAGGGGAATATAAAAAACAATCTTATGCAGCATCACCTTCAGAAGTAGCACCCTTTAGCATTGACATTAGGGAAAAATGGCAGTACTAACCTGAGGACCACTTCTGACAATCAAAATAAAAGTCATAGGAATGGCTTTGAAAAGTGGAAGACTTTTCCCCAAGATTATCCTATGGCCCCTTTCACCAGTCAGATGGCAGGCCAACATCCTCATGCCATGCATTTGCAGCAGCAACCTACCATAGAGGAAATGGGGTGGACTTCTACAGCACTGTCCTGAGGAAGAGGCAGGCAGTACTGAAAATAGTAATGAAAAGCATAAGGGAAATTATTGCCCTGGATAGTGAGCCCCTGCATATAGTGGAGAAGGTGGGCTTTAAGCATCTGCTGAATACGTTAGCCCCCAGTTATAAAGTCTCCTCCAGGTCTACATTTAGTTATAAGGTCATCCCCACCCTATACAACTAGGATGCCGTAGAGGTTTCTGAAAACAGAAATTTGGTACAGATCACTCTATGGGGCATCATTAGATATTAATGAGGCAACTGTTGGAAATCCTAAATCCCTCCAAGGATGCCATGGAAGATCTGAATTCCAGAAGTGCAAACCTGGGTGGAGTCATCCTTATGATATATATTTTGGAGGACATGTTTGAGAGGTTCCATGAGCAAGAGTGATGGAAGCACTGGGTTTGCAGTTTGTGGACTCCTTGAAGCCAATATTTAGTGCTACTTAGCCAGATTAGTAGTGACTTATCTGGCTAAATGGTGGCCTCTGAATATCCAGCTATGTTCAGTAGTTGCCATTTAGCCAGACAATTACTTATCTGGCTAAGTAGATAGCTAGATATCTAATAGTCGGGCAATGGGTGGATCAGGGAGGAACTACTTATCCATCTAATGTAGCCGCATAAGTGCTGATATTTTAACTTATCTGCCTACAGTAGATGGCTGAGTTAAATCTGCTCAATAGCAGGTCAAAACTTAGCTGGTTATGCATTATCTATGGGGACATTCAGCAGCATAACCATGCTGCTGAATATCCCTTGTAAGATAGCTAGATAACTCTTATCTGGCTAACTTACATAGCCATTCAGCTTTGAATATTTATGCCCTTAAAGCAGCAGGTGCAACAGTGACTGAAACCTCTCAATAAAACAATACATATATGCTTGCTTGCCATACTTTGTGAACCACAGTTGAAAGGGAGTTTTCCCCTCCAAATCCAGTGTCTCACATTCATGAAGAAGATTCTGATACCTATGGTATATGAACAAGTGCACTAGAGGCAGAGGCATAGTGGGGGATATAGCACAGGTAAGAGTGTCCACCTGAGTGTAGTATAAGCAGGAGCAGAACCCTGTCAACCACCACCTCATACCCCACTTTAATACGCCAAAGCCATGTTGCCCTTAAAGAAGTATCTATCCTGACATAGGCCATAGTTAAAGTAGCTTGTGAGAGACCCTCATCTGAACACAGCATACATTTCTATGACACACTTATTCGTGGATCCCATTGAGAACATAGACACAGAAGAACTGGCACATTGGGCAAAGAAGTCCTCAGACTTGCCAGATCTAGCCAAGATGTCTCAGTACTATCTTTGGTGCCTATCAACCAGTGTGCCCAGTAACCATGTTTTCTCAAGGGTGGGGACATCTTGAGCACTTGTCGCTCAAGTATGGTGCGCCAGTTGATGGAGAAGCTAATCATTTTGGAAATCAATCTGCCTTTACTTGGTTTTCCTGAATTTCCATGTTAGTGACAAGATGACTGAAAGCATCTTGAAGGTCTTGCTGCCACATGCCTACCTGCCATGTCCCTGATATACCACCTTAGGTGTTCTGCTGTTACTGCTCTGTCTTCCAGACATACACCAGCTGCACCATCTTAGGGGTTTTACTGCTACATTGCCTGCATGCCATGCTTGAAATGTACCACCAAATATGCCTTACTGCTACTATGCCTAATTGCAATGCCCCAGATGTAATACAGTGTGTGTGTGTGTGTGGGGGGGGGGGGGCGGCTTACTGCTGCTCTGTCTATCTGCCATGCCCTATATATACCATAATAGAGGTCTTGCTGCCAAATACCTACCACCATTGTCTTAGTTGTACCACCTTATGGGTCTTGCTGCTACTGCTCTGTCTACCTACCATTCCCCAGATATGCCACTTTCTAGATATTACTTCCATTCTGCCTATATGCTTTTACCCAGATATCCACTATCCCGGGATATCTCTGCCACCCAGCTCTAATGATCCTTTCTTGTTTCACACATATCGCCTCTCCTAACATGTAACGTCCATTACAGCCTCGCTCTCCCAATTTTTTACTCTCTCTGCTACCATCCCACTCCCCCAATTTTCCCCGTCATACTAAGTTATTTCCACCAATGTTAATTTAAAGCTATTTTTAAGTAATATCCTAAGTTGTTTTATCTATTAATTACACTTTTCTATGCATATTTAATAACTTAAGCCTTGTCTGCCTCCTCCACATTATTGAGTTGTTCATTGTAATAGTTTTACTTTTTATTATTTTGTTTTATGTATAATGCTTTGGCGTATGGTTTATTAACTTTTACTATCTTGTTCTATGTATAACGCTAAGGCGTATGTTAATATGTTCTCTGTACACCGACGTGATATCTTGATAAGCGGCGGTATATAAAAACCAATAAAATAATAAAAAAAATAATAATAAAATAGAGGTCTTACGCTGGCTGCCTCCACTGCCCCAGGGGTGATATTGTTAATATGCCTACCTGCCATGCCTATGATATGCCAATAAGAAAGTTCTGTTCCTCTGTGTTGTTTGCAGTTTGAATTTATGTCCAGTTTTCCAACTCTTTTAGTTGGTTATATTGGGGTATATGTTGATAAAATATGTGCATAAAGAAAACATAAAAGTTCTTCCTCCCATTCTACTTTATTTATATTTCACTTTTCAGGCACTTCAAAGTGGATTAAATTCATGCACTGTTGTTATATCACTATTTGAGGTGGGCTTATAATCTAAGCTTTCACCTGAGGCAATGGAAGGTAAAGTGACTTGCCCAAGGTCACAAGGAGCAGCAGCAGGATTAGAACCTTTGCTTCCATTGGTTTGTAACCCACTCTTCTATCTACAAGGCTACTCCTCCACTACTCTCACCTCTTTTATGGTTTCCCATCTTGCTGCCAAAGCCTGTCTAGGCCTTTGTGCTGTTTGTGATTCACCACGTCCACACCTTGTTGTTTTATACACCTTTGTGCTGTTTGCCATTCTCCACACTTTGCATCTTTGTGGTTTTGACACCTTTGTGTTGTTTGTAATTCACTAAACTCCACATCTTGATGGAATAGAGAACTTTATGCTGTTTACAATTCACTGCACTCCAAACCTTGGTGGTTGGGACATCTTTGTGCTGTTTTCTATGGACTGAACTCCATCATGGTAATTTGGACACCTTTGTGATGCTTATGATTCACCACATTCCATGCTTTGGTGGTTTAGATATCTTTGTGCTGTTTGCGGTGGACTGCATTGCAAATCTTGTGGGTTTTGACATCTTTGTATTATTTGTGATGGACCACACTCCATGCCTTGTTTGTGATAGACTGCACTCCTCATTTTGGATATTTAGATGCATTTATGCTGTTTGCAATTCTCCTCACTCTTTGCCTTGGGGATTTTAAAGTTTGTGGGCTTTTACAATTCCCCACACTGTAGGCCTTGAGGAATTTTATGCCTTGAGGGCATTGACACCTTTATGCTGTTTGCAGTTCCTCACACTATGTCTTGTGGGTCAGCACTTTGTGATACATATTAGTTCTGCAATTAATCTACACAGTTCTACAAGTAACAGATAGAATTAAAACTGATTTAGTGAGCAATTTGCAGTTTCACTCTACCAGTTATATGTACATAACACATTCATGGCTTGATCTTTACAGTTTGGTTGAAGCATAAGTTAGTCTACTTGTAGGACCAACCACATTCCTTCTACTCTGACAGGCATCCCTCATTGTGGCTGTCTGTCCAAATACCCTTCTCTTATGGTAGTTGCCATCACTGATTTTTGGTCTTGCCCTGGCCATTCATTGTTCTGCATGCCTGCTGCACCACTTCTTGGGTCCTTCATGCATTCTAGATACCACTCAATCTTTCAAGTTTAACAGAAGCATATTCTAATGTAGGATCAACCACATTACCCCTCTATGGAACCCCCAGACTGGCTGTCAAAATCCCCTTCCCTTACAGTGCTTGCCATCTCCAACTCTTGGTCTTATCCTGGCCATCTGTTGCTTGGCACACCTGCCATTCCACTCTTTGGACTTTGATATCATTTTTTCCTCTGCCCCAGTTCTCAGAGTACACCTTGGGGGTTTTACAGTTACTCTTCTTGCTGTGTTGCTCAACTTCTACAATCTCAGTTTTTAATAATTGCCAGCACCACTACTGCTGTCATCATTCCAAGGCAGTCTTGGTATCTTGGTATCTTGGTTCCATTCAGGAACTGTTGGAGGTTCCTTCTATTAAGATTGTTAAGTTATGTGAATCGCTTGAGCATTTCTTTGGGGTGGTGCAGCCCCGGCTTTTGAATTCTATCCCAGATGAGCTCAGGAATGAGAATTATTTCCTGCACTTTAGAAAACAGCTAAATCCATTTTTATTAAGGCAGGCTTTCATTAATGAAGTCAGTATAAATAATCTGTACATTCTGACAACTTGTGTTGGTAAGATTTTTCCCATATGATACCGAAAATGTCAGAATTATCTAGTTAAATGGGTATAGTTATTTTGAGTATTGTCTACAGTATTTTGTATGAGAAATTGGTTTTATGAGCATAAAATTGTGAACCATTGAGAACAAATGCTCATGTGAGATATACATTTGTAAAATAAATACATTAAATAAATAAATAAATAAGAACACCAAAGGTTCCAATAAAGGGCAAAGGGCAGCAACCAAATTAATAGAAAGTTCTAGGCAGAGAGAAGCCAGAGAAAATACCTGGAGGAAATCTGTTGTCATTTCTGAATGAGCTGGCTGTTCAGGCTTGGAGTGGGTCTTCACTGGAGACTAAGATGCTACTGGCCAGAGACATCAGGGTGATAAACTTTTAATACTGCATTAAAACATGGCAGAGCAAAATCATTAAGGGCTTTAGGAATCAATGTCAGAACCTTGAATTTGATTTGACATGCAATGGAAAGGATATGCAATTTATCAAGCACAGGGGTAATGTGATCTCTGAGGGAAGCATCATATATCATGAGAGCAGCCTGCATTCTGAGCAAGTTGTGTAGCCCTCAAAACATTTCTAGCAACAGTAAATTACAAAAATCCATTGCTGTAAAAATAATTGCTTGAGCATAGATCCAACACTTCTATAGAAAGGTTTCAAATTTTGAATTTGGTGTATTTTCCAAAATGTAGTTTTCACAATATTATTCATGTGAGTTCTAAACATGAGTGTAGGGTAAAGTCAAACAAAATACCCAGATTCTTACATTGTTGTTTCATGGGAAGATATGTGCTATTAAAAACTAATTATGTTGGCAAATTAAAGGAAGAATGAGCAAGAATTATCACTTCAGTTTTCTTCAAATTAAATGCAAGCTTATTAAGAGAGAGTTAGTCAAAGATAGAGTTAAGACATGTAGCTATCCTTTCTAATTCCTTGGAAATTGTGGTGGAAAAAGAAAAATAAAACTGAATGTCATCTATGCAGATTTCATATCCTACCTCCAAGTAAGACAATATATTACAAATAGGAAAAATATAAATATTGAAAAGCATCACTGGATAATGCTGGTATCTGAAGGACTCTTGTTCTCTGGGTCTTACAGTGGTACTATATGTATGAGCAGAAACCCTTTGGGAGCATTTGGTCAAAAAAGATGCAAACCACTGTAGAAGTAAAGACATTATACCCATCGAGGAAAGCTGCTCAATTAGTATATGATGGTCTAGGGTATCGAATGCAGAAAAGATGTCTAAAAATACCAGAGCAAAATTAGTTCCAGCATCAAACCCTCCGCAAAAAAACTTCAAGACTAGAAATGTGATGAAGTTCAATATTATGCACTTCTCTAAATCCAAATTGATATGGGTCCAAAGGTTTTCTATTCTCATTATAGATATTCAATTGCTTCAAGATAACCTTCTCCATTATTTTTGCCAAAAAAAAAAGAAAGGTAGATGTTGGATGATAGTTATTTGGATCACTGGGATTTAACAAAGATTTCTTTAGAATCGGTCTGATTGCAACTGACTTAAGTACAGATCAAAAATATCCTTCTGATAATGATGCATTGTCCAGTTATGAGATATAAAATCTGAATACCTGCTTGACAAGGATTGCAGAGTAGCTATATATCAACAACTGATGCTTGATCCTAAAAAAACAGAAGTACTTGGGACTGGTAAATTTGATCATTCTGTCATATCCTCTAATATAGTCTTGGAAAGGTCTGATACAGCTACCAAGTCCACAGTCAGGGTGTCATCTTAGACTAGAAGTTCACTATGAAAGCTCAGATATGCTCCATTACCAAAATCGCTTTCTTCCACCAGCACCAGCTTCAACATGTTCACCTACTCTTTGATGCCTCTGCTTATGACACCTTCATACAGGTTTATGTCATCTCCTGTCTAGGCTAATGCAATGTCCTGTACATTGGTCTTCCCAAAAATCTCAGCCACCATTTGCAGCTCATCCAGAATGTTGCAGCATGGACCCTTCTCAATGCCAGTGACACGACTGCTTAAGTCCCTGCGCTGGTTACTGATCGTCCACCACTCTATCTTTAAAGTCAAGCTACCAAATACCCACCTCACAGTGCCTGTTCCCAAAATAGTTCGGCTCATGAACACAAGGAGAAGAATCATTATTGACTCAGTCCCAGCTCTTTGTTATTCCCTTCCATTTGACATTAGATGCTCTACAGACCTCCTGATCTACAGAAAAAATTGAAACCCTAGCTTTTCACTGAGGCCTTTGGTCCTGAATAGGGTGTATTTCCCAGATCATTCCTGTGCTGTTTCAACAGTTTGATTCTGTTATGCCTCTTCCATGTAGTCATGATTAATTATTAGTATATTGCACTGTTCTTTGTTCTTTGACATAGTCCTTTGTTATTATTAATATTGAACTGTTCTGTAACATGTTCTGATCTCATCAGCTGGAAGAGCATGTAATAAATAAACAATGATGATGATGATATAAAGAACCAGCTCTAAGCTTGGAATTTTCATGGTAGCATTAGAGCTATTTATTCATGGTGCATATCTTTGTCTTAAGTTTACCAATGATTTTAGTAACCTCACTTCTGATGTAAGTTCAGAGATCACGCAATATTTCCTCTCAATGGAAAGAATATCAAGGTTACTGCCTACTTTCAAAACTCTAGCTAGAGCATTCTCAGTTATGGTGGTGCAGCAATCTAAGAAGAACTCATCAAAAGAAATTGATTGTGAGTCAAATGGAATCTAACTTACAGATGACAATGAGTTAACCATGTAAACTAACTCCTGAAGATATGATACTGCTGTTTGTAATGTTTAGCAAGATAGTTCTTTTCTTCACTATCATAATGCTTTGGGGTCTTAATGAAACTTTTTTTAGTTGTTTTCCCACTCTTTCACTGCCTTGGGGGGCTTTCTGTCTCTGTTAGGAATCGTGGACCCTTGGGCCGGCCAGCGGAAGAAGAAAGATGGAAGATTTCCGCAGTAGAAGAGTGGCTGGGAGGCGGTGGATACTGGGAGACCAGTGGTTGGCTTCACCCTTGGAAGCCTGAGGTTCCCCCGGGAGGAGCCCGTGAGAACCTGAGCCACTGGGACTTAGGCGATGTCTCCTGGGGATGAGTCCAGACGTCACGGTGAAGAAGGTGCAGGTCGGTGGGACAGTCCAAGGATCAAGGCCGGAGGCAGACAGAGATTGACCAGAAGACAAACCAGATCAGAACCAAGAAGACAGGCCGATGGGTCAGGAATCAAGGGTGGAACCAGAATGGAAGCAAGATCAGGGTCAAGGCTGGAGAAGGAACGGAAGCTGGATCAAGGCTGGAGCAGGAACTGAAGCATGATCAAGGCTGGAGCAGGAATGGAACAGCAACTAGATACTCACACTGAAGTGAACCTCGTTGCAAGGCGATCCTCTGGAGCAGGGCCAGGGTTTAAATACACTGCAGGTGTCTGACGTTACTCCAGGGGACGGCCGAGGTTTCCGGTGCCTGCAGCTTTAAGTGCTGCCTCCTTGCGCGCACGCATACCCAATGGACAGGGCCAGGCCAGAGGACACGACAGCGTCTCCTTCATGGAGACGCCGCAGCAGGGAAAGGCCTGTGCAGGCCTGGATCGGCATCGGGGAGGCCAGCTGGAAGTTGAGGTCAGCAGCGGAGGTAAGAACCCGGTCGCGGTTCTCTTTTGGTGCTTTGTTCTCCTTTCATATTGCTTTGAACTAATCATGCCACATTTGGTTCCATTTGGCCCTTATCGTAATGCCTTGGGGGGATTCATACCACTGTTGTTGGTGCCCTTTGCCCCACTTTTGTAGGCTTGGTGTGATCTGGCCAGTCTTGCTGCTGTTTTGGAGAACTTCTGCCAGTTCTGGAACCAGTGTGCCCCATTCATTGACCTTGGGCTTTTCATGCCACTTTTGGTACCATGTCAATATAGCCTTGATTTCTTGGCATGCCTTCACCCTTCTGATTTATTTATTTAAAATATTTATTACTCGCCCTTCCATAGTTCAGAAGTTTGTCTACCAGTTTCATTAGAAATGATTAGAAAATCTGAATTTCAGAGCCAATAATTGGCTACATTTCTCCCTACATTGATTATATCAGGGCTTAAAAGAGGTTTGGAAAAATGCATAACACATTAGCAGTCAGGTAGACTAAAGAAAGTTATTGCTTATCCCTGGGAGTGAACACAAGAAATAGATCTACTTTTTGGGATCTTCTGGGTACTTGTGACTCAGACTGGCCACTGTCTGAGACAGGATGCTGGGCTCAATGATCTGACCCAGCATGACACTTCTTATATTCTTATATATATTCTCTTACGTTAAACAAATGAATGAATAAAGCAAATATTTTTTTCGTTTGAAACCATTGACACAAATGGAGGTGCGCTACAAAATGAATGAACAACCTGAAACAAAAAATATTTCCTCTAGTCATCCCCTGATATGTATATACTGAGTGGGAACAGATTTTTATTTTTAGGTCTTAAGGTAAAGTAAAGGGTGTTAATTAAGGAACTATCGTGGCCCCTTTTCCTATGCATTGGAATGTTCTTTTTTTTTTTTTTAGTTATGTTGGATATTTTTTCATGGGCAACTATCTTCTTGTTTGACAATTCATGTTCAACCACATTTTGATTTATCTCCGGTTAGTCATCCTCTCCCAGGGGAAAAAAAATATTTGTTGTAGTGAGTCTTCTTTGTTTATGCATGTTAGATCATGGAGTGTTTTCTGCTGGTTGACTTGGATTGTTTTCAATTGATCCAGATGGCACTCAGCAGTAAACTATGCATTTGCTTGATCTGAAAAAAAAGAAGCAAAAAGGGAACAAACAAAAGTTACTGCACACCTCAGCTGTAGCATTCAGCATGATTGACTTTTCTCTTTTGTTGTAGTGCTTTTATAAAAATTATCTGGATGGATAACTCAATAGATTACAAACCCAGCAGCAATGTAACGAGGTTAAAAAGATGTTTACTAAATAAAGATGGTACATTTGGAAAGAAAAATCCCAGACTCTTTTGATCTAAGGGTTTTGGGACATTGTGATCTGAAAGTAATCCAGCGTGACAGATGAGGGACTTATTCATTCCATGAACCACTCACATCAACCGGGGCAATTCTGTTTGGTGCCGAAATACTGCTGGGGCCTTTTAAACATCATGACAGCAGCATGCAGCCACCAGTGCACAGCCAAAGCTGTATGCCAAAGGGCAGTGCCCTTGGGAAGATTTTTGCATTTTTGTGTGGATATTATTTTCATCTTAATGGGAAGGAAGAGGAAGAGTAAAATGAATGTTTTCTCTTCTGTGTCTGTTCAGGGTCCCATGGATCAACATGCGCAAGGGTTATCGGCTTCTACTCCTGTGGACATGAGTGGGGAGGCTTCTACACTGTCAGGAGCTTCTCTGAGTCCAGGTCTAGCTCTACCTACTCTCCAGCATTTTATGTACCCATTGAAGTTGGGGTCGCTGATAATGCTTACTTGATAAATGGAAAAAAAGTCTTTCGATAATCATACTGGTTCTTCACGTTTTCCTCCTGAAGCCTCTCCACTTGTAACACTTTGTGGGAGGATGGAGGAGGATAAACTATTGTTGAATTCTCAGGGAGCAAAAAGAGACTGTAGTTTATAACAGAAATGCCCTTTATATAACGCCCTTTAATGCTCCTGAAGTGAATGGAGAGCTCTTAGATATTCCCTTGTCTGACATTTGGCAAGTGGTCACTAAACTAGATCAAACTATGGCCTGGATTCATCATTCTCGCAGAATGATGAATCCTGCAAAAACGGGGGGCAGAGGGGGCGGGCCTGCGAAAGCCCGCAGCCTTCACACCACGGCGGTGCGCCGGCTGCTGGCTTTCGCACCGAATAGCGCCACCATAAAAGGTGGTTCTATTTGGCGCGCTACTGCCGATGATAATGTTAGTAACATTATCGCCGGCAGCAAAGCCACCGCCGACTCCACCCCCTCCCTGCCCCAACTCCTTCCCTTCCCTAAATTTGCATTATATTGCATGTGAAATGCCTTTTTCACATGCGATATGGCCTTATCGCATGTTAGGGCCCTAACGCACGCAATAAAGCTATAGAAAATAACTCTGTATGATTTTTTTCTATGCAGCAACTGTGCAAATTTTCAGAAAATACTAAATCTAAATTACATGAACAAGGTATGCAGTTGAATACCCTTGAGAATATTCTTTCTATTGTTAATGTTTAAGTAGACTTTCTGCAATCTACAGCTGCAGTTCATACTAAAGATAGTTTGTTATTGCATAGTTAATTAAAGGAAAGAACTTGCTTTTTTTTAAATTTGACAATGACTAGGCTATTATCAGCCCAAGAATTATTTTGGAAATATCTCAGGGAAATGTTATTGGTAACTAAGATAATTATCATGCTTTTCCAAAATGTATTATATTCCTAAATATATAGGAGAGTATCTACTCCTGCTGATGGTGAAATTGACTCTCTGGGGTAGATTTTCAAAGGGTTATGTGCGTGCCAGGCTGTCTGGGTACCCTCTCTCTGGCATCTGTAGAATGCCCGGTCTGACGCACAGTAAACTCTTGCTTGTTTCTTCAGTTCTCATGATGCGAAGGTCCAGGACGATCCGCTGACTCTACCCCAAAAAACCGCTGATCCTCCACCTGAAACAAAAAATCAGACCCCCCCCATGAGTCCCACCATCCTGAACACCCCCAAAATTCTCCAAACACCTCTGCTCCTCCACAGGAAAACCCACAGCACTAAAACCCAGGCCCTATGACACAACAAAACTACCTGGCTGCCACATAGGGAACCACGGATCAGGCCCAAAAGAAATCAGGGGTACCCCCAAAAAAGCTCCTGAAGCCCCCAGCTGGACCTCACCCTCCTCCAGCAACTTAGACCAGAACTTATGCCCCCTACATATCCAAAAACCCCATTCCAAATCCCCAATTCGGGAGACTGGCGTCAAACTGTGCCTCAGTCTCCCCTCCCCCTCCCCCACCCCGTTCAGAATAAAACAGCCCCCAGATTTCCAGCAGACATCTGAAGTCCCGGATAAGCCCCTGCCCCACCACATTCAAAATACCTTCACCAAATACCCCTCCTACACCTTCCAGGAGAGGCACCGAAGCAAGACCATCAGAAGGCAAAGCGAAAGTACTGCCACCATGTGAGGCAAGGAAAGCATGGTCTGCTAGAAACTGAGCTAAGAATGCTGCTTTCATCACACCATCACTTGGGGACCTTCCATGACCCACAGCACCACCACGAGCCTTACTCACTGACAACACCCCAGCAACACCAGGCGCAAAAACAAGTGCTCCTGATGAACCCTCGCCCACCACTGACTCACCAACAGGGGCCGAAACCAGCACCCCCATGCTCGATACGCTGCCAAAGGACACGCCCTGATGGCAGCCTGCATTCAGCTCCCCACTATGATGCATATTCAGAACTGCGAGCACCCAATTCCTACCCGGCCGACGCTTGAGCAGAAACCGCCAACAACAAGGTCTCAATCGACGGCTCCCCTACCACTAGCAAATCCTTGTGGCACAAAAAAACTGGGTGCAGGAAAACCCACCTGCCTGCAGTTGACCAACGAGAGCCTCAATCGGTATAATCAACCCTGGGACTTGCACCGCCGCACTACTCATCCCCACACTTACCTGTTCTGCCCCAAAAGAAACCTCCTCTTCAGCAGAAGCCTGCATGTCCACCCCAGCGTTGGGCTTCCCCTTAGAAAGCATAACAAAGGTAAGCTAAGAAAAACCCCAGAGCAACGCTGATGTGAAGAGCCACACTGGAAGGCAAAAGGTGGGCAACACTTCTGTGACCAGCGCTTAAATTAGCCCCTCGGGACCACCTTATCTCCTTTGATGACTGGGGTACAATCAGTACTCAAAACAGCCACTGAACGGTTTGAAAACCCCAGTGCAGCAAAGCCCCAGCCCAACAGCCATATCTACCTCAGATAAGCCATCCGGCTCACTCTGGGGGGGCGGGGGGGGGGGGGGAGGGCAAGCCTGGTACCCATATTATCATGGGCATCCAGAGATGAGGCCCCACCTGCCCTGCACATAATATGTTTATCAGGGAGTTCTCTTATTATAATGATTTATCTTGCCAGAAAAGATCTGCATTATTAAAAGCTGTGTGAAAATAAACTCAGCAGTCACTATTTTTAGCAGTTAAAATTCTGAGTTTTTGTGGATTACCGTGGCTTATTATGACCAACCCAAACAGCTGATGGATAAATACGTTTGTCATTACTGAAAAATGGTTTTTATGAATCATTATAAGGTTAGCAAATGGAATAAGAGATGGGTTCATTATTTGCTGAGATCACATTTCAGGATATTTAGGGAAAAACAGAAGTGAACATTTGTCCTGGTTGTACTGCATATTTGAAATGTGGTTAAATATTTTTAAATGATGGAAATATTGTATCATTGATATTGGCAGGATGTTTGGTTTGGCATCTATCCTTCACAAGATTATAAGTGGAATTTGGTTTTCCAAGATGTCAGTTTTTAATTTTTGTATGAGAATTTTGGTTTTATCATAATCAAATTGTTCGTGCTTTTTTTGAGGCAAATGCTTTTTTTTTTCTCTTTGTAAAATGATTTGAAAAATTTTAAATGAAGAGTTAATAAAACCTTCCTTGCTTGTCTTGTTTTGTCCTCTGATAAATATTCCACAACTGAACTCGGTAAAGAACTCAATCCACATATGCCCAGTGCCTAGAGGAATCTGTTCCCTGAACTTGAAATGCATTCTTTTCTCTCTCTAATGCGTTCTCTTCTTCAAATTCCACAGTTATCTTTTAAAAAATGTTTTCCCTCCGCTTCTGTCCACCTTCAAGTTTTCACATTCGGAGACAGCCTAAATTCTGCACCTTCTGCAAGCACTGCCATGGAAGGCTCTTCAAGTGCCTCTTTAGAATCAGCAACAAAGACAATATAATTAGCACACCTGAGATTACAGCATCTGCTTTCCTCAATTAACATTTAAATGAAAAGGCTGAGCAGGTGCCTTCCCATGCAACAATTCTGTTTTGTTTTCTGTTATTCTAATAACTACCATTTTCTGGTCACACAGATGAGAAAGAACAGTTGAGCTAGTGTGCAGGAAAGCAACTTTTGGAAGTAAAATTATTATTTTTTTTTAAATCCAAAGTTAAATTTGCTTTTTTAAAATTATTATTATTTAATCTTCATTAAATTTTACTCCATTAGCAATAAATGAAAGAAAAGAAAATCATTTAAATGTTGACCAAATTATGCAAAGAATGGCTCATAGGGAAATACAGTCCTTAACATTTATCTAAGAAAAAGGAAGAACAAAAGTAAAATAATAGAGAGCAAAGGACAAACTTTATTGGATAACAATTCATCCCAAGCCTTTATCACTCATAAAAGTCTCTAAGGGGCAGATCTTAAAACATACGCGCGGGTGTAGATTTGTTTGCGCAACTCGGCGTGAACAAATCTGCGCCCGATTTTATAACATGCGCGCACTGCCACATAGGGATGTGCAGAGCAAAATTTTATGTTCATATTTTTTATGTCCGAAAGGGGGTCCCACTTGCGGCCAATATGGACATAAAAAAAATCCAATGAGTTGGGTATATGTACATATGTGCAAAAAAAAAAATTAAACCCCCTCACCCTCCTTAATCCCCCCCCCAGACTTACCACAACTCCCTGGTGATCGAGCGAGGAGTGAGGACGTCATTTCTGCAATCCTTGGCGAGAAGCATGTGACGTCGGTGGCACGTCGAGTGACGCGGCGTCACGTGATTCCCGGCTCGTTCGCGCCGGACGGCTCGTTCGGCCCAAAAAGAACTTTTGGCCAGCTTGGGGGGGCCTCCTGACCCCCTCAAGCTGGCCAAAAGTTCTTTTTGGGCCGAACGAGCCGTCCGGCGCGAACTTGCCGGGAATCACGTGACGTCGGCGTCACGTGATTCCCGGCTTGTTCGCGCCGAACGAGCCGTCCGGTGCGAACTTGCCGGGAATCACGTGACGTCGCGTCTGAGTGACGCGGCGCCACGTGATTCCCGGCTCGTTCGCGCCGGACGGCTCGTTCGGCCCAAAAAGAACTTTTGGCCAGCTTGAGGGGGTCAGGAGGCCCCCCCAAGCTGGCCAAAAGTTCTTTTTGGGCCGAACGAGCCGTCCGGCGCGAACTTGCCGGGAATCACGTGACGTCGGCGTCACGTGATTCCCGGCTTGTTCGCGGCCGAACGAGCCGTCCGGCGCGAACTTGCCGGGAATCACGTGACGTCGCGTCTGAGTGACGCGGCGCCACGTGATTCCCGGCTCGTTCGCGCCGGACGGCTCGTTCGGCCCAAAAAGAACTTTTGGCCAGCTTGAGGGGGTCAGGAGGCCCCCCCAAGCTGGCCAAAAGTTCTTTTTGGGCCGAACGAGCCGTCCGGCGCGAATGAGCCGGGAATCACGTGACGCCGGCGTCACTCGACGTGCCGCCGACGTCACATGCTTCTCGCCAAGGATTGCAGAAATGGCGTCCTCACTCCTCGCTCCATCACCAGGGAGTTGTGGTAAGTCGGGGGGGGGGGGGATTAAGGAGGGTGAGGGGGTTTATATTTTTATTTTGGCTCAACAATCGCGATTTCCCACATATCGAACATATCTATGTTCGATATGTGGGAAATCCG